>NC_084934.1:28826000-29509000 GCF_958298935.1 Phragmites australis | reverse complement strand
TGAACATAAACAAAACTACTATCTAATACAACTGTAGTGGTTTAAAAACAATCAAGCCAAGTAACCCCAGACTGCTAAGGTGTTATGGGCGTAACAGCCAGGGACCATCCACCCTCACGTGTAGCAGGAGATAGGATTAGTTAGTTAGAGATAGAAATAAGCTAGATACGAGATAAGGTTGTTAGCATCTCACGTTATGCTATATATGGCACACGGCTGCAACTCATTGTAATCAATCAATTAATGAAGAATGAATCTAAGTCTCCCCAATCTAGTCTAGTCCCCCTAGCAGCCGACGCCACCCGGCTATCCTCCCTGTGGTGTTTATCCCCCTCATGATCCAAGAATCATAACATAAGGTGGCACTGGATACAGGCTATCTACTTATACACTCGTTGGCCAAAGGAAGAGATGACCAGGGTAGCAAAACAAGCAGCAAAAGAAGTATAAACAGAAGATATTAAAAAAGTCACAAAATTTCCATGTTATATGAATGGATTTGAACTTACAGCCAGTGTAGCATGCTACATTTCCACTTCTTAGGAAGGTTGGAAGGATTCATCTCATATGGTAGGAGACGCCATTTCTGGCATATGTCACAGCACACCCAGTGTTCCTCTATTACGACTGGGGCTGGAAGCGTAGGAACTGCATTTGCAGTTGATAAACTGGCAGGTGGAGGTATACGCATCTTCTGCTCATCAGAAGTTGTTAGTCTGTCATGCTTAGCACTAGAAGAAATCTCCGTCCTCAAGGTCCCAGGCATATCAAAATCCCTTTCACTGTCATTCTTCCAAGATTTTTCCTTTGGTCGCAGATCTCCAAAACCACTTCCATTCTCCAATATATCCTGCTCCTTCCCTCCACATGATCCTTCAGGTAAGTTGTCCCTAACATCTCTATGTGACTTTGATTTGGGTTTCTTTCCGGTATGGCTAGATTTGGATTGTGTATCACTTTTCCTCTCTTTAACTGTAGCAGAAGAATGAATGTGCTTATCATCCTCCAGGAAATCAGAAGATGTCGAGATATTGGTCTTTTGTTCCCTCTGCACTCTTTTGATTTCACTCTTGTTATTTTCTCCATTTGTGTCATAAGGTAAAGCTTCTTTAACAGGAACTTTTCCCATGCTCCGTGAAACACCAGGAGCTCTTTCATTGATCACATCGTTGCCTTCAAAGTTAACCCCAGAGGCATTAGATTTACTCTCAGGTTTTATTTTCCTTTCTTGTTTCCTATCCAGTAGAAGGTTTTTGTCATTAGTTGCATTCCTCTCTTCTAAAGTTGTCTCTGTCTTTTCTGTCTTGGGTTTCAGCTCCCCCTTTACTGCTGAAAAATCCATTTCTGAACTGCCAAAACCACAGTTTTCCAAGCATTTCGTTGCCTCAGCTTTAAAAGATTCTGCTTTTATTGTCATGGAGTCACTCTTGATGGCCCGTTCTTTCAATCGAGCATCTTTATTTCCACCCAAGGTGTTTCCTGCTGGCTCTTCTTCAATTTGATTCTCACCGTTTGCCTCCATTGTTCTGGGATCAGACAACAAAGGTATGTTGAGAGCTTCAGATACAATCTTTTGACCAGCAGCTGTTTCTATATCAATCTCCTTTTTCATAACTGCACGAATATCATTTCTGTTCTTTGAACTCTTTGTATCTATTAATTTCTTTTTCTTACCATCAGATTTCATTTTTTTAGTCACATGGCCTTCATATGTTTCTTGTGCTTTTTCTATATCCACATTTGATTCCCACTTCTTTGATGGAGGCATAACCTTTTTTGTTAAATGTAGGATATTGCCCGGCAGAGGGGATAACAGGAACCCTCCAGGAACTGAAAAGCACGTCATGATCTGTTCGATCATATAGTCAAATGGAACTCGTTATTTACCCTTCAAACTGTGCAAGATGAAATAAAGGTACAGAGATAAACAGTACCATGCAGTAATATACCTGAAGAATGGTCCGTGGAGATTCATGCGGCACATTGTTAACTTCTGGGGAGAGGCTCTCACGGCCATCAGGGCTATCCTCATTAGATGAAGGTGAAGAAATATCAAGGCCCAGACCACTGTAAATAGCCGCATTATTTCTCGCCAAAACATTATCAGAACCAACTTTTATCCGGACTTTAAACCTATTCTGGTCGCTACACTTAGATGGCCCGTAAAAAGAATCATGAGAGCTGGAGGCCTTTTCGGCCTTTGTGCTTGGACGTATTTCCTTTTTACTGGGATCACCAGAAAGAGGCACAACGGAACCATTGTTTTGGGCGATAGATGGAACTGCCACAGCCGAAGGGTTTTGAGGCATGCCCTACATTATAAATCATCACATCATCAATGCCACACAAGTGCATGTTCATGATAACACTAATCTACAACAGTACATGTTCACAGCGAAAACTAATTTAAGCACCTCCTTTGACTGGTGAAAAGGAGATCTTGAGGTAACATTTGCTGCCTTAGGTGGACTTCTAGCTTGAGAAGGAGGAGAATGCTGGTATGTAGGCAAAAATGAACCATACCCACCAAATTTTGACCCTGTTGAAGATTAGCATCCTGGTTAATGTTTATCTAGAATGGACCTGAATCAAGCTGATTGCAGCAACTGTTCAGCTTCACCTTACCTAGATTCTCTGCAGACACACCTCCTTCAAAGTCCTTTTGAAAATGGCCCAGTACATCTTGAAGTTTTTTGTCCTGAAAGAAATGCATACCATAACACAAAAAAGAACTGTTACTACAAATTTTGATTGTTGGTATGGGATACAGTATATCATCTTCAAACTAAACTTGCTGTCTTGCTGGTGACTATTTCATTCATGCTACTAGTTGCCCTAAAGATGGCGAACTACATAAGGCAAGAATTAGAACTACAGTGATCATTTCATCATCCCAAATATGCCATTTTTCAAGTATAAACTAAAAGGCATACTGCCTTGAACCAAAATTTGGTCAACCAAATACACACAATTTATGCCTTTTCTTTCTCTTCCCCTTTCTGCTGGACAAACAGATTTTAGATATACAACACAGATTGAATCTTTGAAGTTTTAAAGCATATCAACAGTGAGTAAACTGTTGACTTGAGCTTGAAACAAGGATAGATTTCGGTAACGCGTAACGCACAGGGCATTGAAAACTGAAAGTCATTATCGGATCCTTGAATACTGAAAAGAAATCATGGAAGCATGCAATCCCACTATTAAAGATATACCACGAGTTTAGCCTGGTAGAAACTTAACTAAGTACTAGTGTTACTGGTGGTACCAAACGAACACCGCAACCAACAAAGAGGATCATTTGTCCTTCTATAATAACCAGCACTACCAAAGTTTTTACATGTAGCATCATCAGCATCAACCAAACAACAAACTGAGTAAACTTTAAATGACCCACCAAATGCAATTGTTTCCAGTATCCCATCAACCAAAGCAACAAACTGAGTAAATTTTAAACGAACGACCAACGCAGTTGCTTGTAGCGTTAAAGCATCATCACTCTATGAAGCAAGAGAGACCAAAACGGCGTACTTACTCGCTCTCTATACGAACCGGACCGATCAAGCAAGTCACAGCACTAAATTGGGAGCACGTCTACCAGATACTACTAGCAAGCACCGAAGCTTCGCCGAGCCAGACAGCGCCGCGGCATTGCTCGAGGAGGCTTGGCGAGGCGACTCACAATGTAAGAGAGCGCGACGTCGGGGTCAACGAAGGCGGTCTCGTCGCCGCAGGCCTCCCCCTCCTCGAGCTCGGCGTCGTCCTCCATGGCGGCGGCGCCCCTCCGGAGCTGCTCTACGCCGCCGCCCGCATCCTCCTGCCGCCTCCTCACAGACAGCATCCACCCGGCCGCACCAACCACCGCCTCCCGGCACACGCCGCCGAGCCCAGCAAGTCCCCACCCCGAACCGCGGCTCGAATCCGAGCCCCCGGGCTCACCGATCGGCGGGATCTCTCCCCCAGGCCGCGCACGGATCGGCGAATCCGGCCCTCCTGGTTGGGGATCGCGAGATTCGGACGGGGGCTCCCCTGCCCTCTCTCTCTCTCTCCTCCCCTTCGCTGCCTCGGCGTCTCGAGGTTTCGTCGCACGCGAGAATTTTTTTAATGCCTTTTACGTGAGCAAAAGCCTTGCCGTCCCTCCCCTCCCTCTCCCTCTTGCGTTTGCCTCCGTCCCTCCCCTGCCGTTTGGTGGAAGACCCGGTGGTGGTGGGCAGACAGGCGGCGGCGGCGGCGGCGGCGGCCTTGTTTCGCCCGCCCCGACGATGGTTTTCTTTTCTGCCGCCGCTTTCCCCGAGGCTTTTCGCAGCGGGGGGAGGGGGGGGGGAATAATTGGAATGTCCCTTCCTTCCTTGCGGTTGCGGGCGAGGGTTGATCTGTTTCGCAAGGTGGTTAAGGGTGCGATCGTTGTCTGTATAATGGTGCATATAAGTTGACGAAAAGTAGAATCAACTGATTCATATTTATTAAGGAGAAAAGTGTTTTATTAATTATATTTATTTAAACATGTTAAATTGAGATTTTGTTTGATTGATTGAATTTGAAATCGTATGAGTAGATGTAAAGTTGAGACTGTATAAACGAATATAGGAGTCTGTATCTACCGAATCATACTACAGATATACGTTTCTTCTTAAAATTATAAATATTCACCAAATCAGAATTCAAATACCAACAACCAATCACTCTTATAAGTTCCGATCCTTCTCAGCGGTTACACTGAATTGATGAAAAGATTCCTCTTGTTTTCCTATATACAGCTAGGAACTTGGCCATGAGGAAATAAAAGCATGGTTCCTATTCTATTTTCTTTGGATAACGACGGTTCCTATTATGCGTTCCCAAAGGGTTCTTTGCCTAGAAAATACTATTTATTGAACAGTCACTAAAAGTTAAATGGCACGTTTATCATGATACGATTGGAGTGCAAACGTGAGATCAATTATAAGCTCTCATTCCTTACGGTGTGTTTGGTTGCTCAACCAAGTTTTATAGAGCTATATGGATAAGTAGTCTGAGTGAATTTATATGTTTAGAAAAAAAATATTTTATTGATTGTATCTATCTGGATAGTTTAAACTAATTTTCTGTTTGATTGACTGAATGTAAGATTATATGAGCGGGTACAAAAGTTGATATTGTGATTAGTTGCTCATACGAAGATAATTTTATAACACTGATAAGTAAACCCGTCTGTATAAACGGATACAGAGTCTACATCCGCTTAACCAGGATGAGAAGTGAACAGCCAGAATGAGGTCATATATTTGTATTTGCTCATGCATATAAGAATAGTATATACTGACAACTAAACACATTTCTTTCTGATATTATTATACACGTCACCGAATCAGGTTGGGAGAATTCAAACAACCAAATACACTCTAGTGATGGGTCAACCTTGAGATGGAGGAATTTACGGTTGCGAGTTTAGTGGCCGTTGGACTGCCAGGAGGTCTTTTTTATTGGAGTTTTTTTTATCTTTTTTCACAATTATAAAAAAAGAAGACAACACGTTATTTGTGTCCCAACTACAAATTTACGGTTTGTAATAACCTCCCATGCATACATTCATAGCTTTATTGGACCATATCTGAATCCCAATAACATCCACTTTTTATTACAATGATATGAACTGGCTATTGTTTCGATTTTTCTAGATTATTTAAAACACTTTCAAACATACTTGCCAGATAGAATTACCGAAGGACCACCCATAAGTTGCCATGTTCCAAACATGCTTTCCAGTTCCCTCATGTCGTGTGATCCTTGCTAGATATAACCGAGGGAAAAAAGGCAAAAACCCTCCAAAAATCATTCTGATTTTGAGATTTCCCCTAAAGGTTGTTTTGTTGAAAAAAAAAACCTCCAAAAGTTAGTTTGTTTCTTAGTTTCCCCCCTATTTGAATTTGATTGAAATTTAGTTGAAATATATTTGAATTTGATTTGAAATATTTCTTGATCCATATTCCCATATATATATATATATATATGGTTTTAGTTAGTTTAATAAAATATATTTGAATTTGATTTGAAAGATTCCTTGATTCATATTAAACCAACATAAAATCTAGTTATTTTGAAATATATTTGAATTCCAATATGTCTAATTATTAAACCAACATAAATCAAGAATATATATATAAGAATATATTTATATACATATATGTATATATTCAAATATATTATTTTGGCTTCTCATATTAGGAGGATCAATGCCTTTTTCAAGAGGCGGCAGCGCCACCAGTACAGTGTCATCATCAATAGCCGGCTTCTTATTTCTCTCCTGCACATGCGTCCTTGTTTTATTACCCAACTTCTTCCATAAAGCATCAAACTTGCGACTTTGGTTCTGACTGCACAGCCTCTTGAACATGTCCATTAGTGTTTTGCTCTTCAATTGCTTATGAAAATTTGCTCCCATGTGACACATGCACCACCAATTCTGCAGGTCATTTTAAGGAAACGACTCACTTGAATCCTCTTGCAGTGTCTTTATAGCAGATAAGATCTCAGCATGTCGATCATGTATGATGCAAATGTTAGGTCGATCACAGACAACTTCAACCTTAAGATGCTAAAAAACCAAAGTCAGTTTAATCTACTCCCGCCCTCCACAAACGCAAATACAAAAGGAAGTATCCAGTTATTCGCATCAACACCAATTGCAGTGAGAATTTAGTATTTGTACTTTCCAATCAAGAATGTACCATCTATGCAAAGTAAAAGATGGCAATGCTGGAAGGACTGAATACACTGACCTAAAGAAAAAAAGCACATCGAAAAATCCTAAGCTAGTTTTCATCAAATTTAGTCTTCTTGAAGCAATGTATGTACTAGGGTTCCTGACCTTCAAAATTCAAGCATGCGGGGTAGGTTGCAATAAGAAGCCTCATATGTACCCACTGCTTCTCTAAGGCTTTCTGCTTTGCATGCTAAGTCTTTTGATAAGTAATCTCGTATTTGACTGTTGCAATATTGATCATTGGATGAACGAGCATTTCATGTCCTACATCTGAATAATCTTAACAATTCATTTACAACTAGTGCAACAGTAAGGTTACGGTACTCAACCAATATTTCCAACATATAATTGTGCTGAACCACTCTAGAGGCTACCTAATAGATCAAATGCTTCGGCTTATATGCATGAATATAAAAGTTGCATCCATGAGTTCTACACTTAACAATGTACTTTTCTAGGCTTGAAACAACAATAAATACCTCTCTATGTGATGTCACTACCCACCGTGCCACTGTATCCTTCATCTCAAACCAATTGAGAACACCTAATTTAGGTGAACTATATTTGAACCATATTCCCAAGGGAAGTCATGATTCTCCGTAATTTGCATCCTCGCTTTGTCAGATAAGTTCCATTCTTCTGAGATGACAGTATTAGAGCAGTCATCATCTTCATCATCCTCATCATCTTTATCTATATTTACAGACTTCAATAAAGCTCCTTCCTCATGAATTGCGGTACGGTCCACGTTCTCGAGCTCAATAATAATTTCTTCAATTCCCACCCCTTCATCAGCCTAACCCTCCTCAACTTCTATCACCTGCCTATGCACAACAACCTCTGCCTCAGTCATCTACCTTTGTTCAACTTCCTCCATCGACACTGCATGCCCGTGTATCCTCTTCTTCTACTGGTGTTGTTGTACTGCTACTATTATCCGCTTCTCTTAGATATGGTTGTACCAGGATATTAAACTCAGCCCGACGCTGCCTGCACCACTCCAACCATTTCAACCACTTGTCCATCTGATACACTGGCTTTAACTAGAAAAAACTAGATTTAACATATGAGTCTATATACATTGCATCATAACAGAATAAATCTGGGTCAAACTAAAAGTATTGCATGAACCATATTTTTATCTCCTTCATCCTTATACCTTCAGGGTTTATGTGCTCAAGGATGGTAAATGAAAAATTGCTCAAATCAATACTAGATAGACTATTATGGATTTGACCATTTCTATATAATACTCTAAGATTTATAGAGTTTGACATAACTGTCACTAAAAAATATATCAATTAGATTACCAACTTATTATCCATATTAATTAAAAATGAAAAGAAATTACATTCATACAATACAACTAATTTAAAATTTACTAACGTAACGGTCATACCGACCCACCGTTTCTGATCCTAAAATATGAAGTACTATAGTCTTCGTTGCCTAAAATATAATCAATATTACAATCCTAAATCTAAATCGGGGATAACATTATTCAATAAACATATTACTAGCAACAACAAATTGAGTATATTTAATTCTCAAGAACTTATTAATTAATACCATTTGATATTAGGAGTCTTGCGAATTTTCAAATACATAATGTTTATTGAATTTTAAAATTTTAACTTAAATACTTCGATGCTATATTGCTTTTTGGGTGCTCTCTTTATTTTATTTTTTCTATTGCAAACCACTAGTCCTAAGTCAAAATAACTCAATAAATATCGTATTTTGGTGCAAATCACATATTATTACAATCCAATAATATAATCCTACATACACCATCTTAACTTAGAGTACTAAGATCTAATATTTGTATGCACATATATTTTATTTTCTTAACCTAATACTCAAAATAACCTAATACAAAGATTTATACTAAAATCAATATTTACAAAGGAAAAAATATTTTTCTAAACCTTAATTAAATCTATATACAAATAAAATAATAGACATACATCTAAAAACAATTAAAAATTTATCTTATTCTTCTTCCTCCTCCACTTCTCCTTTTTCTCCCTTCTTCCTCTTTTCTCTTCTCTCTGCTCGCGCGATCGCTCTCTGCTCGTGCCATCGTGCTTGGGCAGCGAAATGAGATGAGTTCACGAATGTGGATGCAGGGGTGAGGAGTTAGGGGGGCACGGAGTTTTCGGCCACCTGTTTGGTGAAAATTAATTTTCCGTCTACGGTTTGGCGATAATTGATTTTCGTTCAACAGTTTAGTGAAAATAGCCTCGAAATTGCTATCGAGAACCCCTAACCTACCGTCGGGGACACGTCACCTATTTTCACCATACGGTTTGGTGAAAATAGTATTTTGGTCGTACGGTAGGGCGCCAAACGAATTTTCGTCGAACCGTTGGACGAATAGATATTATTTTTAAATTTTTAGTATTATTTTTGTAATATCTGTAAAAAGAAGTAATATTAAAAAAATTGAATCCAAAAGACAGACTAACTTTTGAGGCGCTTTTTTCAACAAAACAATTTTTGGAGAATCTCAAAATGAGAGTGACTTTTGAGGTTTTTTTGCATTTTTCTCTATAATCGAAGACAAAGTGTAACATCAATCCACGTCAGAGCCTCTTATGCTGCAGCCTTCCAGCCGTTCGCCTCCACAAAATCATCTTCCAACGAGAGTGATGCCTTCTGCCTGCTACTCACAGCTTTCAGCTTGGCTGGATAAACATTACTACGAGCTAGAACTAGTAACTTTTGCAAACGTGCTATGCAAAAAAATTTGCAACATTTACTAGTAACTTTTGCAAACATTACTAGTACTAGCAATTTTTGCAAACGTGCTATGCAAAAATTTTCACAGGAGCGCACGTGTGCCTTCGTTTCGTCAGGACCAAGGTTTTCTTTTTTTTTGGAAAAATGCAAAACCCTCCGAAGTCACTCTGACTTTGAGATTCTCCTAAAAGTTATTTTGTTGAAAAAAACCCCCAAAAGTTAGTTTGGCTTCCAGATTCCCCCGAGATTTGAGTTTGATTGAAATTTAGTTGAAATATATTTGAGTTTGATTTGAATTATTTCTTGATTCATATTCCCATATATATATATATATTTCTTGATTTTATGTTAGTTTAATAATATATATTTGAATTTGATTTGAAAGATTCCTTGATTCATATTAAACCAACATAAAATCTAATTGTTTTGAAATATATTTGAATCCAAATATTTCTAATTATTAAACCAACATAAATCAAGGAAATATATATAAGAATATATTTATATACATGTATTCTTATATATTTATATACATGTATGTATATATTCAAATATATTATTTTGACTAAAGCTCAATTTATTGCAAGAATTAATTTAGAATTTAATTTGGTGCTCTTTGGATAATATATTTGAATATACACACACATATATATATATTTCCTTGATTTTATGTTGGTTTAATAATTAGATATATTTGAATTTGATTTATATGTTAGTTTAATATGAATTTTGGAGGGTCTCAAAACCAGAGTGAATTCTGGGGGAAATCAAATTCAAATATATTTTAGCTGAATTTCAAAATAATTAGATTTTATGTTGGTTTAATATGAATCAAGGAATCTTTCAAATCAAATTCAAATATATATTATTAAACCAACATAAATTAAGAAAATATATACATATACATAAACTCAAGGATATATATATATATATATATATATATATATATATATATTTCAACTGAATTTCAATTAAATCAGAGTGACTTTTGGGGTTGTATTTTTCCCTTTTTTATTTCAGTTTCAATCAACCATGGGAAAATTATGTATAGTATTCGTTCCGTGTGTTTTTTTGCCTCGGTCTCTGAAGTTGTATTTTGACTAAGGTTTTTTTAACAAAATATATTATTTATAGCTACAAAATATATATAGTGTGAAATCACTTTGAATTGTGAATCTAGTTGTATAATTTTTATACACTACATATTCTTATAATTTGATTAAATATTAATCAAAGTATATAAAGCTTGACTTTTTAAAAATAAAAATATATCTACTATTTCTAAACAGATCGAGTAATATTTATTTCAAGTTAACTGAGGAACCTATCAGGATCATTCGGGTGTCAAGTGAATTCTGCAAAAGAGTATGCAAAGCAAAACTATCGGGATCATTCGGGTGTCAGGTGATCGAGCAGGCAGGACCCAGCGAAAATCCACAGTCGGGTAGGGCACCATTACAAGATGATGGGCATCGAGATGAGCATGTAGCTAGATTAGGTTACATCATTACATCATGGTCCCATATCGTTGGGAATTAACTATTGATTGTGCCAACTTGGACAACTAATAACCTGTACCTGTATGGTTACGACTTAGAGTGATTTCCTCACAAGCGCAGGTACTCTAATGGAAGAGAGGATTGGAAGAAGAGTCAAAGACCAGGTGCGGTGATGTCATGTTTTGAGGTTCTATTTGTTTGGATTTTTGTTTTTGTGTTTTAATATTTTTAAAGCTGATTTTAGATTTTAGTTATTATTTTTTATAATAAATTTTTAATTTCTCAGCACACCACTTTTTATAAAAACTACTCTTATCTAACTTGTCATATAAATTACTCAGCTACTAGTTTATTTTCTCATAAACAAACTTCTTGCTTCCTCAAAAATTACTTTCCAATAATCTTATTTATTTAGTTTCTAATTTCTGATAGCCAAAAAAAAAGAAAAAAAACCAAACAATCAGACCTTGAGTGAAGAGAGAAGTCTTGGACCTTGCAAACCGATGGATGGGACGGATAGACGTCGCGGAAATGAAATCACTGCGCGTTAGCGGGCAAGCAGCACCACCCGCTCAGGTCCAAATAATAAAAAGGTACATGCTCGCCCATGATACCAACCCCGACCACTAGCAAAACGTCCTCTCTTTAGCGCTACGCGCGGCCCTCAGCGTCCGCTTGGAGGCTTTGGTTGCTAGCGTGACCTAGCCGGGCTCGTACCAGTGCCTTAATCAACTTTGAAACACGCTAATATTATTTAATAGGTACTAATCACATATAGATAATATTATTAGCTGGGCGCCGATCTGCATTTAGCGAGCCTGCTCTCGACAAACGATCAAAATCTTATTTAATAGGTACTAATAATCACATATAGATAATATTATTAGCTGGGCGCCGATCTGCATTTAGCGAGCCTGCTCTCGACAAACGATCAAAATCTTATTTAATAGGTACTAATAATCACATATAGATAATATTATTAGCTGGGCGCCGATCTGCATTTAGCGAGCCTGCTCTCGACAAACTATCAAAATCTACGTTATCTGCTCAGCTTGACCGAGATGCCCCTTTTGCATCCTAAGAACCAGATCAGATGGCATATGAACAATCAAACACATGTTCATCCCACGGACCAGGGCTAAATCATGCGCAAGCAACAAAGGTCACCCTCGGCCTCTCCCTGCACTTGATTTGAACTTGTCACGTACAGCACAAGTGGGCGCACTGTGATTGTCTGAATCCGCATGTCCTTGCTCCGATGTCCTTCGCTATAAGATCGGTCACAAGAGGAGTACTAGAAATCTACAGCAGAGCAGGATTAGTACTTCAGTAGTATGTATGCAGCCTATATATTATACCATCTTTAATGGATTTTCTTCATGAGTTTTATTCATTTGGTAAGTAGATTTTCGTTTTTTTACGTTTTAACTGTTTTTCTTTACGATTTCTCTTTACGAAGATTTTTTGTCTCATTCTTTCCATCAAGATTCTCTTTTATTTTATTTCATAAATCCATTCGAAGAGAAGTTATTGAGACGGAGAAATAAAAAGTAGAAGAACATAAAAGTAAATGTAGGACAAAAATTGATGACTAGAGAGGGATGAATAGGCAAATTAACAAATTTATTTCAAAATAGATGGTATTTTCTTATTTTATTACCCAACGCACCTCACAAGAGAGTCACAACAAGACGCAACAAAAACGCAGCGAAAACTCGACAAAAAGGCGCACTCAAAGGACACCGAAAGATCCAATGAGAAGAGAGAATTCAGTGCTGAAACACTGTGTATTGTTGAAAACATTGTTCACCGAAACTTACGGGTGAAATCTGGAATATACGGGTTTCGGTAGTTCTGGATGAACTTTCGGGTTGGGGTTCTCTGTCATGAAGTGACACTTCAATACGAAGTTCCGAGTTTGTACTAGAAGTTCTAGGTTGAAAAGAACATCGACTCAAAATTTAAAATCCACACTTGCAAATCTAACAAAAGGTGGGTCTCATGATTGGAATCGAACACTAGGTTCGAAAGTAAAACAATCTATGACTTATCCCTACATAAATATTGGAACTTGAGAAGAATCACCCAAAGATCAAAACATGAACATTGGGTGAAGATGGGCTCTAAGTCAATGGATTAGAGGCAAGAGAATTCAATACCCATTTGTGTATGTTTTGTATGCGAATTTTATGCCTCTAACAACGAGAGGATCAACTCCAACAAGGCGGAAACTTTCAAATCAAGCACGAAAACAAAAATCACAACTGGGAATGAAAAACTTGCAAAAGTGCAAGAGAACCAATAGAGAGAAACTAGAATGAGGAGAATTCAAAGCACGTGCAAAAACATTAATTTAATTTCTTGCAGAGGTCAGTACTATTTTAGGCGAATTAGTTTTTACATACAAAAACTTACACCTAATACATAGGTTAAGCACTCCTTTCTCTACTCTAAAACCCTAACACAATACTCTCATATGTGTGGCATAAGAGGCTCAAGTGGTTAGTTCTCCTCTCCCATATATCCCTACCCCTCTATTTATAGCTTTAGTTTTTTATCCTAAATTTGCTAGTTTATTCCTAAAATATCTCTATCTTGTAGTACACTCTTACTTATCATCAAGAGCATTTTAGTCTATTTTCTCCTCCATCCATCGAACGATCATGACGCTTTCATGACTTAGCTTCGCCTCGTGCAAGTTTCGCAATGATGCCACGTGCTCTTCCATCTTTCCCATGGTTTTAAGGCCAAAGCGCGAAACCCTATCATGTTTTTTAAAGCGTGACTCGGCACTTGCTTACACCTTAAGCAAGCGCTCCAATATCGACATATATACTCCATCTTACAATCTTGACCGCTAGTAAGTCTTTCCCGCTCCTGATTCGACGGACTGCCTTGTCACTTACATGACATCCCTTTCGCTTGACTTTGTCAACGTGTGGTCTCTATCCATTTTTCATGTTTTACATGATCTTCATGTAACAGCTAAGATCACCCTTGACTTCATCCGACCTCCTTGATTGTCCGGCACCAAGCACCCCGCTTGACCCCAATCACCCGTCGTCGACCGCTAAGTTGCATCTGTCATCCGCACAGCATGAGACAAGCAAAGACATATCTCTAACTCTAACTCCAGTTAGATCATAAACAAAATGCTCGATTAAAACCTCAAATCAATTCAAAGGACTTTCCTAAAGTTCCAATGCATAAGAAGAAACTCAAAGCTGAAAACACTATTTATTAGAGTTGAAAACACTGTTCATCTAGAAGTTACAGATTCAATCAGGAAGTTATAGATTACAGAAATTTCGGATTGAGCTCTAAATGACCCTTCTCTATCTTAGCTTACGCATCAATACAGAAATTCCGGATTAAACCTAGAAGTTCTTGATTCTGGTTCACCCGAAAGTTCCAGATTGGGATCAGAAGTTCCAATATTGATTGGGTTGGATGTTCTAGATTTTAGACTGAACTTCTGGATTTGGGACAGAATTGAATTTCAAGCGAACCAAGCTTAACCAATCTGAAACATGACAAACCAAATCGATAATCTTGTTAATTAATCATCACACATAAACCAAGGCACAATTCAACTTTGTTTCTCAATCTCCCCCTTTATGAGTGTATTGACAACATTCAAAGTACAAAGATTTTTGTTTCAAGAAATTAAAAACAAGATAGGCTCATCCAAATGATCAAAAACTCAAGAAAGAGTACAAACATATCACTTGGCAAAAGAAAAGCTGCATAAGGCCGAATAGAGGCAAGATAAGTCAAAACCTCAAAAGAGCAATAAAAACTTAAAAACTCACAATCAAATGTTCCCTTTGATGAATACACATATATCATTTATTTAAGATTTTTTTTAGTGATTTGGTGCATATTTTTCACCCCTCCCCCCCCCCCGCTTTCATCATTTCTCCCCTTTTGACAATGCGAGCATCAAGGATAAAACATTAGGCATTGTATGAACATGCAAACCTCATGAGCTTTTACAAATATACCACAAAAGTATTTGTAAATGTTAAAAATATTAAAGGGCTATGAAAAGTAAAAGATGGAGCTCACAATCATACAAAAGGCTTAAAAAGAGACAAGAACACAAAAATATGAAATTATACAAGCTAAACCTAAAAAATTGATTGGTGTATTTAATTTTTCATAGCCAAATCATATTCAAAGTGACCATCACATAAACATCCGATCGAGCCGAGGCAACACATACATTAAAAACTAGTAGACTTCAAACTCAAACTAGGCAAATAAGCATTCATGAGAGTAGACTTTGCAAACGCTTATATATAAAATCAAGACTTAGTTAGATCAAATGTTTTAAGAAAAATTGAACATTTAGTCACATTTATTTTAATTCACTTTATCCTCAAATTGACATTAGCAACAATGGGTTCACTTCTTTGGCAAACCACATGAAGCATCAAGACAACCGTATTGGATCATATTTAAGCATAAGAAACTTGATTTTTCAAGATTATTCAAATTGCATAAATTATCAAGTAGTGTCTTTGCAACATAAGGAACCTATGTTCCCCTAAGGTTCTATCATGAGCTAAATATTTGACAAAGACAGAAAATATAGTGTTATGTTCCCAATCTACAATCTTGAATCAAGAAGCCTAGAGCACGATATTCATCAAACTAACCTTAACACAAGCATTGACTAAGCCAAAACAATTACGAACATGATGATAAAAAATATAGCATTTCATACTCCACATGATTCATAAAGTTGCTAAATTTCATCTTAAAGAAAGCTAGTTTGCTTAAAATATTTTATATCAAAGTATCAAGATGAGTCTAAAATTAAAAGATTGTTACACGCAACTTCTTTGTGGTTGCCATTGTTTAGTCCAGAAATGTTATACAAATGGGACCCTATGCAAGAAAAAAATACCAGGTATAACACAATTTACAGGCTTCGTATGCCAATTGAATTTTTTCCCAAACAAGCTCACACGGATCTCCATGACTAATTGACACTAGAGATATCTAGCTTCGGTGCCGCTAGGGGCACCAAAATGAGACAGATTTTGTGCCCCTAGCGGCACAGGAGCTGAATATCTGGGACGTCCAATGTGCTTAAAGATTGGTGAATTGTTGTACATGCAACATACATAGGAGCTGTATTTTTGGCTGTGACATGTACATTGTGACAATTATTTACACAGTTAAGATGGTTCCAGACTCGGCACATATGGATGTTGTGCGTGTGGTTAGTGCTCCGTACAAGAAAAGTGGATGCACTATTGTACAATGACATGTTTTTTCGAGTGCACTACTCGAGGTAGCAAGCCATGAGGGAGCGCCAGAGCATATTGGACTTAACTTCTTTCTACTTCGGAGGAAAAACAGATGGGAGACTTGGTGGAAAAGTGCAAGAGCCAGTTGAAGAGGAACAAGAACGTCTCACGGTGATCTCGCTTTGCCATCACTCAGGAGCGCCCCATCAATGTCGCGCTCTTCAGGCTCCCTCCGTATCTGATCCCGCACCACTTATCTCCTTCATCACCTGGTCGCGCCTGAAGCCCTGGTTACTTTGCTCTGACAACCTCTCTTTGTTCATTGGCACGCACCTTCCGCTCGCCACCCTCTTCTCCTAGACGGTTGAGGGGTAGGTACATATGAAAATACATATATTTTTTCGTCTTTGTGGTTTGAACATACTAAGATATTTTATTGGCCTTTGCAACAGGATATTGTTGTAACATGTGCTGACTAGAATGAAGGATGGGGATAACTTGGTGAGCAAAACTTGATTGACAACTTGTTCTTCAACGTTGTTGTTAAATTTGGCGGTTATGTGTTGACGAGTTTCAATGTTGTTCATCTGAAGGGAGGGGAGGAGACAACAATGCGTGCTGCCATATCTCAGATCCTGGCAGCATCGCTCAGTAGCACCGGGCTGAGCTGTCGCTGTAGGGGGCGATGTCTACAATAGCAGCTGAGATTGGTAATTCCTGTGCGTCGCCAAGCCATATCTTTCAGTGGTACAAACATTTTTGCAGTTCAAGAGGGACCTTAGTTAGTGTAATTGGCCTTGAACTCCTATGCGTCATCAAGGCATGTCTTTTATATGGTACAAACATTTTTTAGTTCAAGGGGACCTAATTAGCACAATTAGCCTTGAACTCCCGTGCGTCACCGAGCCATATCAAGCCATATCTTTCGGATGGTACAAACATTTCCACTGGATTCATACGAGTTTGAACTCTCGATGCTAGAAGCTGATGCCAGAGTCGAACATCTAACCAGTGGTCTACTCACTGACGAGCAGACCATCGCGCTACCAGCACGTTTGCGGATTCTCTTCTCCCTGTGCACCCGTTAATCGGCGATTTACTTTTCCATGCATCCTCCATGAATGGTGTAACCGTGTCACCCAAACTGGCACGGTCACTGAGGGGCATTATCATATATTGTGTGCCACAAGTGGCCCGAACGTCTTCCAGCTCTGGTGCCAAACGAGGAGCACCGGCCCACGGTTCCGTTGCGAACCGGACGCCATAAACATCTTTTTTACTGTATTTTATTATAGGAGAATTATTTGGTTATATGAGTACTGTATTTTGACCACAGTTGCCTCTCAACCGTTATACATGCCGTACCGCTCCCTCACTCTTAGACCACTAGTACTTTACATCTATACTTATAAAATACACGAGTATAACTTATCCGATGATCTCTATTGTACACCTAAATTTATTAAACGGCTATCGTATAAAGCTAGACTATATTTTTTATTTTAAAAATACATCTAATATTCCATTATTTTATCTTACGTACTTAGACGTTCACTATTTATCTTTTATATATTTTAAAATATATTTAATTTTCTATTATTTACTTTTTATATCTTAGCTGTCTAATATTTTCTAAATTGATTGGAACATATGTGCAATTTCTAGTATTTCTTTGCTTCCTTATCCTTTTATGTTTTGTCCCATATATCAAAGGCTAGTTCATCCATTCAATAATGCCATTACAAAATACCAGTGCTGATTGCTGAACCTTAAGCTATGTATCGAATCGTTGACTCATTGTGCGGCCCCGGTTATCCTGTACGTAAGGTCACGTGACGTCACGTGATGGCTCCGTTCGACCAAGAAAGTGTTCAAAAATTTCGCCGGTTAAGCCTAGCTATACTTGTATGAATCAACACAGGAGGATTAGTTACGACTGATATTGGTGGCCTTGATTTGGAGTTTTTTCACAAGAAAAAGCATGCAAGGTGCGTGCTAGCTCATGCGAAACGACACTACATTATTGGTGACCATTTATACGATCGATCAAGTTGTTAGGATTATGGTACATATGTAAACAAAAAGACGTATAACTAAATTGCAAAAAATAGATTAGCTCAAATTATTCTCTCTCCTTCATAGTGAACGAATGAAGAAACACGAATCGCATTCCTTTTTTTTATTTCATATGTTGCAGGATTGGATAATGTGCGGTGCGCGCAGGTACTCCCGTCAGAGTTTGGTCACTTGGATAGCCCGAGAAGCTTGGGAAGCTTGGGAAGCCATACCAGGCAGCACCACTATCACAGTTGTCTCTTGTCGATTTGTTCAGAAATTTGAGTGCGTAATCCAGTAATCCACAATCATAGAACCAGGCCCGTACGGGAGGCATGTGCAACATGTGCTTCTGCACAGCGCCCTCAAATGATTAGGGCTCCCAATTATTTGAAACAGTATACTTAGTAGTCTAATCATCAAATTAGATGAGTAATCTACTTCGTATTGCATTAGCAATGAAGAATGATATTTATTGTCTCATGGGAAGTTGCGCGTAATATCCGTTAGGGCTTGAGGATTGCGCGACAAGTTATATTAGCCGTGGAGAGAAATTAGATAAAAAAGTTGGTTACTCTACTTAAATTATTAGTCGGATGCACTACGTGAAAAACATCAAGTGTGATGAGTCATAATAAATATGGATGATTTGTCCTACACCTGTTACTTCGAATGTATCATTGATGACTAGTGACGGGTAAGGATCTGTCACCAATAATATCATCGGTGATATATCATAACCGTGACCCATCACCTATAAGCGTCTCACATGTGTTAGGGGGAGAGACATAAATAACGGATAACCTAATTGCTCGTCACTTATATTCTAACATAAGTGATAGGTGAAGAGATTACCTATCACTTATGTCTTTCACCCATATATTGTAGAGGAATATATGTGATTAGTAACCTAGTTACCTATCACCTATGCGTAGATTATCATGCTGGATTGACCTGCTTCCTGACTGCATCCTGGAGCATAGCCAGGATTTTCATCTTCTCCCTGCAATCAACATCAACACATCCAAATCCATATTAACAAACACTAGCTCAAATAGTATTGATCACAAAATCGCAAAGGTTACAAAGTTCCAATCCATTGCAGAATCACAAATATTACAAAGTTTCGATCAATTTATATATGTAAGACCTCACAACCTAGGGATTCTATAGTGAAACTCGTCATGTGTGCTGATGATTTCAGACACAAAGAACTCGACGATCCGTCGTCGAATCTCTAGAAGTGCATCGCCGTATAAAAAAAGAGCGTCAAATAGAGGAAAGAAAATGAATCAAGATTACTACAAACTGCTCACATTACTACAAACTTACACCTTAAGATATCATCGCTTAAAAGAGGTGGCGAAAAATATAAATAGATAAGCCAAATTCTCAGGCTTCTATTAACAACGTATTAGCAAAAAACAGGATTAAGAACTACACACATTCACTATCTCACGTTTGTATTAACAACATACTAGCAAGAACCAGCTGACTGCAACAACATCATCCCAACATATCAAAGAACTCTATGCATACCCATTATACACAGTGCCCCTTTTCTGCCCCATGATTTCTTAGAGGAAAGAAAAGGAATTAAGGTTAAGAACATGGTACAAGACAAATATTAGTAGATAGATTATAGGGATGGATGTATTGAATTGAAAAATACCGAATCAGATTATGGAGATAATTATATATGAGTGCAAGCTCAATTGGGAAACTGAAAAGATGTGCAAGGTGCATGTGTAATAGCCATCCTAGTCGAGCTTTACACTCATATATATGGTAAATAGTTATCTTCTCTCTTCATTTACGAGATGGATTCAAAAGCATGATTATCTGTCATCATGTTTAAAGCATCTAAGGAATTACACATAGCTATTATAAGTATAATTGCTTTCAGAAGATGAAAACCATTATGAGCATGGATCTCATCTTACATAAACATAGATAAAGAAATAATAGAATGAACCAAATATACATGACCTTTGAAAGATATAACATCAAAGTACAAAAATCAGTTTCTAAAATCATGTATACAGAGTGTTCCAGACAGCATATGCATACTATGTATAATAGTGCTATCAAAAAATGAATATCAATTAGCCATAAGACTAATAAGGTCCTACCCCTTAATTTTCCTATTGAAAACATTATTGATTGGATATTTATCAAGTTCTCAATTAGTTCTTATTCCCTAGACCGAGTTCTCAATAATTAAATAGCATCATCAGAAGTTATGTTATTGTGCCAGAATAGAAATAGCTCATACACTGAACAAAACTATATGATAGCTACCAAGTCAGAGACAATCAAAAGGGCATCAAGATTCAAATCAAGTACCAACAATAGCAAAAACAAGATGAACTAGCAACTAGAGTATATAACAATGCTGTCCAGAACAGAAAGAGGAAAAAACTCATAAAATAAGAACTTATTTAGATAACACATGCTGTGAAATTATGAATTACTATATTTCAAAATACCCAAAATGGATACATGGCCAACAAAACAAAGATGTTAACAGACCTCAAGACAACCAATTCTACCATGAAATAAGCATTGGCAGTAAACAAAAACAAGGAACATAACTGTAATAAAAACAAGGATGTCTTTATAACATAATTGAGGAAAATAGAAAAAGAAAGAAATTACTTTCTATTAGGTCAAGATATGTGATAAAACTTGAGTATAATTTGCACCATTTTTTTTTAAGAACTAACCCGTATTTTTTAAGTACAAAATCTAGACTAGCTACTTTGAACATCATAATTAATAAACAAATTGTAGACTGCCTACAACATCAGCAAGAACAAAGAGTAGCACAATGTGCTAATCTATTCACCAAAACAACGTGTCCAGGATCAAGGACTTGGTGCAAGAGCGCAAGACTTGAATGTCTCTTTTCATTGCAGTTGAAACATTCAACATTGAGCAAAGATGTGGGAAGATATGGAGGGGGAGGAGCGGGGCGTATCTCGGTGTGGGGGAGATCGTGGTACGCTTGGGGGCGACGATGGTGCTCCAAGTGCGGTGGGGCTCCGAGGGGAGCGGAGAGAGGGTGTCGTCGGCGGGGGTGGTGATAGGCTTAGGGGCGACGGTGATGACATGCTTGGGGGCAATGGTGGCGACGGCGACGAGATCTAACGGTGGTGACAGTGATGGCAATGAGCTCGGCAGAGGGCGATGACAAACCCTAGCTCGAAATGACTTAGGCGCTCGAGTGGGAAATGACTTAGGCGATGCGCACGTGGACACAACCAATATATACATACAACTAATAAGTGACGGACGATACATTTTACCTGTCACCTATTACAATCACTCATCACTTATTTTAGAGCGTCGGTGACGACTAATAATGTTAAACCGTCACCTATAAATTACAATAAGTGACAGGTAATATTATTTACCCATCACCTACTATAATAAGTGACGTTTGATTAATTTCACGCGTTGTATTATACTTTTCAAAGAGAAAAAATTTAGCTGAACGAAAATTCAAATAACTTGAAATCTAAAATTTAAATTTGACATTAATATTACAAATTCAAATAACTTGAAACAAAAAAAAATCAAAATTGACATTAATATTACAAATTCGATACTCAAATTCAAATTCGTCATTTTTGTGCTTTCTTAACATGAATCCCTTCATTATGGACGGAGCGTAGGTATAGAG
Organism: Phragmites australis; assembly: GCF_958298935.1. Taxonomy (NCBI): domain Eukaryota; kingdom Viridiplantae; phylum Streptophyta; class Magnoliopsida; order Poales; family Poaceae; genus Phragmites; species Phragmites australis. The sequence goes on along the minus strand of NC_084934.1, from coordinate 29,487,019 downwards.
TTTTCTCAATCGGTGAAAGGTGTGGAAAGGGGGAGATACACACCTTCAAAGACCTAGCACCAATTCAAACTTCAAATCAACAAGATATTAGAAAATCTCTAGTGGAGTCTGTGAAAATCACCAGCATTATGCCGGTGGCACTGTTGAGTAACTATTCACTCGCATAGTGGCTGACGAGTTCTTAAAACAGATCCATATAATAAGTGATAGGTGATAGTATTACCCGTCACTTATTTATTTGTCATAAGTGACGGGTCATATTACGACCCATCACTTATGACTGGCTCAGGGAGACCCGTCACCTATGTCAAGTCATAAGTAACGGGAAATAACACAACCCGTCACTTATGATTGGCGCAGGAAGATCCGTCACTTATGACTGGTGCATGAAGATCCGTCACTTATAATCATGTTATAAGTAGCGGGTGTAGTTATTACCCGTCACTCATGTCATAGGTAATATATGAGTCATCACCTTTTACGTGATATCTGTTATGGATCTATATCGTGTTGCGACTCGAGGCGACATAAGTGATAGGTCGTGTAATAACTCGTCACTAAATTGTGTCTTCTTTATCCGTTTTTCACGTAATGATATAAGTGGGAGAACAAATATAAATCTCAACATTAAATTCTATGATTAAGGTCTGATTGACATCGATCCAACCATCAATCAACATAATTTTAGGAGGAAGCAACTTTATATCGTAGACCTACGATCATAGGTGATGGACGGTCAAGATCAAAAGTTCCCTATCCAACTTGTATGTTTATATTATATGGAATATAGATTGAATTTGTTGAATTTCTACCCGTGTTCTGCAATGACATATGAAAGACTTACTGGATTAGTCAAAAGAAAACAATATTTTGGATAATGTTTCCTATGAAGATCTAATTGAGGATTTTGTATAAGGAATGCTAGAGTATAGCACATTTCAGCTAAAAGGTAGTTTAGTAGTTAAGAGTTTCAAGATTTGACTTTTGGCAAGCTGTATTTCTTAGAGAAAATTGTATTACCAGTAGATTAATAAGCAAAATATTTTCTCAATTGTCTTTTGGTATACCTAGGGCCTAATTATGGAATTCGCACCGGGCCCTAATTATTTAGGTAAGAGCTAATAATCACAAGACGACTCTTAACTAATCATGGGTTTAAGGGGTCTCGGAGCTTCACGGGAAAGGCAATATCTTGCCCGGCGACAACTTGGTAGTTGGTACACTGCCTCTGGTGATGTATCAGTATCGAATTCTATATGGATGGTTAGTGAGGATGGATTATTCCTCGTTTATCACTGATTAAATCTTAGGCTTATTTTTTATGAATTTTATCAAGATGAAATATTCTTTCAGTGATTGATGATGTATCAGTATCGAAATATTCTTTTGAATTGTGCTGTGTTACATTGTTTTCTTCTTTGAACATGCTTTGGTCCATTGCACGACGGCGATGCCATTGCCTAAGGCCTACGGTACAAATTTGCGCGCGACACGACTGCCCACACCAGCCTGTGCCACATGAGATGCCCGGCGCCTGTGTCCAATCGCGCTGTGATGGAAGTGGGACCCGATCGCTCAGGCCTCGACCGGGCAGGGCAGGGTCTTTTCTATCAGCCGGTCATCGCCGCTTCTCACTGACATTCTGGACCCACCAATCTCGTGCACCCTTCGGGCCCCACACAGCAGTGACCGTCCACCCTATCCTAACGGCATGGGTCGCACCCGCTCACCGCACCACGTTGGCTCCCCTCCCCATCCTCCGGAATGTGATCCTCTAACGTGTAGGAGAAAGTTAGGTAGCTACAGTATATCTGATTTTGCTCAATTGCAGCCGTGCGATCGAGAAGCTAGGGATCCGATGATGAGTCACAGTAAATAAATGAACAGTAAATACATACAGTTTTTTGATGACCAATATTTTTCGTATAATATTTGGTAAACAATAATTACTGCGCGCTCGAGGGACAACGCCTGGAGGATCCGGTTCCCCATCCTCATTTCTTCGGCTGCGCGGATGCGCCTATAAAACCCAGACGACGGAAGCTTCTCTCTTCCTCCTCATCCCCCGTCGTTTTCCCAGACTCTCCTTCTCGGCGCGGCCCCATGGGTGTAGGACCAGCGAGCTCGTCCTAGCTCCCTCTTTCGGCTCCCGCTGTCGCTGCTCCGCGCAGCTGCCTACGCGTTCGCTTCCAGTGGCGAGGGTCCAATGGACGAGGAGATCGGCGGCGCCGCGCGGCAGGTAACGGCTCGACCCACCCCACCTGCTGTGAACTCGTTTCGGGTGCTCGGATTTTGCTCGATTCCGGTAAGGGCTGCCTTTTGCGTTTGTTCCTGAGCGGTTCGGTGGTCGTCGCGCGATCTGGAACGCGGAGAGCTGGTGCGGGTGCGTTCTGATTCTGCTCGATTTCGGGAGGGTTTCAGTTATTCGTACTATTGGAGATTGCTGCTTGCCTATATTCGATTTGATCCATCTATTTGGAAGGTAGTATTGAGGTTGAAATTTGCTGTCAAATGCGAGAGGTGGCGGCCGAGGGGATTTAATTCGTTGGATCACTGGTTGGTCAAGTTGTTCTAGATGGCTAGCTTCATCCGTATCATATGATTGAATCGGGTCAACTATTTGGTTCGAGCTTGATGTTGCTTGCTCGTGAGTCGTGACGACCAACTGACCATGACAGCAAATATTTTTCACCTTGTTACTGCGTTGACGCATCGTTATCGTTTCTAAATTGACACGTGTATAGTTTTAAATTTCGAAATGCTTGAGATCGAATTCTCTTGAGAAAAAGTTACTTTCAGTCAAATTATTCAATTAACAATCACCGTAATACTAGTACATCAGCAGTTTCGGCCCGTGTCGCCGGAAACTTGACTTAGCGTCGCTGGAAATCCAGTTTGGGTACAGGATTGGTGTTGCTTACTGACCACTGACCACTTGTGGTGGTTGTTTTGCAGCTTCAGTGGAAAAGTTACTGCAAAACTCTCTCTCTACTAGCGTTTCAGAGCTTCGGTGTGGTGTATGGAGACTTGAGTACATCGCCTCTGTACGTCTACAGAAGCGCATTGTCTGGTAATCTGAACAGTTACCGTGACGAGACGACCATCTTTGGGTTGTTTTCGCTGATATTTTGGACCTTGACACTTGTTCCGTTGCTGAAATATGTCATAATCGTCTTGAGTGCAGATGATAACGGGGAAGGTGAGCAACTTAATTGCACTGGATCGTGTTACTGATGCATTTTGAAACGGAAGGATTGTGTTACTGATTTTCTAACTGAAATGCATATGCTGTATGACAAGTTTTGTTAATTGAATTTCCGGAAAGTGCTAGCTTAGCTTAGTCCAGGCATAGTTCAGGTAGGTTTTGCTGTTGTGAGGGATACAGAAAAGGACAACTGTGTAACAAGAACGTTGGCTCGAGCTATCTAGCAGTTGATTTATTTAGCTATTTTGTTTTTTATATGCATGTTACTTATTAAAATTAATGTGTTATACAGGTGGAACATTTGCTTTATACTCACTTCTTTGCAGACATGCAAAATTCAGTCTGCTTCCAAACCAGCAAGCGGCAGATGAAGAGCTGTCAACATACTATCAGCCTGGAGCTGGTCGTACTTCTGTTTCCTCTCCATTCAAAAGGTTTCTGGAGAAGCACAGGAAGCTGCGGACCTGCTTACTTCTTTTTGTTCTATTTGGTGCATGCATGGTGATAGGTGATGGCGTTCTTACACCGACCATATCTGGTATGCATTACATGTGCCTGTTTCTTCGTTCTGTGTTTCACTTGGTTTAGTTATGCATTACATGCTTCTCTCTTGTCATGACTGATGTTGTGTATGCTACAGTTTTGTCAGCCATCTCTGGATTACAAGACCCTGCCACAAGTGGATTAGGAGATGGTATGTATTAGTTATATTTCTTTTCTACGATCCATGGTGGTTTAGTAACTTGTTCTTGTAACAATAAAATATTATAATCATTATTTATTTATACCAAAGGGCCCTATAGCAAATTGTTTTAAGAAGTTATTCCATGTAGTCATGCTTATAGAGCATCAGGGAAGTTGGCTGAAGTTTCATAGGTTCGTTTGGAATTCAACACTGAACAACATTGTCATGCTTTTCTTAGTTGATCTCCTAGATTTCGGTAATGTGCTGGGTGCTGTACTCAATTTGTAGTTTAATAGCCTCTTAATTTGCAATATGGATCTTAAGTGCTACCTTTATTATATCTAAGTAATATTAAGTTTTTGTCGTGTATGCTAAAAAAGCACTTGATTCTAATATTTAAATATCTAGTTGTCAAAATTTCGTGGGAGCGTGACTTGGTTTGACGGCATATCGGTACATCTTTTGTGGGAGGAATGCTTGTTTGTTCGTGTGAAAGAGAACTACATGATTACAGAAATGTGTTTGTGTATATGGATTATGTGCACTAATATATATGCTAATTATAAATTATGCAATACTTTTATTTCTTGCAAATATATCACCATCTTGACAACTTGCTGGTGTGCAGGTTGGATTGTATTCATTGCATGTGTTGTGCTTGTTGGTCTCTTTGCTCTCCAACACCGAGGCACTCATAGGGTGGCATTCATGTTTGCTCCCATTGTTTTGCTCTGGCTTTTGAGCATTGGTATCATTGGTCTATATAACATCATCCACTGGAATCCTAGAATATGTCTTGCTCTTTCTCCACACTATACAGTAAAGTTCTTCAAGACAACAGGAAGAGATGGTTGGATGGCTCTCGGAGGAGTACTTCTTGCTATCACAGGTCAATTCAAGTAGACCTGTTATCTAGCTGAAACTATTTAGTCTTATTTCTTGAATGAATAGCTTGTCTGAGGAATTTGTGTGACACATGCAGGTACTGAAGCTATGTTTGCCGACCTTGGCCACTTCACTGCTGCATCTATTAGGGTATGAAGAAATGCGAATATATTTGTCAATACTCAAAAAGACGTCATACTAAATCCAGCTGTTCTCATGCCTGCAGTTGGCTTTTGTTGGTGTCATATATCCCTGTCTTGTGCTGCAATACATGGGGCAAGCTGCGTTTCTGTCTAGAAACACGTCAGCTGTACATGCTAGTTTTTATCTTTCCATTCCACGTAAGCTTCAGAACTTGAAGCTTGTTTGTGACTTGTCTCTTCATATGTTGCCAAAAACAATATTGAATCATATCGCATCATGTTTGCAGGTCCTGTGTTTTGGCCTGTGTTTGTCATAGCAACACTTGCTGCAGTTGTGGGCAGCCAAGCTATCATATCTGCAACCTTTTCTATTGTGAAGCAGTGCCTTGCTTTGGGATGCTTTCCACGGGTGAAGGTTGTGCATACGTCAAGGTGGATTCGTGGCCAGATCTATATACCTGAGATGAATTGGATCCTGATGGTCCTTTGTTTAGCTGTGACAGTTGGCTTTCGTGACATAACAGTGATAGGAAATGCTTATGGTAAGTTTGATCACTTCAGTACTGCAGAAACTGCGCAGATCCTACTGAACACATGACTTTTTTGTTCTCAAACCATATTGCTCTTCCATTTTACAGCACGTACATATACTTCATTTCATTCAGACCCTGCATTTTTAGGTGTTTTCAACTTTATGGTCCAAAGTACACCCTCCTAGATTGACTTCTTGATGCATCACATACATTTGGTTTTACCACTCTTAGTTGAACAACCAAAAGGTTTAAGAAATGTGCAGTAGTGCATTTTTACAATAGGCAGTAGTACTGTATCTCACATATCTCCCCTGATGTTTGCAAGTTATGAACACCAGCTGTTATTTTTCTTGGGTAGGCCGTAAGTGGTGCTCACAACTTTGGAGATGGATATTCAGTTAATACTAGCATCTGTCCTTATTCTGACGCACATAATGACCCGTTTGTCTGCCATCAATTGATCATTTCTTCACGAGTTCCTCAGACTGTTGACCATGACTAACTTTTGCTCCTTTCCTCTGCATGATCTCAGGTCTTGCGTGCATCACTGTGATGTTTGTCACCACCTGGCTGATGTCACTGGTCATCGTCTTCGTGTGGCAGAACAACCTCCTGATCGCCTTGCTATTCCTCGCATTCTTCGGGTCAATCGAAGGCGTCTATCTGTCTGCAGCAGTCATGAAGGTTCCTCAGGGCGGATGGACTCCGATCGCTCTAGCCCTCGTGTTTATGTTCGTCATGTACGTGTGGCACTACGGCACGCGGCGGAAGTACCTGTTCGATCTCCAGAACAAGGTGTCCATGAAATGGATCCTGACGCTCGGCCCGAGTCTTGGGATCATGCGCGTGCCGGGGATCGGCCTCATCTACACGGAGCTGGTCACCGGGGTGCCGGCCATCTTCTCGCACTTCGTCACCAACCTGCCGGCGTTCCACCAGGTCCTGGTCTTCGTCTGCGTCAAGTCCGTGCCGGTGCCGTACGTGCCCACGGACGAGCGGTACCTTATCGGGAGGATCGGCCCCAGGGTGTACCGCATGTACCGCTGCATCGTCAGGTACGGGTACAAGGACGTGCAGAAGGACGATGAGAACTTCGAGAACCACATCGTGATGAGCATCGCCAAGTTCATCCAAATGGAGGCCGAGGAGGCCGCCTCGTCGGGAAGCTACGAGTCGTCGACGGAGGGGAGGATGGCGGTCGTGCACACCACGGACACCACCGGGACCGGGCTGATGGTGAGGGACTCCATCGACGACGCAGGCACGTCCCTGTCCCTGACCAGGAGCAGCAAGTCGGAGACGCTCCGGAGCCTGCAGTCCATCTACGAGCAGGAGGCGGCGGGCAGCTTGAGCCGCCGCCGGAGGGTGCGGTTCCAGATCTCCGAGGAGGAGCGGATCGACCCGCAGGTGAGGGACGAGCTGTCCGACCTCCTGGAGGCGAAGGAGGCCGGTGTGGCGTACATCATCGGCCACTCGTACGTCAAGGCGAGGAAGAACTCGAATTTCCTCAAGACGTTCGCCATCAACTACGCTTACTCGTTCCTCCGGAAGAACTGCAGGGGGCCATCGGTGACGCTGCACATCCCCCATATCAGCCTCATCGAGGTCGGCATGATCTACTACGTGTAGCCGTGCAGGGGACCTCAAACCCGCAGCGGATTTTGTGACATGGCTGCTTTGAACTCGGCCTGCTTCTGCTGAAGATATCAGTGTAGTGTTCTGTCTGTGCTTGTATATCTGCTAGTTTCGCCGAGGTGTCAGGCAGGTAAGAGATAGCCGAATCGGCCTGTCGCCACCGTTTGAATTCCGGAGCTGAGCTTCGGTAACCTTGTAGATACATTGTGTTCATCATGGAAATTAAGCATTAGCTTGGCTACAGGTTTGAGCATCCTTTGTTTGTGCCTGTATACACAGCTCCCACGAGAATTTGACGCTTGTTTGGAATCTGATCATATCACATATACTTCTTGCTAATCCTTTGGTCGAACTGTGGGCAAACGAAAGCTGAAGAAATTACGAATTCGGCAAGCCAAATTGTCGGCAGTGCTTTGTTTGGGCATGAAACGGAAACTCTGATGAAAGAAATCCCGAATGCGCCCACATGTCAGGGAGAGAGATGCAGTCAAGCAGAGAGCGGAGGACAGAGGAGCTTTTGACTCGAGCGCGCACGGTGGTCCGGTCGGGCTTCAGACCTGGTCCGACCAGACCCCAAGAGCCCAACCGACCGAACCGGTCGCGTTCCTTCCTCTTCCAGTCCTCCTGCCTACCGTGCGGCGGAGACATGGCGGCGGCCGGCGGCCTTAGTGACGAAGAGCGGCGCGCGCTCCGGGGCAGCAAGTTCGCACCCCTTCCGGCGCCTCCTCCCTCCTCCCTCCTCCCACCCCCAGCCCAGGTACCGCATCGCCCCTTCTCTGTTACCTGCGTCCAGATCCACTGATAGCTTATAGTTCCCGATTCAAGCGTATCATGTGATTTCTCTTGCAGGACCCAACTAGATTCTACTTGTGAATGCTTGCTTAATGTTGTTCTAAGCAAATTGATAGAGTGAAAGACTGTGTATGGGTGAGGATTAGGGTTTCATCAATTGCGGTTTGGCTGCTTGGTCAGAAGGAAACTGCGGGTAATTGAAGTGAAATTGCGAATTCAAAATACTGGTAGTATCGCTTCGAGTAATTCCTACTCTTAGTTGGGAGAATTGCAATTCTGGGTGAGAAATGCAATTTGGATTTAGATTATAGTCTCAGCACCCTTTTTTATTCGTGATAGGTGGCTCCACTGCTTGGTACTTGAACGTGAGCGTGACTTATGTAATTCAAAATTCGCATCATTGGGATGCTATCAATTGTCATGTATGAATCTAGGATTCCAGGTGTAACTGTTGTTGGAGTAACAAGGGGTTCTTGCATTTAGCCATTTATGCTTGCCTCTGTCAATGCAAAGCTAGTTTGTACATACACACACAGAAAAGGAGCAAGTTGAAGCCCGGGTGTGTATCGCATGGAACATAAAGTAGAGTTGCACTGTGGCAGATCTTATAGTGGTAATGCAGCATGGTATTGTTGTCCCTCATGCACAAAGAAGCAGTAGAGTATAATTACCTCAAAATCTTCATGAACATTTCTTTTTTGGTAATGATCATAACATTATCCGTGATTGCTTTATCATATAGGATGGCCCATTCTGGAGGACCACTAACTACAAACAAGGCTGCTGCTTTAGCGAAATTCCTCCAGAGAAAACTTCAGCAACCTGATGGCTTAGACTCCCTGAACCCTGACCTTGTAAAACTGGCTGTGAAAAATGCAAAGGAAACCATAAAAGCTAGCAAGGGTACACGTCTACCACTATTGCACTATTATATATGTATCCTTCGAAAAACATGCACCACATGAGTAATCTATTTATAGAGCATACTATGTAATATTTAAGGCATTCTCTGGTGATATTCATTCCTCTTGGGTGCCATTTGGTACTTGGTGCAACATAGGAGTATGAAATATACCTCGTATTATAGTCAAACCATTTGGCGCTTTCTTGCATTCTTTAAAGTGATTGTTAGTAGAAGACTGTTAAATCTTTTTGCTATGATATGATGACTCACATAGAAAAGACTCAAATGAGGGCTACCTTTTGTTTTAGGACCACATGAGCTGTAGTTATAGCTCGTGTGGAACTTCATAACTTTATGCACCTGAAATGATAAGAATCAGGCCTGATGCTAGATTGATTTTATCCATCAAAGTAGTGCTAACGTTTTTGTGGTTGATCTCTGCCATTGTTCTTCTCATCATTGATGTTTCCCAATTTACTTCTCATGTATCTATGAACTAGCAAAGTTGATGCATCCCCTCAATACACATTTGACCTACATTTTGGTGACTTTATCTTGCCAATGCAGGCGAGCCGTCCACTTCTGGAAGAGTAGTACGGCATGTTTCATTATTTGGGGATTGCTCTGAGGTATCTTTGTTGATGATAGCTTCCCGTATAAGTTCCTTATGTGATCCCGCACTTGACATTTCAGAGTACCAGGATTCTGAAGTTTCTAAAGATGAAGCAGAAGTCAAGGGGATCAAAAGAAAAAGGGAAAATAAGGTATGCATTCTGAAGATTTGCTTGAAATGTCTGCTACATATTTCCGGTTCGTAATGATGTAAGGTTTATTGAGTTGTATTTGACATAGTCATATTGTATTGCTCAGAAGTCTAAAGCTTATCAAGATAGCGGAGAACAGAGCGAGAAAAAGAAGAAAAAGAAAAAGAAAAAGTGCAAGGTAATAGCTATGATACATTATATCTTCTGTCCTTTTGTTTTGTCTTTTGTGTAAAGGAAATTATTTGGTAGACAGTGTGGCGAACTGGAACTAAGGGCATCTCCTGCTGCTATCTCTTATTTCTCTCAACACACTTCTCAAAAGATTTCGTTCTCAATTCCCTATGCTTCGCAATGCCACAATGCTTAGAGTTATCTCTTATTTTCTCTCCTTTTAAGAGTTAGCTTTTCAAGATTCCCTTCCACGTGAGCAAGATTTTCCTCCACGTTAGCTTCATCTCCATCCCCACTCACTTCTCTTCTCTCTGAATGCCACAGTAATAAGAGCTACCTGCTATCTACAACCACTGAAGTTGCTCTAAGACGCTATGCCATTATCATCGGCACAACCTACATGTAAATAAAAAAAATCATATGGGGTCTAGGTACTGTCACAGTGACTGTGTCACATTGTTTCAGCTCAGCATATGAACCTTCTACTACAAATGGTCAAAAGTGTTCTTGTGTCTCCGGTTTGCTCACCGGATATTGCCATTATTAAATAGTTTATTATTTGCACAATTATGCTAGCAGATACGATCTAAATGGAGCATTTCTACTCATGATGTTTGTGCTATCTTATTTCTTTTTTATGTAATATGATTCAGTGTTGTTGTGGATACTCAAGTCATCTACTCATAGCCTATCGTATATGTGATGAGTTTTCCGTAATGCAGGTTGCTAAGGCTTCCATGTCCCAGAAAACATCAAAGAAGAGAAGGTTGAGATCACTATGACACCATGATTCTTGAACTTCTCTGGTATTAGGGAGCTAAAAGCCGGCAGCCCTCCTATTTCCCCCCTAAATTTCTTGGTTTCATCTGAACCTCAGTGTTGTAAACTTACTCTGCCTGCCATATGGAGCACTGGAAGCCCCATTTGCTGCCAAGTGCAGGCTTAGCGGTGGCACATGTGTGGAAGATGGTAGGAAACAACCATAGAAACACTTACATGGGAATTCCCAGATTGTAGAATTGAAATTACCAATCTTTGTTTGCAAATGTCATTGGAACTGATATCACTGTAACTCGAATGTCGTTGTATGTACTCCATTCTTCTTTGTCCCCTGGTGCTATTCTTCCGGTGATATGCATTCGATCAATTTCCCATCCAACGTGTGCTGTATGGAAATGCTTGTCTTCTTTTTTTTTATACTGGATAATACTATATTCTACAACTCGCATGAGTGGCAAACTTGTCTGGGCCCTCTGCAGAATTCCTGTCTGTTGTGTCTTTTCCTGGGATTATGAGATCCTGTGATTGGCCCGATGAATCTGTCAGGCCTTTTGTTTCCCGAGGAGTCAACATGTCTTAAAACACAGCCATGCCGCTCGTGTAGCCTGCGCTGCACACTGCTACATCTATGCAGCATCTCCCTGCAGCCATTCCTTTGACTGCTGAACTAGGCATTGAGGCCTGTCCGTACATCCCTAATGCTCGCAAAACTTTGCAGCCTGCTTATCCTACGACTAAACGAGAAGACTCTGAGTTCAGTTCTGCTCAGAGCTGTTGGCTTACCCAGCCAGCATTGGAGCTCCGGTTGTAGACCAGTGTGCGTGTGTGTCCCTTTTTGTTGGTTTCTTCTCATCGGCGAGCCCCGAGTTTTTGTGTCACAACCCTTCACCGATCTAGAGTAGAGAAAAGTTTTTGGAGGGGGAGATCAGATGGATTCATCAGAGAAAGACAGAAGAAGCCCAGTTCGCCAGAGGAAAACTCTGGTTCAGTGGTTCAGTTTCGTCTCTCTCCTTTCTCGCCCCTCCCTCACGCGCTCCAGCGTTTTTAAGTTTGTTACAGCCAGCTGTCAAGGACCCCACTTGTCAGCCGGGTATCGCGCGTTTGGCCGCCTTGCTCGCTCGCTGACGCGCCGGGCCCTCTCTTCATTCCCCGATGGAGTTGGCGCCTGCGGCAGCCCGTCCCTCACGTGCGCCCGCGTCTTCTGCTCAGCTGTAGTCGAAGTAGTGGGCGCCGTGACATTCTCCCCTTCTTCAGGACCGGCTTGTCCCCAAGCCGGCGCATGTGGGAAGCGATGCTTGAGCTCGGAGAAGATCTCTCAGGTCGCTAAAGAAGCAGGTTGGCCATCCCATTGTATTAGCACTTGCTCGACCACCTTGGACCCGTGGCGATGGAGGCGCCGCTGGAGAATCTGCACGGGAACGCTTGGCACAATTGCTTCAGGCAGTGGCTCCGGCAGGACGGAATGCTTGATGGAGCCCGGTGGCAGAGCCTGACGCAGTTGGGACACATGGACGACGGGGTGGATGCGACTGGACGCCGGCAGCTGGAGCTTGTACGCCACTGCCCCAACGCGCTGCAAGACCTGAAAGGGACCAAAGTAACGGAATGCTAGCTTATGATTAGCACGATTCGTTACCGATGTTTGTAGATACGGCTGCAATTTGAGATACACCCAGTCGCCTTCCTTGAAATTACGTTCAGAGCGTCGCCGGTCTGCTTGATGCTTCATGCGTTGACAAGCTCGTTCAAGATGCTGGCGCAAAAGCAGGGTCTTCAGCTGTCTCTCCTTAGCCCATTCAGTAAGATCAGGATCGACACACACTGAAGAATCAACAATGCCAAAATGTCGAGGGGCATGGCCATATAATGTCTCAAATGGTGAATTTCCCAACACTGAGTGATATGAGGTGTTGTACCAAAATTCTGCTAGACTAATCCAAGAATGCCATTTAGTAGGACTCGAATGGACAAAACAGCGCAAATATGCCTCAAGACACTGATTGATTCTTTCGGTTTGACCGTCGGTTTGTGGATGGTATGAGGAGCTCATGTTTAGTTGAGTATTGGCCAGCCTAAACAACTCTTTCCAGAGATGACTTGTGAAGATTCTGTCTCGGTCTGAGATCAGATATTGGGGTAAACCATGTAATTTGTAGATGTTGTCCAAGTAACATTTAGCCACTTGCCAAGCAGTAAAAGGATGGGACAAGGGAATGAAATGTGCATACCTTGTCAATTTGTCCACCACCACCATAATACAGTTATAGCCGGCTGACCGAGGTAGCCCTTCAATAAAGTCTAAGGAGACATATTGCCAAGCTTGATCAGGAACGGGTAAAGGCTGTAATAAGCCAGGATATCTCACATGTTCAGTTTTAGCTTGTTTACAAACTGCGCATTGACTGACAAAAGCAGTAACTGCTCTCTTGAGACCAGGCCAAGCAAATAGTTTGCGGATTCTATTGTATGTGACCTGAATTCCTGAATGACCACCTAAGCCACTTGCATGCAAGGCCTGCAGTATTGTGTTGTGCAGAGTGGAGTTGTTGCCGAGCCAAATTCGTCCCTTATATCTGATTATCCCATCCTTAAGTGTATAAGGAGGTACAGATGTGGGGTTTAAAGCAAGCTGGGAGAGCAGGTCAGCAGCCAGCTTGTCATCAGCATATCCCGATATTACATCATCCAGCCAAGAAGGTACACTAGCTGAAATAGCATGCAGTTGTACTGGGTCATGAGAAACACACCTGGACAAGGCATCAGCAGCTGTGTTTTCAGCACCTTTTTTATATGCAATTTTGTATTGCAGTCCTTGTAATTTGGCCATTGCTTTTTGCTGCCAAGGGGTTGTTAAACGTTGGTCTTGTAGATGGACCAAGCTCCTTTGGTCAGTCCGTATGATAAATTCCCCACTTTGCAGGTAAGCTCTCCAATGATCCACAGCCAAGAGAATAGCTAGACATTCTTTTTCATAAGTAGATAGCTGAGAATTTTTTGGACCCAGAGCCTTACTCAAATATGCTAGAGGATGCCCTTGCTGAATTAGTACTGCTCCAATTCCTTTGTCTGAAGCATCGGTTTCCACTTCAAAAGGGAGATTGAAATCTGGTAATCCCAATACTGGTGCTGTGATTAATGCCTGCTTCAGGGTGACAAATGATTGTTCTTCCAGTGCTGTCCAACAGAAAATGGCATGCTTCTTCAGCAAATCAGTTAGAGGTCTGCTAATAATACCAAAGTGCTTCACAAATTTCCTGTAATAACCTGCCAAACCCAAAAACCCCCTGACTTCTTTAACTGAACTAGGTCTTGGCCACTTGTTGACAGCTTCAATATTTTTGGCATCTGTGGATACACCAGCAGCACTAATAACATGGCCCAAATAAGTGAGCTATCGCTTGGCAAAGGAGCACTTAGACTTCTTGATATGCAATTTGTGCTCTTCCAACAACAATAGGACATGTTTGAGCAGGGATGCATGGTCTTCTACGGTTTTGCTATAGACTAGAATATCATCTATAAAGACCAAAACACCTTTCCTCAACAAGGGATTCAAAATCATATTCATAGCATTCTGGAAGGTGGCAGGAGCCCCTGTGAGACCATATGGCATCACCCTAAACTCATAATGGCCATTATGGGTTTTGAAAGCAGTTTTCATTTCATCAGCCTTGGCCATTCTAAACTGGTGGTAGCCTGCCCGCAAATCGAGACTGGTAAACCAACTAGCTCCTGCCAACTCATCTAGGAGTTCATCCACAATGGGTAAAGGATATCTGTTCTTAACTGTGATAGCATTAAGATGGCGATAATCTACACAAAAACGCCAAGTTCCATCTTTCTTACCCACTAGTAGCACAGGTGAGGCGAAGGGGCTAGTGCTGGGCTGTATAATTCCTTGGGTTAGCATCTCTCGAACTTGTTTCTCTATTTCATCCTTTTGGGCTGGGGAATATCTATAAGGCCTGAGGTTAACTGGTTTGGCTCCTGGGATCAATGGGATTGAGTGATCATAGGGTCTCTCAGGAGGAAGACAGGTAGGTTCAGAAAACAAGTGAGAAAAAGATTGAACCAACTCACAGATTTCCAGCGGTATTTCCTCATCTAGTTGGTCAGCACCTTCTGTCAGACATAACTGCACAACAGTATGCACAGCACCTCTTGTAGTCCAATTCTTCAACTGAGCAGCAGTGATCATAGCACATTCATGTAACTGAGGGGTCACTCCTTGCAAGGATATCTTCCTGCCTTGATAGTCAAATGACATAGTCTTGTTGCTCCAGTGTATGATCATGGGACTCAAAGGTTCTAGCCAATCCATCCCTAAAATCACATCATAACAAGCCAGGGGAAACACTTTCAAAGTACACGCAAACGTCTGACCTTGGATCCACCAGGAACAGTTGGGAATCTCCTGATTGCACAGCAACAGACCCCCATCAGCGATTTTTACCTTCACTGGCCTGACAGATTGGACCACCCCTTTCAGCTGCTGCGCCAGCTCCATACTGATAAAACAGTGTGAGCTCCCTGAGTCAACTAACATAGCCACATCTTTATGCTGGATTTGACCTTGTAACCGCAGTGTCCTGGGGGTAGAGATGCCTTGCACAGCTTCCCGAGAGATTGTCATCAATACTTCTGTGTTGTGGGTGTTGCCAAAGTCAGAGTCAGCATCTTGCATTAGCTGAGGCGCGGTAGAGAGAAACTCAAGCAGTTCCTCCACCACGTGCATCTGGACCATGGCTGCGCACTTGTGGTCAGGTGACCAGCGCTCCCGGCATCTGTAACACAGTCCGCGTGCTCGGCAGTAGGCCCTGAGAGATGAAAGTCGCTCATCGACTCCTTCAGCCCGAGCCGCATCAATGCTCCTACGATCATCAGATTTCTCTGGTGTCGCAGTGCGGGATTTCCCAATTCCAGGCGGCGGTGGCAACGGTAGCGCCGAGCGTGGAGGCCCACGCGGCCCATTGCCGGTGTCAGACCGCCTGTCCCTTCGTCGGTGTGCCTCCAACACCTCCTCCTGCAAAGAAGCCAAAGACACAGCAGTCTCTAGATTTTTGGGGCGATGTAAAATCACAGCAGCACGCACATCTTCCCTTAGCCCATCTAAAAATTGAGTGACAAAAAACATCGGCTCCCATGATTCGTGATGAGCTAGCAGATTGTGCATCATCATATCGAACTGTTCCGCATACTCCGCCACCCCAGTGGTTTGTCGGAGACGGGAAAATTGGCGCAACACTCCCTGAAACTCATCACGCCCAAACCTATCGCTGACTGCAGCAGTGAATCGCTCCCAATCTGGAAGGCGACTCATGAACTGGGTTGATTGCAACCACACAGATGCATTCCCAACAAAATGCATTGAGGCTATGCTGACCCACATCTCATGATGGATCCTGAACACTCGGAAGTATGCCTCACATTTCATCTTCCATGCCTTAGGGCTATCCCCATCAAATTGCGGAAAATCCATTCTAGGCAGCGCCGAATGATAATTCCCTCCCCATGACCGATCTACCGACTCGAAAGGACCATGAGATGAATGAATTTCTGCGGAATGGTGCGTACCCTTGACCGGAGGTGGACTGGGGAAAAAAATTTCCCCAAAATCCTTCCCCCGGTGTGAAACGTCAGCGCCGTGGCCTCTCGGCCCGAGTTCCCCGCTCTCGTAAGACGATCGCGGCTCACTTAGCTTCTTCAGGTTGGGCGGCACGTACAACAGAGGTGGTCGCTGATCAGCTTGTGGAGAACTCTTCGACCCGACCCCGATCTGATTGAATTGAGCGCGCAGATCCGCCACCTCTCCGCGCAACTCGCTTACCGCCGCCTCCACCTCCGGCTTCCACCCGGTGAGGCTCTGCACCGCCGGACTCATCTCTTCGAGGGTCTTGCGGATCGCCGTGTTTGAAGCCGACAAGTCCTCCACCGTCTTGATCAACCCCGGCAACGGCGCCAACGCCTTTGCGATCTCCGCCATCTGCTGCTCCATTTCCGCCGCCTTCTTCTGCTCCCGCGTCGCGTACTGCGGACGCGTGAGGTAGTCCGGAGGATCCGCCAGATCGACTCGGCTCTGGTACCAAATGTCACAACCCTTCACCGATCTAGAGTAGAGAAAAGTTTTTGGAGGGGGAGATCAGATGGATTCATCAGAGAAAGACAGAAGAAGCCCAGTTCGCCAGAGGAAAACTCTGGTTCAGTGGTTCAGTTTCGTCTCTCTCCTTTCTCGCCCCTCCCTCACGCGCTCCAGCGTTTTTAAGTTTGTTACAGCCAGCTGTCAAGGACCCCACTTGTCAGCCGGGTATCGCGCGTTTGGCCGCCTTGCTCGCTCGCTGACGCGTCGGGCCCTCTCTTCATTCCCCGATGGAGTTGGCGCCTGCGGCAGCCCGTCCCTCACGTGCGCCCGCGTCTTCTGCTCAGCTGTAGTCGAAGTAGTGGGCGCCGTGACATTTTGCCCGCCGTGCAACAGCCGTGCCAAAGCAAACCAACCACGGGCCTTTGTTGCCATTTCGGGCGCGGCCTGACACGTCTCCGATCCCCTCGTCATGTGCTGCATGAACAGTACTCCATCCTATCCTTCTACCCCCATTCCATCTGGCCATCAACTTGGCCGTGCCTTTGCCCATCCCTTACACGACACCTGGTCTCTCGCTGCCTTTTACTGCATGTCACGGCTCATGAGTGAACAATCACCTCACTGTCATGACTCGACATTCCCATCCACAGTGTCCGTGTTGATCAGTACTATAACCCCCGTCAGAGAAAAACTTGTTTGCTTCAATTTGGACATATTGCCTACCTTGGAGCGTAGGATTTCCACACAAAAAACTGGTACAAAACGGTCGATTTCTCGCATTCGGTTGTGGTGCACTAATGCTGCATGTACAAAGAATGTCGTTGCTTGTACTCGTGAATGGTGAAGAAATAAAAGGGGAAAAAAAGAATGTTGCGTGTACAAGTGAGGAGCATATTAGTACTAGTACAAGGAGAAGGGGGGGGGGGGGAGGTATGGCGCCGGCGCCGATCGGCTGGCTGGAACACAATATGGCGAGCGGCCAGGCACGTCTTGGGAGCGGCGCCGGGCCGGCGGTGGAGGTGGCCACCACTCCTACGAGGTCGCGCGGCTCGGCTGCCCGCGCGACGTCGCCTCGGCGGGTCGCGCGCGCCGTATGGTCCTGTGGCTGGCGTAGGGCCTCCCGCGCGTGCGCAATGCGGCGGCGACACGTTGCCCCCCAGGCCACTGCCACTCGCACGACCCTACTGCTCCCTTGTACGTACGCATGCACCCCTCTACTCTATCCATCTCTCCATTTCTTTATATACATGCACCCATCCATTCCTTCCTTCTACCTAGCTACATGCATGCAGCTATGCCTGTCTTTGCTGCAGGGAGTGGTTGGTAACTTCAAACTTGGTAGTGACTCTCTCTCTCTCTCTCTCTCTCTCTCTCTCTCTCTCTCTCTCTCTCTCTCTCTCTCTCTCTCTGAGATAAACAGAGAGAGAATCTCCATTTGTTGCACCGCATGCACAAGTGGGGAGTGTGAAATGATGCACTCATTCCTATCTTGTGGACGTAAATGCAGTAGCGTAGTCGATTGTAGAAGGCAGACAGGCTACCTATGTATAGTCCGGAGCCCCTTTTTGCAAGGAACTGTGCTCTCGTACTTGCCAGTTTTTGCTCCAACATTTGCATCTGCGTGCTCTGTTTCTGCATGCATGCATGCATGTGCATCTATCACTGAGAGAGAGGCACTGATCGATCTGCAGCTACCAATCCCGAGAAACATGGACACTAGGAGAAAATAACCGTGTTCCAGGCAGTAATTATCCATGCTTATGTTAATCATTGTATGGCATTGGGGATCGGTCAGCCTAACACGGTTCATATGGGAACTTGGAGAGCGAAAAATTAGCATCTTCTCGCTCAGTGTCAATCATCTTTGTGTAGTTGCATTTCATGTTGTTTGCTGATGCAGTGATGCGAACCGATGATGGCAAGTGTATGGGAATAGTGCACTGTCCCCTTGGTACTTGGTCGCTTTGTTTGATTAAACACACAAACAGCAGCACTATAAGAGCAGTTTGACCAATACAAGAACCCTGTCCGGTTTGTGGGCTTCGGATTCGAGCTCCTTGTCTGATCTACTCCATGCTGTTATATATAGATAGCAGTCGGCTTCAACTCCCAATTAGTAGCAGAAAGCCAAACGGTAAGCATTTTATGATAAATTTTTTCTGAAGATTAGCAATAATCCAATGCCGAATATGAAAGAAAACGGAAAGTTAAACATGAATGTTATAAGTGAAATGGCAGAGACAAGAAAAAACACATGTGGGGGACCTACAAACTGAAATGAGAGTTCAAATTTAAAATAATTAAAGCAAGTCCTGGGAGCTTGTTAATTTTTTGTGAGTGCACTTTTCACAACTAAGCCCTGTCTCCTTCTTCCTTTATTCAAACCACAAGTTGGTGAGACAAATGTGCATCCCCCAAGTGGTCTTTTTCTACCTTTTCTTAATTCGTTTAGTGAGCCTGTCTTTGCTTACTCGCTCGATCCCTCTCCTTTTCCCAACACTTGTTTGTTCTATAAAGAGGTCTAAACCCTAAAGTCAAAGTTGTGCAAAGGCCACCCCCAAAACCCGGTGAAATGGACAACAACATGTGTCTTGTGTGCTGTGCTCGTTCCATCATAATTAGTACTTTTGGTCTCTCTCTGCAAATTATTCCCTCAGTTTATAAATACTTATCATTTTGATCAAAATTTAATTAAACTTTTAAAATTTTCACTATAAATAGCTTCTAAAATATTTAGATTAGAAACATAAAAATCACACGTATAGATTTATCTTGAAAAATACTTTCATAATATGATATTTTTATTAGATATTATAACTATATTTTAATAGAAAATAATAATTAAAATTGTATGTTAAAGACCGTGAAAAATAAAAAATAAGTATTTATGAGCAAAGAAGTAACAAATTTAACCATATAATTTCTAGTAGGACAACTTGTCATCATGCGTGGACATTGTGTGGAACCTCCTTGCCCTTAGATTGTGCTCCAACTGCCTTCTCTCTCTCTCTCTCTCCAGTTGAAGACCACACCTTCTCCTCACACCTTTTCAGATGTCTAGCTAGGGCTTGACCTGGCCCCATGGTGCATTTCACAAGCCAACATATGCCAAATTCACACGAGAGAGAGGGCAGGGGTAGGGGAAGTCAAGGTCATCAGATAGGATCCTGCACTCTACATCTGTAGATCTCCTCTCCTCTTTGTCTAGTTGTATTTGTAGAAGCTATGTATGGCCTTAGATGCAAGAATCCAAGCTCCCATTGTTTTCATGAGGATGGAAGTCAAGGCTTTGTACACTCCAAGAACAACCTTTTCCAGATGCTTCAAACTAAGAACAACGTGGTTTCCTCACTCGTGTAAGCGACCGCTTGTACTATTTACATTGTCGAATTATGCTATCATTTCAATGCAAGAACAGCACAAGCAGTCGCTTGTACAAGTGGATACGCATTTTCCAACTAAGAAGAAAACACCAATTCATATCTTTGCATTATGTTTAATCAACATGGTACAATATTAATTTTAATTTGAAAAAGTCTTAGACAAGATATTGAAGTTTAATTACCCGCGAGGAAAAATTAGGTGGGTAAAAAGTGTTATCCACTAATCAATGTGTACTTTTGCATGAACCGATCTCACATGCCACACACTTAACAGTCGGTCGATTGACGTTTGCTGCATTGGAAGCATTACCTCCACGTCCCTTTCCGGTTTGGCTCTCTCTCTACATCTTTTTGACCCCAAAAAGCCATCGATTAGGCTCTTAAAAATGGCTCTAGAGAGACATGAAAGGGATAGTTCTCTTGTTTCCCGATTA
Source organism: Phragmites australis (assembly GCF_958298935.1). Taxonomy (NCBI): domain Eukaryota; kingdom Viridiplantae; phylum Streptophyta; class Magnoliopsida; order Poales; family Poaceae; genus Phragmites; species Phragmites australis. Next base: position 29,466,626 of record NC_084934.1, on the reverse strand, counting down.
AATATCACTCCTTTCGATAATTCGATTTGTTCGCATTTGAACCTCGCACATGCATGCGCACTAATCTATATATCGACTGTCCATTGTATTACGAACAAATTATGGGAGAAAGCCCAATGTGATTGGGAGGGATAATGATCATTGTCCTTGGATTTGTCTAGCTCATGCAAAGGAAAGCAAGCTTCAACCAGAAAAGGAGTCAAAGAGGGGAGACCCACTGGACCCTCACCTCATGTGAGAGTCACTCAAGGTTGTACGCATGGAACCAAGGAACAAACACCAAAATATTGGTACGTATGAAATGGCATGAGAGAGAGAAAGAGAGCCTTCTACACATTTTTTTTCTTTCAAAAAGTGGGCACGAACTCTGCCATTCGTTAAAGAAGAAAAGACTTTTTATAATGAAACACTCCCCTTCTTAAAACAAAGGGGATGAAAAACTACACGAGATCAAATAATAAAGACGTTATCATATAACAACATCGAACACCTCTAATATGCACACAAGAGAGATCTAAACAGATGCCTAAAACACTCCTATTATATTTGTAATTAGTTTTTATCTAGTTTTGAGGGCAAGCTAACCACTCCATTATATTTGAAAGTTTCTTGCAGGCAAGGAGGCAAAAGAAAAAAAACTTTGTTCTTTGTAATTAGTTTGCATGTATCGCGCAAGCAAGCACATGCACACAAGAAAGCAAAGCCATATTGCCTGAAAAAAGCACGCTATGTATATTGTTGTGTAGCATTTTGACATGTATCATAATAGCTAGGTTAGTAGTATCTTGGAGTAGATCACAAATATTTAAACGGATCGATGACTAGGTACGTATGTATGTTCTCCTTTTCTCATCAGTGGCAGGCATCTTTTCATTATCTGATTAGTTTGCAACACTGGGTACTCGGCACAGAATCATTACTGCATGAAAGACGTGTAGTCTTATGTAGGACCAATTAAAGAGTTATGCATCTTGTTTTTGGGGAGTTCTTGGTCAAGTGCCGTGCTACCAATTAAAGACTTGTATCTTATCTTTGGGGGACTTCTTGGTCACTAGCTTTATCAGTGCATGCTGTGTCACTACAGATGCTGGCTGGGGTTGGACTGCAACAATTGAAGCATGTCATATATACGGTGCATATATGATTCTAACTTGCATGCATGTAGCATTGTCATAAATGAAGTGTATGAAACTAAGGAGAGGAGAGGAGAACATTCCAAGTATTCTTTTCTAGCAACAACACCCACACACGCATCTGGCACAACATTCCCCTCTTTCTACTGGTCCTAAGGTTAGGGCACACAAATCCAAACACACTTGGAGAAGAGAAAGATGCATAGAAACCAGCCTTCCACTCCCTCTTTTCCTCCCAACATGGATTTCCCCAAATGGTACGCGGATGGGGCAGTTTATTCAACCACCCATTTTGCACTGATATTTGTGCTATGTGCAGTGCTTAAATCTCAATGTAAAATTGGATGGTGTAGATAAAGCACCTCACCGAAGATATTGTAGTGGTACATTTTCGTTTTTCCTCCTGGAATTAAACAAGTGCATGCCCCTCCTTTCCCTCCTAAAAGACACCTCCAAGCTCTATTTAAATACCACCCCTCCCTCCGTCTCTTTTGAGCACTAACTACTACACTACACAAAAACCTCAAGCAAGCAGTCAAGCTACTAGCAAGTGTAGCTCACAGTCCCAGCAGCTAAAGCCTAGCTAGCTCACTTGTGCTGCCATGAACACTCGAGGCAGTAGCAGCAGCGGCAACCAGACCCTCATGGCGTTCTCCGAGCAGCCGAAGCCGGCGGGCCAGCCGCAGCCGTCCCCGCCGTCGTCGCCGATCGAGCGGCCCGCGACGCGGGGTCGTCGGCGTGCGCAGGAGCCCGGCCGGTTCCTCGGCGTGAGGCGCCGGCCGTGGGGACGGTACGCGGCCGAGATACGCGACCCGACGACCAAGGAGCGGCATTGGCTCGGCACGTTCGACACGGCGCAGGAGGCGGCGCTCGCCTACGACCGCGCTGCGCTGTCCATGAAGGGCGCGCAGGCGCGCACCAACTTCGTGTACACGCACACCGCGTACAACTACCCGCCGTTCCTCGCGCCGTTCCAAGCACAGCAGTCGTACGCGCACGCGCCTTCCATGCAGTACGGCGGCCAGCACAGCAGCATGGGCGCGCCGCACATTGGCTCGTACCACCACCACTACCAGGCTCCCGCGGCCGCCGGGGCCTCCTCCGCGTCGGGCGAGTGCTCGATGCCGGTGGCCGTCGATCGCGCCGACGCTGCGCTGCTGGACCATAACGGCCGCAACTTCCTATTCTCCAGCGCCGACGACAACTCCGGGTACCTGAGCAGCGTGGTCCCGGAGAGCTGCCTACGGCCGAGGAGCAGCGCGGCGGCGGCGGAAGACACGCGGCGGTACTCGGACGCCGACGCCTACGGGATGGGCCTCCGGGAGGACGTGGACGACCTGGCGCAGATGGTGTCCGGGTTCTGGGGCGGCGCCGGCGACGCGGACCAGCTCGGCGCGTGCGGGTTCCCGGCGAGCGGCGGCCACGCCGGGGACATGGTCGCGTCGTCTCAGGGGTCGGACGGCTACTCGCCGTTCAGCTTCCTCTCCCACTAAACTGCCGCGCATGCATTGCATTGCACCTGCGTTGCTCAATTACTTTGCTTATGATCTGATCGATCTTAGTTCCCCGTTTCTTTCCAGAGTTGCACCAGTGCGTGCGTGAGTGAGTGAGTAGTACAGTATTACTAGCATTTAGCAGTAGAGCAACAGAAGAGTGACTTGGCGCCCTAGTCTTCGTGTACTTAGGCTCTTCAATTTTCTAGTACCGAGTTTCATCCTTCACGGTTCATGCATGACATGTCATTCATTCCTAGCTTCACGATCGAGTTCAAGGATCATCAGCTCGAGAATTGCTTCTTGTTACCAGATCGTCATTGGAAATCGATCATTTGAAAAGTAGCTAGCAGTAGAGAGGCGCGACAAGTACGTACGTACGTTGCTAGCCGGATTCAGATAAGGAACATGGCAAGTACCGAAAAGTTGGGTGGCAAAGGGGGAGCATGCATGCACCAGGAGGCTATGACGATCGACACAGTTCAACGGAAAGCTCCCGGCCGGGACAAGTGTCAAGCAAGCGACCCTCTCGTCCTCGTCAGGTCAGGCTACTTGGTGCTGATTCCAGGGTACGTCAGGGTCCGATCACGCTGCGCCGAGACCAAACCAAATCCTCAACGTACCAGCTGTGCTGCTTGCACCACAACAGAATTGATGTAGTGTTTGATTGACATGTGCCTGTACGAATTAAGACGGGATAAGGCTGTGGCCTGTGGACATGTCAACCGTGCATTGTACGTGCTGGGCCGGGACTGCGTTGTAGGTACACACGTACTGGATAGACTTGGCGGGAGTACATGCTTAGCAGGGTGGCAATCTGGGCGGCCTGGCAACGTGTGGTCCGTCGATCTGAGGGTGATAGACCACGGGGCGGCTACTCTGCTGTGGCCTGGGTGTGCAGTGCAGAACCGGACGAGGCCGGTAGGGGAACGCTCGGCTCATATGGTGTGGCCTGCACTCGTGCTGGGCTCGTGCCATCCGCCGCGTGCGCTCGTGATGGGCTGCCCAATCCTGCGCGGCGTGTATGGTGTGCGGCCCCTGTTGGACTGCAGAGGTGGAGGGAGGGCCGAGTGCCCCCCAGCCATGGAGATGCAGTGCGCAATGATGTGCGCGAGGCACCACACCACACATGGCTTGCACCTCCTGAAACTTAGAGCATCTTAAGAGACACTCCATCCAATTTTTTTAGCTAATAGCCCCAAAAACGGTCTCCCACTGCTCCTTCATCAAACACGCTATTTCGCCCTGCATCCTTCAACTACTTTCTCCCTAGTTCTCTCCTATCACCGTCCGGGAGCCCTCACCCTCTCCCTCGTTCTCCTCGCTGACGTCTCGCTATCGTCGGATGCAGAGGTGATCTTTTGGTTCTAGGGGTACCTCCACATCGACACGGCACAGCCGGTGCCGGACTACACCGCGGTCGTGGACTTCCACTGGGACCAGGCTGCCGTCACAGGGCTCGAGGCGCTGACGCTGGAGCTCATCGCGCGGGAAGCCCCTGCTGCTGTTGCAGTGGCCCGCCCATTGGTTGTCGCTCACTTCTATAATCTTCAACCCCCACACCGACGTCGTGTCTTTGGAGCCGCACAAGTGGGACCACCCGCCCTTCTTCATACCCTCGACGAAGCATCTAGTCGCATCTATGCGTGCGGTTCTCAGGGAGTTCGATTTACTTGTCTCATGTAAACTGTATACATGTGCCCAATATGTTTCTTGTGATTGTCAAGAGGTGATCTTAAATCTGGATTTGCTCACAAATGTTCACTTTGGGGACTAGAATTGCTTGTAGATGCTTTTGTGGTACATCATTTTTTGTAGTTGTTAGGAAATTTAACCATTAGTGGAAGCAATGGATGGATTTATCAAGATGATGCACACGATCGTAGACGATGCTAGAGACATGATGTTTGTTAATGAGGTTCAGCTGAAGTCTACATCCTCGGGGCATGACTACGGGCACTCCTCTCCAACTAGCAACACCGGCCGCTTTTCGGAGTTCTGGTAGATTCGCTGCCCCTTTGTGAACTTATCGCTATGCCGTCATGATTGCAAATAGTGGCCCTCCTTTCATATTAATGAGAAGACCTTGTTACAACAGTCCTAATATGATTCCACCTAGAGTCCTATTAGGGTTTTGCCATATACCGTTAATACAACTTTGTCACATTCGTAATCAACTCTGTACACTTATTTGATACATATCCAATAAATTCCACCATAGCGAATAATTTGCCACCTTGAAGCTGTCATGTGCGAACCTTCTTGTACATTAGACTTAGTTGTCACCTTTGCCGCTTAACAAGAGCTGTCCGATGAGTTTCACTCAAACTCATCGTCTTCCAGAGACACTGCTATCACTGCAACTTTAGTCTCCATGACTCCAGCTACAACTAAGCATATTTCTCTTCTATCAACACAACATCTTTGAGCGTAATCAGATTCCTCTTTAGCCTTCACATAAGTTTGACTCCCTAAAGCACAAAACTCCATAATATATCTTGATTTTGATAGTACCTTACTTCAACAACACGGTAACCCGCATCATCACATAATTAGATAAAATTAGAATCACCAGACTTCATGAAGAAAAACCGCTCCTTATCGGGCGTCACATGAAAAAGCCAACTGAATCTGACATCTACGCTCCTGATTGGCTGCCTCTTGATAATGAGAATTACACTATTGCTTTCCGAGTCACACATATAAATTGTCACACCAGCATTGCTCTTTCACCTTACTGTTTAGGTTACGATTCTCCAACATCCTACACCGTAGCCTCATGCAATCCTAGGCAACCAGATTACTCTAGTTGCAAGTAGAGAACCTCTCTACTTCCTTCTAATTTTGTAACACCCTAAACTTTTAATTTTTGTAATAGTTTAAAATTTTACTAGAATTTAAATAGGAGTTTTAAATTTTGTTCAAATAGAAGGAAATTAATTTCTAAATTTAAATTTCCATAGGTTATATTTTTGTTTGATGCATTTATGCTGCAGTAGTTGCAATAGGGTTTTATACTTCAAAAATATTTCCAAAAGATCGCTAGAAGTTGCTCATTTAAAATCTCTTTTGAAAATAGTTCAAAATCATAAAAGAAAAGCAATTTCAAATTTGCAAAAGCTTCCTGGGCCGATTTCCTTCCCTCGGCCCAAAACCCCCTCTTCCCCTCCTTTCTTTTCTCTCTTGGGCCGGTTTCCCTCCCCTCCTTCCTGCTCGGGCCACGGCTCATTCTCCCTTCCCCTCCTCACTCTCTTGACCCGAGCCGCTTGGTCGAGCCATCCTCTCCCATGCTCGCCGCCGCCTCCCACCGACACGCGGGCTCGGCTCAAGCCAGCTGAGCTGCCCAAGCCACCCCACCCGAGCCGACTCCCCTTCTCCTACCTTCCGCCGGCTTAATCCCCTCCGTGCTAGCCACTTGATTCTGAGCCTCCCCGTCGCCTCCCTCGCTCGGTAACAGCCAGATCCGAGGACCTTAATGCCCATCAATACTTCCCCCCATCAATTCCCCCTTCAATCTCGCCTTCAAACCCCCTCAATCAATGCCAAAACCGTCAATTTTATGGCCATGGCCGCAACCCGTTTCAACCTTGAGCCCCAGTTGCTCCGCTTCACCTCGCGCATATTTAAGCCACCTTGAACCTTCTCGACAAAGTTCTGCACCTCCACCACCTTCTCATGCCCTCTCTCTCGCTCGAATTTGCCGTCGGCGCCCTCATCTTCTTCAACTCCAGCGAGGTTGTGCCGCCACCACCCTTCTTTTCATATGCGCTATCTCCGACCGAACTGCTGCTGGAATCTAGAGGAAACTCATATACACGTGAGAAGACATGTAAGCCACTAAAATACTTAAAATGATCATCTAAGGTAATTAAACACAAGATTAGAGAGTGTTTAGTGCTTATAAGCCTAGAGTGAGTTGTTACTAGGTACTGCAGCTTGAAGAAGGGATCAAGAAGTAATCTTAGCTTATACCGAGTGGTACACCGGCACTTTAGAGTCTTGGTGACTCACTGGCATCTTAGCTCTTGGTGGCTTAAGCTTGTTGACTCTTCGACTTGATGTGAAGCATGGTAAGGCACGTGCACGGGGATGCGGAGACTCTTATCTTAGTGGCTCAAGCTTCGAAGTGATCACATCGGTAAGTGACCGAAAGAGGCTAGTAGTGAAACCTTAACTTAGTGATATGGTGACTTATCGTGCTTGAGATCTTGTCTTGCTAACTTGTTAGCTCAAGAGTCGTGATTGGAAGAAACTTGACGACTGTGGCATATTCTTAGTGGAGCTCAAACGTGGATTAGGGGTAATATTCATGTTATCAATGCCACATAATAAAAATCCCTTATGCCGAGTTTATGTCTCTATTCTTATTTATGTTTTCGTATTTATATATTTGTAATTTACCTTATTAGAGTGGGTTGCAATCCTTTTGAGCAATAGAGTAGACATATTAGATAAATATAGAACATATTTAGATAGAAATTGATACTATTTTATCTTATAATTTTTTTCTAAGTATCTTAATTTACTCTTCTCTAAAGACGCGCGAATCCATCGGGTGACCTTTTGTTACTGTTGACTGCGAGCGGTCGATCTGTATCCAAACTGTTTGTCTACATAACTTTTCTTCGTCTTCGGATCATGCTCCGCTTCTTTTGCAAATCAACGCCCATTTCGATGTCAAGAAAAAAATTTCAGTTTCAGTTCGAAACAATCTTAGCAATGCTTCGGAACACGACTTAGGCTTTGCAATGCTGGAGCGAAAGTTTTACATCAAGCTACAGCGACAATGACACTGGATCGCAAGTCTCACAGTTGTCGCTCGGTTACTCGCCAAAACAGCCTCAAGCCTTCAGAGGCCTCCGTTTCCAGGCAGGATGAGATATATATACTTTATTTTTAAAAAAGAGAAATGTCTTATACTTTATGGGCACAACTATACTACTCTCTAGTAAAAAAATACTTAGACGTTTTGAATGTGACACGATCATGTGCATTTTTTGAATATTTTTTAAAAGTTATGAAGTAATTAAACTAACCATGACATGGGAGGCCATCTTGAGAGCTTGGTCTGCTGACAGGCAGACTTGCGCAGACATCGCCGTGGCGTCGACGTACTGGTTCACCAAGGAGTTACAAAAAATTAGAACCGTTGGTACGAAAGAATTCATCAGGAACCTGCTTGGTGGTCCAGGGAGGCCAGGGGCTCCAGCCCCTCTTATCGATTTACAGCCAATAAAAGCCTATAACAATTATTTGCTATGGATGAGGAAGAGAAAAAAGAAAAGAGAGAAAAGAAGAGAAAGATAAGGAAGAGTAAAAAGAGAGAGGAAGAGAGGTGAATAAATACTAGTTTTTTTTTATGATTCTAGATTTTAATTTTAAAATTAGAATAAAAAACAAACAAGCCAATTTTATTATCCAGATTCCACAATCTCGAGATAGATTATGTCATATTCTATAATCGAGAGAAAGACAACTTCTAGATTGTGGATTATGAATTGTGACATATATTTACCTACTATTGTCATTACAAACATAAAATTTTATTTTTTTCTCCCTTCGCTCTCTCCCTCTTGATGCTGATTCGAGCTCCCGCCGACCCGAGTTACAGTTGGGCTCACCAAGGTGGGGAGGTGATGGATCTGGCCGGAGTCAGAGGTGTGTCAATGACGGGATGTCGGATTTTGGGATGGCACCGTTGGGGAGCAGAGGTGAGCGGCGATGGGCTTGATGGCGGTGGAATCGGGTGTGGCAGGTGTAGCCGAGGCAGCAACGCTGCCCAAGGACGGTGACGGGACCATGGTGGTGCATAGTGAAGAGCTTCTCGGCAATACAATCGTCTTTAGATCGGTCGTCCACCACAGGAAGAGGAACGAGAAGAAGACAGGGAGTGAAAAGCCCAAGCTACATCATGATATGGTGGTATGGCAATTTGATGAGTGAAATCAGTAGAGTAGTTGGAGAGGAGCAGAATAAAATCGTCGGTATTGGAAGAGATGACCAGAGCCATGACAATCGGTGGTGCTATATAAAAAGCAAGTCTATAGGAGAGCGAAAAAAAGAAGAGATATTATAATAATCTGATGTTACTTATTTTAGATTGTACCATCTAAATTTTAACCATACAGATTTTAAATTGTGAGAACTATAACATAAATTATTAAAATTATAATGAAAAACAAATAGAGCCTAAGCCTCCTGCCTGGCTAGTCTATGTCTACCACTGCAACCAAGAGATTATGAGACAATAGTCATCACGTCCTCCCTCTCCTCAACGAAATAATGCTGGTCGGCCGGCCTGCCTTCCGGCTGGAGCCGCCGCGGTTCTGCGCCCGGGCCGCGCGCGACGCGTGGGTGAAGAACAGCCGTTCGACCTTGCCGCAGCGTCAGGCACGGGAAGCAGCGCTCACGCCGGCCCGGTGGAACTTTTATAGCCAACGTGTAGGTGGCTTCACGCTCGCGGAGGCCGCGGACACGGCCGGCGCTGGCGAGATAAAACGGCAGCTCTGCGTGCGCAAAACATACGGAGTTGCATTTTCCTCATAATATGCCCATTGTACGGCATGCTGTGAGTCACTTAATAGTACCTGGTAGGCTGGTGGGCTATGGCCTCTGTGTCTTCAGCCAATTTGGGCATTCTTTTTTCTTTCTTTTGCGTATGTTACTGCACAGGAACTCGGGAAGACATTTGATTTTTCCTTGAGAAAATTTCATTTATCAATAAACGTTAAATATGTATAGCTACGCTTGCCTTCCGCACGATATATCATCGGCGCCCAGCGTCCAATCTTCTTCCAACCATCGGATTCCGATCGACGTTGTCTCTGGAGAGCGCGTCAGATCATCTGGCACAGCAGTGGGCTTACTTATCTCCAGCATTTCTCCTCTTCTCCCCAACCGTGCCGACTGTGTGCAGACTGCACGAAGATCTGCATGCCAATTACTAACATCTTCCTGCGAACATCAAATGAACGCATAATAAGGCAATATTCCAATTTCCGACGAGACAAAGATGATCAGGACTGCAAGCATATGTGGTTTTTTAAACATATTTTTATGTTAACCAAACAGGAAACACAATCCGTAGGTTATCGTGAGCAGATTCTTATTGTATGTTAACTGTTAAGTTCCTGATCTTGCTGAAGAGAGGCTAAGAGCCTTAACAACAAGTAGGAATGCAGAATAGAACATCAAAATTTCAGTAAGCTAGCGCTAAGCTTTCATTACGACATCGGCTTACCTATATAGCTAACAAAAAGCTGAAGAACAATTGCTCTAACGAAATGCAGGCCACCGGACAGCGTCATCTTTTGTGTTCATCGTCTTCGATGGACGGGTGTTTTTAGGTTCATCGTTCCAAATCATTTCCATCTGCAGAGAACACGATTCTTATTAAAGCTGAGAAGTCCATTTGTGTGTCCACCTATGTGTGCCATTATGCGACAGGGGTGCTCCTTGCGGCTTTTAAGTTCAGCAATTGATCATGCTCTGATTAGCACATACATACCTCACCAATTATTACTATGTCTCCGTCCTTAACTCCACGATTGAGTAGAGTTCTGTTGACACCACATGCCTCTAGAGCATGCTGAAATCTTTTCAAGGAATCTGAGTACCTGCATCAGGAGAGGATGTTAAGAGATATAAAATGTAGTGTCGTCAACAATTAGCACTGAAAAATAAACTACTTACTGCCAGTTAGTCATCTGAACAAAACGCTCAATTCCGGCTCCAACAACATTCCATGTATTTGTACCCTTATCATGAAAAATCTCAAACTCATTCATTGGAGCACGCCTTTCCTTTTTTATTGTATCTGCCACATGGTTCAGATTTTCTTGCCCACTCCATTCTGCAGCAACATGTAGTATCAAGATGAATAGCTCAAAGAAACAATGTGCTGTGTAAAAAACAGGCTTGAGTAATTGTTATTGGCTGGCTACAAATATATTTAAACTGAGAGGATAAACAGGCACCTTCAGTTTCCTTCATCCTTTGTCTCTCTCTCTGCAGAAGCTTATAAGCAGCATGAATAACATCTTGTGTGCCCTGCCTGTTTATTGAGCTAATGCAATAAGGTTCAATGCCTTGAGCCTGTAGCTTTTCCTTAAATATATTCCATCTCTCCGATGCCTCTGGAAGGTCCATCTTATTGTACACCACCACATAGGGTTTGTCAACCAAAGATGGGCTAAATAACTCCAGTTCCAAGCGAACCGCCTCAAACTCATATTCTGGTTGTTGTGCAGAACCATCGACAACATGCACCTAAGACTCCAATAAGCCATTAAAAATCAGCACAGTCATACATAGATTTCTAATCTCATGACTTAAAAATAAAATAATAAATCCTTACATCACCATAACACACATGAACTTTGATGTAAATATAAAGATGAGAGGAAAGGAAGGGGAAAAGGAACATACCAAGACGGAGCATCTCTCACTATGTCTTAGGAACTCATGGCCCAAACCATACCCACGATGGGCGCCTTCCAGCAAACCAGGAAGGTCTGCCACAATCATTGTAGCATCAAAATCTAATGAGACCACTCCAAGATTTGGTAGTAATGTGGTAAAAGGATAATTGGCTATTGTTGGCTTGGCAGCACTAATAACACTTAATAAAGTGCTCTTCCCAGCATTTGGAGCACCTACAATACCCACATCAGCGACCAACTTTAGCTCCAAATCTAACCACCTGCCAACAACCAGCAACCCAAAAAGGATGTAATGTTAACAAAACATAGAGATGGATTAGATGAATGTATCCAATAAGTCATCACAAAACAAAATCAGATATTCTGATACAGAAAGTAGGAACAGCCAGCAGTTAGAGACTCGTGATTATAGTGACATCAAGATTAAGGTGTGCATTATCATTATGAGTCAATTTATTTGTGGATAATTATTGTAGTCATTTGAGTAGTTCACTGCCATGGCATTCAATTCTTTACGAGGAGCTTTATGCAACATCAGTGATTTAGAAAGCCCCACTGCTATCAGTTAGAAATTTATAAGCACAAGAAGTTTCTCCAACATCTACCAATGCAAATCCCATAATAATTCAGGCAGCTGGGAAATTCCACGAATTAAGCAACACCAGATTAAATACATTAGGCATATAAATAGGTAGCACATTAGCTATGTTTCCAATTACTTATAATGTCACATTCAAGCCCAAGGTTAACTTATGAATGTATTAAGTGTCCGGTGGCTAGAAGCTGTAGATACAAACAGAGAGATGGAGGTCGATACATCAAAGTCTCCATGCTTAGGATAAAACTAGTTGGATGGCTCATTTGCTAATGATTAGCATAGGGTAAGCAAATGAAACTGCAGATAATATCCCGCGATGTCTGATCTGGTGCTCATTGTCTTTGGCCTGATGATCATTGACAAATGAAGCTGCAGATAATATCCTAACACTAATTCGCAATTAGCTAGTATATTTCCGTGCTCTCCACAAAGACAAGGGTTGGCAAATGTAACGACTGTAAGAATTCATTCTAATCATATAAAAGAAGATAAACAATCTTTCGCTGTAAGGGAACATACATTTCTGGGCCTTTCTCCCCCTTCTCTGCGATCCTGGGCACCTTATTTGTCCCTGACTTGAAGGCCGCATTGCCGCGGCCGCCGCGGCCACCGGGGAGGAGTAGCGCGCGTTGCCCGGGCTTCATAAGCTCAAGCAGCTCCACGCTGCCGTCCGACGACCGCACTACCGTCCCTGGCGGCACCTTCACCACGACGTCCTCGCCCTTCGCCCCGGCCTGCTGCTGGCCCATGCCGTGCGCGCCGCGGCCGGCGCGGAAGTGCACGGACTTGCGGAACGGCAGCAGCGAGTTCATCTCCCCGTCCACCTCCACGTACACATTGCCCCCACGACCGCCGTCGCCGCCCGAGGGCCCCCCGTACGGCACGTACTTCTCGCGCCGGAAGGCCACCACGCCGTTGCCGCCGTCGCCGGCCCTGGCGTATATCTTGGCCGTATCGAAGCATCGCATCACGGCGGGCACACCCTTCTCCTTCGCCCCCCCTTTCCCATCCTCCCCATCCTCCTCGTCGTTGTCCTCCAATGAGTCCTCTTCCTCGTCGTCGTCATAGTCTGGGTGAAACACTACAACCTCCTCCTCGTCGTCATCCTCCATTGCAACATCGTAATCTACCTCTCCGAACTCCGCGCGTGCAATGACGTCACCTTTGGGACTCCACTTGATCGGGAACGTCTCGAATCCCTCCTCGTCAACGCTGTCGTCGCCGTAGTCCGGGTCGAACACCACGACGTCGTCGTCTTCCTCTGCGTCCTCGCCGAGCACCTCCCGTGCAAGAACCCGAGGTTTCCTGCCCTTTTTGACCTCGAATACGTCCAGGCGGCTGACGACAGGTTCCTCCTCGCCGTCGTCGTCAAGGTGCTCGACCATTTGCCGTGTAAATGCGCGGCCTCCCGGGCTCTTCCTACTGGCCGCGCGCGCCTCAAACTGGCCAATGGTGAGCTCCACACCGTCCGGCGAGTCCCGCAGAGGTACCTTAGCAAAAGTGGTGGCCCCCAAGCCCACCTCTTCCTCCTCCTCCTCGTCCACCCGCTCGACATTCCCGCGCGTGAAAGCGGGATCCGGCGTCTCCGGGTTGGCCGGGGCGGTGGGGAACCGGTCTAGCGCGACCTCCGTGGTGTCGGGCGCGTCGCGGAGCGGGAGCCGCGTGAAGGTGGTGGCCGCGACGCCGCCGCCGCTGGCGGAGGAGGAGGGAGGGCGAGGTGGGGGAGAGGACTTGAGCGGCCTGGCGGCGTTCCGCTTTCCCCTGGCGCTGTTCGTGTTCCGGCGCGCCTCCGCGGAGAAGAGGCGGAATGGGAAGGCCGCAGCGGCGACGGCGGCCGGCGCCATCGCTGTTGCCGTCGCCTGAGCTGAGATGCTTATTTTAGCTCGAGTGGACTCGAGCGGATAAGGAGCGTGGCGGCTACTTGTGCCAAGATTTTGCGGTCGTCGCGATATCCGACCGTCGGCAGCCAATCATGCGGCGGGTGCGTGCCGCTTGGCATCAGCTGGATGAGATCATGCGATGTCATGCAAGGGACTATGTGGTTAGAACATGCTCAACGAATTTTCTTTGCGACATAGAAGAGATTTTTATTTTTTATGTTTTAACAGGTTTTTTACGATTTTCTTTAAAAAAGATTTTTAAAGTCATTCACTCCCGAACGAAATTCTCTTTTATTTTCTTTTATAAATCTCTTCGAAGGAAAACTATTGGAGATAAGAGAAAATAAAAGAAATGAGAACGAAAAAGTGAATTAGAAAGAGAAAACGAAATAAAGAAAAAATGGTTAGGATGATCTTAGAGTTTCCACATCGATTCATGGACCCTTTTAAAATACAGGATTATCAAAACAAATATATAGAAAAATTCTAAAACTATAGATTTTATTTGACAGAACTCTAGATCTAAGATTTTTTTTAGCCAATCAAATCTAGTTAAAAAAAATCTTGAATCTGAAATCATATATGCATCAAGGATATTTAGCTGACTCATCTAATTATTATTTTAAATTAAAAATAAAAGTTTAGATCACTTTATTTTATTATACCAACTCTAAATCTAACATAAATCTTAGAACTAAAATTATGTCAAACAAATTCTAAAATTCTCCAAAAACCTTATAAAAATCCCACAATAAAAAAAAGACTTTACAAGAACCCATTCCTCAAAGATTTGTTACAAAAGTCCTACAGAGATAATTGTCACGACTGAAGGGCGCCGGCAGCACAACCCGGAGACGGCCTGAAGCCTGGAGGCGGTCTGGCGCGTATGGGCGCGGGAATTGGGAGCAACGGCGTGAGAGCCACTGACGGATATCGTTGAGGAGCTATAGGCGTGAGTCTTGGGTGTGTGGGCCCGGGTACAGCGGGCAACGGCTGTTAAAAGGAGAAGGTGAGTTCGAGTTGTATTCTGAACAGAACACGAGAATGAACTGAAGGAACAAGGTGACAGCCACGTTGGCTTCACCGGACCGAAACCTCTCTTCTCTTCTCCGGTGACGATTGAGTGTGAGCGACGGTGAGGTCCGTGACATTTGGTATCAGAGCCAATCACCCCGACGACGGAAGCTTCTCGGCGGCGACACCGTGGAGGACCCCTACCAGCGACCGCGGTACCAATCTCGGCAGCAGCAGAAGGCACAAGCGATGGAGGAGCAATTCGCGGCGTTTCTCAAGTCCTACAACGAAGATCGTCTTCAGCAGCGGCAGGACAACCGGATCCTGCAAGAGCGGCTGGAAGCGTGGCAGAAATCGCTCGAGGATTGGAGGCCAGGGTTGGAGGCCCGAGTGACCGATCTGCACCACGCCGTCGACGATCTTCGACAACATGTGCAGAAGATCGAGAATCATCCCTCGATTCTCTCACCGGCGAGGAACATCGACATCCATTCCGCGGAGAACGCGCACCAGGAAGAGTTATTGGGAGCGATTGCCATGGATCCGCGTCCCGGGCCGTATGGCCACGGCGAGTCACACGAGCACCGGGGATCGGCGTTTGGGAGTGTCACCACTCTCGCGCCAACCCCGGTCACAGGTGCGCAAAATCTTCCGAGTGCTTTGTTCTCCACACCTAACCTTCCTTCGGAGCGATTTCATCGATCCGAATCGCACTTCAGTTCCATGTCCCATCTCAGCACCCATTTTAAAATGGATTTTCCGTGTTTTGATGGCGAGAATCCTCAATTCTGGCGAAGGAGATGCGAAGATTATTTTGAAGTCTATGCTGTGCCTCCAGAAATTTGGGTGAGAGTGGCCTCCTACCACTTCACGGGCAACGCTGCTATCTGGTTGCAAGCGCAGAAGAACAGTGCAAATTGGGAGGAATTCTGTTCGAAGTTGTGCAATCGATTCGGTCGAGAGCAATACCAAGAGCTGATACGTCAGCTGTTTGACGCGAGGCAGACAGGTTCCGTGGAAGAATACATGGTGAAATTTGAGCCCATTATGCATTCCATTTTGGCGCACAACCCAGCCTTCGATCCCGTGTTCTTCACAACCAGGTTTGTTGATGGCTTACGTGCTGATATCCGCACCATGATCGTGTTGCATCGGCCAAAGGATTTGGATACTGCCTATTCTTTGGCTTCCTTGCAGGAGAGCATTTGCACACCGCAACGATCTCGGAGTGACCGGGTGGCCGACACCACGCTGGGTGTTCGAGGAATTGCCCGTGCCATTCCCATACCTCGAGCAGCCCCAGAAGGACCCGCAATGGATCGGCGTGGAGTTGAGAACGCCCGTGCCATTGATCGGCGCCAACCGGAGGACAAATTGCTAGCACTGCGATCATATCGCAGAGCTCGGGGATTATGTTTCAAGTGTGGAGAGAAATGGGGACCACAGCATCGGTGTGCATCAACAGTACAGATTCATGTTGTTGAAGAATTATTGGAGCTCTTACAAGATCAGAGTAATGCAGTAGAGGCAAGGAAGGATGAGCCCGAGCAGCCCACTCAAGAGGAGGAGTTAGAAGGGGATAGTCTGATGGCTATTTCCAGAGTTGCTGTCTCGGGGGAAAGGAGTGCTCACACTGTCAGGTTACTGGGCATGATCGACACCCAGGAGGTCTTGATCTTGGTAGACTCAGGTAGTTCACACAGCTTCCTCAATTCCCATACTGCAGCTAAACTCTCTAGGAAGCAGCTAATGGTCCCTGAGAAAAAGGTGAAAATTGCTGATGGAGGATATATGCATTTCAATCGCATGATACCCAGATGTGAGTGGTGGACCCAGGGTTACTCGTTCCATACTGATTTGCGCATTTTGCCTTTAGGCTGCTATGACATTATATTGGGGATGGATTGGTTGGAGGCTAGCAGTCCTATGGTTAGCCAGTGGGACCTGAAACGCCTATCATTCCAGCACAAGGGCAAGATGATTACCTTGCAAGGAGTGGTTCCTAAACTGGATACTTGCCCATCTCTCTCAGCATTTCAGTTAAACCAACTCCTGAAGAGCAATTCAGTAGAGCATATTGTGTACCTGACTGAGGATGCCACACCATCGGTTGAAATTGTCGTTCCTGATACAGTGCGGCAATTGGTGGATAGTTTTGTGGATATTTTTGAGGAACCAAAGGCTTTACCACCTCACAGGTCTTGGGACCACCACATTCCTCTCATTCCTGGTACCAAGCCTGTGAGCATTAGACCTTACAGATACACTCCTGAGCAGAAGGCCGAGATTGAGAGTCAAGTTCAAGAAATGTTAAGATCAGGTCTGATCAAACCAAGCACCAGTCCCTTCTCTTCTCCGGTTCTGTTGGTTCGAAAGAAGGAAGGCTCTTGGCGATTCTGCATTGATTTCAGGCACCTGAATGCTATAACTGTGAAGAACAAATATCCCTTGCCAGTTATTGATGAACTATTGGACGAATTGTCGGGAGCAGCCTGGTTTTCAAAGCTGGATTTACGTGCAGGGTATCATCAGTTCCGGCTCTGTGAAGATGATGAAGCAAAAACGGCTTTCCAAACTCATCATGGGCATTTTGAGTTTCGGGTTATGCCTTATGGCCTCTGTAACGCTCCTGCAACCTTCCAAAACGCGATGAATGAAATACTTGCTCCATTGCTGAGAAGGTGCGTTCTTGTGTTCATTGATGATATACTCATTTACAGCCGTAGCTTGGACGATCATCAGCAACACTTGCAGCAAGTCTTCCATATCCTGAGGGCTCATGGGCTCAAGGTCAAACTATCAAAGTGCACCTTCGCTCAACAAACCATCTCATATCTTGGTCATACCATTTCTGCTCAAGGAGTAGCTCCTGGGGATAAAATTCAGGACATTCAGACCTGGCCACTGCCAGCCAATGTCAAAGAATTGCGCAGCTTTTTAGGTTTGGCCGGGTACTATAGAAAATTTGTCAAAGATTTTGGTCTCATTAGCAAACCGTTGACAGATATGCTCAAGAAACACTCAGTCTTTATCTGGACCCCTACTGCAGAGCAGGCTTTTCATGAACTGAAGGTACGATTAACCAATACTCCGGTTTTAGCCTTGCCAGATTTCAGCAAATGTTTTGTCGTCGAAACTGATGCTAGTGATCGAGGAATTGGGGCGGTCCTTATGCAAGATGAACATCCTATTGCCTTTTTGAGCAAAGCATTATGCCCAAGGAATCAAGGACTGGCCACTTATGAGAAGGAGTGTTTGGCAATGATTTTAGCTATAGACCATTGGAGAGCATACCTTCAACATGCTGCCTTCACAATTCGCACTGATCACCGCAGTTTAACTCACTTAACAGAGCAGCGGATTCATACACCTATCCAACAAAGGGCGCTTACCAAACTCATGGGTTTGGATTTTCGCATACAGTATAAACAAGGCTCTTACAACAAGGTGGCAGATGCACTATCTCGGCGTCCTCAACAATTCACTGATGAACTTGCAGCCATCACGGTCTGCCGACCAGCATGGATGGAGAGTATAGTGCAGACTTACAGTGATGATCCTTTCACTAAGCAACTCCTTACGGAGCTCTCTTTACCTGGACATAGCCACTCCAACTATACGTTGAAAGATGGAATCTTGCGTTTCAAAGGTCGTATATGGATAGGTAATAATCCGACAATCCAGCAGCACATCATTTCAGCACTTCATGATAGTGCATTGGGTGGTCACTCTGGATTTTTTGCTACATATCACCGAATCAAACGGCTCTTTGCTTGGAGTAATCAGAAGAGCATGGTCAAAGCCTATGTGCAAGCTTGCACAATCTGTCAACAAGCCAAGTCTGAAAGGGTACCCCCACCTGGCTTGCTGCAGCCCTTGAGTGTTCCTGACCAAGCATGGACCATAGTGACTATGGACTTCATTGAAGGCTTGCCAAAATCAGCAACTTATGACACTATATTGGTGGTAGTGGATAAATTTAGTAAGTATGCACACTTCTTGCCACTCAAACATCCTTTTACAGCTCTCCAAGTGGCCAAGCTCTATATGTCTCACGTGTTCAAATTACATGGCTTGCCACAAGCCATTATTTCTGATCGGGACCGAATTTTCACAAGCTCCCTGTGGCAAGAATTGTTCAAGCTCTCTCAGACTACTCTTCGCTTGAGTTCCTCATATCATCCGCAAACGGATGGACAAACCGAGCGTGTCAATCAGTGCCTTGAGACCTATTTGCGCTGTGCTGTTCATGCTTGCCCCAAGAATTGGTACCATTGGCTTGCTCTTGCCGAGTATTGGTACAATACATCTTACCATACATCACTTGGTCTCACTCCTTTTGAAGTTCTATATGGGCACAAACCAAGGGATTTCGGTACTCCTAATTTGGATGAATGCACTGTCTCTGATTTGGCAACCTGGATGAAGGAGCGTGCAATAATGACACAGCTTCTTCACCAACACTTGGAGCGTGCTCAGCACAGGATGAAACACCATGCTGATAAACATCGCACTGACCGCCATTTTGACGTTGGAGATCAGGTATATCTCAAACTGCAGCCTCATATTCAGTCATCTGTTGCACACCGCCCAAATCAGAAATTATCCTTTCGATACTATGGTCCGTTCCCAATTGAAGCTAAAGTGGGGTCTGTTGCTTACAAACTTCGTCTGCCGAGCTCCAGCCAAATCCATCCTGTGATTCATGTTTCCCAACTGAAAAAGGCTGTCAATGCTAATACGGTGGTCAGTCCCAATCTGCCGCCAGTACCTTCAGTTTTGCAGGAACCAAAGGAGCCTGAATATTTCATCGACAGGAAGCTCGTCAAGCGCGGCAAATCCACTGTCGCCCGAGTGCTGGTCAAATGGCTTGGCTTGGACGACAACTTGGCCACCTGGGAGGACCTTCAGCAGCTCCGCCATCGTTTTCCAGACTCACCGGCTTGGGGGCAAGCCGGTTTTCAAGGGGAGGAGATTGTCACGACTGAAGGGCGCCGGCAGCACAACCCGGAGACGGCCTGAAGCCTGGAGGCGGTCTGGCGCGTATGGGCGCGGGAATTGGGAGCAACGGCGTGAGAGCCACTGACGGATATCGTTGAGGAGCTATAGGCGTGAGTCTTGGGTGTGTGGGCCCGGGTACAGCGGGCAACGGCTGTTAAAAGGAGAAGGTGAGTTCGAGTTGTATTCTGAACAGAACACGAGAATGAACTGAAGGAACAAGGTGACAGCCACGTTGGCTTCACCGGACCGAAACCTCTCTTCTCTTCTCCGGTGACGATTGAGTGTGAGCGACGGTGAGGTCCGTGACAATAATATCCATCCTATTGATCCGATCTACATCACCTTCGTCAGTGTAGGAGCGATCCATCACTCCACGCCTCTCAAAAGGTAAGAAGACGGGAGGATTGGGGTCGCGCGCCCTGCCCATCCGTCGGTCGGTGCGTCGATGATTTCACAAGTGGATTGGAGTAATCCGTGCACTTCTTTTTTCTGTTTTCTCTTTTATTTTGTGAGCCAAATCCGTGCGTTTCTTGGCGTAACAAAAGCACCGCCGACCCGAGTCTGATAGGGAAAAGGCAACTCACTGACGTGGACATACAAATTATCTTGTTCATCTATTTTCTTTATCTATAAATTATTAATTAATTGATTCTTTTATTTATTTTATAATTTTTTATATCTTTTTGACATAAATTCCAACCTAAATAAACAATGGCTAATGGAATTTTTCCCGACACATCGCCCAACCAAAGCGGCAGAACAGGAAACTGAATTTCAAACGGAAGCTTTGATTTTTTTTTAAAAAAAATAATCACATGCCCAAAATGCCCTGGAGGCTGGTCGTTTTTACTCTCTTCTATTTAACTAGAAATTCTTTTTCACACACGCTGTTTTACTCATGCTACTCTCTGACAAGCTCACTTTTCATTTTTGGAAATTTTTTCAAAAAAATTTCCAAATAACTTTTCTAAGTAAATTTTTCTTTAAAATTTTTCTCGTTGACTTTTTCAAAAAGCTTATTTGAAAAACTTATGTTGATAACTAGTCTTAATAACTTTTAAAAATACTTTTTAAAAAGAAAATTTACAGAGATAATTTTTTTTTAAAAAAGAAAAGTTACGATTTACTATATATCAACCCGTGCCCGTGAAATATCCCTATTTAAGCCAGTCGTTCAGCCCAACCGAGTTCAGAACCACTCCGCTCCGCAACCGCAGCAGCTCTCTTCCTCCCTCGTCCTTATCCCCCCTGGACTGGCGTCGACTGGAGATCCATCGGGGCTTGGATTGATTTCCTTCTTCTACTCGTTGGTAAGGGATTCCTAGCTTCTTCGCTGGGCTGTTCGTTTTGTTTTTGCAATCCATCTACGATTTTGCGGATGCGTGGTGACGTGGTGAAGTACCATTAGCAGTTGAATTTCCAATTCTTTTGGGGGTTAAGTCAATCCCGGGACAAATCAAACTTCGTAAATCCTGCATAAACGATACCTTTTTACCCGTAGTTCCAGAACCTGAAATTTAGTGCCTATTAGTGATTGAAAACATTCGCTCTTTTGCGGCAAAAAAAAAATAGTTTGATATCTTACTAATCTTTGGATTGTGTTTGGCAGAGGCGTCTCTTGATCTACCTAAGCCCGGCATGAAGGGCTCGAAGCTTTTGCTGTTACTGGTAGCGGCATCTTTGTGCCTATCTGCTGTGGTAAGTTGCTGCTGAATTTGTACTTGTTGATTGCCATGATTATTAGATTCATGAGCAATGTGGTTCTGATTTTGGTTCTATTTTTCGCTTTTAGATTGCTGCGCAGCAAACTTGTCCAGCCGACCTCAATAGCAAATGTGATGGTGGCGCTTCGGATGATTGGGAGGGGGAGTTCTTCCCCGGCATCCCAAAAATCAAGTATGAGGTGAGCCCAAGAAAATTCAGATGCTTCAACTAGATTGTGATGTGATCGTAACGAATTTTTGTGAATTAAACCTTTGTCTTTGAACAATTGGGCTCCAGGGTCCAACCAGCAAGAACCCGCTTGCTTATAAGTGGTATAATGCAGAGGAAGTGATTCTTGGAAAGAAGATGAAAGTATGATCTGTGAACTTCACCCTTTACAGTTTCTAAAAAAAAATAATCACCCTTTACACTGCAAAGCCAACTTATATACTTATTTGCTTGCTATTAGGATTGGATGCGGTTCAGTGTTGCCTTTTGGCACACATTCCGTGGTACTGGTGCAGATCCGTTTGGTGCCCCTACAAAGGCGTGGCCCTGGGAGGATGGCACAAATTCGTTGGCCATGGCTAAGAGAAGAAGTATGACGCTTACCTAATTTTGTGTTTAGTTCCAGTCTTCCAGGTTATCTTTCAATGTATTTGTTGGAACCAACTTCTGTTTGAATTGGTATTGCAGTGAGAGCTCACTTTGAGTTCATGGAGAAGCTGGGAGTTAACAAATGGTGCTTCCATGATAGGGATATTGCCCCAGACGGCAAAACTCTCGAAGTATGTCCTTCAGTTTTGTTGCAGTTGTGTTAACACATGAACTAGAAATATAATCAAAGTTGTATGTAGAATTATCTTGGAAACTGTTTTAATGCAACCTTACAATTGGTTAGGTAGTTATGTCCTTCAGTTGTGTTGCAGGTGTGCTACTGCATGAACTCGAAATATAATTGAAGTGGCCTGCTAGAGTTTTGTTGGAAACTGTTTTTAGGATGCAACCTTACAATTGGTTAGGTCATTAAGGGCATATTGTCGAGTGATTATGGGCTGCTGTCAAGTATCTATAGGACTATATGTTGAGCACAGGAATACGATACCTGATGTAATCCAGCTATGTTATGCATTTGAATATGATTCCTGATGTGATCCAGCTATCTTATGCTTACCCTAACTAAGAGAACAAATCATTTGTATCATCTGTTTTATTAACACCGAACAAACTAGGTATAGGACGAGCTCCAATTTGTTTGTACTTGGAATAGACCATAATTAGGACCAATAACGATCTTCTGGTGTTACAGTTGATGACTTTGGTTTAATAATGAAATTTGTGGGGGTGGGCGTAACATGACTGTCAGAAATTTTCTTAGACTCTGTTGTTTCACATTGCAGGAAACAAATGCTAACTTGGACGAGATAGTTGAGCTGGCAAAGCAGCTCCAGGTTAGATTGCTGCAACCTTAAATTGCTAGCACTTAGCTGTACTTTGATCATCCTGCTTGCTCAATTTTTTTTTTATTTCATCTGAATTGTATTTAGGGTGAGACCGATATAAAGCCATTGTGGGGTACTGCACAGCTTTTTTTGCATCCACGATACATGCATGGAGCTGCTACTAGGTTGGTATTTTGGTTTTGTTGTGTTAAACGAAGTTATGCAATCGGCATATTACTTGAGATTAAGAGAACCTTCAATAATATTGCAGCCCAGAGGTTAAAGTGTATGCTTATGCTGCGGCACAAGTTAAGAAAGCTTTGGAGGTGGGTTATCTCTGAACATCATTGCTGGTCTTCCTTCTTAGGTCAATTCTTGATTCGGCTTTATCCCCTTACAGATCACCCACTACCTAGGTGGTGAAAACTACGTATTTTGGGGTGGAAGAGAGGGTTACCAAACTCTTCTTAATACTGATATGAAGAGAGAACTTGACCATCTGGTATGATTGGGACATATTTTGCTGATTCCTTTTGTGTTTCTGCTTTGCTTTGTGCCACAAATTATTTGCTCATTTGTTGGATTTGTCCAGGCTAACTTTCTTCAAGCTGCTGTTGACTACAAGAAGAAGATTGGATTTAACGGTAATTCAATCCTGTCTCTTTATGATTTACATGTGCCAATTTCCCTAACTTTGACATAGCAGATTTTTTTCACTATGAAATTTAGTGATAGAACTGAGATTTTGTTATTTCAGGGACATTGTTGATAGAGCCTAAACCACAAGAACCGACAAAACACCAGTATGCTTATTACTCAGAAATGCATTAGCAAATATCTAAAGGATTCAGTAGCATTAATCCTTGTATTCCTCTGGCAGGTATGACTGGGATGTTGCAACTACGTTCTCTTTTCTACAGAAGTATGGTCTTACAGGTAATATTCAGTAGTATGTCAGTATCTGTTCAATTTATAATATTTGAGCTGTTGTTTGGAAATTCATTATGACCACAAATCACACGTTTCAACATCTTTTACATGTTCATACATTGTCAACAATTTTCTGCAAGTGAAGCTTGCATGAGTTTAATCATTTTTTTCTGAAGGTTTTCTAAAAGTACCTTTTTTAATCACATGACACAGGAGAGTTCAAGATTAATGTTGAATGCAACCATGCTACTCTATCTGGACATAGGCAAGTTTTCTTGTTTGCCTAACTTCAATTGTATAATAGCTTAATAAAGTGATAGTATTATAACTGCATTTAAAACTTACAGCTGCCATCATGAGCTCGAGACTGCACGGATTAATGATCTGCTTGGAAATATTGATGCAAACACTGGTGATCCACAAGTCGGTATGTGTCATTATTTTATATAACTTATTATATGTTTGATTAATAAACATCTTATCTGATATTCTTCTCTGTATTACATTGGAAGCATACATGCATTTTATTGGGGGGGGGGGGGGGAAGAAAACCCAAGACATACATAATGACTTTACCTTTTCAATTCTTATGGACAGGTTGGGACACAGATCAGTTCCTTACAGACATTTCAGAGGCTACTTTGGTTATGTCAAGTGTAGTTAAGAATGTGAGTGGCAGAATCATCTCTCTCCTTTACTCAAATCAGGAGTTGGCTATCTACTAGTACCTGGTTTTGTTACCTTTTTTATATTCAAAGAAATGCAGCAAATATGAATATGGTTGCACTCGTAAGTTGTTGCATTTTGGTTTGTCAACAGGGTGGACTTGCACCTGGTGGATTCAACTTCGACGCCAAATTGTTAGTCCCCATTGCGATAATTTCTTGTTCTGTAAAATGATTCTTGTTTCAAATGAAAATAAACTAACATGGAATTCTTTTTATTGTGACAGGCGGAGGGAGAGTACTGATGTTGAGGACATGTTTCTTGCTCATATATCAGGAATGGACACCCTGGCCCGCGGCCTCCACAACGTCGCCAAGCTGATTGAGGTAACTGAAAACATTATGACCTGCTAAAAAGGTTAATATGCAGGTTTCTAAATGGAAAACTTGGTTTTTTCTGATATTAGGATGGTTCCCTGGATGAGCTTGTGCGCAAGCGCTACCAGAGCTTTGACAGCAAGATTGGTGCCTTGATTGAGGTACAACACTTAACAAGTTTGGAGTTTAATTTCTTTGATTGGAAAGGGTTGGATTGAAATTGTAAGTTGTGACTCTGGTCAATTGGTTCAAATAGGCTGGGAAAGGAGACTTTGAGACACTAGAAAAGAAGGTTTTTGAGTGGGGTGAACCCACTGTTCCATCAGGCAAGCAGGTAAATGGAATGGACAACCTAGGCATCCTGCCTGCCACCGTACAATACAAATGTCCTTGCTAATTCCTTTTGGCTTATATTACCTTGTGCTTTCCTGATACAGGAATTGGCTGAGATTCTGTTCCAATCTGCTCTATAGATGTGCGATGTTCATAGTTCCAGGAATAACCTCAAGCGCCCCCTACCCTCGGGATGTGCAGCTGTCCTCGCCACGGGCAATGTCCTAGTTCCATGCAATGGATGAAGCCTGTACAATACAGCGTGGAATCTGAATAATTAGTTGTAACTTGACAGAATTACCAGGATTAAGTTGCGATGCTATCCCGTTTGTTTGAAACAGAATCAAACTGAGCTTGGATGCTACTTCTGTATCCTGCATTTCACCATTGATCTGGTGATCATCGTTGAGTGAAACTTCACCCGGTGCGTACCAATCTTGGCTGCCTTAGCCGGGACGGGTTCTTGCTGTGCATCATCACTGACAGGGATGGGCCTACTTGGAGCAAAACTGCCCGTGCTAGAGGAATTCGGACACGCGCGTCTCGGATTCGGCTGTGCTGAGCTTTGTTTCTGGGCGAATGGGATGAAACACATGGGCCGAAAGCAGCACAAATGGGCCGTCACGCAACGGATTGGGTCCATTTGAGATAGCCAGATACGGTAGAGTGGGCCTCAACTCCCTCGCCCACGACCAGATTGGATCGCGGACCTTTTATATTTTTATATTTTTTAAATCCGAAAATTGCAAATACATGTCCCTTTTGAAATTTTGCAACCCTATTCTCCTGTCACCCGTCCTAAAAAAACCAGTGTTCCAATACTCTTAAAATTCAAAACACTATCAAAAGTCTTGAAAAATTCTGAAAAAATTCTGATGTAAAGGTTACTTATCATCCGTTAAAAAGGCGCACGAGTATAGAATTGTAATTTCAAAATGAATACATATATTTGTAATTTTTAAATTTTAAAAATATAAAAAATACCTGGATCGTGATCCAATTATTGGGCCGAACTGACGAGCATGCCCTCTCATGCAGCCATATACAAATATCCACAGTCCCAACTGATGTATGACGGACTCCCGTTCGATTGCATGACCTAAACAAGCCCAGGCAGGTAAGCAAAATCTATTTTTTATATTTTTAAAATAAAAAATTATAAAAATAGATGTCTGTTTAAAAAAATTACAAACATAAACAACATTGTTCCCCATCCAAGGAACCAAAGACTTTAAAAATAAGGTTAAAAATAAAAAGATTACATTCTATTGCTCTCAAAATTTAAAACAATACCGAAATAGTTATAAAATTTTTTGAAAAAATTTGATGGTGCAGAGAATATTATGATCTAGCTTTAAAAAATCTCAAACAAAAAATATGATCTATACAATAATAATTTTTTTTATTGTACAAAATCTGTCAACCTATGGATAGTCTATTTTTGCAATTTTTTCAAACGGATGCTAGTTTTGCAATTTTTTATTTTCGAAATCTAAAAATAAAAAATAAGGTTAAAAAGTTCCATTCTATTACTCTCAAAATTTAAAACATATCAAAATAGTAATGAAAAATTCTGAAAAAATTGATGATGTAGAGGATATTGTGATCTAGCTTTAAAAAAATAGAAAAAAATATGATCTGTACAACAAGAATTTTTTATTGTACATAATTTGTCAACCTATCAAAAGCCTATTTTTTCAATTTTTTCAAATGGATGTTAGTTTTGCAATTTTTATTTTCGAAATCTAAAAATAAAAAAATTCAGAAAAATCGACACGATCTGGGCTGCACAAGCTTGATCGGATGGCGGTCGAGGCCCAAGCGTTGGTCGCGGTCGGGCCCGAAACAAATCCGGCAGCCGGGTCTCACGGCCGGTTGGTTGCCCCGGCGAACCACCTTCCCGAGCAGGATTCCGCTTGCTGCAGCACCCAAGGCCCCCGGATTTGAGCGTGGCGTGACGAGGCCCGCGAGAAGGCAGACGCCGCGGCGGGAACGGCGGCGCCCACCAGCTTTCCCTTGAAGGTTGCGTTCCCTTCTCTGCTCACTGTCCACACCAAGCATCAGCAGACCGAACCCAACAGCAGCAAACGGCGCGGTACATATCTCCCTCCAAATGGGCCTCGTCCATTATACATTGTAATTCTTTGCTCAATGCATGTTCTACAATGTTACAACAGAAACGATTACACACATGTGTGATGTACAAGTTACAGATTTTACAGTTTACACGGTATCAACATGGAAGATGCAACCTCGAAAAAGTACTGCTCAAAAAAGTTCAGCGCAGCAGAACGGGTAATACCCAGCTTCTCCTGCCGATTCTGAGGCGACTCTTAGCTCCCTCTGAATCTTTCTCCGTTCATAAAAGACTGGACATGCAAGGGAAATACACTTCACCCCACTCTCAACAATCCAGTCTGCACCGCCGCAGTGGCCACATATCTGGAAGAAGTTCAAAGCTAAATTGTCAGCTCATCTTAAACAACTTAAGATCACGACTATCTGCATTGTGCAGAAAAAGATTAAACAAAAAAAAAATACTGCACCAGTGGTTCGACCTGATGTCGGGCCCGCTAAAGGAATATCTTTAGATATTTCGAAACTAATTCTTGTTACACAGAATAGTCAGGAATCTATTAAGAGACTAGCATACTTGGCGTAAATGAAAGTAAATGCTAATGAATTTTAAGAGTTAATTTCACAAACCCACCACTTTCTTGTCTAATAGTCACAAAACTATCACTTTTTGCGGCTATTTCACAAACCCACCACTATTTTAGGGTTCCTTCTCACAAAACTACCACTTATGTGATTCCGTCAGTTTGCCATTTGAAATTCACTATTCACCGATAGTACTGTTTAGGGGCACGGCGTTCTTCTCTTTTTTAAAAAACCAGTGATCTTCTGTTTCTTAAAAAATCCTATAATTTTTTTGTACGTATTCCATAATCCATGTACAACCCATTTTAATTGAATTCACACAAAAAAAATCCTGTGTAGAATTTAAATTAAAATTCTCCAAAAAAAAACTACTTTTATAACTTCTAACAATTGTTAGGGCTTAAATAAAATCCCAAAAATCTGATAAATTCACTAATATTCTTATTATATGATGAATAATTTCTAAAATTATTTCATCCCTAGGTTATATGGTGAAAAATTGATTTTCTTTGTAATGTTCTATTTCCATCTATTCTATCACGCTGTATATAAATAGAACATTACAAAAGAACTTACTTTTTCATCATATAACTTAGGACTGAAAATAATTTTAGAAATTATTACATCATATAATAAGAATATTAGTGAATTTTTCAAGATTTTTGGGATTTTATTTAAGGCTCTAACAATTGTTAGAAGTTATAAAAATAGCTTTTTTTAGAATTTTAATTTAAATTCTACATATGACTTTTGAGTAAATCCAATTAAATGGGTTACACATGGATTATGAAACATGTACAAAAAATTCTATGATTTTTTGAGAAACAAAATATCACTGATTTTTGGAGAAACAGAAGACCGTCATATCCATGCACAGTACTATTGGTGAACAGTAAATTTCGAACAGAGACTAACGGAATCGTATAAGTGTTAGTTTTATGAGAAGGAACCCTAAAATAGTGACGGGTTTGTGAAATAGCCATAAAAAGTGATAGTTTTGTGACTATTAGATTAAGAAAACAGTGATTTTGTGAAATTAACTCGAATTTTAATATTTCATTCAATGATACTAATTCCCTTAGCATGTAAATTCAGGCAAGACTCTTCAGTTCTACCTCAACATTCTCTACCTTCCGTTGTGGTGTAAATCTGTAAATATGAGGGTAAACTACACAAATATGTTGACACAATATCCAGGCAATATGAACTTACAGCAGCAAGATGTTGGATTTCTCGCTCCAATTTTGAAGTTCTGCCAGCAACCACTGTGGCAATAATAGCTTCATTTTTCAAGCAACTGTTGCAGAAGGTGTCTGATCCTTGAATTATATCACCGCAAATCGAACAGTGACTTGACATGTAGTATGTATCTATCCTGCCTCCTTTGGTGGAGGCTTTCTTATTCAATCCTAATCGGATGAAACTGCCATCACGAGAAAATAAACGATGGCCAGAAGCAGACTGGCGTTTCGCAAGACTTGGTCGTATGGGGCGAGGCATCTCATTAAACCACTTATTCAGGTCAGCACCAAGGAGTCCAAAAACACGTTGCAGAGCAGGGATAATCTGTTTGACTATGTAATATAATTCATTTAATCTATAAGGAGACCCAACTTCTAGCAGACCGTAAGGATCAATAACCATATCGACCAGACGAGCCCCTGGTTCCCCATGGATTACAACATATGGCACTCTCTCTGCATACCGAGGCTCTGCCCTCGGATCAGACAACATACCTTTTGTTGCAACAATTGCTGCAGGTGGCAGAGTGGAAGCCCTTGTGCTGTAAGTACCTAAGCGAACCTCCTTCGCAAAGATGAAGTCTCGAATAGAAACTTTCCCTGATAATATGCGTGCCCATTGACGCTCCAAATATGACCTGACCTGCAAAGATAAAAGACCATGAAGCTACATGTTGGACTGAGACAAGGCCAAAAAAAGATAATAAAAAGAAGGAAAATGATCGTCACAAAGAGGAGATTAAGGAATAAGCCTTACTTTGGTTAAGTCCTGTTCTTCAAACATTATTCTGAGAGACCGTTCCAAAATCTTTGCAACTGCCGGGCATGTATCTCTCCGAACTGTTTCTATCCCCTTTGCATCAAAGATTGGCTCATTCTGTTCAGGACTCTCGTAGCTATAGCCAACATATCTCTTCTTTGTAAGAAGAAAGCATGGATGATACACTTTCTCGAACTTCAATGTGACAGGATCCGGATTTATCGCAGTTATTGCAGAGGCAATCTCCTTTCCTATTCTGAATGCTTCTTCCCTAGAACGCCCTTTTAGGAGAACAAACATACTGCAACAGAAACAGTTGTGTTTGTATAGTTAGTATGACCACATTATAGTTCAACGAGAAAACATGAAACACAAGAATACCTGTCAGTATCGCCATATACAACCCTAGCTTTCCACAAAGGATGCTGGTTGACAAATGCTATTGCTGTTTCAAGCGTTCTACGACCACATTGAACAATGCTGTCTGCAAGCTCTGCACACGGCATCCGGCCGCTGAATCCAGCAGCTGTGTAGCCATATGTTACATTAGCAATCAGCTTCAAAGCAAGCTGCCGTGCATTGAATATCTGGAAACAAATTAATTATTTATCATGTAAAGAACGGCCCTTTTACCCAAAAACAGATATGCCAAAAGGGAAAGCAACATGCAGACTGCCTAACCACAGCACAGACCAACAACAACAAAGCCTTTTAGTCCCAAACAAATTGGAGCAGGCTAGACATGAAACCCAACAAGAGCCAGCAAAAAGAATGAAAAAAGAAAATAAAAATGTATTAGTACTAGTGAATATAGTACAATAATAGTAATAAAGGTAAAAGGAGACCGATAGCCTAAGCCACAGCACAGCACAGACCAAATGAAAGAAAAAGACTATTGTATCATAGTTCAAACACAATATCAGCATAATGTTAGAAAAATGGTTTAGAAGAACTAAATACCCTGTGCAGAACTTGCTGAGATGGACCCAGCTTTTTCATTGCTTGTTTCACCATAATTCTTGTTGACAGTATCTCCTCTAGAAGGCGAGGAAGCACACCTTTTCTGACCTGCAAAATACCATTGAGATTGTTCTGAAAAGGTCAGTCCTTACTAGAGGAATATGATCTGCAGCAATATAAACGAATGTGCCAGGAAGCACTGAAAATGCAATGGAAGCAATATTTTCAAGAATATAGCCAGCAATTCGACTGGATGCAGAAAAAGAACAATCCCAGAAAAAGAACTATCTGCCAACCGTAATGGAAGTCATGTACAATGTAGTATTGGATATAACAACCATCTATGGGAGGTATATAGGTATTGCCAGTCAATATTTGCCATTATCAATATGAAGAACATAGGATATAGCTCAGAGATTAAGGACGATATAGCTCAGAGATTAAGGATATTACCTCAGGTTGCACATACAGGACCCCGTTTGGAGTAACCAGCAGCTGATTTTTCAGGTCTAGAATTGTATGTGGATCTGCTGAATATGAGCTGACACCAAGTACATTTGACTTTGATGGGAAAACTTTACCCAAGCATGTAGAATAACATAGGTTATATGCTATTATCATGGAAGGATAGAGGGACTGAAAATCCAATACAACAACTGGATCAGGGTAGAAAGCCGACTCTGGTTCCATTACAAGCGGCAAGCACTCCATGGCTGGCTGAGAAGCAACCTGCAAAGTAGCACTGAAGAACATTAAAATGCTGGCTGTACTGGAAAGTAACAGTTTAGCAGAAAACATATCCTATTTTCTAGGCTCATGTGAAGTTGTGAACAGCCAGCCTGTAGTTCTAAAGAAGTCCATGAGCCCAAAGGCTGTACTTATTACCTTCCTTTTTTCTAGCTATTTACATAATGTGACATCTTAGGATCCCTGCTAACAAAATGGTCATCCTTGGCAGAAAGTACTCATGCAATGCATGCTTGTCAGTAGAATTGCCGAAATGAACAAGAGTTGTCCTAGCATTGGTGGTTTGGAATTGGGTAATAGGCAAACGCTAATGAGCAACTACAGTATGTTTAAAGCAGAAATTCTGAATTCTGAATTGATAAGGGGCAAAAACACGCACCTGCTGATTTCCTGGGGAAATTGCAAGGTAGTTCTGTGTATGAGCCAATCTCAAGAGCATTGATTCAACACGATACTGAGACCCTCGAGAAAGAACAGAGAAGAAGTCAATACCAAACACGCGAGCAAGTTCAGATGTTCGATTGACCTGCATGCCAGGTCAGGTAACATTTAGGAGTTAGGACGATCATCTCCGTTGTAAAAGTTGAGCTATCAAAAACGAGCACCTAGCTTGTTCAGGACATGCCAATAGAACCAACTATGTTGTTGTAATCATAGAAAAGGTAACAAAATCAAAAGGACAAGTTGCACAATTGATAAAATATCTAAACTGAAAGAATAAGGAAGATCTCAAACCCAATGTTGATAATATACCAGCAAGAATACCATGGACGAAATTCAATTTACCAGGTCAAGTTGATTCATTATTTCAAGGTTGACTCTAGCTCTATTGCTAATATATTCTATGCATCGATGCCTTCCTCGTCCAGGACCTGTTCCAAACCATCGATTCAATATCTTGCTTGGTATCAGTGGTATCTTTTGCCTCAGTACTTCATCAGCTACAGCCTCAAGGGAGTAATTATTGAGTTTAACTTCTGCACGCATGAGACGCCATAAATTAAGCACAATTCTTCCACCAATATGTATACCACTAGCATGAGTATGGCTCCAATCGTTCTCACTGACATCATTAATAACATCATCAGCAGAAGATGCTTCAGGAAGCACCTGACTAGATTCATCAACCGGATTCTTAGGTGGATGATTTAGCTCATGCGGTGGTGTTCTTGAAATTCTTTTCAGTAAGCCTATACCCAGATGAGCAGCTCTTTCAGCAAGGAATCCTAAAGATCCTAATTGAATCTCCCATCCGACCAGGATATCTGGATCAATTGAACATACTGCACTAATAAGATTGTTCAAAAGGTCATTCTCTTCAGGAAAGACATCTACATTACAACCGGCAATACCGTCCAGATTTCTGCGTATACAAGAAAGAAGAAGTTGATGACATCTGAGTCCAGAAGCATGTAAAAAGAAAGAAAAAAACACAAGCCAACACAAGGAAGCAACCCATTGTTTCTGATTCGAATCAATCAAGTCTATAATATATCAAATCAGTAAATTTGCTATACAAGGCAACATATTCTTGTGAAATGTGGCATCAGTTGCCACTGTCACCATCCTAGTCAGTTAACATGCCATCTCGACCTCGCTTATCTATAATTCAAAGGAAGTCAGTAGCTTGGAAGGGTTGACTGGTAACTGCCATTAACTACCTGGAATCCTCCAGTTACCACCCCTAGCCAGAGTCTGGAAATTTTTTGAAAAACAAAATGGTTTTGAAACCCTCGAAACAACCGACATGTCAAATTTAGTAAATAAAATGTGGATTAGGAATTACTTAGTTTGAAGCCTCTGGAATTCTATAAAATCTAAGGGTGCTTAGTGCAATTATCCCTAGATGAATGAAAGAAACTAAATGAATAAAAAATCAACAGAAGATTAAATATCGAGTGACTTCGGACCTCCTCCTATGTGATTTGTCATTGTTGTCACGTACAAACACATGAACTTCAACAGTATTGTCAGCATCATCCTCAATGGCCAGAGATACAGCATTGATGGCATCAAACCGTGGATCAGGACGCAGCTCTCCTCTGCTTTCTGTTAAAACCTGTTGAGTAGTGGAAAGAAGGTAGATATCAAGAGGTTCATTCTACTTTTACTGATATCCCAAATATTTAGAAAGCTTCTGTTTTGTGATTTGTCCGTAAGTCAATAGCAAGTCAAATTGTCATGACTGATAAGAAAGATAATTATTGTTGGTCAGTCTAAACCAATAAAGTATCCATGTGCATTCAAGGAGGAATGAAGAAAAAAGAAGGTATGTTTACTGGGAACAAAAGAGAAAAGAATGCAGTAGAACCTCTACGCTAAGTATAGTCAGTTGTTGTCCACCACCGACACCAGCGGGGTCACGAAATCCAATTTGACTGAGAGGCGTGAGCTTATCCTTCTCATCTCCAGCTGATATCTGGGAAAAGTCATGCCAATTGTCCAAATGTTTACTTTCTTTGTTAGATAGAGCTGATTCCACCACATCTGCATCGACAGCAAATTTCGTTGTGGAATTCTCCCAGGCAGATCTGTTAGGAGAATTTGGTGATAAAGTAGAACCGCTTGCCTCTTCCTTATCAGCTGGCACTCCCTCGCCATAGTTGGGGTAACCTGAAATACATACACACACAGAATGAAAACTAATCTGTGCAGGAACCTTCTTATACCACAGAATGAAAACTAATGTGTAGGAAATTTCGTATACCAGAGAAACTACCGGAACAAGATTGTTGGGTTAGCCACTGGCCCACAGCTACTGCAGATGGCGGCAAAAGTGCATGTGTCAGCAAATATAGGGCCGAGCCATCATTTTGAAAATGAGTTGGGACACCCAATATGCGCCCTGCGAACTCACTGCTTTCCATATATTGAAACGATTCATTGTGCTTATTCTCCTCCATGTTCTGATTAAAAAATGGAAGGAGATCAACTAATCCCAGTTTAGCAGCTGAAAAAAAAAGCAGAAGAAAATGCATATGGATTAACAAATAAAAAAACTGTGTGCCTTATGACATTATAGTATGAGGTGATACAAGCAATTCCAAGACAGATTTGTTAGGAGTATTAGAATCATTTTCGTATTAGCACTATAGTCATTTTCATATTCCTAGCGTTGCACTCATGTACTCTATATATTGTACAAGGGACTGTTCAATACATTATGCTCTGGTAGAATAACAAGCCTCTGGTCAGGTAACAGATTGATAAACTGGAGTACAGGACACGACTATAAATTGTAGAGCAAAAGGCACATGAGATGGCCAAATATTGGTAAATAAAGAACCGTATGAAGCATGAAGCAGCATCGAGAACTGATGGCATGCTAATATCCTGAGTAACCAAACTGAGAAGAAAACTGATAAAAAAATAATAATACAAGGACCAATGAGGCATCACGCACACACAACAGGAGAAAAGGAATGAGACTTTGAGACGTGAATAAAGCCGACATCTTTGCTTCACAATGATGTATAATAGTCTGAATAAGAACACATAATATACACTTTTTTTAATGGTACAGGCATTCCAGTTTTTCAAATGTAAATGCTAGCATCCCATTTTGATTTGGCTGGTAGTCTAAACTGCTCCTAAGGGGAAACAATACTGAGTTATCTAGATGACTATGGACCTAAAGACCTAGCACTTAAATAACTGCAATGAAACAATGAGGTTGTTGTGTAATAATACCATAGCCATTGCGGTTTAACACAATTACGTCTATAAATTTGATGGGTAAAAATAACAGCAGTGCTTGAGCTCTAACACACCAAGTTTTATAAATCAGTATTGCTATGCATGAAGTAAATTATATCTATTACTATGCATGAAGTAAATTATATCTATTACTATGCATGAAGTAAATTATATCTACCATGATAACATAAAGATTACTTGTGAAACTTACATTCACGTTGCTCACAGCCTGAAGGACTTTCCAAACTAGAACAAACTTGATTTTTCAATGGAGGCTTCTGTGCAAACGTCATATGTAAATATTCATCACGAGAATAAGGTGTTTCTGAGTTTGAAATATCACTTGTGAAATCATGAAATTCTAATGCCCCAAAATTCACAATCTTATTCTCTTTATCCATGGTGCATGTTACAGCCCCAGAACTACCAAACTCCAACTGCTCAGGCCGAAAATATCTCTTCCTTCTCATCAAGTCCCTCACAGAATGACAGACTGAATCATGTTCACCTACAAAACTGGAAGATTCCCTGACAGTGCTGCATGTGGTACCATGCGAGTTCTTCTCAATTGTACTCTTGCAAGATGAACTTAAGTCCTTCTGAGATGGCATTGCACTTGCTGAATCATCAGCATTTCCGTGTGGACGCTTTTTGATGGAAAGAGGCAAAGAACCCCAGGGATGTTCAGTTCCTGCACGCTTACCGGCTGATTTTGAAGAATTCTTAGTAGATGTGTAACTAGGCGACCCAACAATTTTCCTAATGATCTTGCTCTTATCATATTCTCGGGGGTCTTTTGGTTTCTCATCAGATGACCCATCAACCTGAGGAATAATACTGCTCAGAGAAGCATTAGAATCAGGCCTCACAGAACCAAGGTAAGATGTATGCATATTTGGTTCTTCTGCTGCACTGACAGGGTCAACTGAGTCAAGAATATCCTGGCACTCCTGCTGAGAAGCGCTATCGAAATCTAGGTGAGCAGACTCTAAAGCAACTTCAATGGACTTCTTTGCAAACAAAGGGCTGAGGATGGCTTCATTGATCAATTCATCATCAGTTGTTGGTTCCTCTGCAGCTTGCGAGGAGGCCAGCCAACTTAAAAGTCCAAGGGCTTCAGCATCCACACGCTACAAAAGAACAATTCCAAGGAGACAAGGAGCACTGAAGTTTTCAGTTAATAAATAACAAAAGCAAATGAAGACATATGAAAAATACACATGTGATTCCATAAACGAAAATCTCAGGCCAATTAAAACACTAATATTGGAGCAAGAAGCAGAACCAGCAACCAAAACTTGCAAATCTTCAACTTATATTATATGTGCCCTTTATAGGTTTATAGGGAAATTATTCGACCTTGTTTACTATTTGTTGCTTACAAAACAAACTGACTCAACAACTGCCTGTGATTTGAAGCAAATCATAAAAAGATAGCTAAGACCTGTGGACTACCTTTTCACCTTCATCATATAACTGAGATAGTGTTCTCTGAGCTACAGATGCGGACACGAAAAATTGACTGTTTCTCTCAGGAGATATAGTCTGCACATTTCGTTTTGATGACCCCGAGCATAGACTTGCATTTTGTTTCTCATCTTTCGTACCCACAGAATTACCACCACCAATATTATCACAGCAGTCATCCTGTGAGAATGTAACAGTTCCAATAATATCAGTCAATGATTTGAAGCACCTTTCTAGCCTTTCAGACTCTTCTATGGCAGAAACTTTGTGATGTGACCCTTCTTGTGAAAACAACATAGAAAGGGCACTCTCATACTTAATACCATGAAGAAAACTTTTAAGAGCTTCTTCCCGCAAAGGTTTACCCAGATTGGAATGTTCTGTTTCCTCCAACAGTCTTAAGCGTTCAAGTTCCTGAGCAAGATAGATGGTAACAGAGAGCTTTAGCAATTATTAACATATTGTAGCACATGTGCACAAACAAAGCAGAAAAAATACCTCCCAAATTGCTACAAGTGACTGAACCATTTTCGTATCTGCCGTTGTTTGCGAAAGAGAAGTGTACATCTTATACTTTTCATTTAGGATACCTGCAGGTGAAACTGAAATTTATAATGCAAGTTAAGGATATCCAAACAATAGCTGTTTGAATGTGGTAACCAGACATTCTACTCTTGAATCAACTTCGAGCATCAAAGAACTCTGTCGATTGGCGAAGTTCAAATTGGTTCCTCCCAAGCAATCGGAAGCGGCAGAGCTGCTCAGTATTGAAGAACATGACACTGTTGAAGATATCCAGACTGTTGGATTTTTTATTTCCGAATTATCTGTATGTGCCTGTAATTTTTTCAGAAACAAAGAAACTCTTTGTTAGGAAACAAAGAATAAAGCCTGAACTATAAAAAAATGAACATTCAAATGAAAAACATTAGATATGAACATAGACAGATATATAGAACTTGTTTGTACTCTAATTCAGTAAGACAATCCACCTTCCTCCGAACAGATGACTTAGGATGAAAATCATCTGGCAATGGAGGACGAAATTTGAAGTCTTTGACATGTACATGGCCCATTCCATACAAGTTGTTGTCAACCTAAAAAATAAATACAATGGAAATGACCATCTAAATCGCTCAGAAGATATATCATATATGTATCAAATAGACTCGGTAGCATCACGTGAGCACACTAATCTCATGCAGATTGTATGCTTGTGAAAAAGAGGCAAAATGGTAATATTGTTTTGCAATCGACATTATCTAAAAAGACAAAACAAGAAAACATTGTGCTCACCAAAAAATGAAGAAGATATGGAATATGAGATTCATAAGGCTGGAATACTCTATTTAGAACAGCACCACCCTGAAATCAAATAGCTAGAAATCAGTCCCAGAGAGAATATTTCAAACTTTCAATAAATTAGATTACGTTTTCCATGGAAGGCCACAGAAAAATGCTGGCATGTTCAAACTAATAAACATCCAGTAGTTTTGTACAAGAGGAAATATTGTTATACAATATTCTTTGGTAGCCATTAGCCAAGTATCAGATTGTTGGAGAACAAAATCACGGCTTCACACCATGAAAGGTTAGATAAATTCACGGTTTCACACCATGAAAAGATAGCTAGAAAATATGCAGCACTGAGAAACAATGCACATTTTCAGGTGAAATGATGAAGACATGTGATGTGATTGTTCAACATGAAGATTACAAGTTTCCACTACAACCCTACAAGTGGCAAGTGGAGTAATAACTGCTAGTGCATAGCTAACGAGAAAAGATCCATTGAACAGGAAAGAACAATAGTACGTAAAAATTGATCACATATATCTCCTTCAGTAAATACTAAATAGCGAAACAAAGTACTGTTTCAAAAAATAGTAAAATGAAATACATATCCACTCACTTTGGATGTGTTTAGTTATCTGGAAATAAATGATTTTTCCAACATTACAACTTACCAATAGAAGAGTCGCAGCTCGAGTAACCTCATGAGGATAATATCTTTAGATTAAATCAAGGGCAGTCAATTGCATAAAAAACTATTATAATCAAAATTTAGTGGCAAACAAAATGCATGAATGCATTCATTCTAGAAGGCAACACCCCAAAAATCACTTCAGTAGTACAAGATTTCTGTGACATCGTTTTGGTCCAGACAAGCAAGGCACTTATCACTATTCGATAGTTGGATCAAGATGAACAAAACATTAACTCATTCAGCTTACAAGAAAAACGAGGCCTATATAGTTCGCCTCAAGCATATGCTACACATAAACAAATGATATTTTTCTGGTGGGAATACCTATACACGATGATAGGGAAAATTTGTGGTTTCAGAAGTCAATTAGTTTGGTGCTGAAACAGTCGGACGAACTATATTCATATTTTCCAACTTTTCTCAACACTGAATAGGAAAAGATGTGACAAGTGATGTACACTAGTATACACATTTATAGCAGCACAAATCCAAAATTCTGTGCTTTCAGAAGTCAATAGT
The DNA here is from genome assembly GCF_958298935.1 of Phragmites australis. Classification (NCBI taxonomy): domain Eukaryota; kingdom Viridiplantae; phylum Streptophyta; class Magnoliopsida; order Poales; family Poaceae; genus Phragmites; species Phragmites australis. The sequence continues at coordinate 29,427,576 of NC_084934.1, read as the reverse complement.
TTGGTATTGAAACAGTCGGACGAACTGTATTCATATTTCCCAACTTTCCTCGACTCTGAACAGAAAAGGATGTGACAAGTGATGTACAATAGTATATGCATTTGTAGCAGCAAAATTGGATTTGGGAAAATGACTAAATTGTGGATACAGGTAGATCTTCATAAAAAGATCCTCAGGTGAATGATAGCCATATAACTTCTTTGCTCTAACAAGGTTACATCCATGCACATGCCTCCTTTTTGATGGACCATGGATCTGCAAGAAAACGATGATGCCCACAAAAAAGAGAAAATAAACAACATATAAAACAAGTGGACTCTAGAATACCTGCAAAGCTTTCTCAAGGTTACTCAAGAGACCAGTGATATATGAACCACCTAGAGCATAGACAGAAAAGATGTATTAGTCCGATTGATCAAGAAGTGCATTCCTTGACACTACAGGCAACAGCTAATCACAGCACATCAGAACTAACATGTAGGTTTTTGATAGAACAAACAAAGGGCTACTTGATTGCTAGGCACGGTTGCCTTTTTGGCCAGCAAGCAATCTCGCAGGTGATTTACAGGCAGCCAGGCCACACTTGCAACCACCAAATATATGAGAAAGCATTATCTAAAAGCTCACGAGATAAGTAATAAGAAACTCATTAAGAATTTGCATGCATGGATACTATTTCAAGTTTCAGGTAGAGTGTCTACTAAATTTATAAACACTATGTAAAACAAAAGAAGAAATAATAATATGCAAATGACACAAAAAGGAACATTAAAAATTATAAGCTACAAATCACCTTTTTCTATATTCTGGTGCAGCTCCTCTGGACAAGGTACATACAAATATGGCAGGACCTAAATATAAAAGAGAAAAGACTAAAGCAATCAGAGACTGATGGGAATAGTTTAGAAAAAAAATCACTGGGAAAAGGTAGGTGAACAAATGAAGTATACTTTACTATTAGATATTCCAAAATAAATGTGGTGAGCACAAGACAAGCAGTTGCTAATCAATATCTGTATATCTACAATCAAGAAAAATTGATCGCAAAAAACAGTAACTATTCCATACAAGAAATATAAAATATAAAGAAAATACTGTGTACACATGAACTTCGGAGAATAAAACTGAAGCATAGCTGAATTTTAGTTCAGTCCATTCAGTGAAAAAATTACCAAGGGCAGAAGAAATGAGTACAGAGCTTGTGAGGTGGAAATCTTAAGCGTAACTAGTGTCCCAGAAAAAAATATATATTTTTCGAAAATTTCCATTTGCACACTATTTCAACATACGGAGGAAGCACTCAATAAATAAAATTCACCTACAGTTCCATTAAGAACAGGCACTCTAAACATAATATACCACTGCAGAGCACCGGGTACAAGTATAACTGTATAAGTGCATGTAAAGCTACTACAAAAAATGAACAAACCTCCAATCGAAATCAAGAAACAGAATGAACTTAAACTACTGATCATACCAAAGCAACAACATCCCTGAACCTGACTGTATGAATGAACCTCCAAACTTCAGATTCTGTGCGCCACACAGAGCACATTCCCTCCAAATTTTCAAATTCAAATCCAAGCAGGAAAATCATGTGCCCCGGCTGTGCTACACACACCCTATGATACATGTCGAACACCGAAAGGCTCGGACTACGGCAATCAAACTTCAAAGCACATTCAAATGCGAATGAGTTACACTGTCACTGTGCCACACAGTCACACTCGCTACCGCTAAGTCCCATCACAGCTACAGCCAAAATTGACAGCTGAAACTACCTCGTGACCCATCTGAACAGAGAAAATTGCATAGACAGTAGGTTCACAGAGAAACTGGCTGGTGCGCACCCGGTGGATGTGGAGGCAAGTCTTCTGCCCCGCAGGGGTGGAGCCGTAGATCCTGATCACCGGTACCTCCTCCACGTCCTCGCCTGCGAGCCATACACGCAGCGAGTTCAGTTCAGCGCGAGATAGGTTGGGGATGGAGGAGGGGGAGAAGTGGAGGTGCAGAGGGAGCGCACCGTGGAAGGGGCTGCGGGAGAAGTCGAAGCCGTGGAGGGGCGGCGCCATGTAGTAGTCTAGCGAGACGATGCGGACGCTGAGGACCGGGGAGGGGGTCCCCGGCGTCGAGGGCTCCGGCGAGGACGACATGGTCGCTGGCCGGGTCGGGTGCGCGTGTTGGTGCGGTCGTGCCTTGGGGCTTTGGGACTTGGGAGGTTCAAGTGACGGTGTGAGCCGCAGATCCTTCGAGAGCACGCTACTGACGAATTTTTTTATTTGTATATTTTTATTTTCCAATTTATAAAAATATCTAACGATTTCAAAAATTATTACACATAAAGATGTAGTACATCCGAGAGACGACATATTACGAGGGTCATCATGTAATAGGTGAAAAATTAAATACGTTGGCCGACGTAACGTCTATATTAACATGTCACCCAATCAACAAATAACGTATTAGTTATCGCCTATTGAAATGATTACAATATTGTGCTAGACCTATTGAAAAAATGTCACCCGTTGGTGTATACATTTGAACTAAAAACATGCAAGTCGGCCGTACATACATGTGCTTTTAAACTTAAAAAAGGTAAAAGTATGCATGCATGATGTTGCTCTGTATGTGTATCCAAAAGCATATATACATAAAGGGTGTGTGAAAAGATATCACTTGTATAGTTTTGTCGTCTTTCAATAGGTGACAGTACATGTATCGTCTGTTAGTTAGGTAATATATTAATGTGGATACCATATCGACTAAAGTATTTAATTTCTAACTATTATATTATAGATCCATAAGTGTCACCCCGTTAGATGGATAATACCTTAGTCTCGCTCCTCAAGGGCAATGGTAGCCTAAATATGTAATATTTTAAAATAATTGTGTATTTTTATAAATATTAAAAAATAAAAATATATAAATAAAAATAATCCGCTACTGATTGGACTCGGTCAGCATCGTGTTTTTTAATTAAAAATTTATAAATATATGTGTTGGTTTTGAAATTAGGTAATTATTGCCATTTCAACTGAGGATATGTTTAAAAATAAAAAATATTACATTTTATTTCTCTTAAAATTCAAAATAATATCTAAATTATCAAAAAAATATCTAAACGAGTATATGATGTAGATGATGATATCATCTAACTCTTAAAAAACAGGTCAATATCGTTTTTTTAATAGGCGATAGGAGTCTAGATGCAAATTTTCAAATCTAATGGATATATTTGCAATTTATTTAAAAAATAAAAAAATCCAGCCTCGCGAGCTTCTGTGTGGGCTGGTGGGCTGCAGTCCTTTCGTCATCATCGCGATTTCCTTAGTGGGCCATGAAATACATCAGTTTTATGGCCCACGTCTCCAAGATGATTAAAATCTTGGGCCTGAGGCCCATTAGCTAACGCACGTGTCAACTTTCATTCATACACAGCTGAATCGCTCGCTTTCTCTGTTGTATTCCTAGTCAACTAATAGTCGGAAGTGATATTATAGTTTAATTTTAAATAAAATAAAAAATATTATTTATTATTTTTTAATTAATTTATTTATTTTTTTTAATAAAATATGTCACATATCTGTAGCTTGTAACGAAACTAGGAGGGTAGAGAACCAGAATGAATAACAAAATTAAGTAAATTATTCGAATTTTAGATTTTTTTATTAGATAAGAGGAGAGTAAGGAATGAATTAATGTGAGAATCAACTCGTGTTTTATATAATAGAGATAAGAAGAGTTTCTCCTCAAACTAGCCCTCACGTCTCTCGCTAGGGCGACTCGACAGTGACACAGCCTCGCCACCCCTCCTCGTGCAGCTGCTGGATGCGGGCGGTGTGCCTATCGCACTCCTATGACGACGCGACAGCCCTGTTCAGTGAGATGTGCTCAACGTATCTGGATGGCGCAGCTCACCTTTGGACTCAACCACATCAATAAGTAAAGCACAGTGCGGTGGTTGCACAGAAAGAAGAATGCCTGGACGACCCTTTTTGGGCAGCGGCGGTGGCGGGTGGCTGCGCACCACCAGCTTGATACCCATGAGCTATCACGGGCTCCCAAATATCATAGTGCGGTGCAATGAATTGTGCGGGTCTCCGTTGTTGCCATCTAGCTTCGTGTCGGATGCCAAGGCTCATGGCACTTGCCAGAATTTCGATCTCGCTAGGCTGCTTTGGTCCCTCCCCTTATCAAATCGGTCTATTCCCTCGTATTTGAATAGTGAGGAGTTTGATAATTTAGTGTTGGCTACGTGGGTGGTGTGTGTACGAGATGTCGGCTTCCCTTCGTGAAACCTTGATAGCATTGGTGCTTCGGACTTCTTTTTACTACGCTCATCCACATCCTGCCCTCCAGTGCTTTGCGGACTTCTCCTCTTACCAGATCTGTCTTTATCATGGTGATGGCTCTTTGGATTGCGCGCGCTCGAGGGGCTGATGGTTGTGTCGTTGGCGACGCTTCTCTGGGGCTGCGATGTGCTTGTAGTTTGACCGCATTTTGGCCCCCCTTCTATATGGTTGGGTGCGGGAGCACCTAGCAAAAAACCTTTCAACTTTCTGTCAATGCTGGCACTTGCGACGTCCTCGAGCGTCGTTCCCTCTTTAGAGAGACGATGTTGTGGTGTTTATTGCCTTCTCTAGGAGATTCTTCGGGTGAATACTTGTCGAAGGTTAATTCTTGACAATGATTCCAGGGTATACTGTTCGATAGATGCGTGAACGACACTTGCAATGTGCGTGTGTTTGTGATGAACTAAAGAACATGAGGGTTATCCAGGTTTAGGCCTCCCGAAGGATAACAGCCATACGTGATGTGTATTTTGTTATTAGTGTTTGTGAATTGGCTATCCATCTCTCTCCTTACAAATCGGGTCCTTCTCTCTTTATATATCAGAGAGAATGAGACCTTACAAGTGGACCCTTTTTTACTGACTCATACCTTAGGTAAACCTTTCAGCCCTAGGCTATTTAAAATGGGCGGCGTATGTGCCCCTTTTTGTTCTGATGAAGCAGCTAAGCTCATCCCATCCGTTGGACACCTCCACGCCTACGTCACCTCGATCAACTGGTTCGACCCGTCCCATCACCGGTCTCGCACACGTACTTGTGAAGCAGTCTGACATGCTTGCAACCCATCCCGTAAAGTTTAATGCTACGGGACGAGGCATGACACCACTGCACCGGTTATGACCTATCCGCTGGGGAGGAGTGCCTAGGGAAGAAAAACACTTAAATGAAATACATTTAATGAAAATAGATTGTTTTGATATGTACTTATCCCGCGACCAGCGAAGGCTGGTTGCGGAAATCCCTTATGTGGTAAGGATCATGGTCACCAAGATGCAGACTGATCACGCGGTGAGACCTTGGTCCGAAAAGACTTTTCCGCTAACTGGTATTTGTTGGTGTGGGCCCTTAGAACAAAAGACCTCCTATTGTATACATCGACAATACTCAATTCAATTTTCTAGATGAACGACGATGGTGTCTTTAGCGCAGTGCCATTCTTGGATGTGTCATATGGGAGCTCATTTCGTGTATTTTTTGAGGGGCTACCGATTTGGATCCGGCTTTGGGCTATTTATGCAACGATGTTGACATTCTCAAACTTAATTTAGCTAGGTAGATAATCAGTTGATATGGTGCTCTGGATCTAAATTAGCTACGTAGTTCGCTTGTTGTGTTATGATTTTAGGCTTGGTTTTCCCTAACAAATCAAGTGTTGTACGGTTTGTTAACCCGCAAAACTACTCTTCTTATTAATATAATAGGCATGCCTCTCGTTTAAAATAACAACATACGCATGTTACACCGACACGAGTTGTAACGCGTCACCGTGCTAATAATCTATTTCTCTGGTGATAATTAACCCTTTGAGGCGACTAGAGGAGACAATTATCTTCGAGCTATGACCCACTGAATTGTCATCCCAATGGCGAATTGACGACGCGACAATGCATGTATGTACACGTCTACTAGCTAGTTACCTGTCGCCGACGTCGGATGAGGAACACGTGTGCGACACGACCACCGCACGCGGACGGGTCGAGGCGAGAAGACGACTGACTACCGGCCGGGGCCGCAGCTCCTCTCGCGTTTCAACGGTGTACAGCCGCGTGCGTGCTGCCTGCCACTCCATTCAACTGACTCATCGATCTCACCGTGTGCGTGCTGCCGATGATGCATTCTCTCACCCTCGCAATCGAGCGGTTCATGTATTCCCTGCGCACCTTGTCAACCTTGACAGATCTAAGGTTACCCAAGTAATATGGATTTTAAAAAAATTATGCTTATCTAGATCATCATGTCTAGCCCTAAGTTGAATACGAATCATATCATCGCGGTGGAAGCGTTAGGCTTATCGGTGCCTAATGAAGCCATTAGCCAATTGGAGATATCTCGGGGCAGATCAACAAGTAGATGTGTGTGTCGATGTGGTTGTTCGGTGTCAAAATGTTGATGTCGTGTAATGCTCATAGTAGTCGACGCAATGCCAGCGTGATGGAGTCGCTGACCACGACGGTGATGCATCGGCGACCTTCACCCTGCTGCTGCACATGTCAAGATCGGGTTATGAATATGGGGATGCCAAAACTAGCACGTACACCCTTAGCCTAGACGTCATCACCCCCTTATATTTATGTTGCACAATGTGGGATGTGACCGCAACCAAGGGTCAGTTGTGCTTTCTATCAGAGCGCGTGTGGGGATCGATCTCCTCCTTATTTCTCGGTCAGTTGGGGTGCACGTTAGTTACGTGACCGAGATCAAATCTAATATTTTCCCCCTTGATCGTAAAACTAACAACATAAGCCCACTCTCAATGAAACAACACACCAAGGTAAAATATTACAGCAGCTATTGAAATGCCAGTGAGACTCAAATACCTATAACGCACCACTCTATCTCGAAATAGATATTCGTTATGCTTAACGAGAGTTGATTTACTTTAAGATCATCTTAATTCAGAATCTTAGGCTTTCTTATAACCCCATGTCGATAACATAATCATGAAAAATATAGGGTGGTAAGTCTTTAGTGAGCCGCACCGGAAGCATTAATTCAATATTTATATGCTTGACACTGATGGTTTGATTCTGGATTATATCTTTCACAATATAATGCTTGATGTCGATGTGTTTTGCAGCACTCCTTGACTTGTTATTACTCGTATAGAAAACTGAGCAACATAAGTGGTTTAAAATGATGTCTTACATTCTTAATTCCAAGATAACACAAGTTCTTTAGTCATACAACCTGCCTGGTAGTCTCATAACATGCTACAAACTCAGTTTGCATCATTGATGATGCCGTAAATGTCTATTTAGAGCTTTTTCATAAGATAGCTCCTATGATGAGGGCAAGGATAAAATATATCAAGGATTTTCTTAGTATCCACACACCTCACAAACAGATTCTGAAACATGAGCATGTAGTGCTTACTATCTTTTAAAAAGTGAAAGGATTTCTCAACAACTTTCCGGTGGTTCATTCATGGATTTTATTAATATCCGCCAACTATCCTAGTTATGAAAACTAAATTAGAGCATGTACATAATGCTTCTTACAGCTGAAACATAAGGAACTGACTTCATCTGATCAGTTTCATAATGGTTTCTTAGACATCGTATATTAAAATATCCCAAACTTATTGCCTTTTATAATAGGAGCAGGCGAGACAGAGTATTTATACATATTATATTTCTTTAGTACTCTATCAATGCATGCCTTTGGACCTATCTTGGTGAATATCATTATAAAGGACGTAAAAGCTTCATCGAGATTCTTCTTATGACTAAGATGGCAAATTTTCTCTTCTAAACTTTACTTAAATGTAGTTGCCAAGTTCCTTAGATTTGGACCAAAACGAAATGAATCATTAGTTGAGCTTTATTATTATCAATCCTTTCTCTTTGAGCATTGCTTTGAACCGTTCAATGTTTTCCCTTAGAGTCATGCTTTGTTTTGTAGACCCATTAATAGCCTACTATTTTGGCTCTGTCAGGAGTTTCTACTAAGTCACATTCATCATTATCGCTCATAAACTTTAAGTGATTCTTGATGATAGTAAGTCACTCAGGCGAATGTTATTTATATGAGTTGGGATTTTATGAGACTACTAAGGCTCATCGTTAGATGTATTATTAGGAATTTTATAAATCTCAACAACTCCCCTTCAAATTATGCAATAGTTGGAATCAGAGATGTCTAAAGGGTGGAGAATCACTTCCTTAATGAGACGTTCTATTCTCTCCCTCGAAATATGGCCTAAAAGACAATACTACAGTTTCGAACAACTCTCATTATTTCCATCACATACATTCAGAGATATCAAGAATTCATTCAGAGGAAACAAGACTAACAATTTCTGAATTTAACTTAATGATACACATATTGCCTTTGAAATTACATTAATAAATAATCATAATCGTCCGATGAAGAAACTAACGTAAGGTTCCTCCTGATAGAAGTAGCATAAAAAACATTATTAAGTTGAAGAATGAAGCCGTTATCTAATACTAATGAAAGTGATATGACGGCTTCAACTTCATCTTTCTTCTATTGATAATTCTAAGACTTTACTCCTCCTATTTTATGGTTCTTACGGTATGAAATGTCTGTAATGAATTGGCAATATGCACAATAACACCTGAGTTAATGAAATACGGGAGAAATTAACATAAGAAGATTCATTAATAAACGTTATTATATTATTACCCTTTCTCGCAAGCCACTTCAGGAAACCAGGACAATCCAATCTTTCTGTTAATGTCATTTCTTGTTGCAGAAGTGACGACCATCATCCTCAGTTTCTTCAGTGTCAAGGATAGAAGGAGCAGGTGCCTGAGGCGCCCTTTACGTTGTCTTGTCATGTTTAGCTATGAAAAACAACTTTATCTAAGATTTATAATCTGATTGAAATTTTCTTTTGTTTTTGGATTTCTTACTTGATTAATAGAATCTTTATTTTCAGCCCTCAGTCTCTCTTTCTCTTGGACACACATCGCAATCAAGCCGCTCATGGTCCATTTATCCTTCTGAGTATTGTAGTTGATCTTGCAGGGAGAAAAATTAGAAGGGAGATAGGTCATAGTGAAGTGGATAAAAAAATCATTAGAAAATTCTATTTTCATACTCTTGAGTTTGGCAGTCATAACTGCTATCATCATGATGTGTTCTCTTATACCGTTGGATCCATAATTGTATTTAATATTGAGAAGCTTCTGAATTAGTGTACTAGCATAAATCTTAGAGGTGCTTTTGAATTTCTCATCCACGGATGCTGTCGGTGTATCAGGAACCGGGGGTCCCTGAGTCCCGAGGCCAGGCCAGCCGTCCGCCACGTGTCACCATCCCGCGAGGTCCCTCCTGCGGGATAAGGAAAATCTAAGTTCCGGGAGAAGATGCTCGGGGCCACAGCCTCTGGTCCCCGAGTACCCCAGTTCCCCGATGACCCGCAGAGTCCAAGTACCGGGAAGAAAGTGCTCGGGGAGGTGCCCGGTCACCCCCGAGCACACTAGTCCCCCGACGATCAAAAGAGCTAAGTTCCAGGAGAGAGTGCTCGGGGGGCTGCGTATGGAAGCCCCCGAGCGCCCGGTTCCCCGAGGGTCAGTGCAAAAGTGCTCGGGAGAGAGTGCTCGGGGTTGCACGTGGCAGCCCCCGAGCACTCGGTTCCCCGAAGGTTCGTGCGAGAGTGCTCGTGAGAGAGTGCTCGGGGAGGTGAACAGTACCCCCAAGCACCCGGTGCCCCGATGACCCAGAAGGGCCCCCGAGGGGCCCGCCGATGAGGTGTCAACTAGTCAGAGGTCCGAGGCCGCATTTAATAGGCGTGCGCGGCCTGACATCCCCAACTGCTCCCGCCGCAGTGTCAGTCCCTGCCATGCTTTGGCAGAGAGGCGTGGGGCCATTAATTGCACGGGTCCCGTCCCGTATCAACAGGTGTGTCTCGGGATAACATCGTCAGGATCAAGGCGTTCCGCCTGCCGCCCTGCCGTGGCAGAGGACCAAGACAGGGCGGGCACGCCGGGTGCCTCTGTGGCTGCCCGGTGGGCCCTCTCAACGGTGCCCGTCGCCAGGGCATCCACAGTGACGAGTGACCGGACGCGCGCCGCGTTTTTCCACCGCCCCTGTCACTTCGCCCAGAGGAAATGATGACGCCTTTCTCAGTCGTGGCGTCTTGGAACTTGTGCCCCTTCCTTCCCGTTCGGGGTATGTCGCGGCCGGCGAGTGCATAAAAGGATCGGCATACCAAGAGAATCAGAGAACAATTGGAAAAAAGACAAGCCCAAGCAGTCGACTGTGCCACACTCAGACGAAAATATTACAAGCAAGCTTGAGCAGAGCTCCTGCCGAAGAACAAGGAGCCTCAAACTCTTAGTTAGACACTATATTCTTGTAACCGGATATATCCCTGAGGGATCCCCCTCAGGATAAGTTATTGCATCCATACAGGAGTAGGTTATTACGCCCCCGTGCGGCCCGAACCTGTCTAAACTCCGGTGCATTTACTTCCCTTTGCACTAGGTCGATCATCCCCCATCACCGGCCATTGCATTTACTTTCACTTCCATTTATTTCTCCGACGAACTTATTCAGGATCATCCCCGGGCCGAATCTTTTAAAAGGGGTCTCTCGGGATCCCTGCGACAGGAGTTAATCCTCCGACAGATGCCAAGTATATTTTAGCTTTTTCTGAGGTTGGGATTGCTCCCCTTATAGCTTCTGAGATCGAATTTCTCATAATAATTAATTACATGCGGTTGTGCCGCTCTAACTTCTCAAAAAATGTATCATAAGTTTTCTTTAGTTCATCGTAATTTTCCACACCAAGGGTGGGAGTAGTAGGAGCATCAACCATGAGTGTACAATAAAGATCCAAAACTCTAAGAACAACCATCATCCTAGCTTTCCAAGCGAGAAAGTTATTCTCCATATGTTGCTTTATGCCGTCAATTGTGATAGCAACAGAGGAAGCGTTAAAAGCTGAGAAAATATTTGACAAGATTAGAAAATCATCATGAAATAATATTTACACGAAATTAACAATACATTGGTCTGATTAAAATATGCAAAGCTCAATTCCAATCCGTATCACCGTTGGGCAAACAACGAAAAAGAATTTAATGAATACATAAATCATGCATAATTACAGTCAACGTTGGTCAGAAAATAATTATAAACCTGAGTAAATCAACTGTAAAATTTCAGCGCATGATCACAAACAATATTGGCCAGTATGCAACCACGGCCAAAAGGAGATCAAAATTCTCTAAATAAATTTTTCAGTTGGTTCCAATTTATCTAGAGAAAAGTTCATAAATTTTATACATTAAACACCAATTAATTGGACTATGTTCATCAAAGATTTTGGTGCTTAAAAGAGAAACATCACGAAATCACTAAAAATCCTATAAATTATTACAGCCTAAAACATTAAAGACAGCTCAGACCAAAATGGTCCGACCAGCCTCAACTAGCATGTGGGTGTCCACCTCCGCACGCGGCCCAGATGCGCGGAGTGCCGCCCAACTAAACCCCACGCTGGCCCAATTCTATGCTCCGTCCCGACACCACATGTCAGTCGATCTCTGGCCGTTAGATCGCACCGGACGGCTCTCTGGGGTTTTCGCTGGATCAAAAATGCTGATGGCCGGCCCAAACTCTAAACCTAAAACATTTCGGCCTCCTCCCTCCACTTCGGTTGCGCCGTATGAGAGCGGCGGCAGATTCTAGCGATGCATCATCGCCGGCCTTACACACACACACACACACACACACACACACACAGAGAGAGAGAGAGAGAGAGAGAGAGAGAGAGAGAGAGAGAGAGAGAGAGAGAGAGAGAGTAGCGGAGAAGACAAGGCGACGCTACCGAGGCTCTACCCGCCAGCGAGCGCGCATGACTTTGGTTGTGTGCACAGCTGTCAGTGGAGCTATAGTAGCGCCCGAAAGGAGAAGGGCAACAACGACGACCAGAAGGTGCCGGTGGCTAAGGATTTGTGCGCACGATAGAACCCGAGTGGAGAACCACCAGAGAAGCGGATCGCAGAAGGTCCGACGTCCACATTGGCGAATAAAACGTAAGTGTGCCTCCTCTTAGGTAAGTGTGCCACATCAATGTCCACATCGGTTCTTGATTTGGGATTTTGTGTTTCGGATTTGGAAATTGGGTGCAAAAAAAAGGGGATTAGTGTTACAGGTGGATAGAGGATTCTTAGTGTTTTGCGAAATTTCTTAATCCACTCCTTCTATCATGCTAAACCCGAGCCAGATTAATCCCATCCGATCCTTAAAACTACCTAACCCGGGCCTAAAAAAGATCAAACCCAAGCCCCATGAACACATAAACACACATGTAAATGCATAAACTCAACTAATCCAGACCTAATTATCTTAAAACATGAACATGTGCACTTGAATTGCATTAATCAGAGGCATAACGAGCTAAATCATCAGTGTTGAGATGTTGATGTCATGTAGTCTGTCGGTGATGCTTATAGTAGTCGATGCAATGCAGGAGTGATGGAGTTGCTGACCACGACGTTGATGCGGCGGCGGCTTTCACCCTGCTGTTGCGCACGTCAAGATCGGGTTACGAATATGGGGGTGTCGAAACTAGCACGTACACCCTTAGCTTAGGCGTCATCAACTCCATCTATTTATGTTGCGCATCATGGAATGTGACCGCAACCAAGAGTTGGTTATGCTCTAATCAAAGCGCATGTGAGGATCGATCTCCCCCTTATTTCTCAGTTAGTTAGGGTGCACGTTAGTTACGTGACTGAGATCATATCTAATATTTTTCTCTTCTTATTTCTTCTTATCTTTGTTTTTTCTTTTTTTTTTCTTTTCCATGCTAAAAATTAAAGCTTGGGTAGGACTTTTAATGAGCTGAGTTTGAGCGAGGCCGTTATCTCAAGCTTGAGCTTAAGCCTTAAAGTTAGATGATTGAACTTTAGATTGTATAGTGAGGTTAAAGAAATGAACTTGGCTAAAGTGAAAAAGTAGTTAGAGTGAGTTTTTAACGACCTATTCGAGCTCAAACTCAATATACTCGCGAGCGTATGGTTAGATTTGAGTTTAATTTGTTAAGATCTTGAACCGAATTCAAATTGAATTTATACTAAATCGAGTTCGAATAGCTTGTAAGTATGAAACCTTTTTTGGACAGACCTACGTGGGGCTCCAAATACATCCGGGTGGTGCGGCTTTGAGTCCCCTCCCCGGCAATTGTTGCACCTCGCGTGGACACGTAGAAAAGATGAGGTGGCCATCCTCCTATGCCTCCGCGTACAATAGCACCGTCGATGATTCTGCAGGCAGATCAGGCGGTAGTGTCCAATGAGCGAGGATGTCCACGTAGGCGTACCATGTCCTACGTGCATCGATCAGTGCATGCATCTTGTCTTGGATTAGTTGTTTATTGGGTCAATCAGGTCCAATGCTGATATTTTGGTAGCCTAGAGTGAAATTAAAAATAAGATTTTATTATTAAATATAAATCGCTTAAATTTAATTTTTTCAGTTTGCTTTTAAACCGATATATATATGTATGTATATGTATGTATGTATGTATGTATGTATGTATGTATATATGTATGTATGTATATGTATGTATGTATGTATGTATGTATATATATGTATATATATATATGTATATATGTATATATATATGTATATATGTATATATGTATATGTATATATATATGTATATATGTATATATATATATATATGTATATATATATATGTGTGTGTGTGTGTGGGACCTTTGAATTTTGGAAGCCCGAAGCGATCGCATCACTCGACCCTCCCCTTCGAACCGGCCCTGGGTTCAAATTAACATCGCAGTGACGCGTGTTCTTGCCTATCGGTTGTAGTTGCATCTCCCTAGGCAAAATATATATCTGGTTTGGGCTTTGTTTTTCAAGGATGGAAGTATGCATGCATAGAATTAGGAGCTACTTCCTCGGTTTTTTAATATCATTTTATTTGTTTTAAATACTTGCCATTTCATGTTTTTTTTAAACGTAGTTTTTAATTTTATTCATATAAAATATCTCTTACCCATCTATTTAAGTTAGATTCTAGAATATCTAGAATAGTTTTTAAGTATTTTTGTTCTTTCTCATTTAAAATTAGTACTAATTTTGATATATCTTGATATACGTGTTTAATTAAAAATAATAAATATTAAAAAATATACAGTAATTAACTTTTACTATCATGAGTGCATGATAGCATGTTTCTTCTGGAACCATCGATCTCTGTGCACAGCAGGAAGCCTTCTTCAAGCTGTACATAATAATGAAAAGTATAATCAAGGCGTCGTGATTAGCAGGTCAGCTCGATTGGGCCCTCAATTAAAAATCCTGGGAGGCAGGGAAGGCACATGAGTGATGAGCCAGCCAAAATAGTACAGGAGGCGAGGTCAAAGGGGACGGACGGACGGACGGAATCGAGCTGGTCATGTCATCTCCCGAAAGCGACCTCAAACTCTTTTCAAATCTCAAATTAATGGCCTCTAGCATTTCTTTTAAAAGATTGCCGCTTGATTCTTCCTATTTTCAAATAAGACCGCCACGTTAATTGTACAAAAGAAAATTGAAAAAAAGATGCAACTATACTTCAACCGACTGATTCATCATCCCAATACAGTGGACACACGCACCGCCTCACCTCACAGTCTCTAATATCTTCTGCTGTCAGATCCGCAATTGTTGCCTCGGCCCCGTGTTATTGCTTTGCCTCCCTCGCCGCAAGCACCACTCACCGCCAGTCTTCTGCCACTATAGTCGATGACGCCCACGCAACCTCATCAACCTGCCCACCAGCCGCTGCCTTCATCGGCTAGCCTAAAGCCTTGCTTCTAAGTTCAGGAACACCTCAAAAATCCGTCAACGAAGCACTAAATCTCGAAGGGAATTCACTGGCAGCCATTGTGTAGGTGTCAACTATAATCGACTCAATTTCCATGCAATTAAAGGTTAAGAAATGTGAAAAAAATTATCTCAGTAATTGAACATTCAATCTCGAACTAATTACATTCAAACAACCATACTTTTGTTTGATCTTTAAGTTTCATGTGTCCTGAATCATGCATCCTTTCGGAGTTCAAAGAAGAAGTGTGATATATACTTCTTTTTGCACTACTATAGAATATGTCATCAGTGGTGATTCAAAATTGCTATCAATGACTGTTATTGAACCGCTTCTGAATACTCGACACTGATAGTTACGAACTACCACTATTAGTTTGTGTCTCCAACTGGCAATGAAAGTGGTTCCCAGAAGAAAAAAAAACAAGCCGACACGGCTGCCGCCGTCATCGTGTTCACTCGACCCCCATGCCTCCTACAACCTCCTGTCTGGCGAAACACCAAATCTGCATCTAACAGCCAGAAATGAAGTGACCCCATTTCCTTCCAAGAAAAATCAACATATGGAAACTCATTCCATTAATATGCTATCTTCACTTCAAGAAGAGCATGCCATAATATGAATTAGGGTAATTCCAGATCCATCAAACCAAGAAGAACAAGCAAATTTCATACTAACATCAGGCAACCATCTCAGGGAAATAGGCAAACCAAGTTCACTCATCTATAAGATAAATCATGCTGCTATACCGCAATAGAAGTTTGCAACACACAAGACATGACTCTAATGATCACAGTAGAAACTAAGGCCAGAATACACGACATGGGACACAACCAACACGATGACATATTCACTAGAGACACCACTAGAAATCTGCAAACCCATCTAGAAGAGACGTTGCTCCCTTCGCCGTCCGCTCCCGGGGCCACCGCTCTCCTCGTCGTCCGCTCTTGGGGCCATCGCTCTCCTCGTCGCCGCTGTCATCGCCCCCTCGTCGTCCGCTCCCCTCGCACGTGGGAAGTGGTTGTGCTCAACCTCAACGGTGGCGAAGGGGAGGTGCAGTGCGTGGGGCAGCCTGATGTCCCCCCTCGACTACAGCGACGAGTGCGGCACGTTGTAGGAGCGGTCAGAGGAGGAGCAGCGAAGAGAAGCAACAACTTGGAGGCAGGAGTGAAGGAGGGAGAGAAAGAAAGAGATAAGGTAGAGAGAGAGGGAGGGGACAAAGAGACAAGGAGTAGAGCGCGTGTGATGACTTAAAATTTAACAGATTTGAGCCGAGCCAACGCGAGAGTGAACCAAAACACCATTTAAGGGAAATTTTGGGTCCGATCTATTAGCTTTATACTGCAGCAATCATCAGTGGTAGTTCATGGCTAGAATCGGCGCTGAAACCGATTATCAATGCTGGTTTGTAACACGAATCGGCACTGATAGTCAGTTTCAGTGCTAGTTCTTAACGACTCAATCATGGTTTGGGTGTAGGAGATTAAAAACTGATATTGATACATCTTTATTGCCGGTTCTTATACAACCAGTAGTGATGAGTAACCATCTATGACCGGTTCTGTAGTAGTGTGTTATCTGATGCTAACATAGAAAAACTTTTGAGTCAAATCAAATAAATAATCTACAAGAATCTTTAAGCATCTGCATGTCGCCTAAAATTTGTTGCTAATTTGTAGTAAATGGCACCATAATTGAGAACCAGATCCTATAATAATGTAGCTTATATTGTTAACATAAACTAATATACATGCATTTTTTTTCATCTTTGCTAGCAATCCACGTATGTACTCTATATAGTAATGCATTTTACTAATATATAAATTAAAAGGTCAAAATACAGAAATCTTTTTTTTTTTTGTTTTGCAAACGAAATACAGAAGAACTCCTTGATGTGACTTCAAATTCACTTTCTGCTTAGAAAAAGCCAGAATATATTTGTTGTCTTCTTTAACCCATCTCCTTCGATTGGCACTTTGGCAGCACACCCACCTCAATTCAACTGGGCATCACACCAGCAAACGAAATTCTTCCCAGAGGAACATTTCAACCGCACTATAAAACACCCAAATTTGCCAACCAATAGCTTGGACCTTCGCTAGGATGTCAGGTCGCGCTTTTGTTTATTACGCCTCTCCAGTCTTCGACTTCCCCTCCTCCTCAGTCTCTCTTTCTCTCTCTCTCCCTCCCCCTCTCCGGCGCCCCGAAATCTCCCCAAATTCAGCTGGTTTCACCCAAGAGATCAGCAGGCAAGGGGGAAAGAACGAGTCTTCGAGCTGAAATTTCTTGGAGGACTGGCTGGCATTTGTAGGATTGTGTTCAGGAACGGGGAGATGAGCTGCTTACCGTGTTCAGGCTCGTCGGGGAAGGAGGCGAAGGGCATGGCGGCGCTCTCGCCGTCCCCGCGGCCTGCGGCGAAGGCGGCACCAGGTAAAACCCGTATCTTGGGCTGTGCGCTTGTCCGATTGTGGCGAAAACTGCAAAGTTTTGATCTTTTGGTGAATCCGCTTCTTGTCGTGTTCAGTCAGCTACAGATGTTTGCTACTTGCAGTGATTGATTCATTGTGATAGGCGTGCATTGGTGTAGGATAAAGGCTGTAATTTAAGTATCTTTGGACGGTAGAAGAGGTGTAGTTGATTCAGCTTACTAATTGGCAACTGGGGCAGTTGATTCAGTGAATTTAAACATGGGATAAAATGCTTAAGTAATAGTTGTCTCTTGCAGTTTGGTACTTATATTTATCAAGCGTAGCAGTGAGGATTCACTGCGTTAGTTTTGATTGTTTATTGATAAGTTTTCCTTGCATATAGATGTGCTGGTTAATTGATCGTGGTAATTAATTCCTGGCTTTATATATGCAAACGTTAGTCTGATTTCTTGCCGGGATAGCGGTGAAGGGAACACAAAACTACTTCTTGTCGTAAACTTGTATTTGACTTTTCTCTAAAGGTGGAGTGGAAGGGAAGGAAATATCTGAAGTAAAACGTGTTACAATAATTTCGTTTACTGACTTTCTGTCTCAAGCAACCAAACAACAAATTGTTTCATGCTATACTCGTGTTGTCTCACTGATTCCCTGGTGTGGACATTTACTTGCTTTGAGTTTGCTTGAAGTAGGGTTCACTCTTTGCGTGGTTGTTGGAGCGAATGGGGAGTTTGACGCAAGTATCCCAATTTAGTTTTTAGCTGCTGGGCACGCAAATCTGATCCTTGATTTGAAGGCAAGCTATTGTTCATTTGTTTGTTGTGTGGCTGCTGCATTTTTTTTTATCCATTTGCAGCCGGAAATATCTTTTTACATTACACAACCATTGACAAAATTGGTGGATAAGTTGTTTAATGACAAGAGGATACATGATGGCCCACTTGGGTTAATTTTCTCTCAATAGCATTGAAATGCAGAACTAGTAAAAGTGCTAGTCAAATTCCTCTTGAAGTGTTATATTGTTAATTTTTATTTTTTATTATAAATTTCTATTTGGTATTTATATTTAGAATCAAGGCATAAGACAACAAAGTGCTGCTGATATGCTTGTTTATTCTGTAAAAAAAAAAAATCCTAGTTTCATGGAATACTCCTGCTCCTGAAGGATTTGACTCAGTTGCCTGATAATTCCTTGTCAGGTTGAAATATTTAGCAATTGTAAAGCTAGGTAGGATACTTGGAATGTGTTCCTTATGTCATTTCAGCAACTCAAGATAGTAGTATCATGCCTTCTCCACCAACTGCACTATACAGAGTGTTAATGCAGTGCTGAATGCGTGGGTGCAACAGTGGAGTTTCCAGTAGCAGATTGAATGTTCCAATAGGTCTAGTGATCTTGCAAGTTGCATCGTGATCCATTTCTTTATCCCTGGTTTTCTATGTCTGAGCTGTGTGATTTATCTGCATTCATGAAAGCATAAGCACCAGTATTGAAGAATTATATGCTAACTTTTATCTTTTCAATGGATCAAGTTCGATCAAATTCACGTGCTTCGGGGTCCAGGAAGGAAGATTCTGTACCTGTCCGCAGAGGAGGAAACATTGCACATGGCCCAGCACAGATTTTCACTTTCCGGGAGTTAGCTGTTGCTACCAAGAATTTCAGAAAAGATTGCCTGTTGGGAGAAGGTGGCTTTGGTCGTGTGTATAAAGGGCACATGGAGAATGGACAGGTTTGCTAACATTTGCTTACTGTGTTCTAGTTTTTGTAGCCCGCAATCTTGGAGATAGTCTCATTAATTGCCCTGATTTTTCTAATTGGTTTAGTGGTTGACACCTTCTCTTTTCATGTTCAATTTTGCCCATGTCATCTAGCAGGTCATTGCTGTGAAGCAGCTTGATAGAAACGGTTTTCAAGGAAATCGTGAATTTCTTGTGGAGGTTCTCATGTTAAGTCTCTTGCACCATCCTAACCTGGTCAGATTAATTGGCTATTGTGCAGATGGTGACCAGCGCCTCCTAGTCTATGAATACATGTTGTTGGGATCACTAGAAAATCATCTGCATGGTAAGCACTTCACTCTACTAGGCCATTTACTCGGCCGTGTCCAAAGAACGGGTGCCTCTACCTGTTAGACTGATTATGTCACATAATCACCAGTTAGGCCGCATAATCGGTCTGAATATATTGTATAATTGCTACTAGGTGGGTGACCGGTCGAATACGGGTTACTGATTTTTAGAACCTTGATTGTTATTGTTTCAGTTTACATGTTACCTACAGCCTGACAGTTAGTTGACTTGAGCTTCCTAAAGAACGTATAAAAGAAGATTTAAGATTCAGCTTTTGCACTAAGATAACACAATATGAAAAATAATAGTTAAATGTAGAAATACTAAATCATACCTTCTCAAGTGTCAATACACAACAAATAGATAAGGATCCGGTGACCTCCTTATGGGTCCAAAATTACAAGATTTTCCTCGGCTTCAGTTTGAACATTTTGTTAAATTGATTTATAACCTGCTACATTCATAAGCGAAAAGGTCCTAGTTATTCTTCACCATCTCACTGTTTTGTTACTACTGACACCGCATTTTCTAGACACTATCATCCATATTTATTATTTTGTAACTCATGACATCACTTTCTTGATATATTGTCCACCAGACAAGGAACCTCTTGATTGGAATACAAGGATGAAGATTGCTGTCGGTGCAGCGAGGGGTCTGGAGTATCTTCATGATAAGGCAAATCCACCTGTCATATACAGAGATTTCAAATCATCAAATATTCTTCTGGGTGAAGACTACTACCCTAAGCTGTCTGACTTTGGGCTTGCAAAACTTGGTCCAGTTGGTGACAAAACTCACGTATCAACAAGAGTTATGGGAACATATGGATATTGCGCTCCTGAATATGCCATGACAGGACAGTTGACAGTAAAATCTGATGTTTACAGCTTTGGTGTTGTCTTCCTTGAACTTATTACTGGTCGCAAAGCAATTGATCACACCCAGCCTTCAGGGGAGCAGAATCTTGTCGCATGGGTAGGTTTGACTGCACTAAGTTATTCCATTTATTTGTGTTAGGGAGGCGAATGCCTTTTTATTTATTCATATGTGCCAAGTGTCTGATCTCCATAAAATTTGCAGGCTCGCCCGCTCTTCAGAGACCGAAGGAAGTTCTGCCAACTGGCTGATCCATTGCTGCAAGGCCGCTATCCCAAAAGGGGTTTGTACCAGGCTTTAGCTGTTGCAGCTATGTGTTTGCAGGAACAAGCAATATCTCGTCCCCTCATAGGGGATGTTGTCACTGCACTATCTTATCTGGCTTCACATCCTTATGATCCAAATGCACCAACCGCAAAAGATTCCAGGACCTGTCCATCTACCCCAAGGGAAAATAAACACCGACGAACAACCAGTGTTCCTGATGCTCAACATGCTGCTGATTCACTTATTTTGAACTTCCCAGACTCGAGGAAGGAGACTATTAGAGGAGAGGAATTTGAGCAGGATCGTACTGAAGGTTACGGCAGTGGTAGTAGCTCTGGAAGGAATGATGGCCTGGATATTCCAGAACTGCTGACTGTTCATAATGGAAAAGATTACAGGGAAGCTGATAGCAATCACAAGTCTGCTGTTAAGGTTGATGCTCGTGAGAAATAGATAGCAGAGGCAGGCAAATGCTGCAGGCATCTTTGATAGTACATATGATCAATGCATTATACCATTATTTCCATGTTTCCTATCAATTTTGCCAGGAAGCTTCACCATTGCTATTTGCTATTGGTGCCAATAATTCCTGACGGAACTATTATCGAGAGTTGAGTACTATTACGGCCACACTGCCACAGGCTTGCTTTTGCAGACCCGGATAGCCACATGCTCCATGGTTGGTTTTTAGTTGTTTCCATGGAACAGTTCCCAAAATTCTTCCAGGTATACATGAAGACACGATCTGATGAAAGGAAGAACCATTCTGTCGCTGAGTTTCAGATTTCAAGTATGTATTTTGTTCAGTATCAGCTATATTCCGCCTGTAACAGATTTATCTCCCTTTGTAATTAGGCCCCGCAGTATGCATCATTGAGGAATCAGGATGAGTTTTCTTGTTTTATTTTTTGTAGATAGCACGTTTGGTGTGAGAATGGTGTGCAGAGTTGCAGCCTGGCTTGTATGTTTGTACATGTAAAGGAGTTGTATTTGTGTGTAGGCTGTTCTTAGAGGGTATTTATCCATACAGTTGTAATGCAGTGATTTGCAGACATGACATACATATTCTGTACAGAAAAAAGTCGTTTCATTTTATTTGATTGCTATGCTACACTCATATATATTGTTCTACTGGAAAAAAACACTGCTTCAAGAATCCTTGTGCATGGATGCTTCTTGTCTTTGATTTAAGTGGAGTAAATTGGAAGAACTTAGTTCAGAAGGGAGAAAAGAACCGAGATAAAAAAAGACCGTACCGCCACCAAACGGCGGAAGGCACCCGCGGGCGCCCGGCCACCGGCGGCGCGGACAGCCAGAGGTCAGCGCCGCGCGCCAGCCCGGCACGACGTGTCCCGTCAATACCAACGGAACTCCAGCCTCCAGGTGGAATAACGAACGAGGCGGGGGCGCGTCCCGAAGAACGAGGACGGATGAGGCCGTCGTCGCCGGCGAGGGGTCCAGTAGCGCGGCGTCACTACCACGGGCTCCGCGGGGATGACGTCGAGCCGATGAAACTACCTCGCCAGCGTCGAATCCCGCCGCCCACGGATCCTGCTCCGGCTCACCCATAGTGCCTGTGCTGTGAGGACGACGCCGGAGGTGGTTGGTGGCCACGGCGCGCGCGCGACTGGACGAGGAACTCGGCGAACCACCCATGGGTTTATGACCGCCATCCGATCGCGCTTCTGCGGCCAGGATTAAGATACCCGAGGCCCTTTACTAAAGAGACCCGATAGTTCTCCGTATCCTTACGTCGCCTCAGCACGACGAGGGAGAGGGACGCGGAGAGAATGCTCGGCGGTGGTGACAGCGTCGCGAGGGCAGTCCTCGGTGTACTGCCGCTGCGGTTACAGTTGCTCATGCCAGCACGAGCAAGGACCTCCTCGGTGTACTGCCCCTGCAAGAGGAAGAGGCTGGTGCTGGTACGCTGGACGGAAAACACCGAGAAAGTAGTGTAGGTCGTCGAGGTCCTTGAGGGAGAACTCATGGTAGAGGGACTCAATCACCTGGCGGAAAAGAGTCATGGAGAAGGTCGTGAGGACGATATTGTCAACGTATAGAAGCAAGTATACCGTGTCCACGTCCCGTCGATAGATAAACAACGACAGATCAGCCCTGGATGCATGAAAGCCGACAAACGTGAGGGAGATGGCGATACGGTTGAACCAGGCGTGAGGTGCTGCTTGAGACTGTAGAGCGACCTGTTTAGTGGCAAACGTGCGTGGGGTACAATTGGAAACTGTGCAATACCAAAGACAATATTCAGTTGAAAACAAAGGCTGTGAAAAAAGAAAAAGTTTCAACCTACCGCTGAAGCATATTCGACAAGAGCCCTTGCAAGGGTACCATTGTAGACAGAACTCTGCTCACTATTCTTGACACGCAGCTCTGTTATGACGAAAATTGTTGCCTCGTTGTAGTGTTCAAGAATGCAAGTATTGACTGCAGACAATATATAATATAAAAAAACATTCAACAAAAAAGAAACAATACGCACTATGTAAAAAAAACTAGCAAAGAAGACACCACATTAGTTACTACTGCTCAATACATCAGTGACGCGTTCTTATTGACCCATCACTGATGATAATAATGATGCGTACTTATTGAACGCGTCACTAATATACCTTCGTCTGTTTGGAGTCTGGGCATCTTTGGGTGCAACGTGGCCCAATGCCCCCGAGATGATGCTTCGTTGCCAGAAGCGTTTGTGCCATGGAGATGGCCTGCCGCTGATGACGGCGAGAGCTTGGGCTCTATTTGGTTGGGCTTCCAGCAAGCTTCTTACCCATAGAAGCTGAAAGACTAAACAAATATCCCAGTTTTGTTGCCTTCCTTCATGCCGCCGGCCTTAACGCCGAGCCAACCTTCCGCATCCTTCCTCCACGCCCAAGAGTCCTAGATAGGATAGGACTGGACGAGATGTTTCTAGATGAGGTGGTACAAATAGGTTATTTGGTTAGATGTATGAGATGATATAAAAATGTGTTTGGTTGGCTGTATAGAATGAGACGACTTGATACAAGATTCTGTTTGGTTGTCTAAATAGATTGATGCTGGATGAATTGTATGGTAAAGGAACTCACTTTTTTACTATATAACCTAGGACTAAAAATAATTTTAGAAATTAGTCTGTCATATAGGAAAAATATTAGTGATTTTTTCAAGACTTTTGAGAATTTATTTAAGACTAACAATTTTTAGAAATTATAAAATTAGTTTTTTAAATTTTAGTTCAATTATATACAAGAATTTTTAGATGAATCTAATTAAAATAAATTGCATATGAATTATGGAATACCAAAAAATTTAAAATTTTTGAGCAACTGAAGACAATACGTGGAACTGTTAGTACGTGACTAATACTGTTGACGTGGGACGAGCGATCCTGACGGAATCGTTCGGCCGATTCCGTCGTACGGACCGGTGCAGTATATTTGGAGAATATTTTAGGAATTGGGATTCACTTATCTAGGACGAGCTGGTTCAGTTCACGGAACCAAATACACGTGCTCTCCAATGCAGGATCAACTCATCCAAGGACGGACTCGTACAAGAAACAAAACATAGTCCAAGAGAACGTGCGAATGGTACGATGATAAGATTTTTAGTATAAGACTATCAACAAAGTTCGAATTCTGATTCTCGTAAAAAATCCCCTCGCTGTGTACGATAGTCTGCGAGTTGTAACCGATTATTAGTAATTTTTCTTGATCTTAAGGGCATCTAAAATGGTTGGAGATAGCTGCTATCTCTTATATAAAATAGTTAATTTTCTAATATTATGACTAGCTAGTTCACAGAGGATAAAGGAGAATAAATACTAGTTTTTAAAAATAAAAAATAAAAAACTAGTATTTACAAATTATCTCAGCACAATTCTTCGGCCTCTTCAATGAGTATGGAGAATTATAAACAATAGGATCCATATAATTTTAAAATATGTTCTTTTAGTAAGAGATAGCAGCTATATATGATCATTGAAGATACTTAATACAATGTTTTGGGATATCTCTTTCCTTCCCTTGAGTCGACTTTTTTTTAGGTTGAGAAGCTAAAAGCAGCTTTTGCCGAAGCAAGGCGTATCGTGTCCTGTGTATCGGTGCCTCGGTGGCCCCGCGCATGGTGCCGGTGCACACGGCTGCCGATCGGGAGGCCTGGCCACCTACACGCGCGCGGAAGTTCTGGTGAGATCTGTCGGCTTGCCCAACGGAAAGCGGCGGCGACGAGGCTGATGGCCTTTTCGTCCTGGGGCGAGCGAGGCCTGACGGACGCGCCAGCCATTTGTCCCTGCCGCTGCGTCGCATCCATGGACGACGCTGCCTTTTTACTTCCTTGCCGATTCCTGCTGCTTCACCCAAACGTAACAGCTTAATCTAGACAAGCAAGTAAACTTTTCTTTTGTTAGAAAGACACGCAGGTTAGCTTCCTAGTGTTCGATAAGCAAGCACAACGTGATGTGGAAAGCAGGTTAGCTTCCTATTTTAGCAATGCGATGCACGACAGTTCGTTTGTCGTCTGGGATGATGGAAAAGTCTCTTTAGGGTAACAAAGGCGCTCTGCTTTTCACACGGGTTTTCGGAAACAATCCTACGTGGATGACACGAGGAATAGCGACCCTCCCAACCGTGCCCCCGCGCGCGCGGCACAAACAAAAGTCACACGCATCCAAGTGCTGGCACAGTGGTGCTGTATATGCATGGAACTAAAATGATGAAAAAGATATATTAGAGTGCTCAGTTATAAGTTTATCAAATCACTCAAAAACTCTTGGTCAAAGGTTGTAGCTTCCTTTATCTTTATTTAATATATAATCAGTAGGGCCGATCCTACTATTCCATCAAAAAAAAAAGAATCATAAAAAAAATTCATGTTCAAGTATGGTAACTGCAAATTGTTTGCATAGAATCATAAAAAAAATTCATGCTTTGAATATTCTTGTATTATACTATATTATACACATGGATTGCTTTAGAATTGTTGTTATATAAGTGAAAATTCTTATTTATGATACACATGGCACATGTAACATCGTCCAAACAAAGAGCGGCCAACACATGTGAAGGATGTGAAGATAAAATATCATGTCAATTGTGACATAGATATCTAGTTTACTGCTTCAGTTTTTTCTGGTTTAGCTTTATATTTAGATCAACATGCATTATTATACTGTTATGCTATAGTGTATGATGAAAACGTTTTGCGTTTGTTACATATATTTACTATATAAACATAACCACCATTTTGGTCTGCATATTCTATATAATAAGTTTTCTAAAATAAATGCTCATTGTTTGTTGATTACTGTTAGACTTTTTCTCGTTCACAGGAGCATCTCTTTGACTCCCCTCTTTTATATCTTTTCATGCATGCATGTTGGTGTGTTCACACTCTTCGTACCTATTCACATGAGCATCTTTTTGACTTCTCTCTTTTACATCTTCTCATGTATGCATGAATGCATGCACGACGTGTTCACACTATTTTACGTGATAGCTTGAGTGCAATATATTTATAAGTTATAACCCTTAGTATCCAATTAACAAAGATCGTGTGATCCATTTTACTATCATAGTATCAGATAGGTTTGTTTCTGCCCCTCTAAACATTCGCCGGCGACATTCGCGCTCTCATCCTCTCGAAAAGGAAACGAGAAAAACCAACGGGCTTTGCCCACATCAGCGAAACTCTTCATTTGGATCTATGTTTTTTACACGTCAGATTAACAAGAACACTCCATAGCACGTATATGATCAAGCCAATTTGGGTTGCTTTACCCATGAGGCACCAGGGGTGACACTTCACAGCACACACACACACCATTCCCGTGGCTGATCCTTATCACATTGGCACAAGACAAATCGCTCTTACCTGGCCACCCCTTACTACCCACCACAATGACATGGATATACAGTCCCTCACACCAAGTCTCCTGCAGAGGAAAGGTTCCAGATGCATGTCAGCTAAGGATATCCAACACCCAAAAAGCCAAAAGTCTACTCCATCTTGAAGCTACATGGGTACGAGACAAAACAGCCGACTCGCGTACTGCCAAGCACTGCATCCCCGGCCTATATATACATGCATTGTTTGCACCCAGAAATTATCAAGCACACAGAGAAATATTTACATGTACATTTACCAGGTAGCCATGGTACAAGTAGAAGAATCACCGTCCCTCCCTTTCAAGAAACTATAAGTCGACGAGCAAAATAGACAAGTGGCGATCACTATACTCACACCACAAAACACAAGTGAATTAACCTCAGCACCAGCACCATAGCTTCCTGATTCCCTCTTCCTCTGCATGCATGCCCATCGGCATGGCCATGGCCAGCAGTTAGTCTAATCTAGCGAGATCCAGCTAGCGGTGTAGTGTACTAGCTAGTGGGTTGGCATAAGGAGTTCTTGATGGACATGGCCATGGCTACGTCTGGGTTAGGACGGACGTCGGCGAGCGACGGCGCGTACCTGAGCGACCCCGCGACGTGGGGCGCGTGGGCGCACCAGGGGCACCGGCTGTGGGCGTCCATGTCGGAGGCGTTTTGGGTGTACGTGTACAAGGTGCAGCGGTGCCCGCAGCCGAGCAGCCACGACTGGACGTCGTGCCCGTACGCGCACAAGGGGGAGCGCGCGCGCCGCCGCGACCCGCGCCGCTTCACGTACCTGGCTGTCGCCTGCCCGGACTACCGCGCGTCGCAGCAGCAGCAGCAGCTGCTGGGCGGCACGGGCGCGGCGCCCGCCTGCGTGCGCGGCCTGCGGTGCCGCTACGCGCACGGCGTCTTCGAGCTGTGGCTGCACCCGGGGCGCTTCCGCACGCGCATGTGCGAGGCCGGGGCGCGGTGCCCGCGCCGGATATGCTTCTTTGCGCACTGCCCCGCCGAGCGCAGGAGCGAGGACGACGTCGTGCCGCTCGTCGGACTGCCCCCGCCTCCGCCTCGCGTCCCGTGCGCCCCGGCCCCTACCGCGTCCCTCTCTTTCCCTCGTCAGGTTGATCTCTTCGTGCAGGCCATGCCGGGCAACCTTCGCCTGTACGGTGGCGCCGGAACTTCTTCCCCTGCTGCTGCCGCTGTCGCCACGGCGCCGGCGCCGGCCTCGCCGTACGACGAGGATTCCGGCGGCAAGAGCGGCCGCTGCGCTGACGAAGACTCTGTGATCAGTGACTACCCGCATTTCGATCTCATCATGGACATGGTGATGAGCTAGAGAGCTACTCCAGGTAAGGAATTAATTACCGCGCGAGTGTCTGTGCATGCGTTTTCTACACTATACGTTTCTGCTGTGTGCGTGTAAGTACGAGCTACGTTACACGTTATTTTTTTTTTCACTTGTCACTCATGCAGTGCATGGCGTCCATGCGTGCATTTGGATGGATCGGCGCCGCGCCAGGTGGAGGTGGTCCGACCAGGTCGTGAGAGGGACGTCAGTGCCTCAAGACCCGTGCCCAGATATACCGTACCGTATTCAATTGTCTCTGTCTGTCATATATTCTACTAGCTTGTGAAGTGACGTGTCCATTATGAACATATGAGATGAAAGGTTGACAATGATCCAATATCGATCCGTAAATGTGTATGTGACCTATGTCTTTGTAATCGGTACATGTACATGATAAATAAATGATCTTTATGCATGTTAGATAATGTTATTATTATACACTCTTAACGAAATATGGCAGCCATGCAAGTTTAAATTTTTTTGGAATAAGTCTATACGACGTCGGACTATCGGTGGTCATCTATTGTGCACCATGTTCTATAAAATCAGGTAAACAATACTTTTACAATTTGAATCTCGTCTATTTAACCCTCTATGCTGGTTTTAAGGGTGGTTTTATCCTACTATCAGCGTCGTGCCCCATTAAACCCCTTCTGTAGTGGTGGGAAAGGGGAGAGATTTCCCTCAAGAACTATGGTATATAGGACCAGAGAGTCGCGCCTCATTAAACCCTTGGAGGTATTGTCTCTTTGGCTTCTCTCGTTCTCTCTGTGGCTCCCTAATCCCCTCCCCTTTTTCTCTGGTGAGGCAGACTGCAAGGCGATGATGGCGACGAGTTCCTGTTGATCTGAGCGCACAAAGAGTTGGAGGTGAGCTCCCCTACTCGATTCCAGAGTTTTCCCCCTGAAATTTGGTAGTTATTTGTCAGTTTGGACTAGAAATATATATATGAGTTCAATTTGATAGTGATGATGAAAGTGATGCTGACTACCAGCCTATAGAAGAGAATAGCTCTGGAGAGGATGAAGAAGCAGACCGGCTAAGGAAATTTGCCAAGGACATGAAGAGGAACAACAGGGCAAAAAAGGTAGGAGAGCCTGCCCAAAATCCTGTTGATGTTTGGATACCTGAAATTAGGGGCTTAGATGATGCTGGAAATCCATAGTTTGATTCAAGTGATGACTACTCTTAAGAGGAGGATAATGATGGTGGTACAATTAGGTGGAAAAGCACTGATAGCAGATTTGATTTTCTCACTTGGGATGGGTTCTAGATCAAGCAAGCAGTTCAAGAAAGCTCTAGTGAAGTATGATTTGGCAACACACAGGTATTTGTTCTCAAAGGATGAGAAGTTGAAGGTTAGAGCAACTTGTTCTTGGCCATAATTTATATGGTTCCAAGACAAGCAGATCAAAATAGTTCAAGGTAGTCACTTTTGTGGATGAGCATTCTTGCCCACCTAGGAGAGACAACAAGTTAGTGACATCTAGGGTGATTGCTAAGAAGTACTTCAATGTGATCAGGGATAATCCAACATAGAAGGTGGAACACATAAAGAAGTCAATACTTCAAGACATGCTTACTGATGTCTCACTTTCAAAGTGCGCGAGAGCAAAGGCCTTAGTGCCTGAAAAGGCATTGGAAGTTACAAGGGGAGAGTACTCCAATGTTTATGACTATCAGCTAGAGCTACAGAGAAGCAACCCTGGGAGTACTGAAGTGGTCACACTGAACCCAAAGATAGAGGACAAGCATGTGTTTGAGAGGTTCTATGTCTGCTTTGATGCATGTAGAAAATGCTTCCTTATTGGTTGCAAAAGAGTTATTGTCCTAGATGGTTGCTGGTTCAAGGGGGGCAAACAACAGAGAGTTGTTATGTGCCATAAGAAGGGATGCTATCAGATGTACCTTATTGCTCGAGCATCTATGAAGAAGGAAACATATGACTCCTGGTACTGGATTCTTGGCTTTCTGTAGAAAGATCTCAACATCAATGAAGGAGGTGAAGGATGGGTATTGATTTCTGACCAGCAGAAGGTAACTACATTCAGTGTTGCATGTTTCAATGTTTCATGTATGCATTCACTCAAATTTGACTTGTTCTGTAGGGACTCTTGGGAGTTGTTGCTGAACTTGTTCCTAGAGCAGAGCATAGGATGTGTGCAAGGCACATCTATACCAACTGGAGGAAGAAGCACACTCATCAGAAGCTGCATAAGATGTTCTAGATATGTGCAAAGTCATCATGCAGGGAAATTTTCAACTACATCAGAGCAAAGCTGGCTCAGAAAACTCCCCAAGGAGCTAGAGACATGATGACCACCTCACTAGAAGACTGGAGCAGGGCTTATTTCAAGCTAGGATCCAACTGTGACTCTATTGATAACAATATGTGTGAGAGTTTCAATAACTCAATCATGGATTCTAGGTTCTTTCCGGTCATTTTGATGAATGAGGCTATAAGATGCAAGGTCATGGTGAGAATCTACGAAAACAGAAGCCAGACAGAGAAATGGGAGGGTACAATATGCCCAAACATATTTAAGAAGTTGAAGCTCAACGTTGAGAGCTCAGGCCAATGCTTTGTTCTGTGGAATGGGAAGGATGTGTTTGAGGTGACAGAGAAGGACAAGATGAGATACACTGTCAACTTGGAGGAGAAGAGATGTAGTTGCAGGTACTGGTAGCTATCAGGTCTAACATGTTGTCATGCCATCAGTTCTATATTCAAGGCATCAATGAAGTTGGATGACTTAATCCATCCATGTTTATCCATCAATGAGTACAAGAGAATACATCAGCACTATCTTGAGCCAGTGGAAGGTCAAGAGAAGTGGCCTGCTTCTGACGTGCCAAGGCCACTTCCTCCTGCTTTTGTTAAACTACTTGGGAGGCTAAAGACTCATAGAAGAAGGGAGGCAACTGAACCACCAAAAGGAACCAAGTTGAGTAAAGTTGGCATTAAGATGAGATGCTCATCGTGGCAAAAAACTACTCACAACTCAAGAACATGCCCTATAAATAAAGGAGGCAAGAAGAGGAATGCATACATTAGGATGGATGCTACAAGAAAAAGGAAGCAAAGTAAGGCATCTACATCCACTGCTGCAACATCAAGTTCTAATAGAAAGAGAAAGAACATGGAGGCATCTACATCAGCTGTTGCAACATCAACTCCGGTGGTAACTTGTCATATGTACTGCTTGATACTTCTATGTTTTCCTACTCCATTTAAATTCATAATTTACTATGTACTGCTAATTTTCTTGTAGGATGAGGTGTGCACACAGTAGAGTTCAGCTAGGCAAGGCACCAGGACCAAGAACACATCATCTTCTACTGGTTCTCAGGCACCAGGACCTGCACTAGTTCAACATCAGTAGCAAAGGCATCGGAGTACCAGACAAGGTACCTCTAGGCTTGCCCACTTGCTGTTTGGATCGAACTACTGAAGGAATATGCTTTTGTGAAAGACTTTTGTAATAGATGGTCTTTTGAATATTGTCTTTTTGTTTCCAGGTTTGTAAAGGTTGATGGATGCAAACATGTGGCAAATTGATATGTAATAGGTGGTCGTTTGTATATGGCCTTTTATTTCTTGTTTTGTAAATGTTGATGGATGCAAACATGTGACAAATTGATATGTTGTATCCTAGATTCAAATGGATATGTGATATCTATCAGAATGCACTGAATTGGATAATCATTTCCAAAGATACATTACATACCATTCCACATTGCATTGCCTAACTTACTTGGCACCTAACATCAAGCCAATCATAAAGCCAACCAGAAACATTACAACAACACGACTTAGAGACCTACATCTACCAGCAGCTTTCTGGTCCATAGCCATGACTTGCATAACAGCTTCCTTCTCCTACAACTCCTCCTTGTTCTTTGCCTTCAATTGCACAATTTCATCCTCATGCTCCCTCTCCAGCTGCTCCTTCTCTTGTCTCAGCTCAGTGTTCTCCCTCCTCAAGTTCCAAATACCGTCGCAAATATCCAAAAGCAAATCTTTCAAAAATGGGATGTGCTCACGATAAATCCAATGATAAAAACCACAATCTCCGGCCATCTTCACACATTGGAAATCAAGGAAATTGCAAGATTTGAGCAAAGCAAATCAAATCAAACTAAAATAAAACTGAAATTGCAACATTTTCTTATTCGTGCTGCAGGGCACCTGTAGTACCTCCTACCAGGGTTGTTGTTGCTCCACTAAGTCCAGCACAACACCTTCCTCTAGCACTGGCACAACACTGCAGGCTCATAAGCAAGAGGAGCAACTCTGTATGGCACTGGCAAGCCCTTCCCCTCGAAGCACACCCCTCTAGCCGTGGTTGAAGCAGATACCTAGCTGGAGTGCGAGCTTGATGATGCCATGGACTCACCTACTGACGAAACTGAGCTGTGCATGCCTCCTGTATCCATGTCCCACCCGTCCTATGTACGATAGTTCTAGAGGGAAATCTCTCCCCTTTCTCGCCACTACAGGGGGTCTAGATCTAGTCAAGGAGGCGGAAGATCATGTCCTGAATATCCGCAAGAGCCTTCTCACGGCACAGTCACGGTAGAAGAGCTATGCGGATCGCCGCCGCTGAGAGCTCGCATTTGAAGTCGGAGACCATGTATACCTCAAGGTGTCGCCTCTCAAGGGTGTTCGCCGATTCCAAGTCCGAGGCAAGTTAGCGCCTCAATACGTGGGACCATTCCAGATTGTTGCTCGACATGGAGAGGTGGCATATCCACTGGACTTGCCTTCGTCTCTCTCCACCGTGCACAATGTGTTCCATGTGTCACAATTGAAGAAATGTCTCCGAGTCCCAACGGAAGTTGTCGATGTTGCACCCCAAGAGTTGCAACCAGACTTGACATATTGTGAGCGGCCACTCCATATCTTGGACAAAGCCGAACGCCAAACACGGTGAAGTTCCATCAAATTCATCAAAGTCCAATAGAGCAACCACTCGGAAGATGAGGTAACTTGGGAGCATGAGGATAAGATCCGCTCCGAGTATCCTGAGCTCTTTGTAGGCTTGGAAAAGTCGTTGTAAACTTTGCACAGTTGGAACATTTCGCATGTATGTGTTCATTGCCTTGTTAAATGGAAATATTCATTGTATTATATCTCTCACAGCGTGGTTCCTAGACTCATCGTGCTCTTCCCCGACTCGTACCGAATCTCGGGGCGAGATTCCTTTTAAGGGGGTGACGTTTGTCACGTCCCAAATTCCATAATCACGTGATTAAGCTTAATCATGTATCATTAGCGTCATAATTATTTTTGAGGTAAATTATTTTGGCGTACTAGAGCACTTTGTTTGAAATCAATTAGATGAGAGAAAGAAATTCGGGAGAGAAAAGAATTAAATTCGCAGTTAAAATATATCTCTTTCTCTCTAACATGTGGGACCCACCTGACCCCACCATCTCTCCCTCGACTTGGGCAGCAGCCCCACCTGCTCCCTCACTCCCACTCACGTGCCTCTCTTCTCTCCCAACCAGCCAAAGCAAGGGAGCTCCCCCTCACTATCCCTCTCACTCCCTCTCTCCCTTCACCCTCAAATTCGCGCTCTAGGAGCCGAATCAAGGTATGCATGTGGTACCATTGTGATCACAAGCTCACAAGCATTCCATTCCTCCAATTTGTTTGCTCATTCCCGAAGGATTTGAGCCGATTTGGATATATTTTGGTGGTAGGGTTAAAAAGTGAAGAACACCGGGGTTCTTCAATTTCCTACCATTTTCTCCTTCTCCCAGCGGTCCCCAACCTCGACAAAGCACCTTGGGTAAGTCTTCTAGACTTCCCATGGCTTGGATACGCATTTGGTTGATCGAAATCCGAATTTGGAGCTAGGTGGTGAAGTTTGGGCATTTTTAGATGTTTTAGATCTAATTTGAGGAATTAGATGAATTTGAGTTAGGAATGGAGTTTCTAGGTTGTTAAATGAGTTCTAGAACCCTTGAACTAGCTCAAACATGTTCCATTTTTGGTTTGGAGAAGATCGCAATTCGTTCCGGACATTTTTCCCCTCAAAACAGTCGAGTTTTGGAGCTTCCCTGGAGTATCCGGCCTTCCCCGGAGTCTCCGGGTGAGCCCCAGCTGAAACTAACAGAGAGGGTACTGCCGGAGAGTCTCCCGGAGTCTCCGGTACCCCGGAGTATCCGGCCTTCACCGGAGTATCCGGGTTCACTGTTCATCAGCATCTGCTGATAACTTGTAAAATTCATAATTAATTCATATGAACTCTAAAAATTATGAAACTAATTTTGTTGGTTTCAGAATAAACTTCTCTATCTACTAACAATATCCCCAGCCATTAAATATATAATTAAATTTTGAAGGCTAATTAATTAGGCTTAAGCTTCATTAATTCACCATTAATTGTTTACAAGTCCAAAATGGATAAAACCAATTTTTCTAGTCTTCTTATGACTTGTTCTAGCTAGGAAAAATGTTTTCCTACATTTAAAGTATATTTTCATGGTATTTCATCATTTGCACCTTGTGGCTTATATTGTTGCATTTCATTTATGCTTATCATTGCACACGTTATGTTTCTTAGAACACGCCGATCCGTCGATCCTGGAGACCGAGGTCGATCCCGAGGTGCCGCACCTTTGTGAACCAGTGCATCAAGACAAGCAACTAACATATTTCACCCATGTCAAATTTGGAAGTCTCAATTGATGAATATGCTTATGTATGTATGCATGTGTCGGGTACCCTTGGGTAGAACCTATGCCGATTGCATCTTTCTACCTTGGTCAATTATTCAAGTAATTTCTTTGTAGCCTAAAGATTGTGTTATGTCTAGGTACAAGTACGATATACATGCTTAGCAATGCTTAGGTCTTTCGGTAGAAGTCGAACGACGGTGTTTTCTGTTGTTCGTGAGTATAGGGATTACTATTGATTACAAATACATGCTGTTGGTGAGGTGGTTGGTGAGTGATGAGTATGAGACGAGATGTGAGCGGTGTTAGGGGTGTCATCTGCCTCGGTGGAAAGTCCAGGGGGCAGGTCAGGAGAGGAAACCCGAGCACCATAGACCGCTTGAATCGTTTAAGGCCGTCCGTCGGTACCGTTGGCTTTAGCACTAACCTTACTCACCACATGCCGATCTAATGGTAAGGCGAGCCGAATACCTTCGCAGCTGTGACTTTGTGGGCGTGAACATCGACGGTGTGAGCGGGCGGGCTTGTAAGCGGTACTAGTTTACTCTAGGAGTCGTTCATCTTGGGAGATTGGTCTCCTCACCTAGACACTAGTTGTCTTGATCACAAGACCGGTTGATAATATCTAATAACAACCTTGACTCCTTGCCGATCAACATCACAGTAGTAGTAATTTCTCTATTGGTATCCACATATTTAGGAAGGGAGGATTTTATTGATTAAGGCATAATATCCTTACAAATAAAAGGTTTGATGAAATCCGAAACATTGTATAAAGACACGACACACTCCTTACAACTCTTGGCTCGATGAGCAAGTTCATGAGCAATTTTGTTACTAGACCTCCCTATTTTCTTGACATCAAAGTTCACAAGAGCATTGCCCTCACTTCGTGCTTCAGCAATAATATGAGCCACCAGCGACTGATTCGGCAAGAGATAGCAGATCTTGGCGACCACGTTTGAGCAGTCTGATTCAAGGATGATTAGCACATCGAACCATTGGGCAGCCGTGTGAATGCCTTCATGACATGCAATCGCCTATGCTTCTTTGGCTTCCCTACGATTGAAAAGCACAAGCTAGGACATTAGTTTCGGCTGGCCCTCTGAATCACGAATGATCACTCTAATCCCGATAGCTCTTGAAACCGGCGAGAAAGTACCATCAGCATTGATTTTTAAGTGCCCAACTGAAGGAGAAGCCCAGGACCCCTCATACACATAAGGTGGTCTAGCATTGTCACTCATGGTCTGTACCGATTTAAACATTTGCGATCTACCTTTGCATTCCCCTGAAACTTTGCATTACCGGGCAGTGGAAAGGGCCTCCAAGTATTTCGTCAGAAAAGCAATTGACCCATCAATACTGATTGTCTTGCCTGCCATAAGCACTCCTTTCCGAGTAGTCCAGGCCCTCCAGCAAACCATGAAGAGGTTTTGCAGTACCTATTTTGGATATTTATGGATCAACATCAACATCCATTCATGAGACCTGCTGTTCAGATCTGTCTCCAATGGCATAAGCCAATGTATGCGCATTGCTTCTCTCAGGGCCTTTGCATGTGGGCATTCAATTACAGCATGTAATTATTCTTCAATTGGGAAGCCACAAATCATGCGATTCTATAAAGGTTCCAAGTGTCATATGTGCCTTTTTTTTTGCCTTGTTGGTAAACCATTGTTGATGAGCTTCCAGAGAAACACACATACTTTTGGAGAGACTTCAGCCTGCCAAACTGACTTCCACAACTTTGTATCTCCATTTGGGTCAGAACTGGTAGTCGGAAGACCCATCATATGTTCCTTAATGAGGGCCAGTTTGTATGCACTACGAACAGAGAAGAAACCATCGTGTTGTCCAACTTCAAGAAGTTCGATCTTTAGTATTTCAAAAACATTAGAAGCATAGAAATACCTTCTCAAAGTAGTTTCATCCCAACTATTTGTCCTTGAGCTGATGAGGTGTTCAACCTGCTATAGTCTGCATCTCGCTATAGTTCCAATAGGCCTCATAGCAAAGGTCAAGAAATCCAATTGTGTCTCCAGATGGACGTGCTAGCACCATTCCTAATCCTCGATACAACACCCAAATTTCAAGAGATCAAGGCCAAATTCAATCGTTCGCCGAGTGGCCGACGCATCCTCGACAAAGACTGTATCAAGAAGGTTTCCTTGAGGGAAGTATTTTGCTTTCGGAATTTGTGTACGCAGATTGTTAGGGTAGATAAGCAGCCTCCAAACTTGACGAGCTAAAAGAGCCTGGTTAAATAGCATGAGGTCCTTGAATCCTAGTCCACCGGTTGACTTTGGCAGGATCATTTTCTCCCAGGCCACCTAGTAGACCTTGCGCCGTCCTTTTTCTGCTCAACACCAAAAGGCACGAATGCGCTTCATGAGTGAGTCACACATAGACAGAGGTACTTTAAAAACACTCATGCAGTACATAGGGAGATCTTGAGTAATTGAGTTGATGAAGACCTCTTTGGCACTAGCTGACAACTCTCTCTCTTTCCATGTTGCAACTCTTTTCAGTAATCGATCTTCAAAGGGTTGGAACACTTCTCTTTCATGTGGCCATTTGGAGTAGGCAAACCCAGGTACTTAGGCTCAAAATCAACTCTTTGAACATCAAGGATACTATGAACCTCTTGCATGATTTCAGGCGGGAGATTTTACTAGTAAACTGTTGGCGGAAGACGAAACGTCTTTTGCAAACAAGGTGCGGCGAGAGCCTCGTCTAGAGAGGAGATTCAAGCTTGGAGAAGATGTCGAGAGGCAGGATAAAACCAAATGTATTGATCGTAAAAAGACATCTCTCCCTTGGCATGATAGCCATGGTCGGGTATTTATCGTGCTATCTGAGGCGTGGCATAGAAGTTGTTACTATGTAACAAGGACTTAGGACTGACCGGGTTACATGGTCTGGGCCTAGGTGAAATACTTTTAACCCTGTCTAGAAAATATTATCTACTATGGTAGGGTAAGGATATCAAGTGGTAGTATACTTGGTCAATCTCTGAATGCGGTGCCGACCCTATCCTATGTGTCAAACTGGTTGCCAAAGTGACCGATATTTAATGTTGGTTACTTCATAGCAGGAGAATGATGATCGATAGACTCCCGTTGGCTAATCTTCATGGGGACTTGATGACTTCTCTTCCTTCCATGCTTCGAGGGCTGGCAGGCTCCAGGGTAACTCCAGAGTCTAAGAGCTCTGAGGGCCTCGTAGGTCTGGGGCCCATGAGCTAATGCCAGCAAAGGGCGCGATACTAAGCCGGTTGTCAATTGTGGCACTTGTATTGCAATCAACTGCCGGTCACTTTGTGCTAGACCAATTGCAGTGAGTGTTCTACTCCTATTGAGATTCTCTGCAAAGGCCAGCTGCTTCCCCCGTCTTGAGAGGCAGTGACCTAAGGAGCCTCATGATCTCTAGAAGCTTGAGTCTTGGCAGAGAGTCTGGAGCCCTACGGCTTTAAAAGAGCTCCTGATAGTGACTCCCTAGTAATGCCCGTTGTCTAGGGCATTTTCCCCAACATAAATCCAATCCAACCAAACTTATTAGGTTTATCAACCCGCTTCCACCCATCCAAAATAAACCCAATAGTCAGCCCAACTAAGAAACTCATTTTTAATCCAATCCATTAGCTGGCCTATTCCTAGATCTTGCAGTTCTAGCCCCTATCCAAGAGCATCTTCTTGTTTTGTCTGGGGTGAGGTTGGTGTTTTGTTTCATGATATATACTTTCATGAGTGTTGTTATTCTACAGCTAGCTCCAATGATACTTGTAGTTGTTTGTGTCGTGTAAGTTCTTATCAATTTCACTGAACAAGTTGGAAGCAAAGTAACGGTTAATTAAATCACAACAGTGTGATCATGCACATGCGGCTAATCAAATCACAACAACGTGATGATGCACATGCTCGATTACATGGACAAGACAGTAATGGAGACCTGAAGAAAAAGAACAAGCCAACAAATACAAGTCCATCTATTCCCCTCCCAACGGCACACGGATCGTAGGGATGAGCAAGAGGTTAGAGAGTCGACGGGTCGTGATTCCCAGCATCTTCGTCATGTCCAGTTCATCGGGCTCCATCCCGTCCGGTAACATCCAATCAAAGTGGTACAGAAGGCAAGCGAGCGCGAGGTCTATGTTCACCAACCCAAATGCTATGTCAAGGCACATCCGTCTATCCGCGCCAAAAAGGATGAACTTGAAGTCCATCCCTTTGTAGTCAACACTGCTATTCTCGAACCGCTCCAGCGTGAATTCCTCCTATGAGTCCCAGTGCCTCGGGTCCCTACCGATGGCCCTCACATTGACAAGTACCATCGCCCCCATCGGGACATTGAATTTGAGGACTCAGCATTGGCTCCGATGTTCCAGAGGAACCAGCAACGACACCAGAGGGTGCAGCTGGAGCGCCTCCTTGATGACAAGCGGCTTGTAATGTAGATCACTCAGGATATTCTCCGTGATGATCTCTTGCCCTTCGAGGACACGCAGTACCTCATCCTGCGCCTTACGTATCACTGTCAAGTTCCTCATGAGCTTTGCCATGATCCACTAGAGCATGGTCGCCGACGTCTCGCTGCTTCCCCCTAAGATATCCTTTAGGACTCAGAAAAGATGAACCGCAGTTTGCACAAATATGTATTTTTTTCTCATGATTTTTTGTTGAAGAGAAATCTTATAATGATCACAACCTTGATGTTGTCCATGGTGAGGGGTGGATCCAGCTCATCGTCCCTCTGTATCCTCAAGAGCACTTGGAGCAAGTCCTCCTTGTTACCGGGAGTGCCTCTGCTATTTGGTGCTCCTGAATGATAGCGCCGATGAACGCCATCATGTCTTGGTGCTGGCGCTTCATCAGGTGCAGTGTCTGGCTGATGATAATCGCCAAGCATGAGGAGGGGAAGAGGTCCGACAAGCTATGCATGGGCATCTTTAGCCGCTGCTCTAGCAGCTGCAAGAATGTCTCCCTACCCCTAAACCTACTACCGATGATTGCACGCATCGATGCATCTGCCACGTACACGGATATCATCTTGGTCAGGTTCACCGTCTGCCCCGGCGAGGCCGACGCCACAGACTGAAGGAGCCAGCAGACCTCCTCCTCGCGTACGGCCCTGAACAACCGAACACGGCGCGCGCAGAATAGCTCTATGGTGTAGATCCTGCGGAACTGCCTCCACCCTTCGCCGTAGGGTGCAAACACGAGGTTGTAGCTTTCCTCGCCGAGCAGGATCTTGCCCATCAGGCAGATGGGTGCAGGGATGCCAGGAAGACAGCGACACAATGCCACTTCTTAAGACAAGCAAGGATCAGATGGAGGCGAAATGGCCAAGGAGAAGCTCATGTGTGGCCAAGCCCAACAGCAAGCTGTGTGGGCCAGAGTGGGTTTAGGTGTTAGTCATCTATAAATACTAGAGAACTGTGTTGAGGGAGTCATGACGATTATTGTAATGACCTCTATTATCTAATCATACCTCTATCGTCCCTCCAGATCTGTTCTGTCTCATTCTGTTCTTCTTCTTCTCCAAGTTGTTCTCTCTTCTCTGTCCATGCCTCTGGTTCGAGAGCCCGTGTGAGCGTGTGCTAACAACTGGTATCAGATTCGTGATCCTAGAGCCCCATGACCACCAACGCAAGCACGACACCATGGATCGATGATGAAGCTCCTCCTCGATGAACTTTACAAGCGCATCAAGGACATTGACGCCAAGTGGGACAAGCGCTTGACCGAGATGAAGCAGAAGAAGGATGAGCGCGTTGGTGACCTCGAAGTCATGATGGCCTCTCTGGAAACGTGTAAGCCCTAGATCGAGTCCGTCATCAGTGATGGGAAGTTGGAGGTTGGTAAACTCAACAAGTACTATGAGTTTCTAGTGAGCGAACTTGTTATGGATTCCACCGGTCTTCTCAGGCTCTCTGAGTCGGTTGCGGCTACCTCACCTGCCGGGAAACCAACCGATGGCCCCGATGGGCACCGCGATGAGAAATTCCACTGGGAGCATGTGTTTGGGTCTGTGATTACCCTCTCACACCTCATGGTCAAGGGTGTGTCCGAATCTCCATCTCCTCTTCCACCTCGATTCAATTCTATGCTGCACTCGCAATAAGTTGGTCATCCATTTTTCCAATCTGTGAGTGTTGGGGGCAAATTGCCTAAAGTTCATTTTCCTCAATTTGACGGTGAGAATCCCAAATTATGGTAGAGTAGATGTGAGTTTATTTTGTGCTCTATTATGTTGATCCTTCGTTATGGATTAAACTTGCCACTATTCACTTTACGGGTACAATTGCTAGGTGGTTGCAGTCAGCAGAGCCTCACATTTTGGCGGCTACTTGGCATGACTTGTGTACCATGATCCATGAACGCTTGGTAAACATTAGCATGAATCCTTAATTTGGCAGATGTTTCACATTAAGCAGACAGCTTCAGTAACAGAATATGTTGATAAGTTTTCTCAGTTGGTTGATCAGTTAGAAGCTTATTATTCTGTTACTGATCCCCTTCATTATACTATGCGTTTTGTTAATGGCTTGAAGGATGAAATCAAAGATTAGTAGCAGTTCAACGCCCTTCCGATTTGGACACTACTTGCACTCTTGCCTTGTTGCAGGAAGAGGTCGCAGATCAAGGCAGGCGTTGTGATTTTAGGAAACTGAATCCTTATGAGCCAACCAAGCAGTTTTCCAAGAATCCCGTACCACTACCTCCTCCTCCACGGTATGATAAGCAGTTTCCTCTACCTTCACCACCTGATACTACTAATCCTGAGATTGCTAGAGGTGCTAATGCTAATGAGAAGTTGATCGTATTGAGAAATTATCACCGTGCCAAGGGGTTATGCCATACTTGTGGAGATAAGTGGAATATAGACCATAAGTGTTCCAATGCTGTGCAGTTGCATGTAGTGCAGAAATTATGAGAATTGTTTCAATTGGAAGATGCTGAACATTCTTTTACACCAGTGGGCTTGCAGTTTGAGGATCAAATCTTTATGGCTATCTCGAAGGAGGCTCTATAAGGGGTGAAGGTCCAAGCACAATGCGTTTTATGAGCAAGATTCAGCTACTGGACATACTCATTTTGGTTGATTTTGGGAGTTCTCATACCTTTCTCAATTTTAAAGTGGCTGCTCAACTCTCTGGTACTTCTCCACTGCCGAGTACAATTCAGGTTAGAGTGGTTAATGGTGATATACTTATGTGTGATTCTCAATACTGCAATGCTACCTGGTATGTGCAGCAATATACTTTCTAGTCCAATTTAAAGATTCTGGCACTACCCTGCTATGACTTAATCCTAGGTATGGGTTGGTTAGAATCATAT
The DNA here is from genome assembly GCF_958298935.1 of Phragmites australis. Taxonomy (NCBI): domain Eukaryota; kingdom Viridiplantae; phylum Streptophyta; class Magnoliopsida; order Poales; family Poaceae; genus Phragmites; species Phragmites australis. Next base: position 29,385,806 of record NC_084934.1, on the reverse strand, counting down.
AGTCCTATGAAGGCTCATTGGGGTCTTAAATGGATGGCCATTCCTTACCAAGGTCATACAGTGCTCTTGCAAGGCATTCTTCCTGAATTATCTGAAGGTACTCTAGTGCAGTTGTGTCATGTCGACTCAGTAGAGTCTACCACTACTACATACCAATTGCCACCTAAGATTGAGTCCTTACTCACTGAATTTCCTGAAGTTTTTGCTCCACCATTTGAGTTGCCACCTCGTAGGTCTTTTATCATACTATTCCATTGATACTAGGAGCTAGACCTGTGTCTATTCGACCCTATATGTATGCACCAGCCATCAAAGATGAAATTGACAAATAGGTGTCTGAAATGTTGCATAATGGAGTGATTCAGCATAGAAACAACACATTTTCTTCTCTTGCCCTATTAGTCAAGAAGAGGGATAAGACTTGACGATTTTGTGTTGATTATAGGCATTTGAATGCTCTTACTGTTAAAGGCAAATACCCTATCCCCATTATTGAGGACTATTGGATGAATTAGATCATGCTAGTTGGTTTTCCGGTCTTAATTTGTGAGCTGCGTATCATCAGATCAGGCTGCAACCTGGAGAGGAATTCAAAACTGTCTTTCAAACTCATGGTGGGAATTATGAATTTAGGGTGATGGCTTTTGGGTTGACTGGAGCCCTTGCCACATTTCAAAAAGCTATGAATGATTCACTAGCTACTCTCCTCTGAAAAAGTGTCTTGGTTTTCTTTGATGATATTTTGGTTTATGGTAACATATATGAAGAACATATCCTACATTTGAAGCTGGTCTTACAAATTTTGGCCCAAGATCATTGGAAGGCGAAATTTTCTAAATGCTCTTTTGCCAAAAGATCTATTGCATATTTAGGACACATTATCAGTGCTCAGGGTGTAGCTACTGATCCACCAAAATTGCTGTAATAGTAGATTGGCTAATTCCTACCAATGTTAAGGAAGTTAGAAGTTTTTTAGGATTGGCAGGCTACTATAGAAAGTTGTTAAACATTTTGGCATCATTAGTAAGCCATTGAAAATTTTGTTAAATAAGAATGTGATGTTCATTTGGACACGAGAGCATGCTATGGCATTTCAGACCTTGAAAATGCTCCGACCCAAGCCCCAGTTTTAGCCCTTCCAAATTTCTTCAAGTGTTTTTGTATTGAAACTGATGCTTATGCAAATGGAGTGGGTGCTATTTTGATGTAGAATGGATATCCTCTAGCTTATATTAGCAAGGCTTTGGGGCCCAAAACTGCTGGATTATCAACTTATGAAAAAGAATATTTAGCTATCTTGATTGCTATAGACCATTAGAGAGCATGCTTACAACATGCTGAATTTATCATCCATACTGATCAGAAAAGCTTGGTCCACCTTTGGTCAAAGGTTGAATACACCTTGGCAAAAGAAAGTATTCACTAAGCTCTTGGGTCTTCAATATAAAATAGTGTACAAGAAGGGGTCAAATAATAGAGTGGCTGATGGTTTGTCTCGAAGACCTTCTGAGCAGCTAGCTTATTTATCTATTTCTTCCTGTGCACCTCAATTGTTGCACCACGTGATTGACAGTTATCAAATTGATGATCATGCAAAATAGATGATCTCTAAATTGGTAGTATCTTCTATAGTTGTTCCTCATTTCACCTATAATAATGGACTCATGAGGCACAAGGACAGAATTTAGGTAGGATCCAATACTTATTGTAGATTTTCACTCAAGTGCTTTGGGAGGCTATTCTGGTGTTCGTGTCACATATAGGAAGCTGAAACAGTTGTTTGCATGGAGAGCTATGAAATTCGATGTTCATGCTTTTGTGTCCTCTTGCTTTACTTGTCAATAAGCTAAGCCTGACAGATGCAAACTGCCTGGGTTATTACAACACTTGCCTGTTCCTACTGCATCATGGTAGATCATTTTGTTGGATTTTGGATGGACTACCTAGGTCCGATACTGCTAACACTATTCTTGTGGTTGTGGATAATTTCTCTAAGTATGCACATTTCCTACCATTATGTCATCCATTCACAACTGCATCTGTGACAAAAAAATATTTCTCAACAACATATACAAGCTTCATGGTATGCCTATGTCTATCATATCTGATTGAGATAGAGTTTTTACTAGCCATTTCTGGAAAGAATTATTTAGATTGGCTGATGTGCAATTGAGAATGTCTTCTTCATACCATCTCCAATCTAATGGGTAGACCGAAAGAGTTAATCAGTGTTTGGAGACTTTTCTTTGTTGCTTTGTTCATGCATGTCCTAAGCACTGGATTCACTGTTTAGCATTGGCCGAATACTGGTATAATACCTGTTTTCACTTAGCTTTAGGTAGATCACCGTTTGAAGTATTATATGGCTATAACCCTAGACATTTTGGCATCACACCTGCAGATTCTTGTCATGTATCTCATCTGGATAATTTGCTTGAAGATAGGTCTGTTACGACTAGATTGATCCAGCAACATCTCCAAAGGGCTCAACTGTGAATGAAGAAGCAGGCTGATAAGAATCGTTCCGAAAGGACCTTTGCAGTAGGAGATTATGTCTTTCTCAAACTGCAACCTTATGTCCAATCTTCTTTAGCACCTCGAGCTAATCAAAAGCTTGCTTGCAAGTTCTTTGGTCCCTTTCAAGTGACTGGTCGCATTGGATCAGTGGCTTACAAGTTAATGCTACATGCTTCAAGCTCTATTCATCTAATCTTTCATGTATCTCAATTGAAGAAACTGTGGGGCTGCACTAACAAGTCACTCCTGCCATTCCTCCTCATCTGGATGTGTTGCAAGTGCCTAAGCAAATTCTGCAAAAGAGGATGATCACTAAAGGAGTCCAGTGGGTGACTCAAGTACTGATCAAGTGGTCCAATTTGCCGAGGTCTTTTGCTACTTGGGAGAATCTAGAAGCATTGAAGCAACAATTGCCTGATGCTCCTGCTTGGAGACAAGCAAGATTTCAAGAGAGGGGATTGTCAGGGACGCCGAGAAGACGACACCACTTCTTGAGACAAGCAAGGATCAGCTTGCGTGTGGCCAAGCCCAACAGCAAACTGTGTGGGCCAGAGTGAGTTTAGGTATGAGTCATCTATAAATACTAGAGAACTATGTTGAACGAGTCATGATGATTATCGTAATGACCTCTATTATCTAATCATACCTTTGTCCTCCCTCCAGCTCTGTTCCGTCTCCTTCTATTCTTCTTCTTCTCCAAGTTGTTCTCTCTTCTTTGTCCATGCCTCTAGTTCAAGAGCCCACATGAGCGTGTGCTAACAACAGGCCACGTAGCAAAGGCGAGGTCATGGGTCCTCATAACCTCGCACACCATGTCGGCCAAGGAGACGACAACGACCGGGAGCTTGTCGAGCCAGAGCAGCAAGAGCGGGTCATGGTGTTGTGCGAGGTCGCGCATTGCGCGATGTGGGAGCGCATTCACGAGGTGGTGGATGTGGCTGATGACCGGGAGCGCCCACGGCGATGGAGGGAGCTTGCCGCTAGCATGCACGTGCGACGAACGTTGGAAGTAGAGGAATGGGAAGCGGATGAATAGAGGAAGCAAGAGCATGTAGAGTGGAAGGTCAGCCATGGCGATTTGCATGTGGTTAGCTTTAGAGATTCAAGTGTACATTTAGTTTGTACTTGGAGTGTCTTGTATTTGCACTACAACGGTGCACTGGTGCAGTATTATAATCTGATCTTTATACTACTTGAGATCGATAACTGTGTTCACAGGGCAATCCTTAGGGCCCTCACGTTGCACAGCTAGGGCGACTCGGGGGATACGACCTCGCCATTTCCTTCTGACGGTGGCGGTGGCTGTCAGCGGCGGAGTCAAGTGGCCTCTACCACGACCTTCCTTCCTTCCTTTCTTTTCATCTAGGTTCCAAAGGCAGCGGTCGTGCGGTGGCAGGCTCCTCTTTGGCTTGGCGCTGACCAGATCGATGCGTGGGTGGCCGGATGTACACATCATTAAGTTCGTGCCTGGATCTGCACGAGAGAATGCAGATCTGAGCGACGGCATATGGATCTTCTGCTCCACCTCTCCGTTGCTCCTGGATTCGCGTGGTGACATCTGAATCTACTTGTCTTGACCTACGATGGGACGACCCGCGTGGGAGGCTAGCTTCTACGTGTCGCTACCTGGTTCTGTCTGGTGGCATGCATGGGTGGCTAGGCTCCCTCACCCGCAACGGTACGTGGGGGGCTCGGCGATATGTGGAAGCCTAACAAGGAGATCCTTAAGCATGACCGAGCGCGGTTGGTAGAGCTACTACTTCCTGTGTTGTGGGATGCCCTTGAGGAGCACGAGTACATGGATGCCGAGATCGAGGTGCGTATCAAGGAGGCGAACATGGTTGCTGAGGTTGAGGTAGCAGTGTCGGTCGCTGGTCGTGATGCGGCGTGCTTTCAGTCACAAAGTGCCACTGACGCGGTCAACTTCCTATCGGTCGTGCGCAAATTACAGCTTTTGTAGTTGCAGTGGTTGGGGATGCATCCATGCTTGGTGTTGCATTCATTTGATGGGTGCATCCGAGGGAGGCCCTTGTTCGTGGAGGATGTCGCGGACATGCTCCTGCTCGGGGTGACGTGCACATGAGGATAACGCGCTGTCGTGGCCATCAATGAAGCGGGTGCTGCAGCTTCTCGCCCAATATGACCGCACCTCTGGTGTGGTCGGTGTGGTGGTTCCGCATGAAGTGGGTGCCTGGATGACCTTTTCTTGGGTGGAGGCGGCGGCTGCGGTCGGGTGTCCACGCTCCACCTACTTGATGGCCACCTAATGTGGGCAACCGCTGTTATGAAGATTGATGCGTCGACACGCCTTGCAATATTCTACCGTTCTCCATTGTAGTGCCAGTCGCCGGCAAGAAGTGAATAAGACTTGGATTTAAGGCATGTTTTTTTCCTTGCGCCAATCGTGGTTTCGCTGTGATGCTACTGTCTTGTGCCATCATCATGAGTCATGCCATTCTAATGTTGAGGTTTGGAGGGCCTAACAGTGTGTGCTTGCCTTGGTTCATTCTGACCATGGCGTAGCTTGTGATTCATCGTGCCACTGCTTCCATTCTTCTCTCTCAAACTTTGTGCAATGGTGATCCTCCGCAATGCCTAGCCCACTTCCGAGCTTGAAGCATCAGTGTATCAAATGGCTTAGGTCTGGTGGCCTGATTCACAACATTTTTGGACACATCATCGCCTCCCTTTGCTTGTATGTCAGCTTTCCTCGCTTATGACATGCTGAGGTCGATGATTAGAGGACCTAGCAGTGTGTGCTCGTTGTGGTTTCTTCTGACCATGGTGTAGCTTGTGATTCATCATGCTACTACTTCTATTCTTCTCTCTCAAGCTTCGTGCGATGGTGATCCTCTGTAGTGTCTAGCCTTCCTCCAATCTCAAAGCTTCAATGTGTCAGATGGCTTCAGGCTGGCATTGGATAGGCTGGCGGCAATGGTGCATCGGTCCTTCTAGCGTGCTTGAGGTGTGTCTTTGGCGACTATGCTGGTGGCACAACCATATTTTGGGCCCTCTTCGACCTTGATGGGTGAAGGAGCACCGGGTGAAAGCCCTGTTTGTCTTCCTGTCGATGTCGGCGTCGACAATGCCCTCGAGCGTTGTTCCCTCCATGGAGGTGTTGCTATGGTGCTCCTTGTTCACCCCAGGAGGCTCTCCGGGTGAAAACCCTTTTCTAGTTATTGGAAAGGAAACGATGGCATTTTTTACGGCGTTCCGTCTTTGGAGGCGTCGCCTGGGCGTTGCCTCCTCCACGTCCGCGGGTGGTAGGCGGCTTTGCTCTGGTTATCATTTGCTCTATGGAGATATGGACCATCTCCGGCCTAGTTTAGCTAGGTAGTTGGTCAAGGGTTTTGGGTTGTTGTTGCGGTGCACTTGCTCTAGTTTAGCTAGACAGCCTTTGCCCGTTATGTTATGGTTTTAGCTCGGTTTTCCCTTAATCAACCGAGCAACCTAACCCGTCAGGCTTTTCTTCTTATTAATACAATGTGCAGTTCTCCTGCCGATTCGGTTAAAAAAAGATAATTGTGTTCACTTAATCTATTGGTATCGATCACATGCAGGCTCCTCAAGCGTAGGCTTAGGGAAATGAGGAGGAATGGCCACACAGAGTATGAGGCACGGCTGACCACATTGGTGCTTGTCGGAGGCTGACCTAACTGGTGCAGAACACGCTATTGATTCCATGTGAGGTACGTCACCGGCAATATATCTGGTGGCTAGGGCCAGAGCTAGGTAGAGTTAGGGTTGCGCATTGGCACTCGGGTAAATAAAAAATTTAGTAGCAATTGTCTTATATTTACCATATGTATACCAGGGTAAATTAAGTTCTGATAACAATACTATCTTTAGATTGTATATTTGGTACCACTATCATTTAAGTTCTAACTCTGGGCTGTGGGAGAGCGGTAGTGATCGACTTGCTGCGATATGCAGAGGGTGTGGTGGGCCAAAATTTTGGTCCGTTTACCTCGGGCGAGTTTTATATGTTCACCAGATCAATTACCACGACGAATTGGGTTAGGCTAGGACACCTAACTGGCCCACCTATTGGGGCTAATTTTGTGACAAAGTTGGTGGAGACTACAAGTGTTTGTCTGCCTTTGTGGAATCGAGCTTTTTTTAGTTTTATATTTCAAAATAAAAAATTATAAAAGTAGGCATCCATTTAAACAATTATAAAAATAGGCAATTGTCACCTGTGCCCATCCAACAGGCAATAGATTTTAAAAAATAAACTCGTCGTCCTTCCAACTGGCGGCAATTTAAAAAAATAAAAATAGTTTCCATTGCTCTCAAAATTTAAAACACTATTAAAATAATCATAATATTTTTTGGTGGTGTAGAGGATAATATGATCTAACTCTTTAAAAATATTCAAACAAAAATATGATTTGTACCATGAGAAACAAAAAAGATAAATTTTATTGTGTAAAAATAATTGTTTGAGTTCAAAATTTTGGAAAGCTATATTATAGCATCCTCTACACCATACATTATTTTCAGAATTTTATATGACTATTTTAATAGTTTTTTTGAATTTTAAGAGATTGAAATACTATATTTTGCATGTGGCCACGTGAACCCAAAGTGTTCGGACGTACGGCAAGGGCCGTCGGATGACTGAGTCGGGACGGAAGATCGGACAGCCCAAGGCCCATAAAGAAAATCTTTTTTGTTTTCTATATATTTTTTCATTCCGAATTTTTAAGTTTCATGTATAATTTAATCCATGTTATTTAGACCTATAACTTCTTTGTCTTTTAATGCATTCAACAACTCAATATAATTGATTCAACAATGTGTGAAACTTAATTCTACAATTGTGAAGACTAAATTGAACATTTTAAAAATGTATGTTTAACAATTTGTGAGACCTATTTCAACATTTGTATGTAAATAGTTGAAGCAATGTATCTGAATTATTGAAATAATATATTTAAATCGATGAATTTCCTCTAAAAAATATCAAAAATGGTCATGTTGGATCTTGTTTTGTTACATTAATTGTGAACAACACTACGATTCAAAATATCTCTAAAATAGACAAAGCAGTTTGAGAGAAAAGTGCGTTCAAAGTTTAAAAAATACATATACCCATCCCACCAACCCCTCCTACCCCACCAGCCGGCCAGTGGGTGCGTCCAGAGTTCACAATTGCGAGGAGTATCGGTAGATATGCGTGAAATGCGATCAATTCGAGCCGCATCAAATTCCTAAACTGAGCAAATTTCAAAAATTGAATTCAAAATTTTCAAATATGAATAGAAAAAAATAAAAAGAATCCTAAAACCACTAATGACGATTATAAGACCTTCTGTGAATTTAAAAAAAAAATACCATTTGCATCAAATTTTATGGGCGGGAGGTTTGAAAATTAAAAAATAACAAGAAAAAAGGAAGGCTGAAATGGGCCAAATGTATAGTGCATTTGGCCCATTTTGGCCTAGCTAGAGTGGATAAGGTAGAGTTGCATCTAAGGCTTTGAGCATGCTCTCAACACAGTGCATATTCATTTCCCCTCCTCTCCAAGCAGCGACGAAGTGTTGGCAGCAGATCCGTTGTCGCTGACGCAGAAACCACACAAGGAACGTCGATAAGCGGGCAAATACGTCGATATTCGACCGAATTGTGTTGAATATCAAGCACATGGAGTGGGCACCGTCGGGTTTAGTGTAGCAACCGAATATCAAGGTAATCGCTTGATTTATGGATGAACTCTGTCGATTAGTGGAGGAATGCAGTCAATATTCATTCTATTGTGGTCGATATTCCTCACGACAAAAGTCTATCTCACCTGATACACATTCTCTTTTTGAGTGAATGGTCATATTTGCTCGTATAACATCTATTGTGTTCCGTAAACACTGGTGGTGCATATAGATCCTAGCAGTAGTGAAGCAAATGGTATTTCAATTAATAAATGGTCCAATAATGTAGTTTATTAAAACATAAGACTTCAAGGCATTGTTTAACAGGATGGTGGCAAAACATATATGCTCTCTTATTTTACACTGGCAGATCAAATTGGAAGTAATGACTGGGCATCACCAGAACAAATAATAGTGCACAGTAGGTTCTGTCCTAATGTCAGGACCAACAGCGTGCCCTTAATCAGGCACCTGTTGACATAATTTTATATGTTGTTTTGTACTAATTGATGACGAGCAAAGGCGTGGTATGGGAGCATAACGAGAACTTATATCTAGGATTTAAGTGCAAGTATTGTCATAGGGAAAGGTCATATTACTATTAATATGTCTTTCTCTATTTATCAATGTCTAAAATATAGCAAAGGTCATGCCAAATTATTTTCTGATTTTTTTTCACATTTCTCCCATATTTTCCCTTTTTCAAAATTCCTCGCATGCGGGTTTTACCAAGCGTTTTTCCACCAAATTTGGTTGCATTTCGGTTCTACGGGGTCAGTTTTCGATTTCATCATATTTCGAATAATTCGGTCAAATATCAAGTAAATCGATCGAATTATCGATGAAACTGATTGCATTTTGGGAGCTCAACTCGAGTGGATTTTGCCTTTGTCAATCGAGTTTGACCACACCAATTCATTCGAATTTTTCAAATTTTGGGTCGCATTTCTCGATATTCATGATATTCGTCAGGGTGACCACCCTCGCAATTTGACCCGACCTCGCATTTTTGAACCTTGGGTACGTCATGTCAGTTGACCCATGCCCGTGCTCCCATCGGCCAATAGATGGATAGAAACCAGCTGTAAGGTGTGCTAGACCAGATAGGCCAACTTGATCATGAGGGATGGCAACGGGTCAGGTTCGAGACGGGTTGAACGAAAACCCATCCGCGATGAAACCTGAGACACATAGCCTGAACCGCTCCTGAAATGCTTAGCGGGCGAAAAACTGCACCCGCACCCGATGGGCACCTAAGAACCGGCAGGCGCCCACTGGGTCTAGCAATGGCAGGAGCTGGACAACCAAGTAAATCCATCCTACAAGCAACACAACAAGTAGATCTGCCCAACAAACGAAGAAATCGGAAAACCTCATCCTCGCGTGGTGCCCTCGTCCTTGCTGTCCTTGGCCATGGCGATGGGGATGACCTCGCCGACCTCGAGCGATGGGGAGAGAGAAAGGAAGCACCAGCTAGCTTGACATGGGCACGTGGCTGGCCCGACGTGAGCATGCGGCTACTTCCCGAATCGCGATGCGGCCATGGCACTGCTTCTGAGGGGTGAGGACGAGCGCTCGACGGCTCGAGTGGAAGACGAGGCAAGGACAGGGATTGGGGATTGAGTCATCGAGTGCATCATTGCGGGCTAATATTCCAAGGGTGGAGAGTGCGCTGTTGGGCTAGAATTGCAAGTTGGTGAAAACTTAAACCCACCCCGACTCGCACCTTATTGGGCCCCAACCCATCAGACCCATGGGTGCAATTTTACATCCAAACCCGCTCCCACCGAGCAATAGAACCCGCCCGGGAACCGCACCCAGTGGGTTCATTGCCATCCCTATTGATCAGTGGGAAGGAATTTGATAAACTTTTTAGCATTTTTTCCCCAAACTATGCATCTGACTTGAAAATTCTTTGAAATGTGATGTTCCTCACAATTAATCATATCAAATAAGATTTATATTGCATATGTTTCGGGTTTTTTCTTCAAAAAGACAACATTTCATAGATACCATACCAACAAATCACATTTAAATGTTGAATAAGCATTTGTAAATAATTATTAGACTAGTTTTAACAAATTGTTGTGCAAAATCTTTTCAAAATATTACATAGGCTAAAAAAGGTTCAGTGCTACCCTTGGATTGTCAAATCAGGTTTTGCAAATTGTTGCATCAACTCTTTTAAATTGCTAAGCACATATGAATAGGTAAAAAGAATATAAACATAGGTATCATGTAACAATTATGAGGAATAGAAAAAGAAAAAATAATTAGCAATATGGCCTAGCATGCGTGCACTCTGGCTCTGGGCGCATCATGCAGGAGCCCTAATTTCCGACGACAGTGACCTTGCCCATTGCAAACAAGAAAAAATTCAAAAGTAGTTAACATACTCGATCGTATTTATTAAAATAGATAATATATCATCGTATTTATAAATTTAGCATGCGTATTCAACACTTTATTTACCAAAAATAGTGAACAATGCTATATTCGGCACCTCCGAATATAGCATTGTTCATTATTTTCGGCACATGAGTTGCCAAATATGGTCCAGCTCTAAGTCTACTCCCGTGCATGAACAATAGCCAGGTTTATTAAATTTCGTTTTCACTCTCCTTCGAAACGCTGGTCTTCTATTACTCCAAAAAAAATAAACGTTTTCTATAATATATGTGCAACCCATTTTAATTGGATTCACCCAAAAATCCTTTGCATATTTTAAACTAAAATTATCAAAAAAGGCTACTTTTATAACTTCTAACAATTGTTAGTGCCTCAAATAAATTCTCAAAAATCTGGAAAAATTCACTAATATTCTTCTTATATGATGGACTAATTTCTAAAATTATTTTCAGCCTTAGGTTATATGATGAAAAATGAGTTCCTTTGTAATACTCCATTTATATCCATTTTTATCATTACATGTGATATTCTTCTTTTAATTCAATTTGAATTCAAACAAAATTCAACTATCTCATTATTTTTATCCCGTTGACATGCTAACCTTTTAACTACATTTCTGAAGAATGGTCGACGAGCTGGCACGTCTCTTGAACTATCTCATTATTTTTATCCCCTAGTTTGCACCGTTCAAAAGACGCGCAAGCTCACCCACCGTTCTTCAGAAATATAGTTAAAAGGTTAGCATATCAATGGTATAAATATAATGAGATAGTTGAATTTTGTTTGAATTCAAATTGAATTAAAAGAAGAATATCACATGTAATGATAAAAATGTATATAAATTGAGCATTACAAATAAACTTATTTTTTCATCACATAACCTAGGGATGAAAATAATTTTATAAATTATTCCATCACATAAGAATAATATTAGTGAATTTTTTAGGATTTTTTAAAATTTATTTGATGCACTAACAATTATTATAAGTTATAAAAGTAGCTTTTTTGACGAATTTTAGTTTAAAATATACAAAGGATTTTTGGTGGATCCAATTAAAATGGGTATAAAAAGTTTTAAAAAATTTAGATTAACAGAAGACCACCGTTTAGAAGAAGAGTGAAAACGAAATTTAATCAACGCGGCTACTGTTCATGTACAGGAGCAGACGGAGAGCTGGACTGTATTCGGTAACTAAGGTGCTGAATATGAAACTGTTCATCATACTCGACACCTCATATGCCGAAATTTGATATTCGGTATCTCAGGTGTTGAAAATGGTAAATAATACCATATTTGGCACGCACCTCGGGTATCGAATATAGTAATGTTCACCATTTTCGGTAAATGATATGTTGAATACGTATGTTAAATTTATAAATATGATTATATATTATCTATTTCGATAAATATGATTAAGTATATATGTTTTCTATTTTGGATTTCTGCCTTGCAAACAGCAATCGGTTGTATCGACCAGTGAACCGGTCCACGTATATCCACATCCACTTGGTCACTAATCGCCAAAAGAAAAACCACTTGTCTACCGAACCAGACGATAATTTTATCCGTCTAGAGGGACTGTTGGTTTTTAGCAATGGCCATGTAGCATGGTCGATGCGTCGCTAGCTGCACATATATTTTTTTCTGCGAAATTTCTTGCAGCTATTACCTCATTAGCGTGAATGACTTTCAGTTCAGCAGGTTATCATGGTCAACCGGTGTAGTTGGACCAAGACGTGCTATGCGCTCGATTCCAGATTTTTTTTAAAAAATAATATTATAGTTGTCTTGGATAAAGATGTTTTTATAAAAAAAATTATAAATTTTTCGTAGACGATACTCAAAAGAAATTTATATTTTTTTTTATGATCTTGATAAAGATGTCTTTATAAAAAAATTGTACATATCAATAAGATCTAAATTTTATAGTTGAATATTTTTTTATTTAAATCTATTTAGATAAAAAAATCCTAAAAGACTGTGCAACGCCAGTTACTCCTGCTGATGCAGACGTTGCCTGCAGGGGACCAAACCATTTTGGTGTATTTCATACCTCGACGATTCGAACCGATACGGGTGACGCCAAATACCTCTCTCAACTTGTCAACGACGTGCTCGTCTTGACAAATGACAACCGCTGCCTCCGACGGAGTACGGCATACATGCGTACAAGAACGCCTTGATCTCGATGCATGCGTGACTGATTCTGGTACGTAATTTCTCGTAGTATTAACTTCTTACTGTGGAAATGGAATAACTAGACCATGGTTTGCATCAATCTAGCCTCGTTTAGCTGATTGTCGTGGTCAAATATGCCTGCGTCTACGCTAGCTGATGCTAGATTGCCCGGCGATGAAGGTGACAACCGACAAGCACAGGTACTCATATCAACTCACAGAAATTGCTCTAACTTAAAGGAGAAATGAGGCGGAAAGTAACACTCCGAATAATTTTCTGGCTAAGGTCCTCTTTGATGATGTATCCACGATATGTTTTTATAGTGGCTTATAGAGAATAAGTGTACATACATATTTCTATGAGAGGGACTGAGATACAAGTTGTTGCTATATAACCGGAATTTAGGATCAGCCTGTTAAAACATTGCTTAGGCCCATGTAATTCTTTACTACTCCGATGACATCATAGAACCGTGGCACTACAGCGGCGGCAGGTAGCTGTTGTGCACGGTCAGTCGCCGATTGCAACGCTCACCCTGCACAGGGTATTAGACCGTCCGTCGATTAGACAGGCATTAAAAACCGATGCAGACTGATGATGGCTGATGGGGCCCTTCCTCCTTATCTTTTTTTAGGGGGGGGGGGGGGAGGGGGGGAGGGAGGGTGGGGTTCAAGTGCCTCACCAAAGCCTCCGGGAGTTAGTGCCCTTGGAGGTCCCTAACCCTCCGAAGGTTTGGGGATCCGTAGAGAGTTCGGAGCCTGTAGGCTTCGGACGGGCTCAGGGCTCTGAAGCTGGTGACCTTCGGATCCAAGCTAGCAGAGCTTAGGCGTGTCGGGGGTCCCTGATGGTGACCCCCCAACAGTAGCCCCTCGTGTGGATGGTCAGCAGTGTGGCTAGCCCTGTGGTTTTTTCTGAGCAGGGCCTCTGGCGGTCCTTGGCTCTGCTGTTGGGCGGCCCTTGGATCCTCCAATTGCCTTGAGTCTTTTTGAAGGGCTGGTCGAGCAGCTGGACCAAATATTTTAACGTCACCTACACAGGAGGGCATTAAATGCATCCTGTGGTTAGTGGTACGGTTATGCCTTGTTAGGTAGTAGTGGGACATGTGGCGCCCTAACACTAGAGGGTCGTGGAGAATGGTTCAAATTCCCCGTGACCATGGGGGAATGGACTGGACAAGGTGTGTGCATGTGCCCCAAAGGGGGCAGCATGCCTCGTCGAGTCAATAAAGCAGGGGTCTTGGCCGAACGATGTCCTTATGTGGCATCCTTGCTATTTGTCATCCTTGTTCTTGCGCTTGCGCCCGCCATCCTCGGCACATCCAACCTCCATCGCCAGCAAGTCCTTCTTGACATATCCTAGGGACACCATGACTCGCTCGGGTGCCCGCTGCAAGGTTGGTTCCCCGACGAGGGGCTGCGCGATCTCTGGGGTGCTTGCCACTGCATCGGTGGTTGGCAGCGATGAACCAACAGCGAGTGGGGCAGCCGATGTGCGCAGGCCGACGGGAACCATGGCTGCAGTGATCCCTCTACCGCTGCTCGGACCACTGCTAGGCATGGAGCTTTGTCGCGCTAGCAAGAAGTACCCCTTGCAGATGCACACGCTGGAGGAGTCAACAGTCACCGAGGCCAAGCTCGGTCAAATGGTCGAGGAGGGGAAAATTCCCTCTAGATCTGTTGTCCGCATCTCGAGGGAAGAGGAGATCCCAACACCGCAGGGCCATCAGAAGGTGGTCTTCGATGTCTTCTTCGACGTTCACCTTCGTTCTCTGGCCGTGCCACTCCTCGAAGGGGTGCTTCTTCTATGTGGAGCTCCCCCGCTTTCCACCAACGCCATCGCCCATCTGGCCATATTTGAATGGGCCATGCGGGCGGAGGGCTGTGAGGGACGAACGAAGTTCTTTGCCGCTATCCACAAAGCAAGCTGCCAGCCGAAGATCTGGACGGAGGACAAGGATACGAAGGTCCTCAGCTTCAGTAGCGTGAACATCCAGCTCCGGCAGGAATACTAGGACGCGTTGCCAACGAAGGCCATCAACAACAGGTGGTACACCAGGTGGTCGAAGGGGTGGTTTTACTATGACGTAGGCTTAGGGTTCCCCCCTTCACGCCATAAACTGGGATATCCGTTATGTCAGGACCTCAGTGGTGGACACCTCCGAGGCACATCTTGTCTCGAGGGTGGCGCTCCTCTGGAGGGTTGCTTGGATAATGGGCATGCGTGATCTCACGAAGGAGTTCACAATGCTTCGCGCCCGGCCCCTTCAGGCGGGCTGGGACCACTCCTTCGAGCAAGGTGAGGGAGGCTAGCCGAATGAGTACTCTAGGCCCACCGTTAGTTCGGTTGAGTCATCTCCATTGTCCAGCTTCAAGTCCGCAGAGGGTAAACACATTTTTCTTTAAGAGAGTTGCCTTACGCTGGACCAAGCGGCCGAGATTGTGGAGACATTCCTAGGCCAGCCTTCCGTTGTGGAGCGAGACTAGTGTTTGGAGCTGGTTTGGAGCTAGGAGTGGCGCAACCGCATCTGTTACTACCTTGGACTGGCGGCTCCTACATAGCCAGACCCAGCGGAGCCTCGGGCCATAGGGAAGCGAGGGCACATGGCTCCTGATGCTACGGCCTCCATGATTCCCGCAATCCCACTCCAAACATGGACCCCGACTGCCCCCGTAGCCTCCTGTGCCAGCTCTTAAATCGAATCTTCTGAGGTTGAGTCAGACAGAACGAAGCATCGGAGACTGGCCAAGGGCCCCGAGGCCAACAGTGGTGCGACTAGAGACGAGGCCCATCTCAGGGAAAATGATCGTGGGAAGGGCTCAACCCTTCCGGATCCAGCTGGCCACGAACAAGGCGGAGGGGTTCATGAGGCCTCCCTTGGTGACTATGCAACGTGTGAGATTATTGACCCCTCCGATGGCGAGGATGTCATGGGCCCCTCCAATATTACACCCGCTAGCAGGGGTGAGGCGTTGTTTTCTACTCTACCCCACTTCGCTTGCTCCTAAGGATCCTGACTTAGACGTGTTTTCTGTTTACAGGGGTAGTTGGAGTGGGCCCATTTTTGGCCTCTGGTCCAAAGGTGCTGGCTCCCTTCGACAACCATCTAACTCCTACAGAGGCACCAGAGGCGGATGCTCTAGAGGTGGAGACATTACCGCCTCGGAGTACCTCTGTTGATTATGACCTGGCCCTTGCGGCCAGAGCTAGGGGAGCCGGACCCTTAGGGGCAGCTGCCTCAGCCCTCTTAGAGCAAGGTTTAAACTTCAAGGCTCATACCCCAGAGGCGTTAAGCACCATTGCCTCTGCCTCGTCTCTCCTTAGGAGTGGGGAGACCAAGCTGTCTATGGCTCAAAGGCCCTCGAATGAGGTTAGGGTGTTTCTAGAGGCTGTGGCCTAGAAGGTTTGTTGTTGGATCAAGTCCTCTTGGTTTCGACCTTGGGGTGGCTAACCTCATCTCTCCTTTGTCATGTGTTGCAGTAACTATTCTTAGTGAGGGTGCTAGGCCATTCGTAGCGGCGGGCTTTTGTGGTGGCCCAAGACATGGCTCGTGAGGAAATGGTTGGGCTCCAATGATCCATGGAGGCGGCCGAGAAGCATGCAGAGGTTGCGAAGGGGCATCTATAGGAGGAGACGCGGCACAAGAGCTCATGTAGGCTGCGGCCCAGGAGGCTGTCAAAACCCACCATGTGACAGAGGTTGCAGCTCGGGAGGCCACCGAAGCCCGTCAGACAGCGGAGGAGTCTATCACTTAGTCCATCGCCAGTCGCGTCGCTGCAGAAGGCGAAGCCCGGGACCTCCGGATTGTGGTGGCCTTAGCCCAGCAAGAGCATGGGCAGCTGTCGGTGTATCGGGAACCAGGGGTCCCTGAGTCCCGAGACCAGGCCGGCCGTCCGCCACGTGTCACCAACCCGCGAGGTCCCCCCTGCAGGATGAGGAGAATCTAAGTTCTGGGAGAAGGTGCTCGGGGCCACAGCCTCTGGTCCCCGAGCACCCCAGTTTCCCAATGACCCGCAGAGTCCAAGTACCGGGAAGAAAGTGCTCGGAAGGGTTCCCACTCACCTTCGAGTACCATAGTCCCCCGATGGTTCGAACAGCCAAGTGCTCGGGAGAGAGTGCTCGGGGCTGCACGTGGCAGCCCCCGAGGACTCGGTTCCCCGAAGGTCTTACCGAAGTACTCGGGAGAGAGTGCTCGGGGCTGCACGTGGCAGCCCCCGAGGACTCGGTTCCCCGAGGGTCCTATCGAAGTGCTCGGGAGAGAGTGCTCGGGGCTGCACGTGGCAGCCCCCGAGGACTTGGTTCCCCGAAGGTTCGCGCAAGATCGCCCGACGACCCGAAGGGTCCCGTCGGCAGGGTGTCAGCTAGTCAAAGGTCCAATGCCGCATTTAATAGGCACGCGCGGCCTGACATCCTGACATCCTGACATTCTCAGCTGCCCACGCCCTAGTGTCAGTCCCTGCCATGCTTTGGCAGGGGGGCGTGGGTCCATTAATTGCACGGGTCCCGTCCCATATCATCCGGGTGCCTCGGGATAACGTTGCTAGGATCAAAGCATTCCGCCTGCCACCCTGCCCTGACAGAAGAACAAGACAGGGTGGGCGCACCGGACGCCTCTGTGACCGCCCGGTGGGCCCTCTCAATGGCGCCGGAGGACGTCCACAGTGGCGGGTGGTCGGATGCGCGCCGCATTTTTCCACCGCCCCTGTCACTTCGCCAAGACAGAATGATAACGCCTTTTTCCGTGGCGCCTTGGCACTCGCGCCCCCTCTTTCCCATTCAGGATAAGTCGAGGTCGGCTTGTGTATAAAAGGAAAGGATGGAGAACACATGAAGACACGCGAAGTCTAGCAAAAGACTAAGTTCAACCGAAGTTGACAACTGATCCCAAGCAGAACCAAGTCCAGTTCAACTAAGCCAAGCCCAGATCAAGAAACGAAGAACATCACAAACAAGCTCGAGCAGAGCTTGAACACGGGAGCCTCAAGCTCTCTGTAGACAATACACCCTTGTAACCAGACACATCCTTGAAGAATTCCCCTCAAGGAAAGATATTGCACTCACACAGGAGTAGAGGGTTACGCCCCCGTGCGGCCCGAACCTGTCTAAACCCCGGTGCATCTATCTCTTTTTTTTTGCACTAGGTCGATCATCCCCCACCACCACCAGCCGTTGTATTTGTTTCCGTTTCCATTTATTTCCCCGACGAGATCGTTCAGGATCATCCCCCCGACCGAATCTTTAAAAAGGGGTCTCTCGGGATCCCTGCGACAGGAGTTCATCCTCCGACAGCTGGCGCGCCAGGTAGGGGGGAATATCCCTGGATTTGTTCGTTTGCTTTTTTCCACAGGAAAAGGTGGCTGGTGGGCACCGTCTCCAGCTTTCCGGCTCCACTTCCAGTGACGGAGTGCTGCCCAACGCCCGGGAGAGCCCAGTCGCTGCTGCGTTCCAGCAGCAGCCGCTATCCACGTGTGCGGTTTTTCCCTCCCAAGGGGATCAAGGCGCTGGGCCCAGCGGGGCCACCGCCGCCGCCGTTGATGCACTTTCCGACCCCCAGCAGGAGGTTGGGACCCCGGCCGCTAGGTCCGCCTCTGGACAGCGTCGGGTGCCACTTCGGCGCAGGCTCGCGTTCAGCGAGGCCAGCCCGGGGAGCGCGCTGCTTGCAGCGCATGCTCTCCTTAGGCACCCGCCCGTTCAGGCTACGCCGAATACTCCGGAAGGCCGGTGGATCCAAGATGTCGTCGCTTTGGTTGGCACTGCTCGCCGCCAGGTGCAGGTCGGGAGTCCTCGCACCACCTCTCAGCGTGGCGCCGCCAGAGCCGGCTCCTCAACGGGCAACGTCCGCACGGGCCGAGGGGCCTCCAGGTGGAGTGCCGTCCCCCTGGCCGTGTCCGAAGCCCGGGACCTCCGCTTGCGTCTTAACGAGCGGAGGGGCCACGAGGACGCCCGGGTTACTCTCGAGCGCCAGCGGGAAACCCGGCAGGAGGTCGGGGCGGAGGACCAGGCTTCCTCTTTCCCGGCCCACAATCACCGGGAATCCCCGGCTCGCCGCCACTCGCCACCGAGGACCCCCGCTCGCACTGCGGGGTATGGCACCGGTTGCCGTTCCTTCACCGCTGAGCTCCGCCGGGTCAGGTGGCCTTTCAAGTTCCGCCCCGAGCTGCCGGAGAAGTACGATGGGTCCATTGACCCCGTCGAGTTCCTCCAGATCTACACAACGGCCGTTCAAACGGCCGGAGGCAGCGAAAAGGTGATGGCAAATTATTTTCATGTTGCCTTGAGGGGCTCTGCCCGCTCTTGGCTTATGAACTTACCCCCAGGGTCTATTAGCTCCTGGGATGACCTTTGCCACCAGTTTATGGCCAACTTTCAGGGCACATTCACGCGCCCCGGCTTGGAGTGCGACCTCCACGCCGTCCAACAGCAGGAAGGGGAGACGCTGCGGCGCTTTATACAGCGTTTCAGCCAGGTTCGCAACACTATCCCGCGAGTGGCCCCCCATGCTGTTATTATTGCTTTCCGGCAGGGCGTCCGCGACGAGCGGATGCTCGAAAAGCTAGGTACGCACGAGATCGAGACCACTGCGGAGCTCTTCGCACTGGCCGATAAGTGCGCCAAGGCTGCGGAGGCCAGGGCGTGGCATGCTCCCCGGCCCGCCACCGACCAGCCAAGTTCTTCCCGCTCCGACAAGCGGGAAAAGAAGAAGAGAAGGAAGCGCGAGGCCGCTCCCGTCGAGCCGACCCAGGGCCCCGCCCATAGGGCGGCGCAAGAGCCCGACCGCCGGCAAGAGCGCCGGTCGGGCGCCGACCGACGTCCCGCAAGGGCCCCTGCTAGGGCCCCTCCTCAGGCCCCCGTGCCCACGAGGGCCCCGGCACCAGCTAGGGCACCGGCTCCCGCAAGAGCCCCGGCCCCCGGTCGGGCTCCTGCTCCAGCGAGGGTCCCCGCTCCCGCGGGACCCGAGCCAGGCAAATGGTGCCCCATACATCAGACCAGATGGCACGACCTCACGGAGTGTCGTACGGTCAAAGGACTCATCGAGCAGCGCCAGAGGGAGCGCGACGAGTCCCGCGGAGGAGGTGATGCTGAGGTCGCCCCGACAACACCGAGCTCGATTTCCAGGAGCCCGAGCATGCCGTCGCCTTCATCGACGGAGGCGCGTACACGCCTTCCTCGCGCCGTGGCATCAAGGTCATGCAACGCGAGGTGTGCTCGGCAACCCCGAGCGAGGAGGACGCTAGGCCCCTGAGGTGGTCGGACGCTCCGATCACATTCAGCATGGCTGATCACCCCGCAAGTACTGCAGCCGTGGGGCGACTACCCCTGGTGGTGTCCCCCACTATCTGCAATGTTAAGGTCGGCAGAGTGCTGATCGACGGTGGTGCAGGCCTCAACCTCCTCTCCAAGGAGGCTTTTGAGAAGCTGCAGGTGTCCTCCAGGCGCCTAAGGCCGTCGCTCCCCTTCTGCGGAGTGACCCCCGGGCACTCCCTGCCCCTCGGGCAGGTCGAGTTGCCCGTGACATTCGGGAGCCGGGACAACTTCCGCACGGAGTGCGTCCTCTTCGACGTCGCGGAGCTCCCTCTCCCCTACAACGCCATCCTCGGGTATCCGGCGCTCGCCAAGTTCATGATGGCCGTGCACTACACATACCTCACGGTTAAGATGCCGGGCCCCGCGGACCCCATCTCCGTGATCGCCGACTCCGGCGGCGCCGTCTCCTGCGCTGAGTAGTCATACATGGCTCTGGTCTCAGCGCAGGCCGAGGTCGATGGCTCTACAGGGGGCCCGGGACCCTCTTCATCCAAACCCCGACTCGCCGTCGACGCCTCTGTTCCGACGAAGGAGGTCGTGGTGGGCGAAGGCGCTACCCAGGTCGTCCGGATCGGCGGTGACCTGGGCAGCAAATAGGAAAGCGCGCTCGTCGCCTTCCTCCGGGCTAACGCAGACGTGTTTGCCTGGCAACCGTCCGACATGCCCGGGATCCCTAGGGAGGTGATCGAGCATCACTTGGCGGTGCGTCCGGACGCCCGCCCGGTGAAGCAGAAGGTTCGGCGGCAGGCGCCTGAGCGCCAGGAGTTTATCCGCGAGCAGGTCAGCAAGCTCCTCGACGCTGGATTTATCCGAGAAGTCCTCCACCCCGACTGGCTGGCAAACCCAGTCATCGTCCCGAAGGCCAACGGCAAGCTCCGCATGTGCGTGGACTACACCGACCTGAATAAGGCTTGCCCTAAAGATCCCTTCCCCTTACCCCGCATTGATCAAATTGTAGATGCAACTGCGGGATGCGATCTTTTATACTTTTTAGATGCAAACTCTGGGTATCACCAGATTCGCATGGCCGTAGGGGACGAGGAAAAAACTGCTTTTACCACTCCGGTGGGGACTTATTGCTATATGTCAATGCCTTTTGGCCTGCGCAACGCTGGATCCTCCTTCCAGCGCGCTATTCGTATTACCCTTGATTCGCAGGTTGGCCGCAACGTCGAAGCTTACATCGATGATCTCGTGGTCAAAACCCGAGACCGCGCCACCCTGCTCGAGGACCTTGCCGAGACTTTCAACAGTCTACGCACTACCCGCCTCAAGCTTAACCCGGAGAAGTGTGTCTTTGGGGTGCCGGCGGGCAAGCTCCTTGGTTTCTTGGTTTCTGACCGAGGAATCGAGGTCAATCCAGAGAAGATCCGGGCCATCGAGCAGATGCGACCCCCGGCTCGACTCAAGGAGGTCCAGCGTCTCGCCGGCTGCATGGCAGCCCTCGGGCGCTTCATCTCCAAGCTCGGGGAGCGAGGGCTCCCCCTCTTCAAGCTTCTGAAGAAGTCCGGTCGTTTCGACTGGACGCCGGAGGCCGAGCAGGCCTTCCGCGATCTAAAGAAGTACCTCACTTCGCCACCCGTGCTGGTGGCTCCCGCCGAAGGTGAGCCCCTGCTGCTTTACGTTTCGGCCACTCCTCAGGTCGTGAGCATGGTGCTGGTGGTGGAGCGCGACGAGTGTCTGGGGCCAGGTGCTGGGTCCCAGCTCCCAGAGGCCCCCGAGCACTCACCCGTCCTCGCGGCTCCCCTTGAGCAAGGGGTCAAGCCCGAGCACGCTGCTCCTCCCAATCAGGGAGTCGAGCCCGAGTGCCCGGCCAGCCCCGACCATGCCGCCGAGCCTGGGGGCTGCAGCAGCCCCCCGGGTAGAGCCACCGTCCGGGCTTGCCGGGTACAGCGACCGGTGTACTTCGTCAGTGAAGTCCTCCGGGAAGCTAAGACAAGATATCCCCAGGCTCAGAAGCTGCTCTATGCCGTGCTCGTTGCTTCCCGCAAGCTGCGCCACTACTTCCAGGCGCACAAGATCTCGGTGGTTACCACGTATCCACTGGGACCCATTCTCCGAAACTGGGAAGGCACCGGTCGCGTTGTCAAGTGGGCAGTGGAGCTGGCGGAATTTGACCTGCACTTCGTCAGTCGCCAGGCGAACAAAAGCTAGGCGCTCTCCGACTTCGTGGCAGAGTGGACACCCGTCCCCTACATCGTCCCAGAAGAGATCTCTGCCTATCCCGGGCACGACGCGCCTGGGTACTGGGTCATCCACTTCAACAGCTCCCTCTCGCTGAAAGGCGCAGGAGCCGGAGTGGTTCTCACCTCCCCAACGGGTGAAGAGCTCCAGTACGTCGTGCAGTTGCAGTTCCACGCATCCAACAACATGGCGGAATATGAAGGTCTCATCGCCGGCCTCCGGGCTGCGGTGGGGCTCGGGATTCGTCACCTCCTGGTCAAAGGGGACTCCCAACTGGTCGTCAACCAGGTATCCAAGGAGTACCAGTGCACGGATCCTCAAATGGCGGCGTACGTGGCTGCGGTCAGGAAGCTAGAGAGGCGCTTCGATGGCCTGGAGTTGCGGCACATCCCTCGCCGCGACAACACTCTGGCCGACGAGCTCTCCCGCCTAGCCTCCTCCCGTGCGCGCGTCCCTGCCGGAGTCTTTGAAGAAAGGCTCGCACGGCCTTCCGTCCTGCCTGCCGAACAGGATGAAGGGGAAACCTCGAACTCAATTCCGGGGACCCCGGCGGTGCCCTCAGTGGGAAGCCCCGTCAGGGTGCCGCCGTCCGGCGAGTGCGCTGTGCTCGCCAAATGTTCTCAAGATGCCTCATGGATGTCTAACATCCGAGGGTACTTGAAGGAAAAGTTCCTTCCCGGGGATGAGGCGTCTGCCGAAAGAGTTGCTCGGCAATCCAGACGCTATGCTATAGTAGATGGGGATCTCTACCGGCGTAGCGCAGGAGGTGTCCTCCTGAAATGCATCTCCCGGGCAGAAGGCGGCGATCTTCTCGCTGAGGTCCACGAGGGCGAGTGCGGTGGCCATTCATCGTTCCGCACGCTGGTCGGGAAGGCCTTCCGGCAAGGTTTCTACTGGCCTACAGCTCTCCAGGATGTTTCCGAGCTGGTTCGGTGCTGCAGGGCGTGCCAGTTCCATGCAAAGCAGATTCACCAGCCAGCTTAGGCTCTTCATACCATCCCCCTGTCATGGCCTTTCGCGGTCTGGGGGTTGGACATTCTGGGTCTATTCCCCCGAGCAATCGGGGGCTATGCATACCTATATGTCGACGTCGACAAATTCACCAAGTGGCCGGAGGCGGTCCCAGTCATCAAGGTGACCAAAAACACGGCGCTCCAGTTTATCCGCGGCATCACCAGTCGCTTTGGCGTCCCGAACCGGATCATCACCGACAACGGCACCCAGTTCACGAGTGCCCTGTTCGGGGACTATTGCGAAGACCTCGGCATCAAGCTCTGCTTCGCCTCCGTCGCTCATCCTCAGAGTAACGGGCAAGTCGAGCGCGCCAACGCGGAGATACTGAAGGGCCTCAAAACCCGTACCTATAACGTGCTCGCCAAGCACGGGAAGGGATGGGTGGACGAGCTGCCCGCCGTGCTATGGGCTAATCGGACTACGCCAAGCCGCGCCACCGGGGAGACTCCATTCTTCCTCGTCTACGGCGCCGAGGCGGTCCTCCCCTCCGAGCTCACTCTGGGCTCCCCTCGGGTGCATGCGTATTCTGAGGGTGAGCAAGAGCAGTAAAGGCACGACGACGTTGACTACCTGGAAGAGCGCCGGCGGCGTGCCGCCGTTCGGGCGGCTCGGTACCAGCAGAGTCTGCGGCGATATCATCTGCGCCATGTCCGGGCCCGATCTCTCAAGGTGGGGGACCTAGTTCTCCGACGCGTCCAGTCGCGCGAAGGAATGAATAAGCTATCCCCTGTGTGGGAAGGTCCTTTCACCGTGATCGGGGTCCCGCGAGAAGGTTCTTTCAGGTTGGCGACAGAGGAAGGGCAGCCACTCCCGAACCCGTGGAACATCGAGCACCTCCACAGGTTCTACCCGTAAATGGCCGTGCTCGCGGCTCAGGCCAACCAGGCCGGGGCCTTCCCCCCGCCCAAGCTGACCGAGGGCTCCACCCGGTGGGTAAGTCATCGTCGCCCAACCTTGTAAACATTGTAAATTCAATATCTCAATAGGCAATCGCTGTGTCAAATTCATTTTTCGGAATTCCGTATGTTTAATCTGTCTGGTGAGGTGCTCGGTTGTGCGAGAAAAAGTTCGCTCTCTCATTTTCCCCGCTGATTAAGGAATCCCAATCGGTATGCATGCGGCCAGTTGCCGCTGACTTACGTTCGGCATGGTAGGCTGTGGTGTTCGGTGTCGTGGCAGGCTCCCGGGCACTACCGAGTTCCGGGGCGCTCTGGGTAATCCTATCGCTCGAGCTGCTCGAGTAGTCTGGAGCTCAGGCCCCCGGAGCGGGCTGTCAGTGCTCGGTCTGGTCTGTCATACCCGGGCGCCACCGAACCATAGGACCTCTGGGTTATGCCTCTGTCCGCTCTCATCCACCGGTTTGGGTATTCAAGAGGTCTCGGGTCGAAAACAAGAACAGTCTATAACAAGTACCGCACTAACAGAGCGCACCAGGCAAAGAAATTCCCTATTCTCTCTTAAGTCATAGGCCGACAATCAAGAACAGCTCGACCGCGAGGGCTTCAATGCCCCGGTCTCTGGTCGGCCCCAAGGGTCCTCGGGTGGTCCTACCACTTAGGCATGAGTGGTCGAGATCACCCGACCCCGGGATCCTCGTGTGCCTCTGGGCGCTCGGGCACTCCGCTGAAGGAACCAAGTCCCCGGGCACCCCGAGCTCGGAAGCACACCCCTCCTGGATCGGTTGGCCGGAAGGCCGACAGCTGTCCGGTGAGTGGTTACATTCAGACAAGTCTGCGTTCAATAATTTTATGTTCCCGAGTCATCCTCGGGGGCTCTCGCATTTTAATCTGTTCGGCGAGATGATCTCCTCGCGCACAAAACCCTACCGTGTGTCTACTTTTTCCTGGAACGACAGAGCGGATCGTAGAAAGGAGTACCGCGCGTACGGTAATGTCTGACCGAAGCCCTTCGTGGTGGTCGTGGTGTTCGGTCCGCTTTTAAGGACCCCGAGCACTACCGAGTCCTTGGGTGCCCTCGGTAATCCTATCGCTCGAGCTGCTCGAGTAGTCCGGAGCTCAGGCCTCAGGGGCGGGCTGTCAGTGCTCGGTCTGGTCCGTCTTAAGCCCGGGCACCACCGGACCACGAGGACTCTTGGTCACAGTTCCGCCCGCACGCGTCTCCCGTCTACTAACTGAGTGGTCGCGAGGTGAAAAAGTGTTCATCGGTCACGGCGTGTTCCGTGCTGGATCGATCTATCTCCCGAGCAAGGAAGTTCGTGTCTTTGTCTTTCAAACTTAGACGATGCGAACTCGCGAGAGCTGGAGGGCTGACTGCGCCAACAAACAGCAATCGGGACAACTTCGTTCTCGGGGATGGGAAGGTCGGGAACGGTCCGACTGAGTACTCCCCGGGGCTTCAAGGCAAAATATCAGAAGGAACATCAAGCACTCAAGAAAACTGGAGTTGCGAGCCCAAAGAAAAGCTGCCATTATATTCACAAGGCACATATAAGCGTTTCTGAGGGATCACTCCCATATTTACATCCATCAAGACAACAACAAAAGAAAGAAACAACTATAAAAGGTCTAGTCGGCAGCGGAGGCGGCAGCTGAGTCTTCTGAGTCGTCCCCGGGGGCTGGCGGCGGCGGCACTTCCCGCCTGAAGCCGGCCGCCACTTCGGCAGCGGTACTCCGAACCGCTTCCCGGGCAGCCTCTCCCTCAGCTTCAACCACTCCTTCCCGCGATGGCTCCAGTGGGAAGTTCGGGTCTCTGCTTCGGTAGCAGGCCAGGACGTGCTCGGCCACTGCATGTGCCAAGCCGCGTCCCTCCCGGGCGGCGAGTTCTTGGACAGCCCAAGGCAGGGCCTCGAGACGCTCGCAAACCTGCTGAAGCCCTAACACTTGTCGTGCAGGGCTGTCGCTCTTCTGGTCTTCAACGAGCCGTCCGAGACCGCCCTTCTCCATGGCCCGCCGCATCCGCCGGAGTATATCCTCCAGCATGTGCTGCAGATTGACCCGCGAGACGAACGCGGTCTCGAGCTTCTCCTTGGCAGCCCGCAGCTGCGCCTCGAGTCCCTGGTCCCCGGCTGGGCCAGAAGAACCGCCAACGGCTGCGGGGCTGGCAGCCTGCTTCGTCTTAGCCACCATCTCGGACAAGGCGCGTTCACGGGCGGTTAATTCCGCCTCGTGCTTGGCGTTCTCCTCCGCCCTGGTAGCAGCGGCCGCTGCCGCCGCGGCAGCCTCGCCCTCTCGACAACTCAGCTCGCCCTCCCGTCGGGCCAGTGCGTCCTCCTATTGGGTCACGGAATCCTCCCGGGCACCAAGTTCCATCGCTGACATCTCATTGTCCACCTCCCGAAGGGAGATGTCCTCCTCCCAGCGGCGGATGTCTTCTCTGATTTTCCGGAGGTCGTCTTCCCAATGTTGGAGGTCGGCGCGCGTCTTCTCGGCCGCACCCTCCCGGCGGGTCAGCTCGGCCCGCAGCTCCTCTGCCGCCTTCTCGCGAGCTGCGACCGCCGCCTCCCTCTCCTGCGCCTGCCCCATCCTGGCAAGGGCCTCGGCAACCTGCTGCCTCGACGCCTCAGCCAGGCGGGCGGTGTCTTCTCGTTCCCGCGCGGCTTCCGCCCGCGTGGCCTTCAAAATTTCTTGCTCCCGCGCGACCTCCGCGCGGGTGTCTTCTAGGAGCTTCTGTTCCCGCGCGGCCGCCGCGCGGGCCTCCTCCTGGGCGCCCGCCAGCTGCGCCCTCTCCGAAGCCAGGCGGGCGCGCTCGGCTTCGAGCTCCTCCTCCTTGGCGCCCACTGCCGCGCCCAGCCGCTCGACCGCCACCTGGACGCCTTCGATCGCGGCCAGGAAGGGGTCGGCGGGCTGGCCGGGCGCCGGTGGGGCATCAGCCTCCCCGCAGATCGCCTCCGGGGGGGTCCGAGGTCTCCGCAGGACCCCACACCACCATCCGCCTCGGGATCTGCCCGCCCGGGGTAGGCTCCGCCGGCGCCGAAGACTCGGACGGCGGCCGCGTTCCCGCATCGGCCGCCACGTCCGCCGGCCCTGGCAAGACCTCTACCTCCACCGTCATCCGCCCCGGGCTCTGCACGCCCGGGGTAGGTTCTGCCGGTGCCGAGGACTCGGACGGCTTCTCTGTCCTCTTCTCGGCCGCCGCCTCCGCCGCTCTCCCAGTGGCCGCCACGACTATTGGCGCCTCCGCCGTCCCTGCGTCCGCCTGCGTCGACGCGGCCGGCAGGCTCGGCTCTGGCCTCGGCGCCCGCACCCCTTCAGTTGCGGTGACGCCCGCGGCCGGCCTGCGGGAGATGGGTGAAGATCAGGGTCAAGGCTCAGTTCGGGCAAGAAACGCCCAAAAAAGAGCAAAGAAAGAAACTTACCGGTACTGCCATTTGGCCGCTGGAAGCCTGAAGTCCGGGTCCGGCGGCGCCGGCCCGGAGTCCTCCCGCCGCCTCTTCCGCTGGGGGCTCGGCGGGGCTGTTGCGCGACTCTCAGGCACCGGCGCAGGCCCCATCCGCACAAGCCGCGGCTCCAGCACCGGGAATGCTGCCGCTGCCGGCAGCGACAGCGGAGAATTCGACACCAAGATGAGGGCTCGGGGACGCTTTCCCCGGTCCCCCGGCGCCACCACCACGGCGGTATCAGAGACGCCCTCCTCTCTGGCGCGGCGGCTGCTGCCTGCAGCGGCCCCGTCGCCAGCCCGCGCCGAGCTGTTTGTGGCCTCCTCGCCGAGTAGCTCGTCCAATCTAGGGAGCTTGGAGGCCTCGGGGCTCCGGCTCCTCGGCCGATCCACGGGCCCCTGGGCGTCGAACTCCGGCAGCCGCGTCATGATTACCACCCGGTCGGGGTTGGCGCAGAGCGCCATCTCCGGCCACGGGAGTTCCGCCCGGCCCATGTCTTCTACTCCGGTGATCACCTGCGTCATGCCCCTCAACTCCGCCGGGCCCAGATCCCAGCTTGCGCCGATCTGGGTCCGGGTGATGTCCTCCGGCCCGGTGTAGAACCAACTCGGCCGGACCCGCTCCCGTAGAGGCACCAGGCGACGGCGCAGGAAATCCACCACCACCATGACGAAAGTCAGCCCGGAGTCGCGCAGAAACCGGATGCGCTCCAGCACCGGCTCCAGCCTCGCGTCTTCTGGCGGCGGCGCCTCCCACGTCAACCTCCGAGGTTCCGCCGCTGCCTCTGGCAGTTCGAGGCGCTCGTGGGGGTCGATGTCGACGAAGAACCAGTCCCGTCGCCACTCCTCCCACTTGCTGCGCAGTACCTGGGGGATGTAGTGCTCCCCCAGGCCGTCCCGAAGCCGAAGGTTGCAGCACCCCGCGACATCCGCTGTGGAGTGCCCTCTCTTCTTCCCCACCGGCCGAAGGACGAAGAAGTGTCGAAGCAGTGTCACCGAAGGCGCCACCCCCATGAACATCTCGCAGAGGTGCGCGAAGATCGCCAACACCACGATGGAGTTGGGACTCAGGTGCACCAATTGGATGCCGTAGGTCTCGAGCACTTGAAGGAAGAAAGTGGAGAACGGCGGCACCAACCCCGCCGCCACGAAAGACGTGAAGAGAACAATCCGCCAGGGGACAGTCGTCGCCGACGTCAGGCTCGCCGGCGTCACCACCACAGCTACCTCTTGCCCCTCGGGCACCAGCAACTTCCTGATCTTGTCCGCCGCCTCTTCGTTCCTCAGACGAGACTCCGGCAGAATGCTGTCCGGAGCCTTGTCCCGACGGCCTCCTCCGACCCTCGTCATCTCGGCAAGAGTGGAGGTGTTTTGGTGGTGGAGGAAGGGAAGGAAAAGTGCTCCGGTCGCCTGAAAATTTCCTAAGGGCTTCGGAGCACGAAGAAGGCAAGAGCAGGAGTGCTAGAAGGCGTAAAGAGGGGAACGGACCGATCCCCTCCCCCCTTTTATATCTCAAAGTTCAAAAATTGCCGCCCAAACGGTTCGCTCGGCGAAGCGTCGCCTCGATCGACGCAACCGCCAGGCGAATCTCCCGCCGATCGTGCGGCGTCAGCGGCTGCCAGGCGTATTTTCCTCGATCTGCACGGTGGCCGCGCGTGCCGCCTGTACGGTCATCATACCCTTCGGAAGTTGTGTGGACACGCGTCCACTCGTTTCCCCGCTGGGTCGTACCTGAGGCCTGGGTCCGCAAGGGCCACCTCTCGAAAGCCTGCCATGTGGCGTCCACACCAGCCTCGGCCTCGGCCGTGATGAAGGGCCCATCCGCAGTCTCCGTGCCATCGCCTACCAATAAGCCCGGGGGCTACTGTCGGTGTATCGGGAACCAGGGGTCCCTGAGTCCCGAGACCAGGTCGGCCGTCCGCCACGTGTCACCATCCCGCGAGGTCCCCCTGCAGGATGAGGAGAATCTAAGTTCCGGGAGAAGGTGCTCGGGGCCACAGCCTCTGGTCCCCGAGCACCCCAGTTTCCCGATGACCCGCAGAGTCCAAGTACCGGGAAGAAAGTGCTCGGAAGGGTTCCCACTCACCCCCGAGTACCATAGGAAGTGCTCGGAAGGGTTTCTACTCACCCCCGAGTACCATAGTCCCCCGATGGTTCGAACAGCCAAGTGCTCGGGAGAGAGTGCTCGGGGCTGCACGTGGCAGCCCCCGAGGACTCGGTTCCCCGAAGGATCTGCCCAAGTACTCGGGAGAGAGTGCTCGGGGCTGCACGTGGCAGCCCCCGAGGACTCAGTTCCCCGAAGGTCTTACCGAAGTACTCGGGAGAGAGTGCTCGGGGCTGCACGTGGCAACCCCCGAGGACTCAGTTCCCCGAGGGTCCTATCGAAGTGCTCGGGAGAGAGTGCTCGTGGCTGCACGTGGCAGCCCCCGAGGACTTGGTTCCCCGAAGGTTCGCGCAAGATCGCCCGACGACCCTAAGGGTCCCGTCGGCAGGGTGTCAGCCAGTCAAAGGTCCAATGCCGCATTTAATAGGCACGCGCGGCCTGACATCCTGATATCCTGACATTCTCAGCTGCCCACGCCCTAGTGTCAGTCCCTGTCATGCTTTGGCAGGGGGGCGTGGGTCCATTAATTGCACGGGTCCCGTCCCGTATCATCCGGGTGCCTCGGGATAACGTTGCTAGGATCAAAGCATTCCGCCTGCCACCCTGCCCTGACAGAAGAACAAGACAGGGTGGGCGCACCGGGCGCCTCTGTGACCGCCCGATGGGCCCTCTCAATGGCGCCGGAGGACGTCCACAGTGGCGGGTGGTCGGATGCGCGCCGCATTTTTCCACCGCCCCTGTCACTTCGCCAAGACAGAATGATGACGCCTTTTTTCCGTGGCGCCTTGGCACTCGCGCCCCCTCTTTCCCATTCAGGATAAGTCGAGGTCGGCGTGTGTATAAAAGGAAAGGATGGAGAACACATGAAGACACGCGAAGTCTAGCAGAAGACTAAGTTCAACCGAAGTCGACAACTGATCCTAAGCAGAACCAAGTCCAGTTCAACTAAGCCAAGCCCAGATCAAGAAACGAAGAACATCACAAACAAGCTCGAGCAGAGCTAGAACACGGGAGCCTCAAGCTCTCTGTAGACAATACACCCTTGTAACCAGACACATCCTTGAAGAATTCCCCTCAAGGAAAGATATTGCACTCACACAGGAGTAGGGTGTTACGCCCCCGTGCGATCCGAACCTGTCTAAACCCCGGTGCATCTATCTCTTTTTTTTGCACTAGGTCGACCATCCCCCACCACCACCAGCCGTTGCATTTGTTTCCGTTTCCATTTATTTCCCCGACGAGCTCGTTCAGGATCATCCCCCCGGCCAAATCTTTAAAAATGGGTCTCTCGGGATCCCTGCGACAGGAGTTCATCCTCCGACAGCAGCCTTAGCAGCTGAGGAAGCCTTGCATACAGAGCGCTAGAGGCTGGCTGAGCAGGTGATGGAGGCGGCGCATGCCATTGAGAATGCCCTAGGCGGTCTTGGGGGCAAAGGGCCCACCCTTGCCCTCCATCTCAGAGATCCTGTCCCAGATACTCCGCTAGCTCTGGTCCGCAGCAGGGGTGACGGCCAACACAGTCGAGGCCTATGCGAACTCCAGATCTGTGTGGCCTCGGCGCTTCAATTAGCGCTGCTGCACCATGCAGGGTGCAAACATTTCGAAGTGCTAGAGTACCCACCCATGGACTTTGTGGCCGAGGAGATCTGGCCTGAGGCGCCACCGGCAAAGATCCATGCAGCCTTGGACGGCTTCCACCGGGGGTATGGGTGAAGCATGGCCGACCCGTGACCCTGCATTTTATGGCAGATTGCATGAAGTCAAGTGCTCAAGGAGCTCCTCGCTCGGGCCTTTCCGTGGGATGTCAGGCTTGTCGGGCTTTGCACTCGGTGGCCTTTTTGCACGTGCCTCCACCACCTTAGGACATCGGCTCATCTTGGATGGCTCCTTGTTTGGACACTGTCCGTGGGAAGAACCTCCTTGAGCGGGTGACACTCCACAGGATCCACGGCCAGAGGTGTAGCTCTGAGTGGTCTTTATCTTTTTGTTTCTCTTCTTTTTTTAATCTCGCACAAATTGGGCTAGAGACCTAGCATGTTAACTTGGCTCTCCTGCTTCAAGTACCTTGGCTTGTTTGCCACCCTTTTGTGGGGCTATGTTTCTCTTGTGTTTTGTCCATTCATCTATGTGTTGTGCTGGGAGGAGTGAGCCGCGTGGCTAACCCTTGAGTAGGATTTGCGCATACAGGTTCAGCAACTGGTGGCAAAAGGAATCTTC
Source organism: Phragmites australis (assembly GCF_958298935.1). Lineage (NCBI taxonomy): Eukaryota > Viridiplantae > Streptophyta > Magnoliopsida > Poales > Poaceae > Phragmites > Phragmites australis. Next base: position 29,353,897 of record NC_084934.1, on the reverse strand, counting down.
CAATGGAAGGCCCAGCGCACCCCAATCGCTCGGGGTGATCCGTGTGATCCTCAAGGATGTGTAGACTCGGAGGTGGCCTCTGACATCTTGGTTAAGGAGGACCCGGAGGACCCTTCCTCTCCAGCTTCGAAGGCTGGCTTCGGTTTCGTAGGGGTAGGCGAGTAGTGGGATGCTTATGCAGCTGCTGGCCCACATGACTCTCGGTGTTTTGTTCTCCCTCAGAATCCCGATGCAAAGATGCCATCGAATATCCTTAAGGACGTCATGGCCTAGATTAAGGTAGAGGATGTGGAGGTTGTGGAGGACCTGTCACTATCAATGGAGATGGATTTCTTGGCCGTCGATTCCTACCCCATCCAGGTGGATCTCCTCTAGGTCGAAGCCTCAACCTCTCAGGCTTGAGGGGGCTTTGGTAGGAGGCCTTTATGTTGAGGGTCCACATGACACCGCCTCATACGTCAATCTGGGTATGGGGGTGGTGGCTCTTCCAAGAGGAGCCAGCCCTCCGCGTGTCTCGACACTTCTAGAAGGTGTGATGGCCTAGCTCGTCTATTAGAACTAGATTGGTTGTAAGGCACGTACATATATGAATAAGATCATGATGTGTTGACTTTGCTTATTGCCTTTTATTTTTGGTCGAACCTATGCTCCGAAAGCTTCCCCTCTCCCGGGCCCCCTCGCATACTACAATTTCTAGCGACCGAAGGGTGCGATTAGAGGTACTTTTCAGTGTCTTAGGTGCAACTAGGGTGATGAAGCCTCACACTGGTGATCTTGATACCTTCGAGGTGTGGAGGGTAGACCTCGACGCAACCGAGGCTAATGCCTTCTAGGTGGCAGATGATTTAGACCTCGATGGTACCAAGGCTAATGTCTTTTAGGTGCGGAGGGTAGACCTTGACGCGGCCGATGTTGATGCCTTCTAGGTGCAGAGGGTGTTCCTCGACACCATCGAAGCTGATGCCTTCGAGGTGGCAGAGGGTAGACCTTGAGACGATCGAGGCTGATGCCTTCGAGGTAGTGGAGGGTTTGGATCTCGACACGACCGAGGATGATGCCTTGGAGGTGCAGACGGTAGGCCTTGATGCGACCGAGGCTGATGCCTTCGAGGTACGGAGGGTTTGGACCTCGACACGACCGAGGTTGATGCCTTCGAGGTGCGAAGGGTAGACCTCGATGCGACCGAGGCTGATGCCTTTGAGGAGCGGAGGGTAGGCCCCAACATGACTGAGGTTGATGTCTTCAAGGTGAGGAGGGTGGTCCTCGATGCGACCGAGACTAATGCCTTCGAGGTTGCATAGGGTAGACCCCGATGCGATCGAGACTGATGCTTTCAAGGTGGCGGAGGGTTTGGACCTCGACATGACCGAGGTTGATGCCTTCGAGGTGTGGAGTATTTTGAAGAGAGATATAACTTAAGGTTTGATGTTTACTGTTGTCTGCAAATAGCTAATTGCAGCATAAGATAAGAGTAGGACTATAACACCCTAAGTCCCCCAAACACCTGGGATGCCACCAACTACCCTTCAAAACTAGCTGAAACTAAGAAAACATTTTGGCAGCACCTCCTCGTAAACAGCGACAACACGGAAGCAAATAGATATATAAACATGACTAAACAAGAACGCTAGCACATAACTAAACATCCTAGCATGATAGGGATATAAACCAAGCTATCATTCCAAAATACACAAACAACGCAGGAAACTTTAAGTCTAGGTTTCTATTATTACAACACAACATATAGAGTTAGTGGCAAAAGAGTGCAAGACATGCAGCTACTCCCAACCCTCAAGCCAAACACACCTCTCAAACACCTGATAGAGAAAATAAAGAAAGAGGGGTGAGATATAAAATCTCAGCAAGCAAACTGTTTTAACAAGTTATTCAATCTACAAGTTTTTTAAGCAACGATTTAAGCATGAGAGGTATTAAGACCGCAAATAAAGAAAATTGATAACATGTTAATAGTCCAATTCCAAAAAAAACATGAGCAATAAGATTTAAAGTAATAGAATCTCATACAAGGAAAGTTTAATCACCACTGCATAAAGCCACAGTGAAGCCTCACTTCCCTTGTTCCAAACCATGCCAACATCCAATAACTCAGTGCCTCAATTCCAACAATATTCATGATTGCTTATGCAATGCAAATGACATGTCCATTGTCTTGATACCCAATAAAGTATGAAGTTGCATCGTATTACAAAAATATATAATGTTGTACCGGTACGGTCGCAACTATAGGTTCATGACATCACTTCAAGTGCAAATGCAATGCAATGCAAATTCCATGATGCAATAGCAATGAGCATCGCATAGAACATGATCTTCACATAGTATATCACATATGATATTCTTCATAGGAGATAACATAAAGCCACACATAGAAATACTTCAACCAAAGAAAGAATTTATTTCAATCTTTCAATTAAATTAGAGCTTCATTTCAACGGCTCATGTTGAGTTGGTTAAAGTACTGCAATTAAAATGGAGATAGAATAAATAACAAGTTAAAGCGTATAGCAAAACCACCGCTATGTTTCCTTGCCTCCAACGACGACAACAACCGCTCTAGGCGCAATCTGGAGCACTACCACCTGCTTTAACAACACAAGCTCAGAATACAATGTAAACAAACATACACATATAGAACATTAACCTCTCCTACGGCCCAACCCAACAATCAAGCGAATACGGCGAATGCCGCTCTCGGCTAACTGCAGCGATGCTGCTTCATTTTTTTTATCTTTTCATCCGCACAAGATATGATAGAAAAAATATACATTTTCAAAATCTAAAGAACAAGACCTACAATTTCCGTAAAGAAACCTTATTCATATACTACTACTAAGGTGGCCCAAACTGCAACTAAAAATAGAATTCATAATCTATCTAGAATTTCACACAGCAAGCTTCACATTTTTATATCTTCCACACCATAGATCCAAAAAAATCAAAATTCATCAGGACATAGAACTATGCATCCTCTACATTCTCGGTATAATAAATGTTCGCAGGAAAGGTCATTAAGATGGCATAAAGCATAAGTGAACCTCGATTGAATTTTCTATCAGCAAAACACAACATCCAACTTCAAAAATCCATAATTCCTAATCCACTTGGGATAAAATCATGAAATTTCACGAGCATATACATCTCTAAATCCCCTACAACTTTTCTTCATATCATACCCTCAAAGGAAGGGCACAACTTGCAAATCGGCCTAAGGGGAGAGTCTAGGTCTATGAGTGAAACCTCGCGTCAACGGGCCCTAGGCTCTGTTGCCTATAGATTAACCATTGACGATGGTTGAGGACTATGAGTCACAATGTCAAAGCCCTTGCCAGCCCCTAGAGCTTGGTCCAGCATAGTGTTGATCATCGCGGAAGCAACAATGGTCATATTTGCGGGTTGTTGTGTGGCCTGTAGGGCTGCCAATAGTTCCTCCGGTCGAGCCCTTGTTACGCCCAGTTGTGGGGCTGCTGTCGGTGTAGCACGCGCTTGGTCACAATTTCCGTATGGATTTTCGCACATATGTGGCCGTGGAGCCAGTCGCTTGGGCCGCCGCCTTGGTGGTTTTCTTCTTTGTTGGTATCCTACTCTCATAGTGCTTCTACACGTATTCTCTTCCCACGAACGACACCAGCTATTGGTCAAAGAATATATGTCTTCCACGAACAAAGTACAGCGAGAGCCAACCCATAGGGATGGCTCAAGCTTGGAGGAGAAGTAGAGATGAACGAAACACCACGAATGATTTTCTGAGCTAAGGTCCTCTTTCACCGTGTATCCACAATTTGTATTTATGGTACCTTACAGAGGATAAGTGTGTATGTATACCCCTATGGGAGGGGCTGAGATACAAGTTGTTGCTATACAACCGGGACCTAGGGCCAGCCTGGTAAAACATTACTCCGGTCCAGGTAATTCTTTACTTACTCTGATGACATCATCTAACAGTGGCACTACAGTGGTAGCAGGTGGCTGCCATGCGCGGTCGGTCGCCGATTGCGACGTCTGCCCTGCACAGGGTGTTAGACCGACCGTCGATTAGACCGGCATTAAACTCCTGTCATTTCGTAGCTGGCGGATGATGGCTGATGGGTCCCATTCCTGCTGATCTTTTTGGGGGGTCCAACCGCCTCACCAAAGCCTCTGAGAGTTAGTGCCTTCCAAATGTCCCTAATCCTCCGAAGGCTTGGGGCTTCGTAGAGAGTCTAGAGCCCGTAGGCTCCGGAGAGGCTCCGAAGCCAAACGACCTTTGGATCCAGGCAGACGGAGCCTAGGCGCGTCGGGGTCCCTGATGGCAACCCCTAACACATGTTGCCTTCCATCATCCACCTCCTCCTCGCCATCATCTTGGTCCACTGCATATGTAGTATTGGACCAAGACGTACTATGTCCTCGATTGTGAGCTCCACACGGCGCACTCTTAACTACTACACTTCAACATGAAATGCCAGCGACTCTCCTACTGATTTTTTTTAAGTACAAGTAAGACGCACTTATGTGGTTGCGTTGTAGCACATGTCTAAATAAAATTGAAAACATAACCTCGCACACATGCACTCACGCTCATACACCCAGTAGTACGTCTTAACACACATCTAAATAAAATTAAAGACATAACCTCATGTAGTACGGGCACACGTTTCGATAACTAAACGTATCTACGTGTGCATGTTCTATTACTTTCAAAATTTAATAAAAAAAAATATAAGCACTGGTACCTAGTCTAGGATTCGAACCTAGTGGACATGCTCCACTGCAAGAACCCTAATCAAATTAATCTCGACGCTATGCTCAGTTCGCGACTCTCCGCTGATGTAGACGCTTCCATTAGCAGATTTCAAATCTCGACAATTCGAACCGATACGGTTGAAGTCAAATACCACGCTCAACTTGTCAACGACGTGATCATCTTGACATCAACCGCTGCCTCCAAGGGAGAACGGCATGCATGCGTGCAAGAATGTATTGTCCAGACTCATTCTGCTGGTACCTATGCATGCAGATACTTCGCAATTTCCTGTACTACTAACTTGTGATACAAATAATAATGTACCCACCGTTTGCATCAATCTAGACGGGGTCGACCCTGTAGCTAAGCATCTTAGTCAACTATGCCTAGGTCCACTCTGATGCTGGATTGCCCGGTGATCAAGTGCAACAGGGAACAGCAAAGTACATACGTGCTTATAAAATCTCACTTCCACGCCAATTACTTGAGCTACTACTAAGCTAGCCAACCAGACGTTTTCAACACGCGTGCGGCGGCATGTTGTTACCTCCCGTCGTCCACCTCCTCCTCGCCGTCGTCGTGGTTTCCTCCGCGGCGATGTTGCCGGCCACCGCGGAGGACACCATCCTGAGCCACAAGTGCAGCGTGCCGGCGGGCAACACGAGCAGCGATGCTGCTGCTTACAGATCGAACCTGAACGCCCTCGCCACCATGCTCGTCGCGGGCGCGAAGGAGAACGGTTCGGCCGTCGGCGCGGTAGGGGCAGCGCCCGACGCGGCCTACGGCGTCGCGCTCTGCCGGGGGGACTTCACTGGGGACGTCTGCGCCCTGGGGCTCAGCGACGCCCTGTACAGCGCCATCAACAACTCCGAGAAAGCCTTCGGCTGCGGCCCGCAGTTCAGGGACGTGACGCTCTACTACGACCGGTACCAGCTGCGCCTCTCCAGCGTCGACTTCCTCTCCGGCGACGGCAACGTGACGAAGTGGGCGGGGAACAACACCAACGTCGTGACGCCCGCCGCGGCCGCGCAGCGTTTCGACGAGCTCGTCAAAGAGCTGGTGAAAAACATCGCCGACATCGCCGCGGACAAGCCGGACAGGTACGCGACGGGGCGGTCGTGGTTCAAGGAGAAGGGCCTGAAGGTGTACGGCCTGGTGCAGTGCACCGTGGACATGCCGCCGGAGCGGTGCCGGGCTTGCCTCGACCGCCGCATCTCAGAGTTCCCACAAACTTTTCTCAGAGGGCAATATGGCGGCAGGATTCTTGTGCCGCGGTGCACCGTGCGGTACGAGACGGACGACACGTTCTTCAACACCACCAACTTGTCGGTCGACCTCCATAAGCCCAAACGTGCGTACTCTCTCAGGTTTTTCTTTTCTTCCTTGTTTTGGTTACTGACAAAATCTCCAACACACTTTCGATTGCCATTTTTCTTCTAAATGTTCATTAGCGAAAACTACTGAAAATAATATTATTTCAGAGTATTTTTCATGACAAAAATCAGCCAGGCCATATCATTTCTTGCGCGACAAAATTCAACTCTCTTGTTTAAATTAGTGGAATTTTTTTTAAATTTGACTACATGCATCTTAAAAAGACATCTGTTCCAGAATGAAAGGAGTACCTAGAGGTCAAAGAGATTTAGATATACTTTTACAAGCCTGAGTTCATTTTTGGTTTGACTTTAACTGTCGCTGAGCCTGAACTAATGTACAGCGAGCAAGGCTTGGATCTGGGCGACCATAGCGGTTGTCTTTGTATTCCTGTTGGTTGCTTGCCTCCTTCTCCATAGATGGATCAAAATACGACGAAAGAGAGGTATTATATGTCACTCTTACTCAAAAACAACTTGCAAGTTCTTTTTTTCCTTCTTGGCAGAATATATAGCTTTGAATTTCTACTTGTGATCAGAACTTGCACGATCAGAATTACGAAGGTTGTCTATTGCTGTGAAAAGTGTGATAAATCTCTGGAGGATGGAAGAAGGCAACTCCGGGTTTTCGCTGTACGACTTCTCTCAGATGAAAATTGCAACGAATGGTTTTTCGACTGAGAACAAACTTGGACAAGGTGGTTTTGGTGCTGTCTATAAGGTAATTGATTATTAAGTAGTACTAGTATATATCCTCTGTCATATTCAGTGATCTTTCAGACACTAATAAACCAAATCTCTTGTCTAAGGCGATATTTATTTCCTTAATTTTTATGTGATCCTGAATTAATAAACTGGGCATTATCATTGAATTTTTTTTTGTCTCTGTTCTCCTTTCAATATTTTTTTTTCTATGTTCTAAGCACCATATTTGCTATGTTAGGGTCGATTGCCTGATGGGCTTGAGATAGCAGTGAAAAGACTTGGCCCATGTTCGTTGCAAGGTTTACTAGAGTTCAAGAACGAGATCCAGCTCATAGCAAAGCTTCAACACAGGAATCTAGTCAAGCTGCTGGGCTGCTGTATTGAGGGGGAGCATGAAAAGATTTTGGTCTACGAATACATGCCAAACAAAAGCCTAGATCTCATCATCTTCGGTATGCCAACAGGACTCTACCTCATTATTTTTTCCACTTAAAACACCGTATAATTCAGTTTTCATCTGATGCATTTTATGAATCCCCTTGTTTCTCAATATAATAACAGTTATCATTGCATGTACGTATTTGGCAGACAACAAAAAAGGAGTGTCACTAGACTGGCCTAAACGCATGAATATAATCGAGGGGATATCTCAGGGGCTTCTCTACCTCCACATACACTCGCGTCTCTGCGTCGTTCACCGGGATCTCAAAGCCAGCAACATCCTGTTGGATAGCGAGATGAACCCTAAAATTTCAGATTTTGGGATGGCCAGGATCTTCAGCTCTAGCGTGGCGGAGTCAAACACCACCAGAATTGTGGGCACACAGTATGCAGCTCCGATCCCTGCAGACATTATATATTCAAGTCGACAGTAAATTTTACATAGTTTACTTGTAGAATCTTCTAAACTTCAACAATTTTTGCATGATCAAGTGGCTACATAGCTCCGGAGTATGCTTCGGACGGAGTTTGCTCGGTCAAATCTGACGTCTTCAGCTTCGGCGTCCTGGTCCTGGAGATCGTAAGCGGGAAGATGACTGCTGGATCCTACAGATACGATGGAAAGTTATACAAGCTCATCGCATATGTGAGTAGAAATTAAGTTCTCGATCTTGTTCATTCTATATTATTCATCAGTACGAATACGTACATGTTTATTTCACACACACACACACACACATATATATATATATATATGCTCTATTTTTTCTGGTAGGCTTGGTTGCTGTGGAGAGCCGGGCAATGGCATGAGTTGGTGGATCGATGTGTAAGGAATGAGAAACACCACTTCACGATGGCGAGGTGCGTCCATGTGGCGCTCCTCTGCGTGCAGGAGAGCGCGGACGACCGGCCCGCCATGGACGAAGTCCTGAGGATGCTGGGCAGCAGCGAGGGCGCGGTCCTCCCGGAGCCCAAGCAGCCGGCGTACTTCAACGTGCGCCCCGTGGGCACGGAGATGTCGGCGTCCTGCGACATGAGCATCAGCATAACCTTGTCGAGATAGCAGCTGCCATGGTACAAGTGTTTGCATACAAATTGCAGTAGCAAGTAACATACTAACGTAGTTGCATGGAATGGATCACGAAAGAGGGGCATGCATGCATGGTTTGTTGACTACTGTATAGGCGTGCATGAAATGGTCGATGCCGATGCAGATCATGCAACTTGTTTTAATGCTTACATGACTTGATGTAGTGAGTGTTCGTCCATATGCTTGTAAATGTTTTTCTAAATAGTTTATGCATGTAAATGCTGGTCAAGTAAGAGTAAACAGAATCTTCTGTACAGTGTTCCGCCCCTCGGACAGGATGCATGCACGCGGGCAACCGGATGTCATGCTTAGGAGACGGGCCGTAGTTAAAGGCCCAGTTCAGTCCTTCAAAAAAGTCCCAGTTGGAAACCGCTCTCCTGGAGTCGTCACATCCATCCAGAATCTAGACTCCTGGCTGTGGAAACTAGTATTGCCATACAATCGATTGGAGACGTATCTCTGTATTACCAGTTCGTCATCACCATTAATTTTGGAATGTCATAAAAAGTGACCCTAATGACACTATTTTATGAATTTTATAATAGTAGTCTACCCCTTTATAGTATCAATTTTGGTACTATAACTCTATTTATAGGTCGACATGTGTTCTGAATGGTAGCTTCGGAATTTTCATTAAAGTAGTTGCTAACATGATTAGCGAAAAAACTAATGTGCCCAACACAAATGGCATTTGTGTCCGGTTGACACATTATGGATGTGATGGTAAGTTTACATGAAACCATTCATGAGATGTATAGGAAGAAATAGATTGCACTATTCTAAAGCTGGATTTTGAAAAGACATATGATAAGGTCGAATGATCTTTTCTACAACAAACGCTAAGAATGAAATGTTTCTCCTCAAAATGGTGCTCTTAGGTAGAAAGTTTTGTCAATGGAGAAAGTGTCGATATTAAGGTAAATAATGAAATTGGTCATTATTTCCAAACCAAAAAGGAATTCAACATGATGGTCCTTTATCCCCAATTCTTTTTAATATTATTTCATATACATGCATTGGCCATTCTAATTGCAAGAGCAAAGAAAGATGGACAAATTAGCAGAGTTGTATCACACTTGGTTGACGACGGACTACTATACTACAATAAGCAGATGTCACAATTTTATTTTTGGAGCAAGATATTGAAAAGGTTAAGAACATGAAGATCTTGCTATGTGCTTTTGAGCAATTCTCAGGCTTTAAAATAAATTTTCATAAAAATAAATTATTCTTCTATGGGTAAGCCAAGGAGGCATAAGAGCAATATATACACCTTTCTGGGTGTGAGATGTGAAAGATCAAGATGTCTAAGAGGGGGTGAATTAGGTTTTAAAACATTTTCCAAGTCTAGAAACTAGTAGCAAAAACAAATTAAACAATATTAGCCTAAACGTGCTCTAGTTTCTAGGTGAGACTATCTAATACACAAAGTTTTGCAACTTAGTTTCATTCCTAGTCTAGCATGCCAATTCTACAAATATAAATACGAAATGTAAACATCACAAATTAAATGCTAGAAGGTAGTGCTCCAAGAAAGCCTCATTGTTTTTCGAGGTATCGAGGAGTTAGCACTCTCCCTAGTCCTCATTGGAGCATCTGCTCAACAATCTAGCTCCCTCTTGGTCCACACAAGGACCAAACACTCTCTAGTGGTAATTCCTTTACACTCTGAATCGGTGGACTCCAAACCGGCATATTATCATCTTGGGGGCTTCGACAAATCAACTCCATGAAGCTCACCAAGATCAAATGCCACCAAGCCATCTAGGTGATGCTAATCACTAAGAGTAATATGCCAAAGATCTCACTTGACCTAATCCAAGCCAAAGAGATGGGTGGATGCATATTAGCTACGTTACTAGTATTAATGATGTCCTTAATCTTTGATTAAGGAATTTGCAAATCACTTGAGTACTTCTTCTTTCTCTTGCCTCTCCAATGAAATGTATGAATTCACCAACTAGCCAAGAGACCCATAAGAAGGCAGGTGAGGGGGCATTTATAGCCCCAAGAGCTAAATAGCCAGTATACCCCATTGACCTATAGAAATCCAAGTCACCGTACAATATGACGACCTCGTTGTATAGTACGTGTATGAAGTTAGTTGTTATTGTTTCATACACCTGACCATACAATATGGTGACCTTGAGCTTCACCAAGCTGGAAACAGGCTCTCTATATAAAGGTATGTTGACCACCCATAGTACAATATGGTGACCCAAGCTTCAACATCATGAATGCAACTTCTTTGTATAACTGTATGATGCCCATTGTACAATACATTCACTCCCTAACTGTACTATACGATGGCCTCACCATATTGTACGGTGACTATAGAGAAATCAAGGCTTTGTTTATTTTAGCCGAACCTTGGTTATGTCTTTGATCTTCACTTCCTTGAGCTTCTTCTGAGCTACCTAGTGCTAGACTTAACTAGTATGGATCATAAATATCTCTAGCTCCAACTAGCTAGGTTAAGCTAGGCCAGGAAAAGCAAAGAACCTATTTACTACCGAGTGTCAACCTCAATTCTATATGACACTTAGAGCTAAATAGTCCTTAATCTTTGTGCATATCCTTTTATAGCCACCATGAAAACTAATATCGGGACCGAGAATACCCAAAAAGCACCACCGTGACCTAACTTTTAATGATCTTTCATAAAACAAGTCAGTCACAATGATTCTATTGTCATTAATCACCAAAAATCGAATTAGGGGTTTATATGCTCACTAGATGGGAGAATATCATTTTTGATATCTCGGAATCCTGATGCATCATAAGAAACTAAGAAACATTGATTTGAAAGCGACTGAGGATATATTCGGAAAAAAAACTAATCAGTTAGAAAGGCAAACACCTGACCATATGCAACATGCTTGTCCTTATAAATTCAACTCTTACAAGCTTACTAATGTTCATGCTTTCTCTCTTTGAGATACCCAGAGGGGTGCTAAAGCGGTTAGAGTACATTGGATCTAGGTTTTTCTGGCAAAGTGACAACCACAAGAGAAAGTATAGGTTCGCTAAATTTTAAGCATGAACACCTTGATCCGCTCCAGCACCCCTCTAGGTATCTACATTAGATCCTTGGATACTATGTCACCTCAAGGATCAAGGTGGGCTAGGTATCTAGGACCTTGACATAAAAAATAAGTGCTTGCTCAACAAATGGATGTTCAAGCTCTTAAATGAAGATGGGGTGTGGCAAAAGTTGCTTAGGCGAAAGTACTTAGGGAGTAAGACATTAACATGAGTGAAAACACAACCAACCAAGATATTCACATTTCTGGTCGAGACTTATGAAAGTCAAGAGTCACTTCTTAAACTTGGGGTCCTTCCAATTAGGAGATAGATCTCAAGTTAGATTTTGAGAAGGTAAATGGTTAGGAAATACCTCCCTCAAACAACACTATCCTCAACTGTTCAATATTGTGCGGAAAAAAACATGCCACAGTTCAAGATGTGATGCATACATATCCACTTAATATTTCTTTTCGTAGAGCGTTAGTGAGAAACACGTTGCTTGCTTGGCACCATCTAGTTGCAAAATTGGCCTTGATACAATTAACATATCACTGTGACAAGTTTAAATGGAGTCTACATCAAAATTGGACTTTTACGGTATGTTCGATGTATAATGCTCTAATGAACTATGACTTTTCTTATTCATATCGGCTCATATAGAAAATCAAGGTACTTATGAAAATAAAGTTATTTTTATGGGACCTCAAGAAAAATGTTATATTGATCAAAGATGACCTAGTTAAACGGAATTGGAATGGGAGCAAAAAAATGTTGTTTATGTGACAATGAGGAAACAATACAATATCTATTTATTGATTGTCAGTTTGCAAAATTTATATGGTGGACTGTACAAGTTGCTTTTGATCTAACTACTCCTACTTCTATTGCTGATATGTTTGGGGTTTGGCTTTTTAGGGTACCATTAAAAGTATGACTAAATATTTGGGTTAGTGTTACTGCATTATGTTGGTCAATATAGTTAAACCCTAATGATATTATGTTTAATAAAAGAAAGAGTATCATATGCATGCAGGTGATCTTTAGAGGTATTTACTGGTTATGGTTTTGGCCTATGCTTCAAAAGGAGGAAGATCGGGACCTTCTCACATTGGCGAGCCACACATTGGATTTGACAACAACTAATGGAGATCTTCGCCGGGGATGGATGGAGGCTCAACAATAGAATTAGCCTTTGATTTCTCCAACATTTAGTTTGGTTTAATGGCATTGTAACCTCTCATGGCATACAACTGAGAGCTGTACCTTGTAATAAGTAAAGGCTTTTGCATATTAATATGCAAAGAATGTGATGTGGTATTTTGTGGTTATGTACACTGCACAATGCAGGGAGCGGAACTTATTTCAATATGGAATGGAATAAAGCTCCCTTTATGTTAAAAAAAAACACCTGCAGCAAATCTTCTAACGTGAGAACGACCAGAGTCTCATCTAAGGAAACAGAGACCGCACCGGCCACTCTCTCGGTCTCTCCCCCACGCCACATCACGCACGCCCGGCCCCAGCCAGCCTCAGGCAGTTCGGTTATTTTAGGCCACCTAAACACTAAACACGCGGACAAAATTAATGAGACGCAGCTATTTTTGGACGTCAAATCACATCAACCATGCTGACTTGCGCAGTCACATTTCCCTTTGCACACACGGAACGGAAGAGCTGCGAGTTGCGACGAATGCCAGTCTAGGTGATAACTACGTACTGACAAGACTCGTGCTTGCTTAATCACCATATCTAGCGCACCACAACGTCAAACCAAACACCTGCGCACGCGTACTCTCCGCGGGACGTGGTTTCTCTAACTCGCTGTCACTGATACGTGAATGAATTCTCAGTGAACTCCATGTGCCAGTGGTGATGTCACGGTGCAATCTCTCTCCATCCGCTAGCTGTCTCCTCGCTCCACAGAACTCCAGAGCTAGCGGAGAGGTCATCAAATCACCTACTTCCATCGAGCATCGGCTGCCTAGCTATATATCACGCTCACCCTGCTTCGTTTGCGCAACTAGTTCATGATGTTGTTTTAGCATCATGGGTTGGGCGGTGGCAATGGCCGCCGTGCGTGATTGCGCTCTGTGCAGCGGCGACAGTGAGAGGAGAGGCAGTGAATGAGTTCGGCGCAGGGGCTTCCTTCATCTTCAGGGACTTGCTGGTGGACGCCGGGAACAACAACTACATCCCCTCAATGTATCTTGTCATGTACCATTTCAGGGAGATGTTGGGTCATGCAGACTACTCGTTGCTGTTCCTCGCTCCGAACACAACCGGAGGCGCGATATTGAACGGCGTGAACTACGCGCCAGGAGGTGTAGGGATACTGAACGGAATTTGCAAAATTTTCATGAGTGCATCCACCAACTCTTGGAAAAAATTATGTCTTCTCATATAGCACTGTTTGAATAGCCGTCACATATTTTCAACATAAATATTAAAGCGGTGGATATCGTACAAACAGAAATTTATCCTATATGCGTATTACTCGACATATATGATTAGCGTATCTCGTCCATCACTTTAATATATATTTATGTTAAGAACATATAACGGTCATCTAGGCAGTGCTGCAGAGGAGGCGTTTGCAACACAATTGCATACAAATTTTTTCCCAACTCTTCGCCAACTTCTTTACATCGTGTCACACGTTAACTGACAGATCAGCCATTAATTTGCTCGTGAATTGCGTCAGGTCAACAGGATCGGAATGGACCTCCAGGTGGACTACTTCAATATCACGAGGAAGCAGCTGGACAACCTGCTGGGCAGGGAAAGAGCGAATGAGTTTCTCAGAAAGAAGGCCATCTTCTCCGTGACCGTTGGGTCCAACGACTTCCTCAACAACTACCTCAAGCCCCTCCTCTCCGTCGGCACGCGGGCCGCAGAGTCGCCCGACGGCTTCATCAACGACCTCACCATCCACCTCCGAGACCAGCTCACGGTTCGTGCTTTTTTTTTTTTGGTGCTGCGTCGGGTAGCTTCAAATTTCAGTCACCACACAACAATTGTTGGGTTTCCCGACCCCTCGACCACTCACGACCTGATGCTCACGACCAGCAGTCACACAACCAGCGAGCACGTGTCCGACTAGGAGCACGACCAGTTACACGAGCGACCAGCACGTGCACAACCACGCGATTCGCCAGCGACCACACGAGTACATGCTCGATCACACTACTCGACCAGGTAAGCGTCCGATCACATAAACAACCCAGCAAGAAGCAAGACGGACAATCTCAATCTAAACTCGATGAGAGAATACAAGAACACACAAATTTTTAAGGCCGCAACAGCTTAGCCTCTTCTTTTCTTTTATTTCTTCCGAAGTCTAGATCCGAGATCCGAACTCTCCGAGTAACTAACAAAGTATCTTGAGCTTTCCACGATTCGACGTCCCGAGGAGATCCAAGCTCTCCGAGTACCTAACTAAATACTTTTAGCTTTTCTCCTCGATCGTAAATCTGAGCTCTCCTATTACATGTCTTTACTTATATAGGCTATGAGTACTTAACCCGCTAGACATACAAGCTAACCGACTTATATCTGGACTTCGTGCATCTGTACATGTACTTCGTCATACAAGCATATAGACTCCGACTCGAACTCTACGACCTGGACACGTGCAAGTATACGACTCGAACTTGATTAGCCGCCGTGTATTTCACAGACTCATAGACCTTCTATATGAGTACGTATACGGCAACTAGTCAACTAAAATTATCCTAGTGTTCTACATATATTCATCTTACTTGTCTATATTAAATACTTAACTTACCTAAAAACATTCAAACCAATATTATTTCCAACAACAATAGCAACACATGCTAACTTTCAGCGACAGGATTTTTTATGGACGCCGCCGGTACATGTCTGTTCTTGCACAGGCTGTACACGCTGGACGCGATGAAGTTCGTGGTGGCGAACGTGGGGCCGCCGGGCCGCTGGGGTGCATCCCGTACCAGAAGACGATCAACGGGGTGGGCCAGGACGAGTGCGTGAAGCTGCCCAACCAGCTCGCGGCGCGGTACAACGGCCGGCTCAGGGAGCTGCTGGTCGAGCTCAACGACAACCTCCCCGGCTTCAGGTTCTGCCTCGCCAACGTCTACGACCTCGTCATGGAGCTCATCACAAATTACCCGTCCTACGGTAAGCAAGCACAGACGCATCGCATCGATCGATTGTTCTTCCGGAAGAATGGTTTCGACAATCCTTTCTTGATTCTTGCAGGGTTTGAGACGGCGAGCATGGCGTGCTGCGGCAACGGCGGGACGTACGACGGCCTCGTGCCGTGCGGGGCGACGTCGAGCATGTGCGACGCCCGGGACAAGCACGTGTTCTGGGACCCGTACCACCCCAGCGAGGCGGCGAACGTGTTGCTCGCCAAGTACATCGTCGACGGCGCCAGCAAGTACATCTCGCCCATGAACCTCAGGAAGCTCTTCTCCCTCTGATAGCTAGCTAGCTCTCCTCCGCTCCCTGACAAATCGATTGGCCGTCGACGACGTTGAGCTTGCCTTACATTCAGCGTGCAACTAACTGTATCTACCTGCCTGTCGATCCGTGTGTTGCGCTGAACTTCGGCATTTTTTGGGATGTAATTTGTGATGTGTAATGTATGAGCCAGTGGCAAATTGCATATACGATTTTTTGTCATGGAATTAGCACGATCAGCACTAATCACTCTACTCCTGGGAAGAACCAAGGGTGTCCTTTTTCTTTACCAGAAATTACCTCAGCTTATATTGAAAATCAATAAATAAGTTCATATCCATATGAAATACAGTCATCAAAACAAGAAACAAAAAGAACTGGGATAACAGCGATGTGTACAAGCACACTAACATTTCTGAACCGAGATCATAAGTTACTGTCCAATTATATCAAATATCGATAACAACATATCACAGCTTACCAATATCACACGGGGCTAGGATTAGGCGTGAAACCCCGTAGCCATTCCCAGAGGTGAGCGGAGGTGCCGTCCACCTTCAATTTATCATCAGCGCGTAAGAGGATGTCCCATTTCTACACGAACGATAGAGCGAAAATCAGAACTGTATCATGTCTTTTGGGGAACTTCTTCTCGATCGCTATTGTGTTCCTCGTCCTCCACAGAGCCCAAGCTATACATGCAAAGAGAAAAATCCCTAGATTTTAAGAGATGTTAAACAACTTCGGAAGCCAGCTTGCCCATAAGTCGGCTACGAGATAGGAAAGCTATTCCAACAAAAGGCTTCTCTCAGAGCACTCTATGAAAACTATGCGAGCACACATCCAAAAAAGACATGGTTGATACTCTCAATTTTACCACACAGGCAGCAGTACTGACTCCCCTTTCAGCCCCTCTTCTTAAGGGTGGAAGCGACTAGGAGTTTATTATGAAGCATCCACCAAAGAAAAATCATAATTCTGAATGGTAATTTAGAGGCCCAGATCTTCTTAGCCCCCTTGATGAAGACCCCCTCAAAAAGTTAGGAATCTATATAAAGACTTAGTAGTGAAACTCCTTGATTTGTCTAGAACCAAATCTACCTCATCTTCAAACTCATTCAGTTACACATTTTGCACCTTGTGCATCAACTCCTCACATTGGAGCAGATCATTATCTGTCAAACTTCTATTAAAATGGATCTCCCACTCATTATCTACATAACAGTCAGACACTAAAGATTCTGGATTATCACACATACTGAAAAAGGCAGGGAGCTGAATCTTAAGTGGAGTTTCTCTCAACCACACATCCTTCTAGAAAAAGACTTTATTACCTCTATTCACTTTATATATGGCTCTCCATTGAAAAAGATGTTGACCTTGTGCAAACTCTGCTAGAACTGTGAAGTTACTCTCTGTTTGTAAGTGAAGAAGTTACCATCTGACATGTATTTGACTTTGAGAAGTCTGAGCCAGATCTCCTCCTTCGCTGAGTAAATCTTGACAATCTATTTGACAAGTAGGCATTCATTCATGGTCATTGTGTTTAAAATGACAAGACTACCATAGTCTTTAGGCCTGCAAATAGCTTCCTAATTAGCCAAATTATATTTGTTTACATCCTCAGCCCCCCTCCAAAAGAACATAAATCTGATGGTGTCCATTTTTTTGTGTACCCCTTTTGGGAGAAGGTAGAATCTCATAGTATACATGGGAAGACTAGTTATACATGAATTTGTCAGAGTCAATTTGTCCCCATATGTTAGGTTTTTACTCTTCCATAGGTCTAACCTTTTGCTCATTTTTGCTAGGACATCGGAAGATGCAGTGATGCCTAGATGGTAATCTGAGACAGGGATACCTAGATATTTCAGAGGTAGCTCCCCAAGTTTACAGTTGAGCATATTGGCCACCTTATACTACCAAGGGTGTTTTTGGTTGCTTGAATTTGTCTCCGTCTGGTCCGGTAAATGCATATAATCTCAATAAGAAGCATGTTTGGTTATCCGTATCCACTATTCTAGTCTTATCTAGCGGATGCAAATATACACTTTCAGCCTGGCCTGAGAGTGAAGCTCGATTCCATAGCCTAGTCCGATAGATGAAGACTCCTGCATCCGCTTATGTAGGCGGATTCACTTATCAGTGTTACAAAATTATTTTTATATGAGCAACCAATCATAATCTCAACTTTTGTATCTGGTTATGCGACCTTAGATTCAGTCAATAAAATAGAAGCTTACCTTAGATTGTCTAGACAGATACAATCAAACAAACACTCTTCTTTTTAACAAATATGACTCCGCTTAAATTGCTTCCGCTCAGCCAAAATCCCCATGACGCAGCTCTACGAAACCCCATCTGGAGAACCAAACACACCCCAAGTGACTCCCTCCGTTCTATCCGATCAAGAATGTAAGACATTTTTTTTTTGAAAAACCCATAAAAAGTAAACTTTGATTGTTAATTTTTCTTATAATATGTTTGTAATTGCTATAAAATCAACATCATGTTGAAAGTACTTTGAAACACAAATATATCGTGACAAAGTTTGTATACTAAATATGTATACAATTTAATTAATTTTTTATTAAATCTTATAAAGTTTGAGTTTTTTAAAATAAAATACGTCTTATATTCTTTAACAAGGGAGTACTTACTCCAAATCCTAAGTGGATCGTGGACCTATGTGTACCGTCTGATCAAATCATACGGCCGAGATAAATGTGAGTCAATTGAACAAATAAAAGGTGAAATTTTTAGGATTTGGCTCTTTTTAAAAACTTTTTATGTGCATGGATCTATGAGAAAACAATATCGAAAAATAGACTCTTTTAATAAAGGTATGATATTTAATGTCGTGGTTGAATAGCACGGCGTCGTGATAATTGACGCCGTGGTAGCTACCATATATAATCTTTCAAGTCCAAAATAGAAGATCGGTAGCACGACGTCAAATGTCACGAAATCTTTTATTTTGAATTTAAAAGATCATACGTGATAGCTACCATATCATCAAATGTCACGACGCTATGCTATTCAACCATGACACCAAATATCACAGCGTCATGTAAAATGATCTATTTTTAGAAATTATTTTCACAGAGGTCTCTTGATAGAATATGTTTAAAAAAAGTTAAAATGTAAAAATTCCACCAAATAAAAGTGCCCAGATCAAATCATACGTCTCCAAGTCTCCAAATCCTAAGTGCTCTGAAGTCCGAAGCCTGAACAACAACGGTCCACGGCCCATCTAGACAAGCCCAACTGCCCCCCCTCCGGCCGCCGCACGGAGAAGCAGCAGCCATGCTGGCCGCCGCCGCCGCGCGTGCCCGCCGCCTTCTAGCGTCCCCGGCGGCCTCGGGGATCCCCAGCGTAATCTCGGCCCCTCGCCTCGGGTGCGCATCAGGCGCCGAGGGCGTCCTCCTGCCCTGTCTCGATGGCTTCCCCGCCTCGCCGTCCTCTCCGCGTCATACCGGGGGCTTCTCCTCCCAGTCTCCCGGTGAGCTCTCTTATCTCGAATCCATCTGGTCGCGGTGACCCCAATGTCTCATCTGGTCGTGGTGACCCCAATGCGCTGCTTGCGGGTTTGCGTGGCGCGGCATTTCGTCGAGCTGGTGGTGAATGCGCAGTGCGTGTGCCGTGCTAAGTGCTAACCGTGCGGTCTCGAGGGCATGAGCGCGCACGAATTGGATGTTGTCAAGCCTTTTCCTGGTCTCAGGCAAGAGCCGAAGGGTGGGGATCAGGAGATCCCAGTGGCTCACGAGGGTTTAAGGGTTTAGGGCGATGGAGATGTTCGTCAGTGGGTCGTCTCTCGGAATCGCTACGAGCACATATGACTTGCGTGATAGTTTTGACATTGTCTATGATCAATTAGCGGGTGCTTGGGGATTTGGTGACGCGTAATGGTTTTTTCCTTTAGACTCTGGGGTTGATGGAAGACATGTTTGCTGAGCATTTCATTAATCACGTGCAGGATTTAGCTGAGATCGACTCAGCAGTTGCTTTATGGTGCACTATTTTTCTCTATGTTATTGCATATATGTTTGCTTCAATATTTCATCTGTATCTTTTTGACAACCTCAACCCCATCACAGAGAATGGGATTAATAGTGAATTGAGTATTCAAGTCATAGTGCTATATCTGTCTTGTCTTGGTTCACTCTACTGTCACTGAATGGTTTCGATAGCTAGTGAAACAAAGTGATGCGCATAGTTGCATTATATTCTTAGAAGATAATTTATATCTCTAAACAGTCTTAACTTTTTTATCATTTGTGGGCAGTTACTCACATAGAAGCATGTAACGATTGCACATAATCGTGGCTTTTTGTTGCTATGAATTTAATGTTACATTTTTTCTTCAAGATGAAAAAGGTGTTGCAAACACTTTGCAACTCAGCCAAGCTAAGTGACCTTTAACTGTTGCAGTGAAACACTTCTTTAGTTCTGTATACACCAATTCATTGCATTATTGATTAAATTATTTTGGATTGATTAAATTGTGCTAACTAAAATGTTTTTTTTTTGATAAATTAGGTAAAATGCTATTGCCAACCATGACTTCTCAGTGGCGGAGTGGGAAATCAGTGCGCTATCACATGGCAACAGCTCACTTCTCAACAGAAGCAAGTGATGTTGATCATCCTACAGGTTATTTCAGGACACTGTTCGGCACTTATCTTGCCATTACTTTTAGTTCCTGTGATCCTTATCAGTCAAAGCTGTACCATTTTGTTTAATTTACTATTTCATTTATATATGCACATATAGAAATCCCAGTTCCAGTCAACTTAGAGAGTTCTTTTTATATTCGTAACATTTTTTTTTCTTTCTTGTAATATACTTGAGACCTTGACTAGATGTTTAAATCAATATTAACGAGATGATTAAAAGTTATTGCTATGCGTGAGTTGATGCATTTAGACCCTGTACTGAGATAAGTAGCAACCTATTTTATACAAGCACTAAGTTAGCAACAAAAGCCGAAAGGATCTCCTTTATGAGCCAACCATCTACCAAGTACCAACTGGATTCATCAATGTTCTTTACTTCTTTATTATCTCGCCAGTAATCTTTGCAATGTCTTTCTAAGCTTTTCTCATATAAGTGATCCATGACTATAATTCAGAAATGCAGAGTTCTTTTCTGATTCTAATGCTTTTTTTTAATGCAATTATGACTCTAATGCTTATTTGAAGGTTATGATATGATAATTTATCCCAGTTGGCTCTGCTAGATTTGTGAAATTGACATTTTGTTTTTTTGCTTGTAGATGTTTAATTTGTGTTTTTTTTCGCAGACAAATTCAGTCATTTCACACAGCAATAATTCAATCTGTGATGTTTTTTTTATTGAATTTACTTTGTATTTCTTTCTAAATGAATTAATTGATTCTGTATGCTTTATATATTTATCCATCAAGCATTGAATTTC
This sequence comes from Phragmites australis, assembly GCF_958298935.1. NCBI lineage: Eukaryota > Viridiplantae > Streptophyta > Magnoliopsida > Poales > Poaceae > Phragmites > Phragmites australis. The sequence continues at coordinate 29,332,641 of NC_084934.1, read as the reverse complement.
ATATTGTTCATTAGCCTGTTTCTTCGAATTATTGAATACTTTAATCAGTATCATTTTTCCATTTGCTAATGTCATGGATGGCCGCAGAAGCTGTAGAGGAGCTGTACCAAAAAATGTTGAAATCTGTTGAAGCTGAGACTATGCCTCCAAATGCCTGGTTGTGGTCAATGATCAGCAGCTGCTCCAACGAGGAGGACATCAAACTTCTTTTTCAGATTTTGCAGAAGTTAAGAGTATTTGTAAGCCCCAAAATTTTCCCATGCGTTAAGAATGCTTCTTTTTGCTTCCCTGACTGGCTATGCTTGTGTTCTTTGTATCTTTTGTTTACCATAAAGCCAGCTTAATACATTGTATGCCTATATTATCTGAAGTTTGTAACATATGCACATTTGTTGGTTCCATCACCACTCATAAGAGTACGATTACAAGAAACCATCTAATATTGATTTTCAGGATTATTTTTTATTTCTATGAGAAAGAGATGCTCATTGATTCAGCTGAGTTAACATAGAGTTTCTGTTATATGTTGGCCATATTGAAAAAATTCTCAACAGATGATTTTAAACATACATATGGAACGAGAGTGTATGGTCTGGAATTGTGATGTTGACTGAAATATGAAAACACTTTTAGGCTGGTAATGCAGGAAGATCTTTTAAAAAGTAACAGTTTCTGTGTCTATTCTTTTTCTGTTCCTTATAGTTAGTGCTTAGTAGTTTTCTTAATATGTAACTGATGTTTCTGGGCATAGATGGGCAAGGATGTATCATTCTATTCTCCTAAATATTGTTCCGTCACTAGAAGCTATCATAAACTAAAACTTATTGTTGATGCAGAGACTATCAAATCTTCGCATCAGTGCAAACTTCAATGACCATCTCTGTATGAAAGTGACCGAGGCTTGTGCTCGCGTAGGCACCCTTGACTATGGTATGAACCCTATACAAAGGTCTTGGATCCATCTTTATTTGTTGCCTTGGCTGTTGGGGCGTGTGCTTGTTTCCACTTTTTTGTTTTCTGTTGAATCAGGGTTCTGATGTTTTTTTTTTTGTACAGCTTTAGATTCCCTAGGGGAGACCTTGTGCATTGCATTCTAATGAAAACAAGAATGATGTATAGATATTCAAACAAAAAGAAAAAAAATGCCATCTATTTGTTCTGCCATCATGCCATGATACATTATGTTAACTTTTCTTTAAATAATCTTGGCACAAGTTTCTCAAATTCATTCATTAGGAAGCATTATACAAGGTTGACATGCTAAAGCATATATGACATTATCTCAGATACATGAAGATGTTAACTTTCATGTACTGCCTGGAAGCATTTAAGTTTTTTCACTTTTCAAGTTGTGTGCCTTGCATAACTAGACATATTAAACATTTATGTGCCAGTTTCTGTCTGGCGATGTCCCATTTTGCCTTCAAAATCAAGTCTAACTGAACCCAGGGCCCTATTGCCCCCATTAATTCATTTTATGACATCAATGCAGGGTTGAAGGCTTTATGGAAGCATAATGTTTATGGAATAACACCAACCATTGGTTCTGCTCATTATCTACTGGTATTTGACTATATTAACTCTTATCACTTTCCAAGTTACTTGGTTACAATTCCCTTCTTTTGCAGCAACATGCTAAAGAGCACAACGATACTGAACTAATGGAAAGCATAATGCAAGTCCTTAGAAGAAATTCCTTGCCGTTGCAACCAGGCACTGCTGATATAGTTTTCAGGTATGTCATTTTTGCTTTTCAATAATTTATACCATTGTTTCATCTATTGTTTTCATATTATAGTACACTGTACACCAAGACCTGGGCTTTTAGATAAATGTTAAAAATTATATTTAGGTCTTAGAGATATTAAATTGGTTCCTGCATTTGACTGTGTCATATCAGTCATGTATATTAGCGCTGTAGTTCTGACTTCTGAGTCACTTTGCCCTTGTTTTCTTTAAAAATATAAATCCTGAAAATGTTATCTTAGTAGACTATTAACTAGGTTAACTAGGAGTCCTACTGAATGACCGAGAGTCATATCTAATAATGTGAATTATGTAGAAATGGTAACCTCGAAAGCTTGTTACGATTGATTTCTATTCCAGTGTTCCTTGGTTCATTCTTTTGCTTTCAAGATTCCATGGTCCTATCGATATTAATTTCATGGATTTATATTGTCTTATGCAGCATCTGCTATAACGCTGATAGATGGGATTTACTCTCAAAATACGCGGAAAGATTTGTTAAGGCTGGCGTCAAGTTGCATCGTACTGCATTTGACATTTGGATGGAATTTGCTGCCAAAGTTGGTAAGCAGTTTGATTCTTCATTGCTTGTTTCAAGTGGCATGGCTCAATCCTGAGGCAGTTACCTTACCTGCATGATAAAATCCAGGGGGGCGGTGCTATTGTCAAAGTTAATGTTTTTTTGTTTATAAAATAGTCATTTTCTGTTGCTTGCTAGACAAATCTAAGTTTCCCTATACTGCTTTTGGAGTTATGACATGGTTCTGTTCTGTGAAGGACACTTTCGTAACAGAGTTCTGCTTCTGCAGGAGATTCACAAGCTATTTGGGACATAAATAGTCTAAGAGGCAAGTCTGTCAAACACTATACTCTTGCAACAGGTTTTGCATGTGCAAAGGTAATTGTTCCTAGAATCGACATTATTACACGGAATTGTTATACTACAGTATTACTCTTTCTAGTGTTTTTCCCCCTGTGAAGTTGAACTGACCGATTTACATCTGTGCTTTTCGACCTGCCATGTTAAGTCGCAATAGTGCACTAAGTAGCACTTACTGTAGCATTACTACGTCATGATCCACGGGTCTGTGTTAGCACTTGTGCCCATTTGTTGAGCGTAACTACATAGGTGCTGTTGATCCATTGCTTCAGGTTCCTGATATCAGATTCATTATGAGTTGTTTTGTTGCAGGGGTTTCTGCTTGAACGCAAGCTGGAAAGTGCCGCTGGCATTATTAAACTCCTTAATAAGGTTGGTACACAATACTGATTGCCATCAGACTTTTCTTAGTAAAATATGGGAATTGCTTCATACCAACAGCATCTTCTGATTTCTTCTGGATAAATAATGCCTTACTCTTAATGCCCTACTGTTTTCCTTTGTTTGCTATGCTGTTCAAGCATTTCGAACTCATGCTATTTTCAGCATTTTGAATGTGAACATATTCTTCACGAACACCACTGAATCTTTATGCCAAAGTATTTGAGTAATCAGTTTTTTATTTTGCATATAAAATCCTTGAAAGACGTTTACCAGATGAAAATTTATGGTTGCATGTAGCATTTGCCTGATCAGAAGAAACCATTTGTCAAGGATGAACTCCAAAAGCTGATAGCTGAATGGCCTACAGAGGTGATAAAGAGGCAGAAGAAAGATGATAGGAAGGTGGGATAAATGATTTTTGGTTTGATTTCTCCACAATCAGGAATATGGTACTTTTGTAATGCCCGGCAGAATTATGTTCTCCTTATGACATTACATTTTGGAAGTAAATTGACTTTCTTGGGGATCTGTTATACTTACATGTACTTGTCTAATATCAAAATATCTCTATTTATCAGGCTATGGAGGAAGCTTTGGTCAAGGACATCCCTACAATGATCAATTGCCTGACAAAGTCAGGCCTCGATATTCCTGTGGATTTGGAAAAGCTTGCCCCTCAGCTCCAAGCAGCGTAGTAAAGAAGATGCACGGCTTGCCAGATGATGTAACAGCTGCTGTATACCTGATACCCCGAGGAACGGCTTTTTTTTGGCACGGATGCAAGCAGGCAACCAAGATCGAAGCCCAGCCATTTTGATCCGATATGTTGACACGGTTAGAGCTAGCCTCGCCGATAATAACATGGGTCGCTCTGTTGTGATTTGTGACTCGTGACCTTGATTCGTTTGTTGCATCAACGCTGGAACGCTTTTGTCTGGAAACCTGCAGTTAACTCATTCGTCAACTATTGTCATTTGCCCAGATGCCTTCTCCTGAGAAAGTCATCCTGTCGTGGCGTTGTACTGGAAGAACAGTTAACTAATAGCACACGTCGGGGACTTGATTTCGTTTGTATGTCCTAATAGCAGTTAGAATTGTCTAGTACCATTTTCAGGCAGTTCCTGTTGAGCTCGATACCTTCTCTCGATGCATGCATTAGTTTTTTCGGGAGCCATATGAACAATCAATTCGAGCTGCTAGGCTGTAACTAGATGTAATCCTGCGTTCATATATGTTAGTAAATGTCATTCACAACTTTGCGCTTTTGATTCAGCGCGTTATTAACACGAGAAAAATGGGATCGATCGTCTGCGTGTAATGATCAGGGTTTAAGGCTAGTTATGATCTCTGCACAACTCTGATACTAGTTGCCTAGCTGCATTGATCTTCATGACACTGGTGATGATAATGCAGGTGAAGATTATCAAGAACGCAGATTGATAGTGGCAGAATGAGTAGCACAGGCCTTCGTCTTGTTGTGATCCTGATGGCGCTGTTGTGCTCTGCAACGAATGCCTTCTCCTGGAGCATCTTCTTCTCGTCGTCCAAGAAGACGAGCTACGGGGGCGCCGCGGCAGGGACGCCGCGCCAAGGAGGACCCGAGGGGCGCGAGGCTGCTGGAGAACGCGCGACGCCGGATCGCCGGGCCGGCGACTTGCTGGAACGAGGCGTACGGGCGCCTGTTCGCCAGCTGTGCCGACATCATGGCCGTCAAGGAGCGGCAGCCCAGGCTCGCGTGGCACCTCAGCAGCTGCTTCCAGGAGGACTCCGGCAGCCCGCCCGCCGCTGCCTCCCTGCGGCGAGCACTCCGCGACGGTGCACTGCCGCAAGCGCCTTACCGACTCCGAGGGCAAGGTCTTCCTCGAGACCAACACCCTGTGCCACCAACTGCAGTAACTCAGTAAGTCCCTGCCTGTTTCTTCGGGATCGCTAGTTATCGTGTTCTTGTTTTTTAATTAGCTCTCTGATTAGCATGTCAGTTTCAATGACCGCGTGACGTTGCAATTGTATCACTGGTTCTTGATGATCTGTTTGTGCAGGGCTGAGGCGTTCAAGCACAGCACGGAGAGGCTCGTGAACGACCTGTCAAGGTCGTCCAAGTCCGCGCATGAGAAGCTGGAGGTAATCGAGGAGAGGTCAGGCCATATATTGCAAGAATCCGAGAATCTCCGCGGCTCGCTGTCGTCGATCGCCGAGCAGACCGATCACCTCACTGCGGCGTCCAAGGCCGTCGGAGCCCAGATCGGCGACGTGCTGGAGCGCTCGAGAGCCATCTCCGAGCAGTCCAGGGAGATCGCGGGCGCCCAGGCGGAGCTCAAGGCCGGGCTGCCCGAGACGAGGGGCGCGGTGGCCGGTGGAGGCCGGCATGGCGCGGGTGGAAGAGTCCTACCGGAGCCTCGGCGACGGGATGGACAAGCTCAGGGAGGACGCCGTGGGCGTCGAGAGGGTGATCAGGGCCGTCGGCGACGCCATGTCGTCGATGATGGACGGCCTGCAGCGCACCACAGACGACATCGGGAGCGTGGCCGGCAGGTCGCTGGAGAACCAGATGCAACTTCTGGATGGCCAGGCGAAGGCAATGCGAGGGCTGAATGGTCTCTAATTCTCTACAGCTTCCAGGCACAAGCACTTGAATAAAGCAGGTAATGTTGTGCATAGCTACAATCTTTTCGATTGAAATATGCTTTTCGGTGAACTGGCTGGTACATACAACTCAATACTATCGAGCGTTTTAACAGTATAAGGTCGAAGTAGGAGGATGTTTATTGGGGTATTGGACAATTGCACGGAGACGATTCACAAGGTCGTGTATTTCGGCCAACAGCAGCAGGAGGAGCTCCTGGTCCGGCAAGAGAAGATCCGGCACGCTCACGATCATCTCATCCAGAATTCCCACTAAGTACCGCAAGTTCAGGTTTCTTTATCTACTTCTCCATTTAAAAGAAAATTTCCCAGTGGTGTACTAGTAGCTCTCTTATGCAGGCTTGCTTTGTTATATGCAGGAAATGTTCAGAGCGAAGCAGGCGAACATCTTCACTGCACTGGACAGGCTCTACGTCCTCCACAACGCCATCCTGGTGGAGTCCCGGTTCGTCAAGGCCTTTTTCTTCTACTGCTGCATCGCGTTCCTCATCTACATGCTCACCAGCGCCCAGCAGACGTTCGCCATCAGAGGCCAGCTTTATTTCGGTGAGATTCAGAGTTCAGACAGTTCTTTTAATATCATTCAGGCTTCAGACTTCAGTTCTGAAATACGCATCTGCACTTTACTGGATTCTGAAATATTCATCTGGTAACACGATAATTCTTGCTAGGTCTTTGCACTCTACTGGATTCTGAAATATTCATGCTGGAGATTGGAGTAATCAAACTCGGAGCTGATGACTTCAGGTGCCAGTTCTGGATCATGTCCAAAGTGCTGCCGCTCAGATCAGCGTTCCTCGCCGCTGCCGTCGTTCAGATCCTGCACTCCATCTTCACATTCAAGTACGGCACCATCACTGAATCATCAAAACATAATACTTGAAATCATTTGACGGTGAATGATTCGATTGCCCATTTTGTTCCAGGGATTCTGATGTTCTGAACCATCACCTGCTCCAAACATTGGTTGAGAAAGTCCGGGCAACTGAAGGCAATGCCGGTGGCAGTGAGCGCTAACTCACAGACAATGCATTCAATAGCTTAGCTCAGCCACTGTGCCAGTACAGAACTGACCAAAAAATTCCAGCATTTTTTCAATGTCCTTTGCAATAAACTGTCATGCTAGTACACATCTGACCATTATTTCGAAACCTCTCTGGTCCAGGAGACGTGGTGCGTGATCCATATAGCTCTGGGAGTGATGGAAGCCTCAGCGACTACTCGTGGATCTTCGATGAGCTGCAGGACGAAGTGAACAGCAAAATAGATTCAGATTTCGTGGTGCCGGAACAAATTTGCCAGAAAAATCGTATTTTGTCGCACCTGATTTTTCAAAAGAATAACTAAATACATTCTACGTGTATGCCAGGATCAGTTTCATCATATATGCGGTGACATTATCAGTGATATACAGTTCTATATCGAACAAAAATAATTTTATTGAAATAAATACCAAAGTTTTAAACAGCAACGAAAGAACTCGAGAAAACTCTAACGAGAGCTTTAGGGCACACCACAGGCAATCGACAGGGGGCAGCGGCGTAGCGACCACAAAATCGTTGGCGTCGGTGCTCTTCTGGCTAAACTACTTTTAGGGATTGTTGAGGATAATCAAGGACACGTCTCTGTCAAAGGGATCGATGATTGGAGCTCCGGTTCACCGGGGAACGTGGCTGACATTCTAGGTATGCAAAACGTGTACAGGATTGGGCAGCAGGGATTGCGACGTCGAGAACGGGAGCTCTGTTGCAGCTTTGGATAAACCGATTTTGGGAGGATGTAGAGGACTAGAAGGGGCATGTCTCGGTCAAAGGACTTGTGGATTGGAGAGCTAGTTCTCCGGGGAACAAGATTTGAACCCGCTTTGCACGTGCAGAATTCCAAACTGGGCAGCGGGCACAGCGATCGTGATCCTGGTGACGTCGGGGCTCTAATGGACAAACGGTTTGGTGAGGGCGTGTGGTTCATCCAGGGGTATGTGCTGGTTCAAGGGCGTGGCGATCCGATCTCTGATCAGTCGGAGAACGTAGATGCCATTCGGCGGTCACACGGCTGTCTGCGACGGCGACGGCCGTGGCCACGTAGCGAGGGATTTGGCCAGGCTAGGGGTTCGATTAAGGCTCACAAATGGCATCCATACAGAAGAAAAGAGGAGGGGAAGGGGTTGGTTCGGTCCTCACCTTGCTACGACGATCGGTGACGAAGAATTCGCGCAGACGAGGATGGCACCGGCGGCACGGCGGCGGTGGCGACGGAGATCTCGATGGCTTCTTTGTTCCTCTGGCCAAACGGTTTTGGAACATGATGAGGAACGACCTGGGTCAGATCTCAACAAAAGATGAAGTTATTTGGATAGACGGATCACCGGGAACACAGATACCAACCGACGATGACATGGCTGTCCGCGACGGCGAACAGTGCCTAGCAGGTTAGGGGCAGCGGCTAGGGTTTGGTGGACATGGGAAAAGGGCAGGGGAGGGTGTGCTGGTCCCTTTTTATGGGGCTAGGGACGTCGGGCTGGTGAGCCAAGGTGAGATCCAAACCGGCCATGGCCTAGGCCCAAGTTATGATCTGATTGTGCGATGCTAATTCGTAGGTATGTGTTTCGAGAATGATATCTCCATCGTCTAGACTCTAAATGGACGTTTTTGGACTCTAAATTACAGTACTAAAAAAGACCTACAACTTTGATATTTATTGAAACTTCTGAAAACACCATCTTAATTTTCAAACATGCACCACAAGATAAACTGTTTGAACTCAGACTTATCTGCGCAACACTAATTTCGGGGGCCATAACTCCTAGGTCTATTATCCAAAAGAGGACTTTCATAGGTTCAAATCGAAGCTCTCGACGAGACCTACAACTTTGTTATTATCAAGATTTGCATTTGAGGTTGTATTGAACTCCGAAACTGCGTGAGAAGATGAGACTGACGACGAGGAGTAACTGTTAGCCGGCTTCAATTGTCATTATGGCCATTTAAACGGCGGTTTCCACTTTGAATTATTAGTAATTGAAAGAGGATAAATGGATGTCAATACGTCTTGATTAAATACTAACTCGAGCTTTGTTTGCCGGCCTTGGCTGCCAGGCGAAAGGGACGACATTGTTTGGAAGTGGATAAAACGATTAGGTACATGCACATGTAAGAGAGCTAGTTTGGGTTAGTTTTAGCGCACATGTGTACTATCATGCTAGCAATCCAACGTGATGTAAGGTTTATGACTTAATGCTGATTTGAAGCTACAGGCTAAAAAAAAAATATTGAGGAAAAGCAGTACATACTGAGTTGGATTAAAATGATGCATGATGAGATTGTCCATGAAGTATTTTTGAATAATGTAGAAAAAATAGAATAAGAATTTATCTAACCTTAAAATTTCTTAACCTATTCTAATATTTTATAAATACATTTTTCGTCACACAAAATAAATTCTTTTTAAACTATAAACAAAATTTTAGAAAAACTTTCAAATTTCAGGAAAAATATTATTTTATTGTTTCAAAATGCTCACAACGTGCGGGATGAAAATGGCAATAATTCAATCACCACGTCCAATTCAAGGAGATATAACCTTCGGCCGCGCTTTAGACCGCACTGATAGCACACACAATCACAGCAGTTATGCTAAAAAAGTTGTAAAAGTGTCAGCATTGGGCTGAAGAGCAAGTGTGAGTTGCAGAGTGACATCCTAAGATTAATTAACAATTCCTTACTCGAATAAATCTAACATGACATATAACTGCTTATAAGAATGGAAAAGAGAACCTAATGTACAGAATCGACTAATTGAACTCCCTCTCCAGCCTATACACTGAAGTTCGGAAAAATCCCTACATGAATGGATCTGAGAAAAAACAATTCATTGTTGCAGCCCTTGAATCCAAATCAGATCTCCCAGTTTGCAGGAACCGCTGTAAAGAATATTTTTAGTATTGAAGACTTCTTTTGCACAAAGCACGATATGATGTATCATCTAGCCCGGGCAGTTGCCGGTTGTTTTGAAGAGCGGCCAGACTTGTGTTTCCGCTTCTGGTTGCCTGCTGCAGAGTCGACCAATGGTCCCGACCAAGTAGGTATTGCGCCTTTCTCATAAGGAAATACAGTGCTGAAGGAAGAAGGATCTGGGGGCTCAAATGCAGGTTCCATGTGGTTTGAACAACCCAAGGGAAATCCAAGCGCACCATCCTGATGTGGTGGAGGGAACTTTTCACTCTTGCTCTTCGCATTTGCATGCGTTATTAGCCTTCTTTTCTGTACAAAAAGAAAATATTGTGTTAGCCAAGAGATTAAAATTTAGCACCCTTCAGACAGATGCTATGCAACACAGTACATGCAAACAAGCTCATGCAAATGAGCAAATGAGCAACTGGAATCAGTAAGGAAGTTAAATCAACATACATCAATATTTGCTTGAAGTTCAGCATTTGCCTCTGGCGCTGGAACAGCTCTAGGCCGATCTCGTATCCTTGTCTTCCTTGTTCCATTGCCATTAGCTCTACCACCAGCAGCTCTTAAGCTGTTGACCATGCAATGAATAAGCCAAACAGCATTTTATACAGCACAAAAGCTAAGATATATCAGACAATGAACAACCATAATGTCAAGAAACAGTTGATTAAGAAATAAGAAATTTGCATTTTGGGGAATAATTGGAAATATAATGACAAAATACAACAAGAAAAGTAGGGAGACAAATTGTTGCATGACTCATCATGATGTGAAAGCAGTATTTCATGATGATGTCTAAGCATTATTCTCAACAAGCTCCCAGAAATCCTGGAATCTTGGCACAATAGCCAAGACTTCCACTTTAGACAAATCAGTACATGCCCTTGCAGTACACCAAAGTTACTTTTGAGACAAGGAATAAAATTTTCTAAAACGCTGAATATGTTTTTTGTCATGCTATGCCCTCCCCTGCCATCAATGTGAGCAATGTTGCCCCAAGTTCCATTGCTCATCGAAGGTGCAGAAGTAGGCAAAGTACTCTCAAGCTTAGCTCAAGTTGACCACTTTAAGGACCCGTTTGGCAACTCCAGATCCAAGATTTTTTGGAGCTGGTCAAACCTAGCTCCAAGAAATCTTGGATTTGGAGCCGTGAGTGGATTGAGAGTATTTAGTTGAGCCATCTGGTTTTTATTTTGAACTAAAAATAAAAGTTTAAACCACTTTATTTTTTCATACAAACTCTAAATCCAGCATGTATCTCGGAGTTGGAGCTGTACCAAATAGGCCCTAAATCATACACTTTCTCAGGGAAAGAAAAAACAATTGAATGCCACACATCATTCAGCACTCATCACACTTAGATGACAATACAGAGAATTGAAAAAGACAGGGAAAAATATAGATATAACTTTGTAAGGAGAGTTAGGGCCACAAACCGTCTAGCTTCTTCATCTCTTCGTTTCGCATCCATCTCTTTGCTCGGTGGATATTGGGGCAAACTAGAGGGATCACACGCATAAGGCTCTGTTGTAAAGAACTGCATGTATAGTGAAAATAAGGGGCTTGCTTTTGAAAAGAGCTGTTCGCAATAACAATGCACAACAGCATAGATAAGTTAGTCGCATAGGTTGTAACAATCATATGTATGCTAAAGAAGAATAAAATTTGAACTCAAGCTTACAGAATAAAGTTGGAACTTTCTGAACTGAAAGCCTAAGATTTTCTAGCATCAAGAGGCTCAACTAGTTAATGGCAATATCTTGATCAATACAATAGGCAGCAATTCATGTTGTTGCGGCTACAATTCAAATACTTTCATGCCCAGTAAGCATTAAACGATTGTTGCCCTCTGGAAATCTGGAAACATTGAGCATTTTCTTTTGAAGGACTAACATTAAACGTTGACCTGTTAACCAGCTGCTGCATAATCTCTTCTGAAATCGATTGGAGAAACCAAAGTGGTCAACAAGTTAAATTAGATCATTACTACTGTCACCCTTTGGGTACAAATGTTCCTGGTGAATTAATATGCTATCGTTAATGTCATCCTCAAAGGTAATTTACCCATTAAGTGAAGTCTGTGTTTTCATTTATGTAAAAGTAGGAACAGAATGATAAAAACTAAGACAACTTACATCACTTTTTAATGCGGAAGTTGCCGTTAAACGATCAGCTGGATCAATTGCAAGTAGCGTTTCAATCAGTCGAAGTGCTGATTGAGGAAAATCTTTGAATGTATCCGTTATTCGCCTTTTGTATGGCTGCTGAGGCTTAAATATGGTTGCATGAGGCAACTTTGATTTTTTCCAATATTCTTCCGTTGGGGAGCCACATAGCTTAAAAATTTTATGCAGCTGTTCCACCTAAAAGATGCAGACAAAATTGAAAGAAGAAACATTGAGAGAAGCAATGGATGAAAATAAATTGCGGCCGAACATTCGACCATCACTAAAATGTATAACATAAAAACAGTTCAAAACAGTTGCATTTCCAAATTATTTAATTGAATTGCTTGGTGTGAACAATATTTAAGTGGACGAGCTCTGGAGAAAGGCATGGGATTCAGGATTTTAACATGTAACAAAGGTGGCAAATGGCACTAAGGATTGATTTCAAAGCAGATCAAAGTTTTCAGATGACTGATATGTTCCGTTATTCCCATGAATCAGGTATACTTCTGCAGTACGTTCGTAGAATAACTATTAAATCTGAACTTGAACTTGCTCAAAACTGAACTATCATTTTCATCAGCAAGGCCAGCTTGCACGACAACAGCCTTGAATAGGTTAAGTTATCATCGAACAATTTCATCTAACAAAATTATAAAGCCAGTATAACTTGGATGAGAAGTAGAAAATTTCAAGGTTTGCCTACATATGAACAGTACTACAGCAGGATCTCAGCTAAACAGAATCAACTGTGATTTCCTTGATAACAAAAATTTCACAGCCATGCTAAACAGAATCTTTAAACGATGTATGTTGATACCAGGAGGTGTTTCAAGCACAATATAGGGCAATAGTTAAGCATTCTTTAGCTAACCTCAGTCCGTCCTGGCATAATAGGCTTTCCAGCCAGCAACTCAGCAAGGATACATCCAGCACTCCACAAGTCGACGCCAAGTCCATAATCCGTCGCACCCAACAGCAACTCCGGTGGCCGGTACCACAGTGTCACCACCCGACTCGTCATTGGCTGTTTATGGTTGGGATCAAAGAGCGACGCCAGACCGAAATCCGCAATCTTGAGCACACCATTGTTATCCAAAAGCAGATTTGACCCCTTGATGTCGCGATGCAGCACTCCCCGGTTGTGGCAGTGCTCCAGCCCTGACAACAACTGATGCACATAGCACTTGACCTGCCCCACATAGACATCTCAATCAGCCGCATTTCACATAACTGGATGCGATGCTGTGTCAGCAAGACGGGATCCTGACCTGGGGTAGCGTGAACTTGATGTCGGGGCTGGCAGCTAGGCCGGCGAGGTCGTGCACCATGTAGTCGAAGACAAGGTAGAGGCTGCAGGACATGCGGGAGGTGACGAGCCCATCGAGCTTGACGACATTGGGGTGGTCGAGGCGGCGGAGGATGAGGATCTCGCGGGCCATGAACCGCACGCTCTCGGGCTCCAGGTTGTCGAACCGCACCTTCTTCAGCGCCACGATCTTGCCGCTCAGCGAGTCCCGCGCCTTGTACACATTGCTGTACGTGCCTTGGCCGATCTGAGAGAGGGAAAAAAAAGATGCAATTTTTCATCCTGGGGCGCTCGCGCGACATGGATCACGAAGCTGGGGAGGCCGAAGAGCTTGGGGGAGGGGGCGCACCTTGTCGATCTTCTCGAAGGAGTCGGCGCGGCGCGGAGTCCAGCCGTTGATGGCCTCGCCGGCGACGGCGGAGAGCCAGGCGGGCCAGCCGGCGGCGACCTGCTCGCCGCGCGCCTTGTTTGCGAAGCTCCCCCCGAGGCGGACCTCGGCATGCGCCGCTGCCGCCGCGGAGCGCGACGACCTCGACCGCCGCTCCCTCTTCACCTGCGCTGCCTTCTCGGCCTTCTCAGCCGCCCGCTCCGGCGCCGCCTCCGCCGACGCAGAAGAAGAAACCCCCTCCTGCTGCGGCTGGGAAACAGTCGCTGCAGTGGGGTTCCGGCGACGGGAGGAGGATACGGCGGCGGCGGGGCTGGAGGTGGAGGGGCGGCCGTGCACGCAGCCCATGGTGGACGCGGCAGGGGTGGGGCGATCACCGGCGGCGGGGCATGGATTGGGACGAAGGCGGGCGCGTGCGCGAGAGGCTTCGCCGGAGGACGACGCGATCCGAAGGCGGTGGGGAAGGTGGGAAGCGGAAGGAGAGGTGGTGGTGATGGTGGGCGGGGGGGGGGGTCAGTAAAGTAAAGCTGCGCCTGCGAGGGAGGGGAACGGCACGGGACGGGACGGACGGGGCTGGTAGGAGGAAGGGGGTGTGGAACGGAACGGAACGGCAGTTTGACTCTGACGGGTCTGCACCTGAACCTCGTAACCCTCACTCGCAGAATAGAAATTGAGCAGGGGCAGGGGAGTAAATTAACTAGGGATAAAAACTGAAAAATACGGCTTGCTTTTCAGTGGCGTTTTTGTTTTTCTCCAGCGTCTAATTTCCAAATGAACAAAAATTGCTATTTTCAGTCTTCTTCCATTATATATACATTAAAGAACATATGCGATATTCTAATTTCAAGCTATATAGTTGTAGTCCCAGAGGCGATTGGGAGATAGGAAATTTCTAGACCGGCTAAAAATTATATATATATATATATATATATATATTGTTTTTGTGATTAAGCGTAAGCCTACAAACGTTATAGATTGATAAATACCATGTGTGGTTATATCTTGTCGTGTATGACATAAGCAATGGTTATATTGTGGTTGTCGGTGACAACTTGAGCAACAAATCTGTATTAGCGAGAAAATTGTGGTATGAAAATAAAAGATAGGACAAAAAGATATAAGAAAGAGAAAATGTGGTATATATGCTAGTAAGAGAATGTGGTAAATGAAGTATCGAAGCCCAGCCTCCTCTCTTTTTTAAGTGATGATTTGTTTGATTGCTTTTGTGTATGTTTTTAGGGTTTTTGAGAGATGTTTTCTTCTTTCTTTTCCCTAGGGATGTGACCACAGTCAATTCTGAAAAGAATAAAGTTAAGGGCAAAGGAGGGCCCCTGATATTTTTCAGTTGTAGATCCTTGGGGTTTTGTCTCATGGGGAAGGAGACAGGACGCCTATAATATGGGATTATCTAACTACAAAGGGAATAAGTAGGATTATGTACTTTAAGCACATGCCCCCCTTTTAAGAGAAATTGGGCTAATTGCCTTTTTCATATAAATTATATTTCAAATGCTTTGTACTTTGTTGTCACCATTCATCCTGAATGATGGAAGAGCCAAAACAATGTAACTCACTTTGAACACGCATCAATCGCTTTCTCCTATACTTGAAAAAAAAAATAGTGTTCATTTTTAAACAATAACAAAATAAGATGTGAAAAAAAATAGTGTTCATTTTTAAACAATAACAAAATAAGATGTGAATTGACTTGACAACAAATATGCTATCCATGTTTTTCTTACCTGATGTGACAGGGGCGAAGCTAGAACCTAGTTTATCTTGGTACACCACTCAACATATTATGAATTTGTTATGCATTTGCGGAGTAAAAGACTAATACCTGATGCACACACTTGAGACACATGACACATAAATGGTAAGATATAGACCTATAACTAGTAAAATATTTTGGGGCCCAGGTGCCAGTGCACCAAGGTAGCCCTATTGGGCTTCATCACTGTGTTTTGTAAAGATTCAAGGAGAAAACTACGGTTCCCCACTCTTTCTAATGTTGTAATTCAAGTTACCACCCGGTAGAACCTTTCCCTCTTCGTTTCTCGCAACGAACAAAACCTCTTCCTCTTTGTCTCTCCGGAGAAACAAAGCACAAACACAGATCCAATTAAAAATAAAAGGACATTAAATATAGGTATAGCTCTCTTTTTTTATTCCTTCTCTTTTCTCACATTTTATAATAATACAAATATTTATATATATATAAATGACCGAGGAAGCCCCTCTACCTAGGAAACAAATTTGGTAAAGAGTTAGTACCAAGTAGAACGCGGAGGAGGGGACGCTTAGGTGCCCCCACCCTTGCACGCCATAGTCGCCACTGTGATGATGCTATATACAAGAAAAAAGCGGAAAAGATTGTTGTTACCTTATTGATATTGTGGACCGTAATGAGACTTGGTTGGAGATAAAGGTGCTTTTGAAGGCCATAGATTGCTATCCTGGTCAAGAAAATTGCATATGCCATCTATTGATGATAAGATTTGGTATTTACAGTGCAGCGACGATTAGTTTAATGGATGATCAGATGAATAATACCATGACCAAATGAATAATACTATGACAAGATGAATGGTATCTCGACCAAATGAACAGTACTGTGATCAGATAAATAATACCTCTGACCAGATGAATAGTATTCTGATCAGATGAACAATATTTCTAACCAATGAACATTACCTACGTGACCACGATCAGTGGTCACAATCAATTACCAGGCAATCAATGACCACAGTTTTTTCCTGTGGTTGTTCTCTGAACAGATGGAAGAGTTGGCCGAATCCAAGATGGCCGAACTACATTAAAGTGTATTCGGATAAATATATGAGAGTTTTACATGGTCAAATAGGAAATATCTGTTAGTTACAGAAAGTTTGGAGATCAGGTAGGTATAGTCGAATTATATATGTTAGTCTTGTTCGGTTTAAATTAGAAGTCATGATCTCTTATGGCTAAGACTTATTATTCTTTAAATATGAGATGGTCATGGTCGATTGAAGATATCAATAAATAGATCAAACACAATTTAAATTAGCTTTCATCTTTTGTCTAGCTCCTATAATCCCCTCCTCTTTTTCCATCTATATTGCTTCATATTCTTGATCTTGACAACTAAGGACAAGTCGTCGGTCACTCACACTCTGACAGGTCTCTCCCGAGTATGAGTGACGACGAAAGTTCGACGACGCAATACCACAACCAGGGTGCCCTGAGTGCCGCTAGCCAAATATTGCACACGAGTTACTCAGTATTTAACGTGACAACTTTTTCACATCAACACCATCTGCAATGATACAGATTTTCTCATTGAGGTTGGCTAGAACTCCTATCAACAATAGGCTCAATACATGGCATCGTGCAACAGGGTTCTATCATCGAGATGACTGGCCCTGAGAGAGGCATTATAATGCTCTCCGATGTTCTGATTGAGTTTGACTAGAGATGTCAATGGGGAATTCCTCGTCGGGGAATGGCTTATCATCTCCATCCCCGCATGAAGAAAAATTCTCCGTTCCCGTCCCCGGTCCCGCTCGCGGGAACTATTTTCTCCCCATCCTCATCCCAATCCTCGCGCGGGGAATGGGGACCCGACGGGGAACCCGTCCCCACCCACCTGGGCCGAGGCAGCCCACTGAGCCAAGGCCACCCACTGGGCCGACCCGCACCATACCACGGCACCAGGTTGTGCCTGGCTGGGCTGCGCGCTAGCACCCGCCTGGACCGCGCATCTAGCTCCCGCCTGGGCCGGTCGCGCACGCCTAGGCCACCACTGCTGGGCCGAAACGGGTCCCTGCGGGGAAACGGGGACGGAGAATGCTTCCCTATACCCGTCCCCGCTAGACCCGACGGTGATATAATTTGTACCATTTATATCCCTGCGTGTGACGAAATCTCTCCATCCCCGTCTCTTAATAGAGGAATTTCCTGTGGGAATCGGGGATCGAATCCCTATTAACATCCCTAAGTTTGATATGAGGACTAAAAATGGAGAGAAAGAGGAACATGATAGCCTCCAGCTGATTGACGAACTGATGATAAACTAGGACGAACGCATGCTATCTGGATTAGTGGCAATTGTGGCGCAGTGGGCACGTCTTTAACATTTGTTCAGGCTGGAGTGGAGTCCAGAATAGAAGCCGTCGTATCCGAAGTGCAGAGTACTTTTGATTTATCTCTTACTTCCTTTTGATTTAATTCTTTTCAAAGAATTCCAGCTTTTCCATGGCACAGCTTTTCATGTGGCTTATAAGGGTTTGTCTGCGAATCCTGAAGCTCTATTCTTCAGGGAATACTCGGCCGTTTCTGCATATAAAGCACATTTTTATGATGTCTCGGATACTCAACTTTAGTAATCATTTGGAAGAACTCGGTTCCTCCAAAATGTAATTTTCTTTTTGTTTGGTTGGCTCTCCGAAACATATTTTGAACTGCTGACAGACTTTCTCTTAGAGAATGGTCATGCTGCCCGCTCTATAGACGCACCGTGAAAAACATTACCATTTATTCACAGAGTGCAGATTCTCTAAAAAAGGTTTGTAACCTCATTGCATATCGGATCGATCAACCAACTTTGTATTCTTTATCGTGGATACACTCAACCTCCATGATCCAATGGTGAAGATCTCTTTTATCAAGCTCAAGCATTCCCAAAAAGAGGTTAAAATCTCTTAATGTCTTTACATGCTAGGAACTTTGAAAAGAGCGCAATAGGTGGATTTTTAGAAATATTGAGCAATCTATATTTACCTTAGCCCAGAAGATCAGATAGGAGGCAGATATTTAGTCATCTGTAAGAGCGCAACGTCTAGAGCGCCTCTTTTCGAGAGAATAGGTCTTTCTGCCTTGTCTGACTAGCGTTTTTGGTTGGCTTTTCCCTCTTTTGTTCTAGTAGTTTTGTAAACTTTGTTTCTCCTATTTAATATAACGGGTAGCTCCCATGCCAATTCGTTTATAAAAAAAAAAAACAGTTTCTGGTTGCCGTCCTGATGCATACATACCATGATGCATTTCAAGTTCAAGGTGGGTCAAAAACGCTCTGACGTGCACCATTATATTGTTCATCGTCCAGTGGTTAGCTGTGCAGTTTAATCTTGCATCAGATGGATGTGCACTTGACTATATTTTGCATTTGTGCTGGAACTGGGTACTGTTTAACAAAAGGAGAAAACAAGGAGCAGGAGAAGGTCACCATTCTCTCTCTCTCGCTGTCTCAATATTCATCTCTGAAATTGGTCAGTGTGAATCCCAAGGAAGGAGAAAGAAGAGAGGAGGTGCCTTAGAAGAGAAGAACATGTCTGCACCGCACACCAGTAGCTTCGCTTGCTCCGGCCTTGGAGTACGGAGCCACTCTTAACGGCGGGGGACAGCAACAAATCGCTGTTCCACCAACACCGCATCTTCTACTCGGCCGTACGACGCCTCCTCGTGTAAATTCCAAGCCGTTGCCACATCTGCAAAGGAGGAACACAAAGCCCGAATCCAAGGAGTGTCCTGACCTGATGGCTCATGCATGCGACTCCATCTATTTATTTGCTTGTTCGGAACATATATAGGAATTTCATTTCACGGTAATTTCGCAAGAATCCCAAATAAGAAGGTTCAATTTTTTTTGCATGGAAGAAGGTTCAGTTTTACGATAAGCAAATGGTTAAAATGATGCCGTGTCAAGCATCTGTGTCTGTGCATGATGATTCAGTAGTGTCATGAGCAGTATTAAGTTTTTCCCTGACACGTATGAATGATGGAGCTGCTCGTCCCCTTCCTTCTCCCTGGGTATATTCCGTGGCACCTTCAGGGCAACTGCCAAGGAGTGAAGAACTGAACTGAACCAGCACAGTGACTGACATTCTGGCCCAACACACACATATGATATCCTATCACTGATTCTGCCCCCTCCATTTGCACCAGCAATAAAATTTCTGACCACTTTAGGCCATCCAGATCTTAGATCCTCCAGTTGACTTTCCTGGAGAAATTTCGGCCTCCTTTCAGTTTCAGGCCAACCACTACAACGAAAGGGATTTGGCAAACTAACTTGTTCTTGGCAGGAACACAACTCCATCACTGCTCAGGCTCAGTGATGTGTAGCTGCTAAGGTTAGTTGTGTGATTGCATCATGGATTAGTTTCTGAGCTGCAACTGCTGAGACTTTTAGTATTTGTCATGCTTGATGCTCCCTTTTGACTTGCTAGCTAGGATCCAGTCACCCAGCAACCTTTTTCTAGTTTGGACCAGGTCTATCTCAGGTTGGATAGGTTGAACTTAAAAGTAAACCAGATTGCAGGTTGACCATTACTACTTTAATCCCCCAAGGATCTTCGATTAAGAGCCACGCATGCTGGGACAATATCCCCCAAGAATCTCCTGATTGCATTTCATACACAGAGCACATCTAAGCGCTGAATAGGCTGGCTGGATCTCACACACCTAAGATTCAGAGCAGATAATTCATCACTCATATCTAAGAATGCCTGCAGCCTGCCCTTAACACATATTTCAGACAAAATGAAACCCCCCACCATTTTTTCTCTGAATTTTCTTGCCACGTGAATCCCTCAGCTCGTGAAACTTGAAGGTTTCTGATTATATACACCAGGTAATGTTGAATTCAAACGAGGCACATCGATTGATTTCATGTCAATACATGCTACATAGTCCTGGTCGATCCCTGGCAGCTAGGCTTGTTTCAGCTGCTTGCTCTCTTCTAATCTCTACCTGTATGATGTGCCTCCTCTTTCGCCAAGCCAGCTTACCCGGCCCGATTGTACCCTAATGGCACATCAGTTTTCTGCTGGAGTCAGCACTGAACTTGTCAGCAGCGACCAAAGAGCAGAAATGGCGAGGCAAAGATGGTATAGTCGTATAGGTAGCACAGCAGATGTATGTAGGCGCGTCTCGGCTTCTGATATGCATCGTCAGGTGATAAGCGTGCACGGCAGAGATGTGAAAAAATCCTGGAAAAATAAGGACGATTGAGAATAGAGCATAGAAGCATCCTACAAAATTCCGGGGAAAAAATGGAGATGAGTAATATACCACTTTGCATCGTACTAGAGAATTTTATACTCCAATACGATCTGTAGGGGGAAATAAAGAAGAGAAATTTCAGCCTTGGGTGGTCGGTATTTCAAATGCAAACAGGGGTTCTGCTCTTGCAAAAGGAACGCCCGCTCTCACACTTCCCTGCCCCCATTTCGTCGGTGACTCGGACGTGCAGAAATTCCAGAAAAAATCGTGGCGATGAGCAATATAGAACCGCATCGTCGCAAGAAATTTTTTACTCTCTAATACGTTCTGAGGAAGAAATGAGAGGGAGAAGTTAGGATCGATAACATGTCAACGCAAGTGCAGAGCTTTCTTGCTGCTGCTGCTGCTGCTGCCTGTTAACTGAACGTCTTGTTACCTGCTGTGAGCAGGATAGCCCTTGCCGTCGGAGCATTGATCCATTTGCGATTGTAACTGGCTTCAAGTGACCGATCATTGTCAAGCACCTTTTCGCCGGCGCCGTGGCCCCGCTGTTATCAGGGATTTCATACACCAAGATGCAGAGAAGATATCACTGATATCTAAGATTGCATGCCCTTCAAACATACTTAACACAAAATGAACCTCCCAGCCATTATAGATGTGAAGAACATAAGATTCAACACTTCATGTTCTTCCAAGCTTTGGGGATGTAGACTCATTGCGCCTATCCTAACGCGTTGTTCCATTCTACATAACAGCAAGTCTCGAATCGAGGCTACCAAAATTTTTGAGATAGTACAGCACAAGCTTGGCCATTTTTTGAATTACTCATTCGTGGGCGTGCTTTTTCTTCTTTTTCTTCTTGTCCTTCTTACTTGACTCATCAGTTTCCATCGGGGCGTCCTGGTCCTTGGATTTCTTCTTTTTCTTCTTCTCACCATCTGCATCAGCTGAAGGAGGTTCCTCAGTCTCCTTGTTCTTCTTTTTCTTCTTCTCGCCACCATCAGCACCAACTGCTGGAGACTCCCCTGTGTCCTTGGACTTCTTCTTTTTCTTTGACTTCTCGTTCTCCGGCTCTCTATCCTCTTCAGTAGCCGCCTCCACAGGTTCGGCTGGTGGTGCAGCCTCTACCTCCTCATGTTTCCTCTTCTTTGAAGCCACTTCTGACTTCTTTGGTGTTGCTTCAGGGATAACTAAATCTGCTGCTGGATTGTAAGTCTGACAATGCGAAACACAAAGGGTCAGGATGAATGCTTTGAACTCCAGTAATTTCAAGCTGTAGCTGAGGAAAATCATTTGCTAGAAAATGGGAAGGCAACTGTGGCACTGACTGGAATGTTGCATAAAAAATGTGAAATTACTTTTTTGTGTTGACTAACAAATTTATACAGTATCCTACTTGAACATGAAAGTCACTTAAATCAATTTATTTTAGCAACCAGATCTATCAAGATTTTGAAAAAAGGAAAAAAAACAGTGTAGCTCCCAGGTAATCTTTCAATTAAATATTGCTATTCCATTTGAAAAGATACATCAGTAGGTCTTCACTTGCAAAAAAATGGCAGGTCATGAAACAACTTACTTTGGCAGATGTAATTAAAGCCCCAGCACCCTTCTTACGGTCCTTTTCATACATTTCTATCTTGGGCTTCCCTTTTGTGGAACCTGCAGACCTCCCAAGTTCTTTACCCTCAAGGACTCGAAGCCGTGTTTCAAGCTGTTCAAATATTCAATATGAAGCATATCTCATGGAATATTCGGTGTCAAAATTGCTTCTAGACAACAGTAAAAGGTACCTTGGCCCGGCTTTCAAGACCAATGGAGTTATCTTCGCCATCACCAAGAGCATCATATCTTATGGCAAGCGCAGTCTTAGCGGCAAGTGAACGAGAGATCTTCCCTTTGTTCTTTGGAGCAGCCTGGCCTATTAATGATGCATGATAGATGAGACCATACTTTGGCGTAGAATGCTTTGTCTTTAAAGCTCTGAACAAGGCCTGCAGACAGATAAGATGTTCAGGTCCCCAGGACTTATGATTGCATCAAAATCAAACGTTTGGAAATTTAAAATAGTAACAAAAAAATGACAGTGGACAGCATGTGGCACATACAAGTTCAACCATTACAGGGGTAAATTTACACAATGAAAAGAATATTCATCATACCTTCTCTGCTCCCAGTATCTGAATTGTGCTGCCAGGCTGCTTTGCCAAATTTAGCAAACTACCACCATGTGCAATAAGGCGAGCACCAACAAGTTCACCAACAAGTGCAGTCAAATTGGGGGCAATAGTATTCATCCTACTTTTTAGGTAGTCATAGAGCTGGGCTCTGTACTCAGAAAGAGCTAAGACTTGATCACACAGCTCCCTGATGTTTAACAGGTCGATATCACTAACTTCAGTGCCCATGGATATCACAGCTGCCTCCTTTAGCTCCGCTTCCACCTCTTCCGGCAATATCTAAAAGAAACAGGGGGCGGGGGGGGGGGGGGACTCAGTTATAGGAGAGCTTTAGGCAAACACAAAACAAAATGTATGGTTATGTTGACACAACTTACCTCAGAGAAATCAAGGTTAGCTGCATTAGCCCGACTGCCCATTAACTTCACAGCTTTTGCATACTGAATATTATCTGCAACAATTTTTGTTAGCTCTGGAAAGTGCCAACCGTACCATTCACGGACCCTCATCGCATAGGTATTAAGCTCCTTGTCAAGATCATCCAACAATCCAATGGCCTGAATGATCATTGTATCAACCTGTAGAACAGGAGATGGTCACAAATTTGGTGTATATGTACTTGCACACATGGGGAAAAATGAAGAAGTAATTGACATGAGTATAACCAGAGCATATGCTAGAAAACACCAGATCAGGTTGTAATAAAGAGGAATGAATCACAACAATGGTCTGAGAAAGTAGCACGAAGGTAGTAGCAGCAGGCTAACCTTTTCAGGGCTGAACTTCAGCTTATACCTAGACAAACTGTGGGACAGTCCAAGGCTCATCGGACCCAGGTCATGTGGAGCAAGTCCAGACATAAGTTCAGTTAACTGATTCCTCAGCCCTCTCATCAATTCCATCACAGCACTATTGTGAAGGCAGTCAATTTTCTGCAAACACATCATCTCTATCAGTGATTAATCATTGCATGTGAAAGGGGAGAAAAACAACCAAGGCATCTAACAAACCAGCTTTTCTTTGATAGCATTTCCTAGTTTAGAATCAGCAACAGCCAACGTTTCACCATCGCAGTGCTTCTGCAGGAACTTGCGCAGGCCCTTGCTAGGCTTGCTATCAATTAGCAAAGTAGCAGCTGAAAGAGCATCAGATGTATTCTCAAACTTGTTGAAAGCCTTAAGCTCAACCACCTGATATAAAATTCATCATAGCAAGTGAGCATTTGATCAGTGATCTAAATAAAATGCATGATATAAAGCAAGACAGCATTCTACAGACAATGTTCATGAAAATGTGAGAATTATAGTCTAACAATGTAACACTTTTGAGTGATGACCATTCAGTGGAAACTGGAATGCATGTCCAAAGACAGTAATGCCAAGCACTTGACAAATCCATAAATCATTCGAGCATGGCCTCACACAACTAATAAGCTAAAAATATGTGGTCTAAGTAACAGAGAAAGACCATGGTAACAGAACTGAAGCCATGCGGTGAACATGCCATGCCAACACTTGAAAAAACAAGAAACGGCTGCAGCCTCTCAACCTGACGAAGACAGGTAACTAGATACACAAAGCGAGCAGCATTCCAACCATCCAAATGTCCAACTATAATCTAATGCACACAACAATGATAAACTGCAACATCAATAAACTGACAAGGCAGTAAAGTCAACAAAAATAGAACACGCTACACCCATAAGAGCTCAAACGTCAAAGCAAAAGCCACGGATCATTCTACCTGCCGTGCTGACTCCGATGAGGCAAAATCCTTCCACAGATCCTACAATCCAAAGGCACGACATCGTTAGACACCAAAAACCATATGAACACATCGAGAACACACGGGCTGAGACAGATAAAGAGGAGACAGAGCAGCCACCCACCTCAACTTTGCTGAGCTTCCCCTCATCCAGCACCTTGAAAAGGGCGAACCCCGCGGGCGTCTCGAACAGCACCAACATCTCCTCACCTGAATTCCCACACGAAAACCAGCAACCAAGCACGCGTCAGCGCACCAAGCCGAACGAAGAAATAAGGGAAGCCCCACCCGCACAGTGCGATAGCGCACCAGCCGTGCCGTAAAGGCCGCGCCTTTATGGACGCCGCCGGTCGGGCGTGCGGGCGGACACCGGCGGCGGCGGCGTGAGGGCTTTACCTGATCGGGAGGCAGGAGGCGCCGCGCGAGTGGGAGGGAAGGGAAGGGAAGAGAGCGGCGAGGGTTTTAGGGCTCCGCTTATATTGGGCTCCTGCCATTGTGGGCCAGTCCACTTCTCAGGTTAGAACAAAATATACTGGGCCTGAACTAGAAGCCCATTAGGGCTAGTTGTCATAGCTTTTTTATTTTTATATTTCGAAAATAAAAAATTATAAAAATAAACAGTTGTTATTAGGTCACCAACTTCAATGTTCCCACGATTATGGTTAGGCGTGCAGTAACATCTAAGGTAGACGTTTATTTTCTACTAAGATTAGTTTGTCACAAATTCGTTAGCAAAATTGAAGCAAACAGGCCCGTAATTGATACGAACCAGGCGACACGTGAGTGATAAATTATTAGAAATTTAGTGATTTTTATTAAAAATGAGGAGGATAGCGGAAGGGCTGGCACGGAAACTGTTTTATATAGTAGAGATTATTATTATTATTGAAATAATATTTTAAAGAATAGTCCCTAAATAGGCGTGATCTAACTTTTTGCAGATAAGCCCCTGGTTTCGGTCGGTGGACGTGGTCGAACCAGACCAGGTAGCAAGCGCACGAGACGGGAGCCCAATCTGCGATCCGCTCCGAGCCAAGCCCTGCCTGCGATGGCGCTGCCGTCGAGCGCCTCCTCGGCGCGGCTGCGGCTGCTCACGTTGCCGGCGTTGCTCCTGCTGCTCTCCTCCGCCGCGCTGCTGATCTTCCTCGTCCTCCCCTCGCTCTCCCCCTCCTCTTCCTCCACTTCCGCGAACCTCTGCGCCTGCTCGCCGCCCGCCACCACCCACACCACCACCACCGTCACCACCACCGCCTTCCGCGCGCCCGTCACCACCTCCCCCGCCGACGTCGCATGGCTCAAGTCCCAGGTCGCGTCCAACTCCCTCCTCGCCGACGGCGCCGAGGCGTCTCACGACGCTTGGCACCGCCTGCGCAAGGGCATCAACCCCCGCACCCGCGAGCAGCAGCTCTTCGACATCAACAGGTATAACTACACCTCAAGGCCGCTCATAGTTTCAGATCGCCGCTTTTCAATTACCCAATGCACGTTGATTGCGTCCTGTGGAGGATTAGATTGACCGTGTTTTGATAAGATAAAGTTAGCTCCTTTTACATTCCTGTAAAAGGACAGGAACAAGTGAAATTAACATATTAGTATTACAACTACACTTTAGGCACCATGGGATCTCTCACTATCCGGACAAAGAAGCAAGCAACCACACCTCGCTGCCTTGCCCGGGTGAGCTCCTTGTCGAAGAGCACCACAGCAACTACGGTGAGCCGTGGGCCGGTGGCCGTGATATTTTCGAGTTCCTTGCTAATGCCTCCGCCCTCACGCCCACGCACCAGGTTCTTGAAATTGGATGTGGGACGCTTCGGGTTGGTCTGCATTTCATTCGGTATCTCGAGGCTGGGAGGTTCCACTGCCTCGAGCGTGACGAGCTGTCTCTCATGGCTGCGCTTCGGTATGAACTGCCAGCGCAGGGCTTGCTGTATAAGAGGCCAATGATTGTGAGAGAGGAGGATATGGATTTCAGCAAGTTCGGGGATACGGTTATGTATGATCTCATTTATGCAAGCGCTGTGTTCCTCCATATTCCAGATAAACTTGTTTGGACTGGGCTTGAGAGGCTTGCAGGGAAGCTGAGGCCGCAGAGAGGTCGGATTTTTGTGTCGCATAACATTAAATTTTGCTCAAGATTCGGTGGTGATGAGTGCACACGGCGGCTTGCGAAATTGGGGCTTGAATATGTGGGGAAGCACACTCATGATAGTTTGTTGTTTAACCACTACGAGATCTGGTTTGAATTCCAAAGGCCAAAAGTTTAGATCTTGATGCTTGATTGTACAGGAAGATAGACTGAGGTTTGGCTTCTATTTTAGCTGTTTTGGCGGTTTTAAGCACAGAGCAAGTCACGCCTTGTACTTTTGTACACTAATGGGACTTGACATCAGATTGAGACCATTGCTTGCTCTGGGATTAATTCAAGCATGTGCACCAAAAGTCATGATTGAGAGACACTGTGGTGCTTAAGGCTTCCAAGTTACATTAGGTGAATGGTGGTTGAAGGCTCCAGCTTTAGTTAGCACTAATCATTGGATGTAGTGTAACTTTAGCAATGTTTCTGGTAGAATTTTTTTGGTAGCTGGCGTCAAACTCTAGGATAGTTTCTCTTGGTGTGGTGACTAAGTACACTGCTTTTCAATTATGGTTGTTTACATCTCAAAGTTAGGATAGTTTCAGTTACATGTCAATTACCATAGTTTTCGTGCTGGTCATCGGATTTTCATATGTGTTTGTTAGCAATATATTTCAGTTACCTGTTTACCTTTCTTGTTGGTAACAAAGATTAATGTGAATCAATTCTAGGATGAACCTCTGGTTCCCTTATCGTATGTCGAGTGATGTTCAACAGTTACCCAGTTATCGTTAGTGTTTTCAGCTATAACTTTTAATCAGTGTGCTCAGTTCCGTATGCTCAGGTCAAGACCGTAGATTTTTCTTATTTAGATATTCCATATGGTTTAAGACGTGCTTTATCAACCAATGATGGTGATTTATAATTTATATTCATGTATGGTGTAAGCATCTGATGAGTGATGAGCGATGACTTATGTGCATCACAGGATTCACGACTCTGTTACCAAATACCATAGTGTGCCAAAACTGCAAAGTTTCTGTTTTCTAGAATTCATGTCCATCTGTCTCACAGATGTCCATTTCCTGTAATAATTTAGAGACTTTTTACCATCCTCGGAAGGTATCAAGAGGTACCATTAAATTATACCACGAGAGGTACCAAATTTTGGTGTAGAGCGTAACTTAACGGTACCTCCCAAGCACAGTAAAAGCACTTAGGATCAACCATCGGATGCTTATCAGTCAATTTTCTAACAAGTCATTTATCAGTCAATTAGTAAAAAAAGATGCTCGTGTCTAATTAAGCATCATCATTCATGGGAGCTATTGCAACCTGAAAATGATTTGTCCATTTTGAGAGGATCAACCATCATTTCGGCCCAGCATATGCCTTCCCTTCATGATTTATGTGTTTGCTTTGATTTCAGTTACGATTTAGTGAGATTCTGGCAGGTGGACTGCCTGGTCCAAGCTGTCAATTTCTGGTTTAATTCCTGTATCGTGGGCCTAGTAAGTACTGTTCATTGGGTCCATCTTCTGAAGAGTACGTACACCAGACTCCTTGAATGTTCCTGCGTTCTGGCATTGCCCTTCCTACCTGCCCGTTCAGTTACAGTAGTTCATATTAAGAGGTGTTTCGTTTCTAATCTTTGCGCAATTCTGGTGCTTCAGACCTGTCCTGTACCCAGTATTACTGTTGGACTTTTTTTATCTGACGGTTGTAGGGATATCTCTGGATAGGAGATGGATTTAATATAGTCATCTAGTTTTTTAGTGTTTGGTTAGAGGATAAACTGGATGGAATATTCTCCTCAAATGTTGGATGAACTTATCCCGTAAAATTGGCCGGATGAAGCTACTCATATTCTGTTTAAGATTTATCTCTGCTGATGTGGCATATTCTAGTTGATTAAAGTAAATATATATTTTTAGCACGTTTATATTATCTCCTAAACCGTTTATCAAGTTTGCGATCCAATTATACAATTGTATTTATTACAATTAAATCAACCAAAATCTCACATAATTATATTTTTGATAAAAAAAAAACTAAATATATAACAAACGAGTTTTTATAAAATTTTAACTAACCTCGTCTAAGTTCTATCCATCTCATAAAACAAAATAGGATTTACCATATCCTACTACTAAATAAAAAATTAAATCGCCCCCTATCTAATAAAATATAAATAAACTTCTTTCAACCAAACTCGTTCTCCAACCAAACGTACTTTAGCCCGTGCACGTCGACAACATCCTTCAGCAGAAGGATGCCTGTCTGCGTCGAAGCCTGACGAAATTTCTGCCGCTGGGGTTACTCGGTGCTAGTTCCCGCAAATCAGCCGTCCAAAGAGACCCTTGATCGGAACTATGTCCTCTATCGTGTGCAGATGGCTAGAGTGAGGGATAATTGCTCAGTTGTTACTTTAAAGAAGTGATAATTGATATTGAGGATGATATACGGGTCGTCATGAGTCTATACATATGTAATATGATGGTAAATGAGTAATTGTAACTTTCTCGGAGTGGAAAAAAAAGAGAATACCCCTAGAGCGAGGACGTCTCGCGCGCGTCCGGCGGTAATTCGAACATTGTGAGAATAAAAAAAATGATCGCTTTTTAGATGAACTTTTTCGCGATGGAGAGACTCCTCTCCTCTTAATTTTAAGAGTTTGTTGTTTTGCGAGACAACGATCTCCAGCCTTGACAAGTCATGTGAGTGAGTGTGAGTCCTACGTATCAACCTTCTCTCGGCTCGCGAAAAGGCTTGCCGAGCGTGTAGGGAGTGTCTGACTCCCCTCGTCATCTCTCTATCCCTTTCGAGCCGTCAAATCTGTACTCACTGCAAATCACATTTGCCTTCCTCTTATAGACCGTCGAGAAAGCGCGCACCTCTTCCCCGCCCCCGTCTTGTCGCTTCTGCTCGCACTGAGCACCCGCGCTCTCGTCACGGGCTCGCGAGCGTCAGAGCCGTCTCGAGAAAGAAGCCATGCCAGGCACGGACGCCGACGCGGCGGTGCCGCCGGCCCCGTGCGACTTCTGCACCGGCCTGCCGGCCGTGGTGTACTGCCGGGCCGACTCCGCCAGGCTCTGCCTGCCGTGCGACCGCCACGTCCACGGCGCCAACACGGTCTCCACTCGCCACGCCCGCGCACCGCTCTGCGCCGCGTGCTGCGCCGCCGCGGCCACGTTCCGCCGCCGCGCGGGGCGCTGCTTCCTCTGCGCCGACTGCGACTTCGACCAGCACCACCGGGACGGCGAGCCGCAGCCGCTCCATGACCGTGGCGTGGTGGAGACGTACACCGGGTGCCCCTCAATCGCTGAGCTCGCCGTGATCCTCGGCGTAGGTGGGTGCGAGAAGGCGGTGGGCGATGGGTGGTGGCCCGCCTGTGAGGAGCCCCAGGTGCTCTGTCTGGAGGACGTGATCGTGCCCACTTCTTGCCATGGCCTCCAGCCTCTCCTCACGCCATCGTCTCCAAAGGTACGCACCACCACTGCAACAACCACTGTTCATTGTCCGGAAAAAAGTAATATTTTTTCTCGTCTCTTATGGTTGATGTCGTGCGCAAGAACCGGAGCTCCGGCGGAAAGCTGAACGAAGAAGTCATCCGGCAACTCGGGGAGCTTGCCAAGTCAGAGGCGGCGGCTCCTCACACGGAGGCAGAGCCACCCGACGGTGAGCAGCTGCCTTCATGGGCGTCACCAGAGTATGCCATTGGGCATGGCGATTTCGGGGCTTTCGACACCGACGCTTGCCATGAGGCAGCAAGCATGGCTGTGCCTTCTTGTGAGGTTTGATTCAGTCACTTTACTTGAACTCTGAACTTCGGATCATAAGAAAGTTAATTAGAAATTCAAAAAGGCATTATTGGCATCTAGATTCCAAGTGAGTAAACATGAATGGTCACTGCTGAGGAATATATTCTGGTACCATCGAATTAATTGCGTCCAACAACTTGTACGGATTATGAACTTTGATTTTTTTTATGTGAACTGCCAGCAAAATCTTTTTCAGTACAGTGTCGCAATGGCAAGGTATTTCAGGTTTCAGTAGTAGCACAGAAAAAAAGAAAAGAAACACCTTGATCAGCTGTCTTCTCAGTTCTCACCCTCATCTGGTGACACACAACAGGAAGCATTGATCGCAACCGACTGCACCGACGAGCCTACCGACGCGTGCAAGGAGGAAGCGCACAAGCAGGCTCCGGCGCCGGGGAGCTCGACGACCGAGCCATCCCTGTTCTCGTTCGTGGAGATATCGGAGATCTGCCCCAGCATCAGCCACAGCCACGGCAGCACCGTCGACGTGGACAACAACGGCAAGCGAGCCCCAGCAACCCCGCAGGCCCTGCCCGCGCAACCGAAGACGCCGAAGGGCGGCTACGACGTCGCCTACCCCGACCGCGGCACCGTGATCTCGCGCTACAAGGAGAAGAGGAAGAACAGAAGGTGAGAGCGAGACAGTGTCACGTGCCAACGAGTGCCAGGCCTACCAAACTTTCATGTAACACCCCTGGCGGCCTTCCATGGGCACCCGGCACGCTACGACGACGACAATCTTTTACCAACAAAAAGAAGAAGAAGCAGAAGAAGAAGAAGAAATCATAAAGATTGTTGCATGATCTCATGTCGTTTTGCATTGCAGATTCGACAAGCAGATCCGGTACGAGTCGCGCAAGGCCAGCGCCGATGGTAGGTTGCGGATCAAGGGGCGCTTCGCCAAGTCGAGCTGCATCTGATCGATGGATGGACTAGGGTGGGCACGGAGGAGGAGGAGGGAGAGGGACCGTACGTGCATGTCACCGTGCCTCCACAGGCCACCTCTCTATTCATGAATAGGATGTCGACAGCATGCAGTGCATTATTCGTACTTTTGTCTGCGTTACAACAGCTCACGCGTGTTGTTGCCGCCACTCATGGCGTTTCGTTGTGCAACAGTAATAAGTGGTAGTTAGCTGCTCTACGTTGAGTATTTTGTAGAGCTGATCCCTATCCAACCCTTTTGTTTATTATTCGTAGGATAAACCTCTCCGTCCAAGAATTCTAGACGTATTTTATTTAGAAAAAAATCATCAAAAGTAAATTTAATCATTAATTTTTTATAATATGTTATCAAATACTACAAAACCAGTACCATTTTAAATATAAATATATTAGAATAAATTCTGTATACTAAATATCTATATAATTTAGTTAATTGTCAGTTGAAACTTATAAATTTTGTTTTTTTTTAAACAAATACGCCTTGCATTCTTCAATCGAGAGAGTAATAGTTTGGCTGAGGGGTATTTCATCCGAAAGATCTGTATTATAGTTCGAATTGATCCAAGATTTCTCTCCCCCAAACCAGTTAAATTTTGAATTTTTAGTCGTCCTTGTTCGAGTTTAATCATGTGTGCCACAGATTTGGGACCCGATAGCTTGTCAAAGTCCTCTTGTAGATTCCTTACTTCTTCAACATATTCTGAAACGTCATGTGACCGGGGGTGGACATACATGGTCAACCGAGCACGGTCTTATTGAACCGGCCTAGGTTCAAGATGCAACATATTCTTAATGAAATACTAAGGGGACATCGTCCCCTCGGTGCTCATTAGTTGATAAGTGTAGTAAACCATGTTTTATTATTGGGAAATCAGAGAAATAAAAAAGTCATAAACATGTCATAGTAAGAATAATTGAATGCCAATCTTGTTCTTTGTGTTTGAGTTAAAAAACATCTATAAGAATAAAAAGGGTATCAATCATTTTATATTAGACTTCACGGTGCACGAGGTGTCTTCCATGAACACAGTCACAAGGGCACCCATACAGTGTGAGCACAAAGCCTTACCCATGAACCAGTTTTCTTTTGTTCTTTTTTTGATTTTTTTCTTTTATCTATAATTAAGTTCTTGAATTACGTTTACATTTTTTTCATACGTACTAAGTTTTTTGATGTTATTAAAATATAGAATCTAGTTTTTCATAAATTTATAATTTTTTATTCAAGAACTTAATTATAGATAAAAGAAAAGAAAAAAGAAAAAGATAACTAGTTCATCGGCCTAGTGGGCTGACTGATCTTGTTGTCACAATCGGTCTAGTTGTGTAATAGGTGCCCTCCACAGACAATAGTCATCGACGGTAAAACGAAGGCCCATCAGGGCCTTTGCTCTTCGGTGAAAGGTCAGCCACCCATGATCCAACCTATGAAAGAGTCCACAACTAATCTACTCATGCCTCGGACAGAGCAAAATCCTTTTTTTTTTTACTCTTCGCCACTGAATACAGCTGTAGTATCTGAACATGAACGCGCGCGCACTCACCCCTCACACACGCACCCACTCCACGCACACCTAACGCACGCACATGCTAGCCCTACAACTACACACAGCTTGAAGAAAGCGTCCATCCAAAGATCACCAGGACCCAAGAATCCCGAAGACGACGAGCACGTCGCAATCCTTTCTGTAGCACCACGCCGGAGAAACTGGAGAAATCCGAAATAAATCGAAACTCCCGTGCGACAGCCGGACTTGAAGCCCGACTGAATTCGGCACAACGCCGGTGCCTTACCATCGTGCTGAAGGCACGTTCGCACAGAGCAAAATCCTTGATGGTATGACTTGCATTAATTTCCTTACAGAGAAGAAAAAATGTTTTTTTGGTAACAAACAAACAAATAATCAGATTTTTTACCTCGCAACCAGACTGAAAAAAAAAATCAAATAATCAGATTTTTTCTAAATTTGATCAACCTTTAATAATATGTCTGAATTTAATCATTCTTTGATTATATGTTGTGGGACTAGTTTGTAATAAAATTTTGATAAACTAGATCATGTGAAATATACGATGAAAGGTGATTAAATTTAAATATATTATCAAAGGTCGGTCAAGTTTGAGACATATAATTTGGAACACGACCTGATCTGATAGTCGGTGACCTTGCTTGCAACCGTGGATCACCCCTGCAAAATGTAGCACGGATCGACCGGAAACGCCTCCGTTTCCCCTACCCGGATCATCCGTCCGAAAGCGCCCCGAATCGTCGGCCGACCGAAGCAAGCGGGCGCGCCACAGGATTCGCGTCGCCGGCCGAACAAGGCAAACGGCCGGGCTCACCCTTGGACGCACGTCCACGCCGAGTTCCGCGGCTGCCATGCCAACGCGCCTGCCGCATGACCGTCCCTTTGTCTTGCCCTTGCCCCCGTCTCCTTCTCATCGCGTCCCACCCATAAATACTCGCCGGGGAAGCGAAGCAAGCGAGGCGAGCCGGCCGCCGACCAACGACGAATGCTCAGCGCAAACACGACGTGCAGCTGCATGCGCGTACGTAACCCAGAGTCCGGGACACGTCCCCATCCTTTTTGCCGTTTCGCGCTCGTGCATGCACAGGCGTTCCGGTCCCTGACAGTGACACACCGCCGCCTAGGCCGATCAGACGGGCGCTTGACTTGATCGCCATGGAGACCGTGCCGATGATGATGCAGCATGCGGCCGCGATGGCGACGGCTTCGGCGCCGGCGAGGCGCCGCCACGGCATCCGGGGGCTGGATGGACGTGCGCCGAATAGGGTCGCCTTCGGACGGGCAAGGCAAGGTGGCGGCAGCAGGGACCTGAGGGCCGCCGGGCTCGGGCGGTTCTTCGGCCATGGCGCTGGCGACCACAACAGCAACCACGAGGTAGTTCAGTCGAGTGCAAAATTGCTTCGATTAGGACTTGCGAATTGGTATGCGCATTGAGATGCAAAGTTTTTTGCGATTATTTGGTGTCTGCTCATTGCAATGTCATCTCAGGTGGACGACACGGCCCCGGCGAGGCTGTTCGTGGGCCTGCCCATCGACTCAGTCACGGACGGCATGACGGTGAACAGCTCGGCGGCCATCGCGGCCGGGATACGGGCCGTCAGGCTCCTGGGCGCTGACGGGGTCGAGCTGCCGGTGTTCTGGTCCGTGGCGCAGCCCGAGTCCCCGGACAGGTTCAACTGGGCCGGGTACCAGGCCGTGGCCGACATGGTCCGCGCCGAGGGCCTCAGCCTCCGCGTGTCGCTCGGCTCCCACGGCTCTCCCGGCGGCGGCCTCCCCACGCTGCCCTCCTGGGTCAGCGGCGCCGCCGACGACGACCCTGACATCTTCTTCACTGACCGTTCCGGCGGGTGCCACGAGGACTGCCTCTCCTTCGCGGTCGACGAGCTCCCCGTGATCCACGGCAAGTCCCCGCTCGAGCTCTACGAGGCCTTCTTCCGCAGCTTCGCCGGCGCGTTCGAGGACTTCTTCGACTCCACCATAACCGTAAAGACAGCACCATGTTGCATTACGCGGCCATGGCACGGCACGGCTAGCTGGCTAGTGTTTATATGTGATCTGTTCTTGCGTGAATTGCAGGATGTGACGGTGGGGCTGGGCGCGAACGGCGTGCTCCGATACCCATCGTACCCGCCGGGAAGCGACGCCCGGAGGTTCACGGGGGTGGGGGAGTTCCAGTGCTACGACAAGTACATGCTCGCGCAGCTGAGGCAGCACGCCAAGGAGACGGGGCACGCGATGTGGGGGTTGTCAGGGCCGCACGACGCGCCGCGGTACCACGAGTCGCCGGACTCGTGCAACTTCTTCAAGGAGCAGGGCGGCTCGTGGGAGAGCCCGTACGGAGACTTCTTCCTGTCGTGGTACGCCGGGCAGCTGGTCGGGCACGGCGACCGCGTCCTCGGCGCGGCGAACGCCGTGTTCGGCGACAAGCCGGTGGAGCTGTCCGCGAAGGTGCCGTTCATGCACTGGTGGCACGGCGCGCGGTCGCGGCCCGCGGAGGCGGCGGCCGGGTTCTACAAGAGCAACAAGAAGAACGGGTATAGCCCCGTGGCCAAGATGTTCGCGCGGCACGGGTGCACGATGATCGTGCCGGGCATGGACGTGTGCATGAACAAGCAGCACCACAGCACGGGGTCCAGCCCCGACCGGCTGCTGGTGCAGATCAAGAACGCGTGCCGGCGGTACTGCGTGCGCATCGCTGGCGAGAACGCGTCGCTGGTGATGACGCACACCAGCAGCTTCTCCCGCATCCGGAGCAACATCCTCACCACCGAGCGCATGCGGCCCTGCCACTTCACGTACCAGCGCATGGGCGCCGAGTTCTTCTCGCCGGACCACTTCCCGCAGTTCATGGAGTTCCTGCGCAGCGTCGTGTGCGGCGAGTGGGACGAGGAGGATGCGCCGGGCGACGAGGAGAGCGAGATGGCCATGCTCGGCGGTGCCAACGCGAGGGAGGCGCGAGCAGTTTGATCACCACATATGTCTCTGTCTGTCATCTGTTTCATTGACGTGCACTTAATTATACTTGTGAAGCTGCACTAGTAGCAGTGTTTAGCTGAGAAGAGATGATCCAAGTATTAGTGGATCAGGGTTGTATTGTATATGCATTTCATTTGATGATGCTGTTGTATTTGGAGAGTTTATCATGATTATACTGTCTCCAGATGAGACCGTATATTTTTTAGAAGCAATACGAGAGTATACTACTACAATATTGTCAAAACATGGAATAAAACCGGGAGAAAATCATGTTTGAAGCCTTATCTTCATTCAGATGTAATACCTCGTGAAAATCTCAGAAAAGGTCATTTCAAATGGAGCTACATAGATACAAATATGATCTTTCAATTGTAACCTGAACTAAAACACTGGACAGAAGCGAAATAAATCACCAGAGCCGTCACTTGAAGCTACAACCACAAGACAACACTGCGGCGTTCCACACACTGGGCTCTTGAAGTTTCTTCTCACTGGATAACTATAGCCAAATAAGTTTACAAACTTTTTTTTGAACGAACAATAATTATATGAACTTTGATATTAATAATACTTGAGAACACTGTAAATTGCTGATCTACCAACAGTCATAAAGAATTTGTCTTTCTTTGGGGAGAAAATCAAACCAAGATCAGATAGATTGTTATTTACACCATGACATTATTAAACAGAAGTATCAAGCTCTATGATAACTGAACTCTCTTAAACCGCAGCACGGAGTAGTCTTGCTGTCTTTCTAACTATATGCTCCGATCATGCAGTGCCTACAGACAAATGACATTTAAATATACATCAAGCGGTGCAGATTGATATGAACATATGAGTGTATACGTCAGGTAGGTGATGCAATGCATTGCAAGAAAACTAAAGTGCAGGTTAGATATCTTTGACACACAATAGAACAGGCTTGAAGCCAACTTTTCTTATGTCTGCAGCAGAGTTCGAAATTTGCAGCTTCCAAGGTGGACCATCAGCAAATGACACATCCCAACATAAACAAGCAAGAAAGAATCACACCTTGACTCATTCGCAAGCTATTTTGGTATCAAAGCTGCTCAGGCAGATGGTAAATGCCTGAAATGCTGATATCGGATAACGGTAGTCCATGGTGAATAAGTCCTTCCCTATCTTGCCAAACTGGAGTATCACGTCATCATGCTCCTGGTTAGTTGGATCACTATCATCTGAAGCCACCAACTGAAAGTTTTTTACTGATGCAACTGTTACCCGCCCATGGAAATTGAGGCACCAGCACTGAAGTTGTTCATGCCACCTGGGAGACTTGTTCTTCAGCACCATCTTATCTTCATTCTGAGTGGCTAATTGAGCAGCTGAACTACCCAATCGACCGGATTTGGATCTGAAGAATGGAACTGATGCAAAAGAGTTGTCACTAGATGGAAATTCAGTCTGCGTGGGAGCAGTCCCTCCTTCTTCGATTGCTGATACAGGGATAGAATCCATAACACACTGCATCTTTCTTGGCCCTCTGCAAAACATAAAAGTACGCCGAAGGATAGACAGTCAAACTTCCTCGGCTCTTATGTGATAAACCA
Source organism: Phragmites australis (assembly GCF_958298935.1). Lineage (NCBI taxonomy): Eukaryota > Viridiplantae > Streptophyta > Magnoliopsida > Poales > Poaceae > Phragmites > Phragmites australis. Next base: position 29,295,320 of record NC_084934.1, on the reverse strand, counting down.
GCAATAAGCAGCTAATCTATTTTTCGGTTGCATTACAGTAAACCCGTAGCTACTTACCAACTACCAAGATCTGGTTTTAAAGACTATAGCTAAATATCAAAGATCATATTACTATAGAGCAAGATGTTTCTTCAAGCAAGATGCACGCTAATGCTAGATACACTGTATAATCCTAAGGAAGTCCTGAAAACATAACTGTTCCACTATGCCTTTGGATCTAATTATTTTAATTGATTAGCATGTCATAAACTCAGACATTTCTTCTGATTTATGTTAGCTCACAAGCTAGTAACAGAAGTTCTCTACAATTATGATCACTAGGGACAAACAGACTTTCCAATGCAGTTGCAATACTCCATTGATTTCTAATATACAGAAATAAGAATAAATTCACATGGCGGTGTACTCAATAGTTGAACATTTTTTCGGAAAGAAACATGAACGTAAAATTGGCAGAACAGAAGTTTTACACAAGGTTTGCCATACCTAGAACCTAAGACATTCAAATCGTAAGAAATGTGCGAAACTGGATAATTCCGAGCAGGCACCCTGGGAGAAACTTGAGCTGAACTGATCATGTGTGCAGACGAACCCTTTGAAATCACATCTCCAGCACAAGGTGGATGAGCATCATAGGCAGTAAATTTTGTTCCCAAGAAGTTTGATCTGTTTAACAGAGCAAAATATGTTGCACTGAGGTCTCTGTCGTAACAATACTTTTGATCTCATGCACAGAATTGAAAAAATAGAGCAAGTCGTAGCTTTCAGGTACCATATTTGCTTCTTGGAGACTAACCTTAGCTTGCCAATATAGGTACCATTCCCCCTTGACATATCGCTCACATCAAGAGAAATTAGGTATTCAGAGCATGTGGGCCTACGATATTTGCGTGCAGCAAGTAGGAATTTCCCATCATCAGCTAATGCTGCAGAAAAACAAATTCCATCAACAATGAATACATTCACACTGTACATGCCCAAGAGGCCTGCTTGGGAAAAAAAACCCATACCATCAGTGAGTCCAATGCAGAGATAATATGACCGAGTAGTCCGGTTCCTCCTAATGAAACATTTAAGAGGGGCATCCCTTGGGCCAGGCTGCAGATACAAAGGTGAAACAGTGAGTTAAAATTAAAATAAATCTATCAACAAATATTACAGTACATAAAAACTCAAATGAACCGTCATTTCTATGTCATCTGTCCACTGTTCCACACAGCCAAGAGCCAACTGTAATAAAAAGTCAACTCGCGCACTAAAGTAACATTTGACATTTGATACTTCATGCTAACCCTGTCCCAGAATTGACCCAACCAACAGGTCATCAAGAATTGTCAACTAATCTGACTTCCTCTGAATACAGGATAATTTATCGACCTACCTAATACTGTGAACAACCTTTTTGCACTCCAGGACTGAAAATTAAACAAATACGAAGTCTACCAAAAATTGTTTGATGTCTTCCAGCGACAACGAAGGCTCACCACCTTCGCATCGCACGCAACACGGGACATGGAGGATTGACTGTTGCAACTTCAAGCATATGGATGGATGCAAATATGACCAATTCACCGTCATTATCAATTACTATTCAAGGTGAACTTGGGTGATACAAAGAATTTTGATAGAAAACACCACGATCACATGAAACTGTAGCACAGTTCGTAGAATCAACAGCATGACCACCAATCAGAGGTTCAGAGTTCGTGAGAAACCATACCTGCTTGAGAGAGATGGGGAAGGTGAGCTTCCCTGACGCCTCGGGGGTGAGCACGATCTCCTTCACGACGCCCCTCCAGCTCCGGCAGACTCCGGCGCACGCCACCACGTCCCGGCGGCCCGGCCACCGCGCCTCTGCCTCCTCGACCCTCGCTAGAACCTCCCGCAGGAGCTCCAGCGGGAGCTGCGCCCAGCAGCTCTGCCGCAGCGCCGCCTCGTCCAGCCCCATCGCCGCCACTCGCCGGACGCGCCCCGGCCTGTGCGACCGGCACCACAGGCCGCGCCGGGAGATGGCGCCGATCTCACCCTTCATGTCCTGGATCATGCTGCTGAAAGGCGTATGATCCAATTTTAAACCGAAGTAGCACCGAATATCACGCCTTTCAACTGAAACAAGGTTGATCGATAAAAATGGAATCTTTATGAACCGTCACAGGATTCAGGGCATGAGTAATCTGCAGAGTGCAGAGTGCAGGTGGGAAGATGGGAAGCTTCCTTTGCTGGTGTTGATATGGATGCGAGGATGGAGGAGAGGTTGTGAGCTGAGAGGGAATTGGGGATGCGAGTGACTTTGTTGGTAGAGACAGGGACGTGGAGCACTCCCTGTCTATTGGGTTTTGGCTGTTTCCCTGCCCAAAAGGAAAGGGATGCTGCTACTATTCCCTTTATTCCTCCAACATCCGAGTATCGCGAGGAGAGAGACAGATTGAATAGTATTATGTCATATCTTATTCTTGATTATTCCTAAAATTATAGAGTATAATATAGTTTGTATATCGGTCTAATTATAAGAATTAGACTGATTTTATATGTCTACTAAAAATCTAGTCAAATAGGAAATTACTTTTAGCGTGGATCTTTAATAAGTGTTGATCTTCTATCCTTATAATTAGACTGATTTTATATGTCTATTAAAAATCTAGTTGAATAGGAAATTACTTTTAGCGTGGGTCTTTAACGAGTGTTTATCTTGTATCCGATTAGACTTGAGAGGTTCACGATTTTAGAGATTGGAAGGTGCATGTTGCTTGTGTTGGCCTCGAATCAGATTGATTAATTTGGACGTGCCCTCTTCCCACCTTATAAGTTAGAGAAACTTGAAGGTAACCTATTCGAACTCCTCCAGACGTAATCTACTCGGATCGTTAGACTCCCGAATACCTATGAATCTTTCCCAAATACGAGATAACTTCCCTATTCAGCACGATTAGATTCCCTTATATCATATCTCCGTATCATACTCCGTGGCGGCTACGACTAACCTCAAATCAAGTAGAATATGGGTGATCATCATATACCTTTTATAGATATACGATATTTATAGAATATATAATATTAACTCTATATCCTCTTCAGCTAGCCCTTCAACACTACTTAGAAGAGAGTCGTTGGTCTTTCATCCTAATGGGAATTCCTTCGGACCACTTTCATCATAGTCAGGAAATTCTTTGACTACATGGAACGAGTCTGCTTGGAATAGTCTTCAACTTAATCGAGTTGTGACTTTTGAATTTTTGTTGGAAACTTTAGAAACTCCTCAGGGTTCCTGTTCTATCCACTATGTTAGATCAGATGCACAAGACTTCCGAAGCGAGTTGACATGATTAGACCCCTCGAAGGCCTCCTCAAAAATCAGAGATCGTCCTTGGCAACTGGGTTGGGGGGATTTCTCGAGTTATCCCCGTCTCCTGGGTTCTCGACTCTGAAGGCATTTACCTCATGATACTTTTCCTCATCGCAGGATGAATCCGAGGAGGAAGAAGCATTGAACTTAGTAAACCGGGGCTCATCCTCTGGGATTTTCTTATCAGAGCCTTCATTCTTCGGTAACTCTCACCACCGGTAGTTGGAATAGGTACAAAGGTCGGATGAACATGCCCCTTAGCGCGATCAACTGAAAGACCACCTTGACCAATCGACCTGGAAGTCGGCTGACCTTAGATTGCCTTCAAAGACCGACTAATCTCCGGTAACTCATCCGACCTGGCATAGATGTTAGGGCCAAAGTCGCTGAAGGACCTGAGATTTGAATCAGCTGTACTGGGAAGCATGATTTCTTCTGATGTCGACTGATCTGCTCGTATTCCCATAGTCGGCGTCAGCTATTGAGGATTTATACACGACTGCCTATTGTTAGGAATATAAAAAAATAGGATACCTGCATAGTCATCGAAGAGTATCATAAAGAGAGACACATTTATACATATTCAAGCCTTCGAGTTGGATAATATCCCTACGTTCTGTCTTGCACTGATTATTCTCAGGATCACTTAGTACAATGGGGTGTGTAGATAGATCTAATGCTAAGAACTAGACGAATTTTTGTGTATCTACTACTATAGATCTAGTCAAGTGGAGAATTGCTTCTACCGTGGATATTTAATGAGTGTTGGTTTTCAGATTAGATTGATTATCTTGGACGTGTCCCCTCCCCACCTTATATAGTTAGGGAAACTCATGCGTAATCTAACTGGACTTCTCCAAATATAATCTACTTAGATCGTTAGTCTCCCGAATACCTAAGTCTTTTCCGAATACGGGCTTACTTTCCTATTCGACACGATTAGCTTCCCTTGTACCATATCTCCATATTCTACTCCGTGGCGTCTACAACTAACCCTAGATAGTAGAATACGGGTGATCTTTGTATACCTTTTTATAGATATACAATAGTTATATAATATATAATATTAATTATATATTATCGTCATGACCAAACAAAGATACTTTCCGGAATTCTGATCAATGCCAACCAGTCAAAAGCAAGGTTCAGTACAAGAACGATAACATCGTTTTTCTTTTCTTCCAGAACTTTAAAAGCTAGACAGCCATGAGTAAGATATCTTTGTTTGAGTTCTTTGGAGTTGTTAGCTGGTGAAGAAAGCTTCTCCTTCTACAATTCCAATATCACACTTACTAAAGCATTGTACTTGCAGCATCCAGCTATCCATCTTGATGCAGAGTTACGAGCCTGACAGGGAGTAGGGAAATGTCACTCTCTATTGTCTGGAAAGGAGGAAGTACTTGCATATGTGGTACGCGCATGTTCTGAATGCTGGACACTTAGCTGCAAAATTTGTCTGCGTAGATGCACCTTAAGACTTCAACCTGAACCAGTTATGAATGCTACTTGTTCTGACGCTTCACTACATTAAGCTGGCCAAAACTAACTTGGGCTGCCTGGCCTTTAGATTTTAGTTTGTTGCCTGAAATATGCAATTATACTAAAGGAACCAAAGATACCAAATGGCTGAACAAAATAGGGGAAAGATACGTTCCGGAATTGCTTACATAGAACATGCAATTTTACACTCTAGCAGTAATAATATATTATGTAGGAGACGAGAATGGAACCTTGGTTGGATCATCTTCTTTGGCTTAACAAAAGATGTTCGAATGTTACGATGTTCTCGAGTCATCAATTTGAATTTCTAATATGCAGGCCAGTAGTAAATTATTTGGGACAGTCGTTTCAGTAACCAACAAGAAATGTCACTCACTGCGTGTTCAGTGCTTACTAGGTTAAGCTGGGACAATCTATGCATACCATGATGCCAACGAGGCTTGTCCAATGTCCTAGAGTGCAATACAACAAAATGTTTCATGTGCTGGCTTCCGTGGCTTATTCAGGACAGCAAGTTGATGATTTTCTTAATTATTTTGATGTTAACATGGTGCAACCGTGCCAATGAGCGCTTTGAAATACTTAGATATGAAATTTCACAAAAGCACACCAGAAGATTCTAACCCCAAAAGAACAGAACCAAAAGTAAGGTTTGGTAGTAGTACCCGCAAGAAGCAAGGATAGGTAACTGGTATCTTGACTTGCATTGTAAGTTCTCTCATCCCAACCAACCTAAAGCACTCTTACACACCAAATCCATTAAAATTCAGAGCAAAAATAAATGTAAATTACATGGAGGAGGCCAACTCCTAGCCTCCCAAGACTAGTTGTATTGACCCGCTAGCTACATATCATAAGATACAAGTGGGTGTCAATCTACAAAAATTTACAGGCTTTTTCATAACTCACAATCCCAAGTTACAAGCATTCCTCTTAACCTTGAGCTAGCTGAAGGTGCCTCTTCAGCATTGGTGAGGCACCATCTCAAGCTCTGAACTATTTAAGCATCAGCATCTGATCATCAGCAGCCCGAACTCTATTCTCACCAAAAACTTGCCTTCTTCTCTTCGTGTCAGATACTTCAGCCCGTTTCAAACGCGGGGATTTCGTAGGACTCCTACGGGATTTGTACTGATTCGTGCAAATTTTTCGTGTGAAATTCCTTCGTTTTCTTGGCAGTGTGCTCACCGTGCTCCGTGGACGCTCTGCTCGATGGGCGATCCCGGGGAGAACGGCACGAACCCGCGCCCGCCGAACATGGGCCGCATCAGTGCGTCGTCGAACTTGCGCCAGTAGTAGTGCACGGTGTGGGTCGGCTTGCTGAGGAGCATCCGGAGGCTGGAGGGCCTGACAATGTGCGTGGCCGTCTCGAGGTCGGACCCCTGCAAGCTCGTGAGGAGAGGGGAGTGCAGGGACTTGGGCGACGATGGCTCGGAGGTGACGTTGCTGCTCGAGGCAGGGAGCAGGAACCGGATCAATGGCTTCGTCATCATCCCGAACACCTGATGAAGATGGTAAGTGTCAGAAAGTTTCACAACAGGTATCATACATTCGGAGCACTACCTCAGTTTTCAAATAGCTTATCACTGATGAATGTATAATTCAAACTTTGATCGTTGGCTTTTCAAAAAAGATATAAGAAAATGTTTATGGTTTTAAAGAATTTCAAGGACAGTAGGGTGATCTCTCCAGAAGGGATAAGGACGGTAGGGGATCAGATTATGAGCTCCTAAAACATAATCTCATGTCACTGTTAGTAATCTGTTGGAAGGGACAAGTAAAAGCTTGGTTCACCACCAAAAGCTTCCAGATTTATTTCCCATGACACCTGACTAGTGTGATGTGACAATCGATTTGGAACTTTCTAGGGTAGCTCAATGGTGACTATCCATTTGCGGTGAGAATGCAGACATGTGAAGGCATATAACTACATGATAAGCTGACACATTGCATTTTACAAGTATTGGAAAAAGATGACTCACCATAGTGCTAAATAGAACGACAGTGATTGTGCTGGTGATCATTATCGCATTGCCGTGCAGCTGAGTGTGTCCAGATCTTGTGAACTGTAATTGCAAGAGAAAGAGTTAAACTTGGACAGGAAACTGAGAGGTGCTTCTAGAGGGAACTGGTGTAAACTTGGATTAGGACGAGAACGCAAAAGGTTCATGAAATAGTTGCATCAACAAGTATTTTTCTTGAGCTAACCTTGTTGTAAGCAAGAGCAATCGACACAGCCCCTCGCATCAGCCCAGCCCACCATACTACGATCTGTCAAAATAATTCAGTTAGCAGATGATCATGTCAACTCAATGATCCTATCAAAAGTCAATTCAGAGGAAAATGGTATAATTATACAGGAATTACTCACTTGTTGTCTCCAGGTTATTTTCTCGAAAGGTGTCTTTTTTGTTAAGTTGGACAAGAACGAGAGAGGGAAAACAAAAGCAGCTCTTCCCACCAGAACCAATCCTAGCAAAATTGAGCTTATGCCAATGGATTTGCCAGGGCTGCAAATGGGAAACAACGAAACTGAGTCTTCACAAACAAAAGGCTATTTGTAGGTAATGAATTTTCGAGGTGAAAAGTACATGCATCTGACCTGTCACTGGCAAACTTCCACTTTTCAATATCGAGGGCATCCATCCCAACATAGAGGAAGAGGAAGGTCTCAGCAATGAAGGACAGAGTTGCGAAGGCATGCCTAAGCGGATGAAAAGGTCAGGAGAAATTAAGTCAGCAATTTTTTTATTGACAGAATACGAACACTACTAAATACTAATGGAATGAACACTGAATAATTACTTGGTTGTAACTCTTGAGCTCTCTGTCACATTATGCCAAGTGTAATGTGACATCACAATACCGCAGAAGAACACAGTGAGAATGCCACTCAATTCTAGCAACTGCAAAAACCAGACGAACAGAGTATGTTATAAAAATCAGATTATAAGATGGCACTGTAAATTTCCATGCTGTATCTAATCAGAGGCGCACCTCAGCCAGCATATATGAGAGGTAAGCCATGAGCATCATAAGCGCCACCTCGCGGTCAGTGGAATGCCTGGAATCAGCCCAACAAAAACCAAGTTAATATAAACCATGGTATCATTGATCTGATTGTTGATCAACAAGTTTTTTTCTATGTTAAACGGACCTTCCTATGTACAACTTCTTGATTATGTAAGCACAGAGCAATCCAGTCTGCCAATGGTAGAAGAAATTTGAATTGTTAAGTGATCAAATCAAGTCAGTAAAACAATGTATAAATGAGACTTAAGAATCAACTTACAAACACTCCAAGGAAGGTGCTTGACACAAACAAATAACAGACATTCCCCAAGAATTTGAGCACAACAGCTACATCGATCTTGTTAAGATCAAAGTTCTCGAGTGCGTTGAAAAGCACAACTGACGTGGCGTCATTTACAACTCCTTCACCAAACACAAGACTGTACAAAAGGGGAGTCTCATCCTGATTAAGGACCTGTTTCCGAGACAAGATTAGTACTATACAATACAATGTATGGTCCAGGTTTCTCTCAATATAAATTGAAAAAAATCAAAAGATTGTTCCCATAACCAACCTGCAATGTGCAAACAGAGTCTGTTGCAGAAAAGATAGCTCCAATTGCTGCAATTGTAACACATCAGAAAGAGATGAGGTTCACGTTGTGACAACATTATTTCCAGGGAAAGCATCATGTCGTAAAGTAGTGATGGCTTACCAAGAAAATCCCCAACATCCAGCGTTCCAATGTTCATCCTGCCGAATATTGCTATGGCACCTGAAATACAGTAATGGGCGTCAGACATGTCCAAAAGGTGCTAGTGGTACAGCACAACACAACATAAAAGCCAACCCATAGAACGACCACCTTCGTTACGGGATGGAAATCTATTCACTAGGAAATAATTGAGAGAATTGAAAACCAATGTTTTGGAAGAACGTACCAAGTGATATCGTGAAAAAGGATATCATTGTCCCAACAGCACCGAACAACGTGATTGTCATGAAATTCCGGAAGAACTGCTTCTTCTTTACCTGAAAACTGATGAGAAATGTTTGTGAGAACCTGGACGATGTTGCTGCTCATAGGCTTATTCAAGAACTCGTGTGTTTGCATATTAAAGAACTGGAAGGTTGAGGTAAACCATAAAATAACTGTAACTAAAAGAAGTCCAACCCTGAACTCAAAAGACCCTTCAGTTTCTAGACAAAGAATCACACGGTCCACGGTATTCAACTTCGTTCCTACATCAGTAACCTTCAGAGGTGACTTAAATGCTCTAGCATTTTTTTGATTGAGCGAAGTGCTCAAGCAAATTCAGCGTATCATGGCTCGAGTTCTATCAGAATCTGATCGTACAATCACTCCTTACAGGACCAGTCAGTCCCTCAGGCTCATGGTGTTGACTAGTACTGACCAATAAAAACGGCAGGAACAAACAAGGAGTCCTAACTTCCAAGGCAGAACTATTGTACAATCATGCTACGATAACAATCCAGAATTCTAGTGAAAAAGATAAAGGATGTCCCAGGAGCATCCAGCAAGAGTCAAGGTTTCCAATAAGCCGCTGGAGCTGGCAAGTCAAGGTATGCCAGAGCGACGAGAGGAACATCCTTGTTTGCCATAAAGAAAGGGGAAAAAACTAGAATAAACAATGCATACGACATGCACACCACAGTAGTACAGTATCATGAACCGGCCATTTGCAACACGATGGACAGCTAGGCCCAGAAGAAACGAGATCGAAACCAGCCTGCTCCACTCCATCATGTCTACTGTGCGCACACACAGATTCCCCAGAAAACCTTAGCCTCACAAATCTAACCAACAAAACATGTGCCAAGGAACAATCACAAGGACGGCGTCCTTTCACTTACCCGGCATTGAAGATGATCGGAGGGAGGAGGTAGATGAAGAAGAGGTCCTCGCTGAACACGAGGATGTGCGAGCTCTTCCCTTTGGTCGTCAGCAAGATCACCACGCCGGTGCACAGCCCCTGTCACAGCCAAGCGAAAGAAGAAGACATCAGCATCGGCGTCTTGCTCCGTCGGCATTCGCCGAGCGATATATGTACCGAGAGTTGCAGCATCAAGAAGGCAGTGTTTCCGCTCGTGTCGTGTGCTTACAATGATGAGCGCGGTGATGGACTCGTTGACCCACCGGTTCTCCTCCAGGAGGTGGCCGAGGACGATGCAAGCGCAGAGCAGCGCCACGAACAAGTTGATGGACACCACTGACGCGTGGTCGGAGGTAGAGCTCAGCACGCCCAGGCGCACCAGGTGCGCCACCACGCCGAGCCCCATGCCGGTCTGCCCGCTCTCTTCCTCCACCCGCTCCCGGCTATTCGGCGGCGATTTGCTCCGGCAGGCGGAGGAATTCCCCCGCGGAAAAGATGCAAACTTTACCCTCCGCCGAGCTCGCCCTTGTTGGTGGGGATGGCTTAATTTGGGCAGGAAAAAAACCAAGAAAAATTTCCACGGAGACACTGGCCGCGCGCGGATTGCTCAGAAAAGTGGGAAGCGGAAGAGAATCGGGTAGGAAAATCCAAGCTTTTGTTTCCCTCGTGCGCCGCCGTTTCCGGGCTGGAAAATCCGGGAAAACCGAGGAAAACTCGGCGACAGAAGGAGGATTCGAAGACGAACAGATAGAAGATAGATCGTCGCGCGAATGGGAACGGCGGCAAGGTGATTTGGATTTGGATTCGGATTGGGAATTTGGTTTCCCCTTGAGACCCCTCGGTTGGTCTCGTCGCGCGAGCGCTATGAAACTTCTCGTATTTTGGTTGGATCTTGCGCGTATTTAAAGCGGTCGGGGGCTCGTGGGATCGGTCAGGTGAGGTGGCGCGTGGCTGATGGAGATTAGATGCAGTCAGTGCTTGGTGTTTGAAGGGTAGCAGCGGATTTACCAGGCTGTGGGCCTGTCCGACAACCCCGTGCCGATTTGGATCGCCCATGTTGGATCCGCTGCGTCCACCCGTCTTTGCAGCCCAGATGGGGGGGGGGGGTAATTTGTTTCAGTTTCTGTTTATATATACTAAGGTATAGATACGTGGATATGTTGTGTGAGCGTCGTTGAACATATACATCAGAGCGATGTTATAGTTTGGTTTTAGATGGAAACTGAAAAGGAATGAGGAGATTATTTGTTAATTTTTTTCTTAATTTCTTAATTTATTTTTTATTAGGAAAATAGATCATATATCCGTATCAGGTAACGATGCCGAGAGGCCGGAAGACGCGAGTAGATGACAAAAGTTAGTAAATTATTTAAAATTTAAAGGTTTTAATAAATGCAAGGAGAGTAGAAGAGGTGACGTCAGGAATCAACTTTTGAGTTTTGTAGAGTAGATATTTTTTATAATTCTTCTTTTAAGCAGATCTTTAAGATAATTAAACATGTCATGTATGCTTTTTATGGATACAACTTGTTATGCGTAATGATAACTGTGTTTCATGATACAGTTCCGTCTCTTTTTTTCCTGTCTTTTTCCACATGTAGAACTAACCCTTTTCTATTTCGGTGGTAAAACTAACCCTTTGCATGTGCTAACTCCCCTTTAGGATTATTTCTTGATACTAACTCCTTTTCTATTTTAAGAATAATGAAATCGTTTTTATTAAATTCATGCATAGACTCTTTCGTGTCTAGATGATGTACTAACTTACATTTGAATCTTTGGCAAAAAAAAACTACATTTAAACCGTTTCTTGTTTCATAGAGGAAGTCATTTTCACTTTTTCTCCGTGTACAAACTCCATTCGTTTTACAATATTTGTCTAATTCTGATAACTTATCTTACAAACACTTACTACATAAAATATTATTATTCTGATTCAAAATTGACATCACTATTGGTTCAAAAATCGGCAGTGAATAAGCGGCAACGATAATCCATAATTATCATTGTCGATTCTAAAACTGACAATAATTTTACATATCACTGCCGGTTCGTAACACAAACTATCAATGATACAATCTATCATTGTCGGTTCTAGATCTTATTCCGTTCGATTTGTATACTTATCACTGCCAGTTCCAGCTACGAACCGACGGTGATACTCAATTCAAGAAAAATAAAATAAAATATTAAATATGCATGCATTAATGTAAATGAGATTAATATTACTAATGATTATATTAATAGAGTTTATACTAATTATAGCAAAAGCTACCGTCATGCAAACGATAGCGCAAAAATCCTGACACGCATGTCAACTAACCCTAAGCTAGCTAACTAATCGTGGTCACGATGAAACTCAACCCACAGAAGTCTGCGGCCTCGTCGTCACTATCATCAACGTCATCCTCATTGTTGCTGTCGTCGTCAGGACGTCATCATCATCTTCTTCCTCCTCATCATCCTTCTCCTCCGAGCTCGTCCGGACCTTCTTGGCTCTTAGCGGCTGAACGTGTCCATGCCTCGTCATCCAACAAGGGGGATCTTGGTGAAATGTTGGAATTGGAGGTGGGAGCGCCTCGTCCGGCGGGGCCTCCTCCTCCCTGGGTGAGGACATGAGTGTGGGTGGTCTCCTCGAAGAAGGTGGTGAAGGCAGTAGCAAATCGTCCATGGATCGCACGGGAGGTGGGCGGCCGGCGATGGGAGAGAGAAAGAGAGAGCAAATATTTAAAGTTGCTAGGAAGGCGATCGAGCAGCTGGACACATAAAGCATGATAGTCACACGCGTGAAGATGTATGAATTTTTTAGTATCACTACCGGTTCGTTAACACAACTAGTGGTTGATAGCTATTATAACTGTTGGTTATAAAAAACACGTCTTTTGATGAGCTAATATCACTGTCGGTTCGTTTTATAAACTGACAATAATAATTTTAATATACTGTCAGTTAGTAACATGAATCTACGTAGCCATTGCTGGATCTGCATGCACCAATGATTCGATTTAAACAGCTCTGGAATCAATCAGCTTTGGTCCTAGCTAGATCCTTAATTTGACCTTTTAACGATGGAAGAGTCGCATTAAGAAACTAGGAGTGTTAAGTTCCATGCATGCATACGTTCTGCATTGGAAACCATCTCCCTTCGTTTCCCGGCGTTTTTTACTGCAAATGAATCTTTTGGTGCCGGCTTTGCCGTAGCTCGTGATTTATCGATGGTACAGTCGGTGCAAGTCACAGGAGAGTTCTTTTTTGATCGCGACTCCTAATTTACGTTTGCAGCAAGAAAGTTACTCTTTTATTTTATTAATTCATGCTGGTAATCCCGCATTATTAGCTAAGCTCAGAAAGGCGCGCATGATCGATCTACTAGTACTAGCTAGGGAGCATGCACGTGGCTCGTGTATCTGGAATCTAAAAGCTCTACCTAATATGTGATGTGATCTCTTTTTTAAAAATTCAATAGAAGATGCGCTGTGTCCGGCTCACTGCTAGTCTTGAAATCCGAATTTACTTTGATCTCTTATCTGAAATTCAAAGCCTGATAAGTGATAACCTGACCAATTTCTTTCTTTCTTTCTTTCTTTTTTTTCCCGGTGATATAGAGCTAACAGTATATATAGTCCAAGTATCTGACAGTGAGATAGAATTGAACTTATCGCTAGGCCTATGACCAAGATACAGTCAGTATATAATTTGGAGGTTAGTTAGCATACCAACAACAAGCACGTACGCAAGAGCACGACACATGGACGTATAGTTGCATATGTAGGAAAATACATACTAGAATGACATGGGCCAACATATATCGCCTACCAGAGAGAGAATGTGTCGTAATATAATGCAACATGCAGTGCACGGCGGCAGGCAGAAGCCACAAGCGTGCAATGACTAACGAATCGTAACGGGAATAGTAGCGACTTAGCCAGGTTGATCGGTCCATCTGCAATTTAACAAACTGGTTCGTGCCTGCGTGGCCCATTGTACATGAGCTTGTACTTGCTTCTTTTGGCAGCCGGACCGAGTCGATCACTACTGTGTAGCAGCCGCAATGTTGTATGGGTTTGCCATAATTCAACTTAGCGTGCATGAGCAGTTGTATATAATCTCAGAAGCAAACATATTTAGTTACTTGTATTTACTATTTTCATTTGCATAAACAGATGGAAAAATATGTGATCATTCTAGTTGAGCAATTATCTCTCGTGCAAGAGTCGGAGGTGTAACCCTTACACCCACGACCACGAGAGAGGGGAAAAGCCGAAAAGGAGGCTGCCAACCAACCCAAGTGCCGAACCCAACGAGAGTTGCGCGCGAAACCCGAGCGTAGCTTTGGCACAGCGGCCGGTGGGGTACTCGATCACTCCGGGACACCACACCCTCGCGCAAGAGTGCAAGACCGAGCACAAGCACCGGAGCAGGCAGTGACGGACGAAGAGCAGCTAGGTAGCTAGGAAACTTTTCCATCTCTTTCTCTCTCTGCTTCTCCCTCCTTTCTTCTTCCTCTCCTTTCACCATAGCTCTAAAGAATAAAGAATGAGAGAGACTCCATGGTCCGCACGCCGATCGGAGCCGCTTGAATCCGCCCCTGGGAGCAGGCAAGGGGAATGAGGGCGCATGAATGCAGCTCAGGATGGGCTCAGATGTGGCTTTCGTGGAGTGGAAGTACTCCACCTTGTTTCTGTGTCGTCCCAGGCCCCCAGGATACCAAAGAAAGCATGCTGTGACTGTGAGCCCTGCCGGCCGGGCTGCCGACCACCAGGGGCTGTGCGTGCATGATAAAGAGGGGCAGTGATCGGACCCTGCGATGATGAGAGAGCTCCTCCTCGCTTTTTTTTTTGTCGGAAAATAGTTCCTCCGTAATTGAAGTGTATAAAAGAGAGAGAGAGTGGAGTAGTGCAGTGGCTGTCGCAAGGAATTGGACGTTTCGAGCAGGGAGGGACCAGTGGTCCTCCTTCCCTAGCCCTAGCTAGTACTAGCACTTGCAACGGAAATTCTTACAGTGAGACCAAACAAATCCACAAAGTTTTCTGAAATTCACATCCAGCATTCATCGTTTTAAAGCATTTTCATAGGGCAGCTAATAAAAAAAAATACAAAAACCCATCTGCAACTTTAGAGGTTTATAAAAAAACCCTACTACAATTTCTGTTTCGCCAGTCTTCTCATATGAGCTCTTTATTCGCTACTTTTGAATATTTATCTTTTTTTATACCTAATCCCTAAATAATCGTTCAACCAAATAATCAGTATTCAGATCAGTCTAAATATTAAACCTATAAATTTACACGATATAACTATCATGTCATTTCTTTTTTTCCTAAAATACCTTTATACTACATATACTTCTCTCATATACTACTCATACTATCTCTAAATAATAGGTAGTATTCTAACCAATCTAGATCATCCGATTCAAAAAATAGATAGCTTAAGTTTCTCCAAAACCATCGTAATTTTTTTTTTAAAAAAACCTAGTACAACTTCTTTTTTGCCAGGCTTCTCATACGAGCTCTTTATTCGCTACTTTTGAATATTTATCTTATTTGAGTGTGTAAAACCAGTGTGACGGATCTAATTTAATTGTTCATAGGAACATGAAAAATCATTCTAAAAGTTACTGCATCATTTTCGAAGTAAAAAGAAGAAGGAGTTGTGTGGGTTTTCAACGAATCCCCGAAGGTAAGCTGTGTTTTTAATATATATATATATATATATATATATATATATATATATATATATATATATATATATATATATATAAACCAAAGTTACCGATCAATGGGCAGCGGCAGACAGCAGTACCTATTTCCTAGATACGGCCATATCAGCTACTGTACTATGTTGTCCGATGGCCCATCCTATTAGCCCTATGCATTTTGGCTTATCAGGTATCACTTCGCTGGCAGTCTGGCACGGCATCGTGTGCTTTGGCTTATCACTCCGCTGGCATCATGCATGCATGCTCCGTTTTGGCAACACGCAGGTGTCGGCGTACGAACCGATCGATCGAGCTATGCAGGGGCAGATCCAGCCCAGTCTCCAGCCCCCTATTTGTATGAAGGAGAAAGAAGTAGATGAGCTCTCTTACCTGCTCATCTGTATCCGTCACTGAAATCATGAATGATGGCTTCCAAGAAATATCATGCAATGACCTGACCTGACCGCCGTCTCATGCACCGCATGTGGTGCATGCGAGATACTAATTGGCAGATTAGATTCTTGCGAGGAATGGAAAGGCGATCCCGTGGAAGAAGAAACGAAGTGAGCCACGGCGAGAGGGCGGCCTGATCCGCCGACGCCGCGGCGAAGTCGGACACGTCCTCCTGCCTGCTCGGCAGGCCGGCACGGCACGCGTCGCCGTCGTGGCAGGGAACCAACTGACGGGACGTGCGGCTGGGGATGGACCCCGTGCGCGGCGGCTGATGACGGGGCACCCCGCGCGTTATGAGCTGTCCGACCACGACCGGCCCCTCATCTGTGTTGCTGTGTATATTAGATAAATACACTGTAAGCGATATATGACATTTAGATTCCTCTTTCCATCTGCTCATCACATCATCCATATCTCGTCTTATCCTCACCAACTCTTCGTCTCAACATCATTATCATCGTTAAAGTAATTAGTCCTATAGCTCGCGAACAATGACATGTTCCATATCAACTTCTACTGATAATATATATATTGCTAAGCATTTTGAATAAATTTTAAGTTAGATATTAATATGGTTATCCTCAGGTTACAATGATTGAGATTATCATCAACAAGATAAGGATAAATGCAACAAGATAGGTGCTATCTGATTTCTCGACACTAACTCGCTAAACATGCATATACAACACATAGCAATATCTAATAGATTGACCAATAATTTATCAAAATATGGAAGAAATATGATAGATATTTGCACTGGTGCTCAGCTTTACAAACAAGATCAACCACAAAATATTCTCAAAAAAACCTATCACTCTCCAGTTCGTCGATCACTAAAAGAGAAAAATGCATCGCAATAAGCATGATGAAATATTGTAAAATATATTTTACGATGATGAACAAAATGCAATGTGAAAAGTCATGAAAATATTTTTTTCTAGTTATTAGATACCATAAGAAGACTAGCTTCGCTAATTTTGGACTTGTAATAAATTAATGGTGAATTATCAAAGCTTTTAAAATGATTAATTTATCTTAGAAAATTTATTAATTATTTCATGATTGCAGATATTTTTAATATGTAGAGGGCATTATTATGAAACCAAAAAATTGGTTTCACAATTTTTTGAGCTATAAAGAATCTATTACGAATTTTGCAAGTTTCAGCAAAATAGTAAAGTGCACTAAATGGTTTTGTTTGAGTTGACCACGGTTAGACCGCTAATATGGACGATTAGATCGCTAGGAGTGGTGGTCGGACCGTGGAGAAGGACGGTCATACTCCTGGGAAGTGCGTCGGTTTGATACCCGGCGACCAGATCAGCTCGAGGGCGGTCCAATTCTTGGAACGACGGTCCGACGCTATGAGACGCCGTCATACCACTGTGCTCGATCGGTGGCAGTTAGCGAGCTCGCTGGCGATGATTCCGGTGACACCTTTGACTATGGTCGGTACCTAAATGCTCTATGTAACTAAGGGGTCTATTTTAAGTGGTTTGACCGACATGTATAGGGTCAAAAATTTGGGCTCTATGGATCGATGTTTATAGCTAGGTAGAGCTTATTCCTATGGCTATGGAAAGTGGGGGAACTTGGAGGAAAAGAGGGGAAGGGGTTGGGGAGCGAAATCCTATTTAGAGCGTGTGCGCTTACTCACGCGCAACGCATGGCCCACGACAACCCAAGTCGCGCGTCCGAGTGAGACGGCCTATAGGAGCCCACTGATGTTCCAATACAAACTTTTTTCGTTAATTCTTTCTCAAAATTTCTCTCTTAACTTTTTGTCAAAAGTTTTGAGCTAAACTCTTTCTCAAAAGTTTTGACAGAATTTTTTCTTAGAAAAATTTCCAAAAATAGAAAGACGTGGAGGGAAAAAAGTTTCCAAAAAAATGGAAAGGAGGGGCTGTCGGAAGGGGGCGTGAGTTGGGTTGCTTGCGCGCTAGTGCGAATTAGTAGCGTCCGTTGGGGAGCTTCACCTTGATGTGAGAAAGCTTTCTAGAGGGTTGGCCAACTTCGAGTAAGCTCCGGAGATCGATTGCGGGGTACTCTCACCGGCCTAGATGTGGAAGAAAAGCTTGGGATTTGCTCCGGCAAGGAGATGCTTGGGGATGAGTATGGGGATTGCATGGGGAACTCGTGGGCGACATCCTCCTTCAATCTTCAACCTCCGTTGATCTCAAAGTGGAGGAATGGTGAGGGTGCTCTCTCCTCTCACTTAGGTGGGGGAAGAAAATGAATGAGTGAGGGAGTGAGAGGTGGTCGATGGGTCTTAAGTAGACGCTTTAAGCCCTAGCGATCAGACCGTAGGTTGGACCCATATGCAAAAAGTTCTGTTTCTTTTCTCTGTTTCTTCCAATTCCTTTCTCATTTTTTTTTAAAAATAATTGTGGACTATTTAAACTATTTCAAAATGATTCTCATTCATAAGTATATGGTGGGACTCGCGTTGATTAACGACATAATATTTCTAAAACGTTTTTGAACACTTAAAATGAATCAAAAGTATAAAGCATAATGTCATGATACATATGCGAGCTTATTGACTAGGTTAGAATTTTATGGTGTGACAGTCCTCTCCCCCTAGAAAGAATTTTGACCCGAGATTCGAAAACTCAAGGGAGAGGTTGATGAGTCAAACATCACTACAAAGTGAGAAATAGGCGTATCTTAGTAAGAAGACGCCATAAGGGTTTTTGATTCGAGGTGTAAATAATTTTTTCATAAATAGAAAAATTAGGACTTACGGAGATTCTCAAACATCATAAATAGAAACTCATCAAACTTTTCTGTGCTCTGACAGTCACTAATCCTATCATGCTATAACAGTCCTATCATTCCGGATCCTTATCATGTACTACAACGATCTGGCCTACTGGACGAGCTAGTAACCAGAGCAGAAGTAGATCTTTTAGATCTTTGCTTGGGTTCTTCCTCCCTATCAAGAACGTGTGGTTTGCATACGGCTCATGCAGGTCGCCGACGGCGACAGCTGATGGCCTGATGCCTGATCGATGCAAAGTAATACTGTCATCATATCATTCTTCCGGTATTGGTTTGGCCTCTGTTCGCAGGACGATTGTAATACGAGTTTACTGCATTTAGAGGGGTAATTAGATGGTGCTAGTTTGCACATATATATATTTTTCTTCTGGAAATCAGTGGATGAAGCGATCGAGAAGGTGCCTCGTAGGCGATCGTTGGCCTTGCGCACGGGCAACCGGTGCCAGAAGTTGGCCCCTGATTTGTTTGTTCCCATGAAAGGCGGCAAAAGCAAGCTTGCCTTTTGCACTCCCAAGCTCATCTCACGGTGATGGTCGCCTTTGCCTTTCGTCGTGTGACCTTGGAAGCATGCATTCCATACAACCCATTCAAAAAAGTTGTCGACGTTTCTTGATAACCTTACGTAATTTCTTTTGCAAAGGGGTTAGTATTATATTAAAAGTAATATTACAACCTCTTTTACAACTAGACTCTAAAAAACACAGAAAATAAAAGGAAGTACATTGAGATCAGTTTTGATAACCTTACATATTTAGTAATTTTTATTTCCAGCTCCAATTCTCCATGAGTTAAGGGCGAGTAAAACCTGACGATAAACAGTTGCGCTAAAGAAGACAGAGACTACTCTTAAACTCGTATATTCTCCTCCCATATGTTTTTCTAAAAAAAGAAAATCTTCTCCCCTCCTCCGTGGAGCTGCTGGGAGGTAGGAGCTACGACAAATCAATCACTAGCATTGAAATAAAACATAAATTTTCAAAAAAAAAATTGCCCGTACGATCTTTCATGACTTCGTTTGCAGTAAGCATTTCTGCATGCCCTGGTCTCTCTTGTGTGACAAAGTGTAATGGGCGACAACTGGAGTGCTCGCTCCACCGGCCGTGGAGCTCCAGAGCTCTAGAGACAGAATGATGGTGGTAATCTCCTCATCAGTGCCGATGGCCGGCAAAGGGAGCCAAAAGGAGATTCCCCAGATCACCCAGGATATATCCCTCCTTTCCCCCTCCATTGGCGCCAGCTTTACACTTTCCTGTCTCCTCTCCTTGACGATCGATCTTTGCATTCAGCTTGCGCTATGCGTGGCCACCGGAGTCTGGAGTCTGGAGAGACGGCGACACGCAGACGCGAGCGGCGGCCGCGGGAGAAGGCGCCGTGTCGCGTCTCGAGGGATCACGCAGACGGGCCGCGCGATTGGGGTGGCGTTGGCAAGCCAGGGACGACGCAAGAGCGCAGGCGAGAAGAGATGGGGTCGAGTCAAGGTCGCATCGATGACTCCACCGTGCTCGATCGGCGGTGGACGGACTGATAGAGTGCTGCCGCTCGCTCGCTTGGTCCGTGTCGTGTGACGCTGGGAAGCTGGGACGGGGTGGCCGACCAGTGCGTGCTGTGTCGCAGGAAGCCTCCACGACGAGGTGCGCCGGCAGCGAGATCGAGATGGTCGTCAAATTTTCTCCGCCGGCGTGCGGGCGTGCGTATGCTGTTCCCCCCTCGTAACTAGTTCGTATGGGAAAAAAAAAAGTAGTATGGCTTTGCTGCAATCGGAGTAGTGGGAGCACTGTTTTCAGTTGGGCCTCACTTTAGGCTCTCAAGGCCCACCAAATGAAGCGCAGAGAAAGTTTAGCTAATTGTTTGGGCCTGACTAGTATCTGGGCTAGTTGGGCGTCTCCCTCTCTCTGCGAGCCACGAAGCAAACTGGTCTAGCAAGTAGGACTGTAGGAGTATCAGTTTTCTTACTGTGAACAAACTGGTCTAGCAAGTTCTAGTTTTCTCAATTCTACCTCTTCAAATTCCTGCTTTCAATCTCGGGAGCAGGGCCAAAGTGTCTCTGATCCAAATTTTCTGGTTAATTAATTTGAACCCTCGAAATAGCTGGCCAATTAGTAATGCGGCATCAATTGGACCGGTGCAAAGACGCTGGGCCTAGAACCATTCATCAATCCCTGCAAACACACGAGCAGCCCACCATCACACAATGAAAAGTACAACCAGCATACAGATTTGTATCCTCTAACTTTGCTGAAGCAATGTTAGAGAATGAACGGTGCTATGATATTAGCCCTTCTAAACCGTTAGATCTGGAACGGATAGACCAGATTGTCTGCTACAGTAACTCCATGAACAGTAGCGTTAGCAGAGGGTAGCGGTAGCTTTTTTTTTTTTTACAGTGGTGTAGGTCCACGTTGCTATCTGGACTGTTGGACAGAGCTTCGTGATATGCACGCCTGAGAATCCTGAAATTGCTACGGATTTTATAAAATGTTCCGTGGAGAGACCGAGAGAGACAAATAGCCCGGCTGGTATGCATTACTGTAAACACCTAGCTGTGTTGTTGTTCCACACAACGGCTTGTACCTTTAGATGAGACCTCGTGTTGGATGGTACGGGCATGCCCCCCCCCCCCCCCCGGTTTGTCAACTTGGCCTAGCCTTTCTCCCCCAAGTTTACTAGGCCAATGGATTGGAGGAACAGGCAACTTGGGGGAGAAATGCTCGACCAAGTTGACAAATAAACTGGGGGGAGGGGGAGGGGGAGGGGGAGGGGGAGGTGGAGCAGATCGGCCATTCTATACTCGCGCACATATGCTCAAAACATGCTCGTACCATCGAACACGAGCGTCCTGAATCTAAAGCTACAAGTCGGTCTGTGGAACAACAGCACAACTAGGGGTTTACAATTATGCCTACCAGCCGGCCTATTTGCCTCTCTCCACCGAGCATTTTATAAAGGGAAAATGCAAGAAAAAAACCTCTAAATGTCACTTTGATTTTGAGATGCCTATTTACTAACTGTATGAATGTAAGAGCCGTGTTGATTTATGTAGTTAAACCTAGAACTGCAGTATACCGACTAAGATGCCACCAAGTTTTTTTTTTCATTTGATTTTGCAGCACTTGCTAGTAGTTCACCTTGCCCTGTCAAGCTACTGAGATGATTTTGCTCCTTTCGGGTTTGATTGCAGCTCACATAAACAATGGTGAAGGCTGTTGCTGTCCTTGCCGGCAGTGAGGTCAAGGCACCATCTTCTTTTCCCAAGAGGGAGATGGTAAGTCACAGCACATGTTTTGACTTGTGAGAGTCTTTGTGTTCTACCTTCTGCATTCGTTGGACGCAATTGGTTTGTTGGTTCACGTTCAGGTCCGACCACCGTGACGGGAAGTATCTTTGGACTCAAGCCGGGGCTCCACGGGTTCCATGTGCATGCGCTTGGCGACACCACCAATGGCTGCATGTCAACTGGTACCTACACATCTCTTTCCTCTCTTTCATGTTTCAGGACAAATGGATTGTGTTGTGCTTACTGGGGCAGTGGTTTCATACTCTAGGGCCACACTTCAATCCTGCTGGTAAGGAGCATGGGGCGCCAGAAGATGAGAACCGCCATGCTGGTGATCTTGGAAATGTAACTGCTGGAGAAGATGGTAATATATATCTGATCCACTTTTGCCTCTTTCTTAGATTCCTTTGTACTGGAGAATACAATTCAGTTGCTTCGCTGAAAATTAGATAGATTTAGTCTCATAAACATTTTACTGCATTGTGACTATGATACACAACCCTGCTGGTAATTCAACTATTGGCTGCTTAGGTGTTCTTAATGTCAATGTCATCGATAGCCAGGTTAGCACTTCTCTCTGCAAACAGTATTACATTGCCCCTTTTCTTATCGTTTCAGTTTAAGAATAGTTCAGTTTACATTGTAATATTTTTGAATGGCAAATCCCCCTCACTGGACCACACTCAATCGTTGGCCGAGCTGTTGTTGTCCATGCTGACCCTGATGACCTTGGCAAGGGTAATGATTTGTAAAAACTTGACACTTGAGTTATACATTTGTGTCTCTCTAGGCATGATTCTTTCGCAGATCTGTATGATCTCGCCATTGCGGTGCTACTAGAGCAGTTGTGTGTGTTATGCTGCCTGTACATTATCTATGTCCTCCGTAGAATGGATCATAAACGTATTAGTTGATATAGTGTGGAAATCCAGGGAACAAGATCTAGCCTTATCTGCTTTTCTGTCTGTTTACACACTACTTTCATATGATTTTGGGATAAAGCTGTTGTGTATTAATTATTTATGTTATCTAAGGGTGGCAAACATAAAAGGTGAACATACTACTGCTTTAAGGATAGTTTTTCTTGTTTTAACTATTTTTTAAAATTTGACTCTTTTATTCTTCTTATCAATTGTTCCATGGACTTGGTAGTTCACAAGAAAACAATGTAGAGTCAACTAGTGTTTATCTATTAGCCTCTTGTGGGCTGCACTTTGTGCTGCTTTTTGTACAAACTCTATGATTGTTGCACATAGTGCCTTTTATCTGCTTGTAATATTGATTTAGATGAGACGGATGAAGATAATGCCCTGGCATGATGTTCAAGATGTTTATAGTAACCATTCCTTTCTGTCGTATATCAGGTGGACATGAGCTTAGCAAGAGCACTGGAAATGCCGGTGGCCGTGTTGCTTGTGGTAAGTTATATGATGCTCGAGTCTTTTCTCTATTCTGGTTTAATTTACTAGTCCATCAATCCGTGCAGGCGCACGAGCTAGCAATTTTAGAAGACATGTAATATAAGTTTGTGAAAAAATGGCCATATTTTGTATTTGGAAAGTATACAACATTTTTAAAATTACACCTCTATGTTTGTAAGTAGAAAAACAAATTTTATTCTTGAATCACTGCTGGAAAGGCCTGATAGCCAGCTATTTTCCTGTCAGGCCTGAACTTCGCCAGCAGAAAATTTAGTATTTTGCCCGGTTTAGAATTACACCTTTCTGTTTGCAAGTAGAAAAGCAAATCTTGTTCTGTAATATTGCTAGAAAGGCCTGATAGCCAGCTACTCCTTCCGATCCCATGACATACACACGGTCTCTAATATAACATTTTGACTAACAATATCTATAAAAATATATTATTTTTCAAGTAGAAAGAGTTATATATTATGAAATTATCCATGATGAATCTCATAATATTACTATATGATTTTTTAATATAGATGATCAAAGTTTAAAAAGTTTAACCAACAACAATCCTAAATGAACTTATATTTGAGATCAAAGGTAGTAGTTTCCTGTCAGGCCTGCACCTCACCAGCAGAAAATTTGAAATATACCTCCCTTGACAACAACTATATGTAGGTAATTGTTCTTTGTTTAGATAGACAGTACGAAATGATAAAGTATTGGAGATGTTGTCAGACATTTGCACTGTGTTGTGATGTACTTTTATTTAACTATAGTTACGGTAACTGAAGTGTTAAAGTATAGCAAACCTAAAGTATAGCAAGCCTAAGGGATAATATAACATAGACTTCTTTAGCTGGTACAATGTATTTATTAGGTCTTGTTTAACATGTCACTACTTAAAAAAAAAATTGTTACAGTCGGTTCGGAATGTCTTGTACAGTCGGAGATTATTGAACCAACTGTATTTAAATGATATTTATTATCATAATCGGTTCTAGGAAGGAACTGACTAGGTAACATGAACATTACAATTGGTTCCAATTTCAAACCAATCGTGAACCGGGAATATTACAGTCAGTCATTTTTTAATCTAAAACATTATAACTTGGTCCTGTTGAATGAAAGTCTTCGATCCTACCGAAAAACATGTGATCAGGTTTAGGACCCTGGTGTAGCTCATTTCTTGTTTCCAATTAACGTGTGAATCACGTGTTGACGTTTGTTAGATTGGAACTGTGCCCTAGATTCGCTAAGACCTAGCCTCATCAATATGGATTTATCACGTAGAGGAGACCTACCCATAATCGCATAATTCCTTGGTTCAGAAATAAGATCAGGAACATGATACACTACGTACGTAAATTTTTAACAGGACGGGGACTAGATTGTTCTCGCGTTCCCAAAACATGGATGACATTCTCGGAACAAGAAACACGTCATGGCCATGGTTCCACATTTCCGATGACTATGGACCCTACCGGGTATAGGCTACGGGACTCGGATCATACTCACTGATCAGACACGCAGCAGTGGCAGCTGGGTTCCGGAAGTTGCCTTCTTCCCCAACCGTGATTTGATTTCTTGCACACCAACACAGAACGAGGATGAATTGGTCTTCCTGTACGTGAAAACTCAAAAGAAGTCGGTGTCCAATTTGAGAACTTGAAAACCGCAGGGGTCCTTTTTCCTTACTCTTTACTAAGCGCCGGATATTTTGCTTTTTTTAAGATTTTGTAGGATTTCTCTTTTTTTCTTAGCATGCCTCATCCGAGTATTACCATGGAGCTCTAGAAGAAGTATCTAATAAATAAAATACATTATGTGATTGTAGTCAAACTTTATATACGAGTAATAAGCATGTATGATAATTTTCTATTCAAATAAAATCCATCGCTTTGAGAATCATGTTAAAGATAAGTAATAATTATCTAGATGGTACTATATAAGGAGACATATATAACACCGCCGTATAGAATTTATTTTCCGGATTTGATGTCCTCCTACTTCCGAATTTATTTTCAAAATTCTTGTGGATTCGATGTGTTCTCCTACTTGTAATTTAGGGAGCAGTTATCCCACCTGATAGAGATTCACAGCAAGTGCTTAAGTAGTGAGTATTCTCCTAGATCATCTCCAAGGTATTTTCGTTAGAGATTAAAATCTATTTTCGTTTTTTTAGTTCACGATTTTTGTCACGAAAGAATTCTCAAAATCGAAATTCTCTTTCCTTCTCTTCCACGAATACTTTCGAAAGAAAACTATTAGAAATGAGAGAATTTCACGAATCCTTTCGAAAGAAAACTATTAGAAATGAGAGAAAATAAATAGAATGAGAATGAGAAGTGGAATAAAAAAAGGAAAGAAACGAAGAAAATACGGTTGGAAATGTCTTATTGCAGAGTACACCGGACCTTGTTGACGGCGTGGTGGACTGGTGGTCAGGCCGGGAAACCACTCGGCCGCTTCGTCGCGGTGTACGAGCCGTCCACCACAAGGTTGTGCCCGCTCACGTACTTGCCCTCGTCGGAAGCCAGGTACACGGCCGCCCTCGCCACGTCCTCCGCCTCCAGCACCGCGCCGCGCAGCTCGCTCAGGCCCTCCTCGATCAGGCGCCTCCGCTCCTCCTCCCCCATGCCAGGGAACATCTGCGCCATGGCGCTCATCCCTAACGGCGTCGCCATGATGTAGGGCGAGATGGAGTTCACCCGCACGCCGTGGCTCGCCAGCTCCCCCGCCACCGACCGCACCAGCGCGATCACGGTCGCCTTGGAGACGTTGTACGCGTGGGGCATCCCGCCGCCCTGCATCCCCGCGACGCTGGCCATGCACAGGATGCACCCGCTCCGGCGAGGCACCATCACGCGCGCGCCGTGCTTCACGCACGCGACCATGGCCCGCGCGTTGACCGCCATCACGCGGTCGAACTCCGCCATGTCGAGGGCGCCCAGCGGGACCGGGGCCATCGACCCGCTCACGCCGGCGTTGCTGTAGAGCACGTCGAGCCGGCCGTGAAGCTCCACGGCACGGTCCACGGCCGCGGCGACCTGCGCCTCGTCCGTGACGTCGCAACGCGTGTAGCTCGCCCCCGGTCCGAGCTCCGCGGCGATGGAGCGGCCGGCGTCGTCCTGGATGTCCGCGAGGATGACCTTCGCGCCATTCTTCACGAACTCTATCGCGGTCGCCTTGCCGATGCCGCTGGCGGCGCCGGTGATCACGGCCACCTTCCCGGTCAACCTGCAGCCGCGCAATCCATTTCAAGCTCAAATCTTTTCGCTGCAACAGAACACTAATGCATTGGCAGCAAGGGAAGAACTAAAAACCTTTCGGAATTCGAGGACGTGGAGAAGTGGTTCGCGACCAGAGCGGCGGTGGCCGAGGCTCTGCTCTTCCCCCTGCACCCAACCCGTCTGAAAAAGTTCAGTGCTCACTCTTGCCGAGATGGAAATCAACACCTAACCATTGTGAAGGGATTACCTGAGAGCGACGTGCACTGCTCTGATCATCGCGCAGGGATTGCGTGTTCTTGCCACCTCCTGCCGCTAGCTTCACTCTGATATTCTTATATAATACTACGTTGATCCTTTCTTTTGCATACTTTTCGAGTCTTCTCGTGAAATTACAGGAAAGAAGATTAGTGTAGATCAGGACTGAAATGAGTGTGTTGTACGACTGAAGTGTACCATCACTGCTGTGTTTTTTTAAAAAAATATATAAAAAAACCAAAGTTACCGATTAATGGACAGCGGCAGACAGCAGTATCTATTTCCTCGGTACGACAATATCAGCTACTGTACTATGTTGTCCGATGGCAGTCTGGCACGGCATCACTTCGCTGGCAGTCTGGCACGGCATCATGTGCTTTGGCTTATCACTCCGCTGTGCATGATGCTCCGTTTTGGCAACACGCAGGTGTCGACGTACGAACCGATCGATCGAGCTATGCAGGGGCGGATCCAGCCCAGTCTCCAGCCCACTACGCTTCGCAGTCGGTGAAACTCCCTCTGAGCCTCAATAATATATATTTTTTACCATGAACAAGTGAGGAAGAGAAAAAAAGAAAAAAAAAGAACGAGAAAAGAAAAAGAAGAAGAAAGAGTAAGAGATAAATGAGTTCCTCTTATTTAGCTTATTTGTATTACAGATGGTTAAGCGGGCTGGATCAAATGGACTGGCATGAGACACGATTATTTTGGACCGATTCAGGCTCGGCACGGCACGGCATGGCACAACAGTTAACGGGACGGTACGGCAAGACCCGTTTAACTATTTATATTTTTTAGTATTTTATATAATTTATTTAGATCTAATACCATATATTATATGTGTTGCAATAGTAGTGTGTTTGACTTTTAAGTAGAAGGTCGGGTATTTGATTTCGAGTGAAAGCAAGTTTTTTTGATTTTTTTAAATTTTTCGCGGGCTAACGGCACGATCCGATCTTAAATAGATCGTGTCTAGGCTGGAGTCGCAGCACGTAGGCCAGTACGACACAATCCATTTAGCTAACGAATCATGCCTCAATGATCGAATAGCCAAGTGAGAGGTGGATTGGGCTTAATTAAAAACTACTTATGTCAAATGTTAAATAAATAGTAAACTTAGTCTAGATCAAAAGAAATATAATTATACGATCATACAAGTAAACTAGCACGCAAGAACACACACACAAAAAAATGTGATGTCCTCCTACTTCCGAATTTATTTTCCAAATTCTTGTGGATTCGATGTGTTCTCCTACTTGTAATTTAGGGAGCAGTTAAGCAGTTATCCCACCTGATAGAGATTCACAGCAAGTGCTTAGTGCTTACCCAATCGAATTTGTAAAATTGAAGAATGTAAACAGCCCGTGATGATATTTCCACTGTGGTGAATGAAGTGGCCTCCTGTTTATTTTACTGTGAACTTGTACACATGCCGAGATGAAATGAGATGAGGGTTGGCATCGACAGTGTTGTATGTCTTTTTTCGAGTGACGGTGTTGCAGGTTTGTGGACAAGGCAATAATAACGCTCGCTCGCTTATTTGTGGACAAGGCAATCTTTGTCAGGTTCTTGCCGAAGTATCGTCTGTCTTCGACACCGGCAAGTATTCTGATGAATACAAGAAGAACACACGAACACTTGTATATTTTGGTGCAGCTTAAGACTGCTTTTCTCTGGACCTTTTTATTCATATATAAAGCAACGATTACAAGCTAAAAATCCGATCTGTAAACCCGACATGCACGCCACACTCCTCATCAACGACTGCCATCCCAGACGTTTCGGTCGTGGCGCACGACGCGCTCTCCACGCGAACACAGCGCACGTCAAGAGCCCAGAACGCGCACAACCAAACTAACAGTCATGCGCACACATGCTAAGTATGCAGAAAGGAAAGAAAAAACGAACTTGCTAAATAAACCATGCACAAGAATTATTCAAACATTCTCCTCCTAAGTCTTGTGCACCTGATTATTCAAGTTGGAACAGGCCAATCTTCTTGGTAAGCTCTTCGAACTTGACTCTGCTGAGAGACTTTGTAAGTATATCTCCTAACTGCTCGTCGGTCCTAATGAACTTCACCTCAATCTGGCCATTGCTTGCATACTCCCGGATCAGATGAAAACGTGTATCTATATGCTTGCTCCGGTCGTGATGCACAGGGTTTTTGATCAAAGAAATCGTGGACTTGTTGTCCACCCTCAGCACCGGCCTGCTAACATCTGACTGCAGAATCTCAGATAACAGCCGGGCAAGCCATACTCCTTGGCAAGCAGCTGTAGCAGCAGCTATGTACTCGGCCTCACAACTTGATAACGCTACTACTTTCTGCTTAGCAGATTGCCAACTTATTGCACTATCACCTAGAAAGAACAGAATCCCAGAAGTACTCTTCCTACTGTCCACATCCCCTGCCAAATCACTATCACTGAAACCCAGCAATACAGGCTGTTGATTCTTCTTCCTGGCATAGAACAGACCCAAATCTCTTGTCCCAGCAATGTATCTTAGGATGTGTTTCACTGCTGCAAGATGATCCTCACGTGGCTCCTCCAAAAAACGGCTAACATAGCCCACTGAAAAAGCAAGATCAGGCCGAGTATTAACCAAATACCTGAGGCTGCCCACCAAGCTTATGTACTTTGTTGCATCAACAAGTGGATTTGAGCTTTCCCTGGACAACTTGAGTTTTGGCTCCATTGGTATTTTACATGGATTGCAATCACCCATTCCTGCTATCTCTAGTATTTTCCTAGCATAGGCACCTTGGCTGAGAGAAATCCCTTCATCCTGTTGCTTCACTTCTATACCCAGATAGTAATGCAACAACCCCAAATCACTCATCTTGAATAGCCGGGTCATTTCCTTCTTGAACCTCTGAATGCTACTGCTGCTGGCTCCAGTGATCACAAGGTCATCAACATACACTCCAACTAATAGTTGCTCAGCACCTTGACCTCTGACATAGACAGCATGATCAGATGGGCATTTCTTGAACCCTAGAGATAGCAGACTCTCATCCAATTTCTCGTTCCAGGCTCGAGGAGCCTGATGCAGCCCATACAATGCCTTGTGAAGCTTGTACACCTGAGACTCACTCCCTGCCTTGACAAATCCTGGTGGCTGCTCCACATAGACCACCTCTTGCAAATCTCCATTCAAGAATGCGGATTTTACATCCATATGATGGATCTCCCAACCCTCATGTGCAGCCAATGCAACAAGTAACCTCACAGCCTCCATGCGTGCCACAGGTGCAAACACCTCACCATAGTCGATGCCATGTCGCTGTGCATATCCCTTAACCACGAGCCGCGCCTTGTGCCGTACCACAGCGCCGAGCTCATCTCTTTTTACCTTATAAACCCACTTCAGACCAATAGCTCGCCGATCACGAGGTAACTCTGCAAGTGACCAGGTCTCGTTTTCTTCAATTGCCTGCAGCTCCTCCTCCATCGCCTTGCGCCAGCATGGTGCCTTCTCTGCTTCATCAAGCGATGCAGGCTCCTCTGCGCTCACCACAAGCAGCTGCCCAGTGCCCAGTTCACGCACAGCATATCCAGGAGCTGACCCTGGACCAACAACGTCATCCACTGCTCGGAACCGTAGTGGAGCATCCTCTTCATGATCAGCGTCCAGTTCTTCATCAAAACTGGCTGGAGGAGACACAAACTGAACACCTGAGGGTGACTGATTTCCCAGGCCGCCAGACAACACCTGCGGTCCTGTCACTGGTGTTGTGGACTCGATAGGCGAGCCTGGCCAAGCTGGAGTTGTGGCCGCCGACCCTGTGTGCTCTCCAGGTGGACTCAGCCCATTGCCCCCAAGCTCCGTGGCACTATGCTGGTGCATGGACATGTACTCGAAGGTGAAGATGTCGTCGTCGTTCGCCGCTGGCGTTACAACCTCCGCTTCACCAGACCAGTCCCACTGGCCCTGCTCGTCGAAGACCACGTCCCGCGTCACATGGACACGCTTCGTAGCGGGGTCATATGTGCGGTACGCCTTGGACCCCCGCTCGTAGCCGACAAAGATCATCTTCCGGCCACGGTCGTCAAGCTTCTTGAGATGCGGGACGGTGTTCCTGACATAGACGAGGCAGCCGAACGTCCGCAGATGATGCACTGCCGGCTTCTTCCCGTACCACGCCTCGAACGGGGTCATGCCTTCCACGCTCTTCGTCGGGCACCGATTCAGGACGTACACAGCGGTGTTAACCGCTTCGCCCCAGAACCATCCCGGCAGCCCTTTTGCTTTGAGTATACTACGCGCGGTCGCCACCACCATGCCGTTTCGCCGTTCGACGATGCCATTTTGTTGTGGGCTGTACGGCGCCGTGAGTTGCCGGTGCACACCTTCAGCCGCCCAGTACTCCGCAAACTCGGTCGCAGTGAATTCACCACCGCGATCGGTTCAGAGCGCCATGAGCTTGTGCCCTGACTCTGCCTCAGCGCGCGCCTGGATCTCCTTGATTGCTATCGCAGCGCGGTCCTTTGATTGAAGCACTGCGACCCACATGAAACGGCTGTGATCATCGACGAGCAGCAAGAAATACCTGTTCCCACTCGGAGTCCCCGGTGTGATTGGGCCACATAGATCACCGTGTACCAGCTCGAGCGTGCGCCGCGCTCGGTACTGCGCGTTCTTCGGGAAAGGCGACCTCTTCTGCTTCCCAGCGAGACATGCTTCACAGAGTTTGTCGACTTGCTCAATGCTTGGCAGCTCGCGCACCAGCTCCTCCCGAGCCATGACCCGCAGGGCCGCCATGTTGAGGTGCCCGAGCCTGGCATGCCATTGCCAGGCGACCTCCTCGCCTCGCACGGCCAGGCACACCGGCCGCGCGGTGTTCAGCCGCAGCACGTACAGGCGATTTCGTCCGCATTCCACCTTCACCAGCAGTCGTCCCTCCGGTTCTCGAATTCGCATCACTCCATGCTTGATGTGGATGTCGTAGTTGGCCTCGTCCAGTTGCCCCACGCTCACGATATTTGTCGTGAGCCGAGGTATGTAGTAGACGCCGGTGAAGGACCTGTGCTCGCCGTTCCTGCAGCTGAACGAAATCGTGCCGCAGCCCTCGATGCGTGCGATGGAATCGTCCCCAAATCGCACAGTCCCGCAGACCGCCGTGTCGAGCTCGACGAATGCAGCCCGGGACCCCGACATATGATTCGTGGCCCCAGTGTCGAGCACCCACGCGAGTTCATCGCGCTCCTCCTCGGGCCCCAATTGCACAAAGACCTTCTCCTCCCATAGCCTCACCGGGCCGCGTGGGGTCTCTGCCGCTGCAGAGAGACGATCTCCTGGCGGCGTGCCTAGCGTCGCCCCTTCCGGTGGTGAGGATCCCGGTGCTGCCGCCGCTTGCGCCGCGCCCGCCGGTGGTGGGGATCCCTGCGCTGGCTGTCTTTTCGCCGTGCCCACCGATGGTGAGGATCCCGGCGCTGGTGCACCTCGCGCCGCCCCTGCCGGTGGTGGGGATCTCGGCGCTGTTTGAGTAGAGGCGCGGAAACTGGTGGCCGGCGATGCAGGTGATGGCAGCGTTGGCTCGTGGAAGGGAGGCGGCGGCGATGGGGATTGTATCTGCCGCCCCACACTCGCCCGAAGGAGCAACAAAGAGGCCTCCTCCTCTTGGACGACATGGGCCTCCTGTTTCCTGGGCTTGGAAGGGCATTCCCGAGCCCAATGCCCATTCTTACCACACCGCCTGCATTGATCTTTGCCCAGCTTGCCGGAGGCGTTGGTCGGCCCAGTAGACGATGACGACCCAGCATCACTCCCTCGCCCACGGCCGCGCCCGCGCCTGTTGCCGCGACGGGCAGAGCTCCCGCTTGCGCCGTCGCCGCTCTGGTTCTCCGCCTCGCGCCGCTTCCGCCACGACTCACATTCCTCCTCTGTCAAATACAGCTTGCCGTCGTGCTGTACCGACGGCGGACGCGCTTCGAACACGTCCTCGGCTGCCTTTAGGCGCCCTGTCACATCCGCGACGGTGAGGGTCGACACGTCGAGGAGCGTCTGGATCGCGAGGACGATCTGCCAGAACCGCGCCGGCACGCTCTGGAGGATCTTCTCGACGACCTTCGTCGGCTCCACGACCTCACCCAGCGTCGCGAGCGTGGCCACCATGCCGTTCATGCGCATGGCAAAATCCTCCACCGTCTCTCCATCCTTGAACGCCGCCAAGTCGAACTGCCGTCGGAGCTGCTGGGCGGTGGACTTCTTCACGCGGTCATCGCCGACCCGCATGGTTGCGATGGCGTCCCACGCCTCCTTCGCCGTCTCCTTGTCGGCGATCGAGGACACCATCTCTGGTGGAATGGCGCTGCACAAAGCATCAAATGCAAGCATGTCTTCTTGAGGGTCGACGCCGCCCTTGTCGACGGCAGTCCAGAGTGCCCGAGCTTTCAACTTCACCTTCATGAGGAGTGCCCAGTCGGAGTAATTGGTCTTGGTGAGGACGGGGTAGCTAGTCCCGCCGCCCACCTCACGCACTACTCGCTGGACAACCATGGCTTCCTTGGTGCCGCTCGGCCCATCCCCCTTCCTGTCGCCTGTCCCCGGCGGTGACGTCGGTCCCGTCATCAACACGTAGTCGATCGCGCGATCACGATTCCAACGGCGGTATCTCGCCGCGATCGAACTCCGGTCCGCAACTGGCTCTGATGCCACTTGTCTGGTTCTTGCCGAAGTATCGTCTGTCTTCGACACCGGCAAGTATTCTGATGAATACAAGAAGAACACACGAACACTTGTATATTTTGGTGCAGCTTAAGACTGCTTTTCTTTGGACCTTTTTATTCATATATAAAGCAACGATTACAAGCTAAAAATCCGATCTGTAAACCCGACATGCACGCCACACTCCTCATCAACGACTGCCATCCCAGACGTTTCGGTCGTGGCGCACGACGCGCTCTCCACGCGAACACAGCGCACGTCAAGAGCCCAGAACGCGCACAACCAAACTAACAGTCATGCGCACACATGCTAAGTATGCAGAAAGGAAAGAAAAAACAAACTTGCTAAATAAACCATGCACAAGAATTATTCAAACAATCTTTACTGTTGACTAATCTCTTATTGCAGAGTACACCGGAGCTTGTTGACGGCGTGGTGGACTGGTGGTCAGGCCGGGAAACCACTCGGCCGCTTCGTCGCGGTGTACGAGCCGTCCACCACAAGGTTGTGCCCGCTCACGTACTTGGCCTCGTCGGAAGCCAGGTAAACGGCCGCCCTCGCCACGTCCTCCGCCTCCAGCACCGTGCCGCGCAGCTCGCTCAGGCCCTCCTCGATCAGGCGCCTCCGCTCCTCCTCCCCCATGCCAGGGAACATCTGCGCCATGGCGCTCATCCCTAACGGCGTCGCCATGATGTAGGGCGAGATGGAGTTCACCCGCACGCCATGGCTCGCCAGCTCCCCCGCCACCGACCGCACCAGCGCGATCACGGTCGCCTTGGAGACGTTGTACGCGTGGGGCATCCCGCCGCCTTGCATCCCCGCGACGCTGGCCATGCACAGGATGCACCCGCTCCGGCGAGGCACCATCACGCGCGCGCCGTGCTTCACGCACGCGACCATGGCCCGCGCGTTGACCGCCATCACGCGGTCGAACTCCGCCATGTCGAGGGCGCCCAGCGGGACCGGGGCCATCGACCCGCTCACGCCGGCATTGCTGTAGAGCACGTCGAGCCGCCCGTGAAGCTCCACGGCACGGTCCACGGCCGCGGCGACCTGCGCCTCGTCCGTGACGTCGCAACGCGTGTAGCTCGCCCCCGGTCCGAGCTCCGCGGCGATGGAGCGGCCGGCGTCGTCCTGGATGTCCGCGAGGATGACCTTCGCGCCATTCTTCACGAACTCTATCGCGGTCGCCTTGCCGATGCCGCTGGCGGCGCCGGTGATCACGGCCACCTTCTCGGCCAACCTGCAGCCGCGCAATCCATTTCAAGCTCAAATCTTTTCGCTACAACAGAACACTCATGCATTGGCAGCAAGGGAAGAACTAAAAACCTTTCGGAATTCGAGAACGTGGAGAAGTGGTTCGCGACCAGAGCGGCGGTGGCCGAGGCTCTGCTCTTCCCCCTGCACCCAACCCGTCTGAAAAAGTTCAGTGCTCACTCTTGCCGAGATGGAAATCAACACCTAACCATTGTGAAGGGATTACCTGAGAGCGACGTGCACTGCTCTGATCATCGCGAAGGGATTGCGTGTTCTTGCCACCTCCTGCCGCTAGCTTCACTCTGATATTCTTATATAATACTACATTGAAGAAGATTAGTGTAGATCAGGACTGAAATGAGTGTGTTGTACGACTGAAGTGTACCATCACTGCTGTGATGTGCAGTGAAAATACTAGTAGCCCGTTTGCGTTGGCGGAGAGAGAGACAGAGAAATTCAGTGGAGTAGTGCAGTGGCTGTCGCAAGGAATTGGATGTTTCCAGCAGGGAGGGACCAGTGGTCCTCCTTCCCTAGCCCTAGCTAGTACTAGCACTTGCAACGGGAATTCGTACAGTGAAACCAAACAAATCCACCAAGTTTTCTGAAATCCACATCCAGCATTCACCGTTTTAAAGCATTTTCATAGGGCAGCTAATAAAAAAAAAATACAAAACCCATCTGCAACTTTAGAGTAGAGGTTTATAAGACAAAACCTAGTACAACTTCTTTTTCGCCAGTCTTCTCATATGAGCTCTTTATTCGCTACTTTTGAATTTTTATCCTATTTGAGTGTGTAAAACCAGTATGACGGATCTAATTTAATTGTTCACAGGAACATGAAAAGTCATTCTGAAAGTTACTGTATCATTTTAGAAGTAAAAAAAAAGTTATGAGTGGGTTTTCAACAAATCGCCGAAGCTAAAGCTGTGTTTTAAAAAATATATATATAAAAAAATCAAAGTTAGGTCATCTCCAGTAACTACCTTAAATTTTTATCCTAAAAATACTATTACAGCATCCCCTATCACTATTACAGCATCCCTTATTTTTTCATCTTCAACAGCTACCCCATTTTCTACTTTCTACTCCTCTTTTTCTCTCTCCGGTTCCGCTATCAACCTCTGTAAACAGTACAGCTACAGTTACCTGACCCGTTTCCCACCTCCGGACCCACTGTCAGCCACTGTAAATAATGTTACTACATTATGTTATAGTGATGCGCATTGCTACAGTAGCATGAAATTACAGGAAAGAAGATTAGTGTAGACCAGGAGCAGTAGACGTTACAGCTAAGGCGAGTGGCCACGAGAAGGGTCGTACGTCAACAAGCACGTGTCCCGGCACGTGTTTGTGCGTTCTTGAGGCATGAAATGATTGTGTTGTACGACTGAAGTGTACCATCACTGCTGTGATGTGCACTGAAAATACTAGCCCGTTTGCGTTGGCGGAGAGAGACAGACAGATAAATTCAGTGGAGTACTGCAGTGGCTGTCGCAAGGAATTGGACGTTTCCAGCAGGGAGGGACCAGTGGTCCTCCTTCCCTAGCCTTAGGGAGTACTAGCACTTGCAACGGAAATTCGTATTTGGGGAATTTGCATTTTCCCTTTTTATAAAATTCCCACCAATTTCAGGATTCCCAGACGAGCGAATCACAAAGCTCTGTCCAACGGTCCAGATAGCAACGTGGACCTACACCATTGTCAAAAAAATCCGCGTAGCAGATCACATTCAGAACACAGAGACTCCTCGTCGATGCATCTCCTTTTTCTCGACGGAAAGGAAATCTACAAACACCTGACCTGGAACTCTGGAGCTAATGGTTTCAAAAGAAAGAAACAAAAAATTCTGGAGCTACAGCGAGGCTGCAAGGCCTCCAACTCACTCTCGCCTGAGCCTCCAACTCGAAGGACTATAGTTTGAGGTTGCTTTTCGGTCAAGGGGTCCATGCATGCTTCATCATCTAAGCACTTTGCTTTGGTATCTGCTTTGGGTACTAGTTTAGCCATCTTTCTTTACAATTGGATGCATAGGAGTCTTCAACCGCTAGTTTAAGAAAAGGCAAATTACGCAGAACCCAACCAAGGGTCCTACAGGCTACTGGCGGCGCGACCTGTCCTTCACTGTTTCTCTGAACTCGCTCGTTTCTCTGAACTGACGATGACGGCGAGTTGCCAGAAATGCCGGGCAAATTTGATACGTTTTGGTCTAAAATTTGGCAGAGTTTTAAAGCTTGCCATGCATGCTGAGATGTTTCTGAAAATACGCTTAGTTGGCTCGTGGTGGTGTACTACTGATGCTTATCTTTTCAGACGAAAATTTACTACGACTAGGAAGAAAATGCTTAGCTAGTAGTGATCCATAAAAGGGACCCATATAGGGGTGGCAATTTTCCCAATAAAGACGGGACCTGCGGGAATCCGTTTCGAGTGGGGTAGGGACGGGGCCAGGTTTTGCACCGTGGGGCAACGGGTGAGCCCCTGAGATCAGGGCGGGGCGGGATGGGATTTTCCCCAATGGGTCCTCAAGGGGTCTTGAGTCATCGCTCACCCGGCCGCTCCCCGCACTCGCGCACTACTCGTCGCGAGCCTGCGACCCCTGCACCCACGCGCCGTCTGCCGCGCACGCTGCGCCCACGCCCCGTCGCACCTGCGCCCGCTCTTAACCGCACCTGCTGCGCCTACACCTAGCCGTGCCCGCTCGCCCGCATGCCGCGCTTGCTCGTCGCTGCGCCTACTCCCCGCTCACCACAGCTCCGCTTGCCGCTGCGCCTGCTCGTTGAGCTTGCCGCACCCACCGCGCCAACCTGCCGCACCCCGTTGGGGCCCTGTCAGAGTTCGGGGATCCGATGGAGACATGGATAGGAGGAGTTTTTGCCCCGATAAGCAAACAGAGATGGGGACAAAGCTCCGTGTTCGAGGGACGTGGCGGGGATGGGGGCACCCCCGTCCCCGCCTCGCCCCGTTGCCATCCCTAGGCCCATATGCCTTGTTCGTTTCGCATACGAACCCCTCAACAACTTGCAAAACCAAAACACAACCCACCACGGCCGACTCGTGAAAGGAGTAAAGCAGTTCCGGAAACCACACATAAATACGATCTCATTCGTAAAAGGAGTGGCATGATTTGAAAGTCTCGCGAGAGCGTGGTGCGCGGCTTGTCCGCTTCCTTCCACTTCGCCATCTAGAAAGCTACAACGGAGGAGAGTCCAGCCCTCCAGGAGAAGGGCAACGGAAACGTCCACCACGTAGTAGTGTATGTAGGATCGGGGTTGGTGATTAGGGGAAATGAATATACTCCATCCGATTGCAAATGTAAGTCGTTTTAGACTTGTGCAAAAGGATTGAGAAAGTAGATTAAATGACCTTGTTGCCCTTCATTTATTCTGTATTGGAAAAGATAACTCATTCATTTGTGGGAGTAGTAGCATTTATTAAACAAGGGTAAGGCGGAAACAAGAGAGAAAAAAGTGCATAAAAGTTTGAGAATGACTTATATTTAGAGAATAGTTGAGGAGGCTAAAACGACATACATTTGCAACCGGAGGGAGTACGTCTTAACAAATTTCTTAGAAAATCGATAGTCTTCTCCTATTTGGATCATCCAACGCACCTCAAAAGTCAAACAGAAGCAAAAATAGAGAGAAGCTTTAACAGGAGAAAATCGAGGCAACACGACTCCACGGATGATATATGAACCATATGTTTCATTTAAAATCGATGCATGTGTCTTAGCACTCGAAAGATCATAACTTGTAAAGAAACAAGAAAAGATGAACACCGAGCAACGAAACTCTCTAAGTTGATTGTACAGAGGGAAGTGAATTCAAGACTCCATCACATAAGTGTGTGTATGCAAATTTTATGCCTCTAGCAACAAGAAAAATGACTTCACGAGGTGCTGAAATTTCAGCCCAAAAATCAAAACTAAAATCAAATCCGGAAACCGGAAACCGGAAAACTTGCAAACTTATAAGGGAATCAATAGAGAGAAACTAGAAGGAGGCGAGCACAATAATATGAAGAAGAATAAATTTCATTGCAGCAGAGGTCAGTTTTATTTTAGACGAATTATAAAGATTTTTTTCTCATAAAACTCTCATCTAATATATAGGTTAAGCACTTCTCTTACTCCACTCTAAACCCTAGCACAAGACTCTCATATTGATGGTACAACAGGATCAAAATGACTGGTTTGTCTCCTCTCATAGTCCTACCTCTCTATTTATAGACCTAGTAAACATGACCTCTACGTTGCTTAGCTTTTTCTCAAAATACCTCTATCTTATAGTATATTTTTACTTACCACCGAGGGTATTTTTATCCATTTTCTTCACCATTCATCAGGCGATCGTAACACCTTCACGACTTAGCTTCACCTTGATGCAAGCTTCGTGATGGTGCCATGTACTCCTCCAGCTCTCCCAAGGTTTTGAGGTCAAACCGCGAAACCCTAGCATGCTTCTCAAAGTGTGACTTATCACTTGCTTACATCTCAAACAAGCGCTCCGATGTCGATGCGTGTATTCTGTCTTGCGATCCTGACCTACGGCAAGTCTCTCCCGCTCCTGATCCCTTGGGTCGCCTGGTCACTTGCACCAACATCCCCTTTCGCTTGACTTTGTCAACACGTCGTCTCCATCCATCTTCCGTACTTTGTTTGACCTCCACATGTTCAGCTAGTATCACCTTTAACTTCGCCCGGTCTCCTTAATCGTCCAGCACCAAGCACTTCGTTTGGCCTCGACCCATAATATAACATAGACTTCTTTAGCTGGTACAATTGATTTATTAGGGCTTGTTTAACATGTCACTACTTAAAAAAGGGTTGTTACAGTTGGTTCAGAACGTCTTGTACAGTCGAAGATTATTGAACCAATTGTATTCAAGTGATACTCATTATCACAAATCAATTGAACATTATAGTTGGTTCCAATCTCGAACCGACCGTGATAACAGGAATATTACAGTCGGTCATTTTTTTTTATCTAAAACATTATAACTTTGGTCCTGCTAAATGAAAGTCTTCGATCCTACACTCCGATCCTGCCGAAAAACATGTGATCAGGTTTAGGACCCTGGCATAGCTCATTCTTGTTTCCAATTAACGTGTGAATCTCTCATACGCGTGTTGACGTTTGTTAGATTGAGGCTATGCCCTAGATTCGCTAAGACCTAGCCTCATCAATATCAATTTATCACGTAGAGGAGACTTATCCATAGTCGCATAATTTCTAAGTCGAGAAATGGGATCGAGAAATATGATATACTACTTACGAAAGATTTTGATAAGACGAGGATCATATTGTTCCCGTATTTTAAAATGGGGATGACATTCTCGGAATGAGAAACACGACATAGTTCTACATTCCCGGTGAGTACAGACCCTACCGGGTATGGGCTACGGCCACGGCGGCAGCCTGCACCGCAGAAGTTGCAGCAACAGCAGCCTCCTGCGAGGTTGGCCGTTGCGACTCGGATCGTACTCACTGATCAGAGTATCAGACACGCAGCAGCGGCAGCTGGGGCCTTCCCCAACCGTGATTTGATTTCTTGCACACCAACACAAAACGAGGGTGAATCGGTCTTCCTGTACGTGAAAACTCAAAAGAAGTCGGTGTCCAATTTGAGAACTTGGAAACCGCAGGGGTTCTTTTTCCTTACTCTTTTCTAAGCGCCGGATATTTTGCTTTTTTGTAAGATTCTGTAGGATTTCTCTTTTTTCTTAACATGCCTCATCCAAGGATTTCCGTGGAGCTCTAGAAGGAGTCTCCAATTAGTAAAATACACTATATGATTGTAGTCAAACTTTATACACGATTTGGTTCCCTCGCTTGTTTTCTTTTTCATGTTATACTAAATGTATTCATTAGAAACATACACATTTCTTCTGTTCTCGATTACTTATGGTGACTTATTTTCCTCGTCATGCTAGGGGTCCTTGGACTCCTGAGTTAGATGCTGTCTCCATTGGCCAACATAAAGATCTGAGCACTTCCGGACTTTCTTCTCCTGTTCCCTTATATTGGATACTTAATTGGCTACTCTAAATAAGCTCCTCATCAGTGATCAGTCTACTATTCTCGTAATTTCGTATATGCTACCCTGAACATTGCAGAGTTGCCATTTGTGTTAAGTGCTTGAGTGGCTGCTTTGACAAATGTTTGTTGATTTGAGGAGATAAATTCTATGCAACGTGTTGCATATGCATCCTCTTGCAACACCGTATGGATGGCCGTCACCTGTTCTAACATAGACCTCAAAACGGTTGTAATTTAGGTAGTGTTAATCATATATGTTAAGTAATAAGTATATATGATAATTTTCTATTTGAGTAAGATACATCGTTTTGAGATTCATGTGAAGGATAAGGAGACGTATACAACACTGCTGTATAGAATTTATTTTCAGGATTTGATGTGCTCTCTTGCTACCACTGAACAGCAGAGCTGTCTCCTATCCCATTTGAACTTGCAAAACTAGAGATAGCGACAATTTGAGGTATTGCCTCTGAGGTGGATCGTGGATGACATGGCCGGTGTCCTGGCAATAACTCATCAAGCTATCTCATGATTTGATGGTGGTAGAGACCCAGGGGTGATAAATAACGACCGGGGGTCGGTATTTCGAATAACGACCATGGTCGGGTTACCGTGAATGCCTCCTCCGCCTCACGCCGACGCTCACCGGAGCACCACCGCGTTATGGTCGTCCCTTGCTTCGATTTCCACATCGTGGCCCCGTTGCTGCCCACGCACTCATCG
This sequence comes from Phragmites australis, assembly GCF_958298935.1. Taxonomy (NCBI): domain Eukaryota; kingdom Viridiplantae; phylum Streptophyta; class Magnoliopsida; order Poales; family Poaceae; genus Phragmites; species Phragmites australis. The sequence continues at coordinate 29,253,773 of NC_084934.1, read as the reverse complement.
ACGAATGGCAACGAACCCTCCTCTACCCTGTACCCCGAGAGCTCCATCGTGGACTCAACGAAGTCCCTGAAGAACTCGGCGCAGCGCTAGCGATGGCCTGATGAATCTCAACAACGCGTGCTTCTTGTTGAGATTCGAGTTGAAAAATTGGATTCGGTTGTAATATTTGTTTGTTTGCTAACTATATTCTTGTTGTTTAGGCGAACCTAGCACATCCGACGAGGATTGTGGTGACGACATTTGGGCTGTAAATGACCTATTTGATATTTCACCAAGTAGGAGAAACAATTTCTTGTATCAGATGGCAATATAGATGGTTGAAATATACAATGAAAAGTATGCAATCTTCTAAAAACGACACAGAAAAGATATCATTTTTTCAGTTCTAATATTTTTCCATCTTGATGGCCATGGCGTGCGCCACCACCCGCCGTATGCACCACTAGTCGCTTGTTTGGTGAATGCAAGGACTGAAACAAGGTCCAAGAACTGCAAGAAACTCAATTTGATGTCGATCAGGAAAGGGTGTTGTGGCCCGCGGAGGCACACGACCATATAGATACTTGGCTACTCTAAATAAGCGCCTGATCGATGATATGTGTGCTATTCGTGCAATGTCCTAAATGCTATCATATCAACCTGAACATTTCTTACCTGTCATTCATTTGGCTCAAGTGCTTTAGTGGCTATTTTGCCAAATTCTTGTGGATTCGATATGTTCTCCTACTTGTAATTTAGGGAGCAGTTATCCCACCTGATAGAGATTCACAGCAAGTGCTTAGTGCTTACCCAATCGAATATGTAAAATTGAAGAATGTAAACAGCCCGTGATGATATTTCCACTGTGGTGAATGAAGTGGCCTCTTGTTTATTTTACTGTGAACTTGTACACACTAGCAGATTGGCCCACCTGCATCGCGTCTTTTTTTTTTTCACAGAACATGACAAAAGAAGACTAAATAAATTAGATTCACCAATTTTAGGCATCTCAATATTTATTTATAAATTTATTAATATTTAATATTTTCATTTTGTTAAGGGAAAAACGGTAGTATTTTTATGCATGCACATAATTTTAATATATAGATGATAGTAATATGAATCTAACAATTTTTTTTTTGAGTTTTAGATATTTTTCTATGCATTTTAGATTATTTCAGCCGATTTATCTGTATAACTATTATACCTTTCGCTATTTTTATAGAATTTCTAAAAAATTATATTATACAGATACATATATGGATACGTATATGGATACATATATGTATTTGTATTTGTATACGGATACATTTACGTATACATATAAGTACACATGTGTGTACATACGCGGGTCCCACATGAACAGTAGCTACAGTGCTACGGGCCCTGAGAATTCAAGGATCCCATGTACTTTAGTATAGAGTAATTGATGCCGAGATGAAATGAGATGAGGGTTGGCATCGACAGTGTTGTATGTCTTTTTTCGAGTAACGGTGTTGCAGGTTGCACAACGCTCGCTCGCTTATTTGTGGACAAGGCAATCTTTACTGGTGATTAGTCTCTTATTGCAGAGTACACCGGAGCTTGTTGACGGCGTGGTGGACTGGTGGTCAGGCCGGCAAACCACTCGGCCGCTTCGTCGCGGTGTACGAGCCGTCCACCACAAGGTTGTGCCCGCTCACGTACTTGGCCTCGTCGGAAGCCAGGTACACGGCCGCCCTCGCCACGTCCTCCGGCTCCAGCACCGCGCCGCGTAGCTCGCTCAGGCCCTCCTCGAGCAGGCGCCTCCGCTCCTCCTCCCCCAGGCCAGGGAACATCTGCGCCACGGCGCTCATCCCTAACGGCGTCGCCATGCCGTAGGGCGAGATGGAGTTCACCCGCACGCCGTGGCTCGCCAGCTCCCCTGCCACCAACCGCACCAGCGCGATCACCAGCGCGATCACGGCATGATTTGGGTCACCGTTCCTAACAAACTCGGCGGCGGTCGCCTTTCCGATGCCGCTGGAGCCTCCAGTGATGACGGCCACCTTTCCAGCCAGCCTACAAACCAATTGTGCAACCAAGGATCCTCCATCAGTCGTGACTCGTGAGCAGGCAAAAGGTAGGTGCCCAGAATATCATCATTTAAACGGACGTTGTGCTCTTGAACTCTATATATACTCTAGTTAGAAGTGAACCTCTGAGAGCATGGCCCAAGAATTCTGCTCATCTTCTCCCTGCGACACACAGAATCCATTCACGTACGTAGTTTAGAGCTCTAGCGCTGGTTCTTGCAGACATCACAAACAAAATTTTGACCCACACCTACCTGAGAATGAGTTTCCGGGCTCTGAACACCGTGCTCGCTCGCTTACTCCTTGACAAGCTGATTCTGGTCTTCCCATTTGGGTCACCGTTTTCTCAGCTGTCGTTATTGAGATACCACGTGCTTTGGAAGAAAGATAATGGAAGTCCAACTGACCTCGCTGTCGTGGCACGAGATGTCTGTGGCTTAGCATTGCATTGGCTGACAGCCAGCCCACGTGGATTGACGGTGTGTGTATGTGTGTGTATATATATATATATATATGTATGTATATGTATATATATATGTACATATACATATATGTGTGTGTATATATATATATATATATATATATATATATATATCGGAAAACTATATATATATATATATATATATATATATATATATATGCGCGCTCACCATATTATTTTTAGGTCTGAGAAACGGCGTCTTTTTTGTGCAGTGAAAATTTTAATCATGAAGAAGAATATCACATCCAAGCTTTCCAGCCGAGCCATGCATTTACACGGAAGTATTAGCCTGCTTGTTTCTTACTTTTGATTACGCTTCTACTGTTGTCCGAAGCCAGAAATTAAAAGGCAGAAAAAATAAGGTTCTAAGAAGTGGTTTATGAGAAGATAGAAGTTTGTTTCTGAGTAAAATGAATTAAAGCTGAGAGACGTTTTTCTGAGAAGCTATGTACTAAGAAGTCAAAAAATTATTATAAAAACTAACAATCTATTTTCAAAAGTAATTTTTCAGACAAACCAAAAATACAGTTTTTCAGAAAAAAAAAAACTAAAAGTAAAAACCAAACAAACAGGATTGCAATTCTAGAATATTATTTGTGACAAGCCATGAAAAGGATGTAAGTTGAAGTTATTATGTTCCTGACTAAGGTCGTATTTGTTTTCTGTTCTTGGTTCTGCTTCTGTTGCTGTCAGAAGTCAAAAGTTAAAAGCTAGAATAAATGAGATTCTAGAGAAATAGCTTCTGAAGAAACCGTAAGATCATCCCCAACCATTTTTTTATTCATTTTATTTCCTTCCTGATTCCCTTTTTCGTTCCCATTAATTTTATTTTTACTCATCTCCAATAGCTTTCTTTCAAAGGGATTCGTAAAAAGAAAGGATAGAGAATCTCGTCCTGGAGGGAATGATATTAGAATTCCTCCGTGAAGTAAATCGTAAAGGGAAATCGTTGAAGCGTTGAATGGAACGAAAATACCTTCGCGAATGGATTCTAGGTCGCGAAAGGAATCTATTGGGCATGGTCTAAGTCTGTTCCTGAGAAAAATTAACTAAAACTGAAAAGCTCGCTGCGAGACACTTTTCTGTGAAGCTGTGTACTGAAAAACCAAATATTTATTACAGAAGCCAACATGCTATTTCGTAAAGCAGATTTTCAAATAAGTAAAAAGCACAACTTTTTTTAAAAAAAAACCCAAAAACATAAACCTAAGCAAACAGCCCCTAATCACTAATAGAGGTAAGGTGTATGCAAAGAAGGAAATGTGAAATATATACAGAAGAGGTCAGCGAAATGTTTCCCGCAAGTCATCAAACGTTATTGTTCTTTGTTGAGCTTTTTGGCACGCTAATTAATGTCAAACGGTGGAGATCGTTGCCGGATTTTGGAAAGAGAGTGATACAAGGAAAGAGAGCACACGGCTGTGGGTGATCTCCGCAGAGCGTTATTCGGGGGTGCGCACAAGAATGGAAGGTGATTGGGGGTCGCGGCTTGCTTCCATTGCGGGCAGTGGCGGAGCTTGAACAAATTTGTAGAGAGGGACAAGCTTATAGATACATAATTTATTTAGTGCTTTTGTATGTGAGCAAGTGATTATAATTAATTTTTTACTTAGGTAATTTATAGTAGTAGAAGGGGGCCATGGCCCCCTTTGACCATCAAGAAGCTCCGCCCCTGATTGCGGGATCAATCGCCTCACGAGAAAGTTTCTCGTGCACTGTCTTCTACTATTTGCCATGCGTTCTTACTCTTTCTAATATATACGTCGCCGGCAAATAATACAATTCCCCCATGATAAACTGCTTAAAATCGCTCATACTATCCGTCCACGTGAGTTCACCTACATGGTTACATCAATTCGATTTTGTGCCTATTTTTATTTATTGGAAAGCTTTCATGTTATTTAAACTGCGTGCATGATTTTCTTATTCCACCCTACTATCAATTCTCTTCAAGGTAACGCAGAGGCCCATGGTCGGCCATGACGCGGGGAGGGGCGACGCAGGGCTTGCAGACAGCAATGGAGATACACCATTGACACAAATTATTTTTCATGTTACGCACGGATGCAAAAGATAGAAGTAACTGTAAAAGAATCACAAAACACCATACTTCTGAAAAAGAAAACTAAATCACCCAGTAATTGAGCGATTTTTGGATAAATAGTGCAGTGGGTGAGCGACAAGCCCCTGTCACCCGGTGTAAGGGCGACGTGGACCTATTTTGTGAAAATTGAAAATAGCCACCTGTTTTTATATTATTAATGAATGAAAATATATTTTAAAAAACCAATAGATGTCATCACCAATCCAATTCCCTGTAGGCTGGGCCGTGATTTTGGATGCCATCCCTGATCCAAATTAGGTAGGGCCGTGGTTGTAGATACTGTCCACGGTCCAATTTCTAGAAGGTACGGGCCGGACATACGTTTGCTTTTGAACAAATAATTTTTCCAAACTTTTTTCTATATTTTTTAGAAAAAAAATTCCAAAGCTATACGTTCATTTTAGAATTTGATAGAAACAAACTTCTCTAGCCTGATCAGTGGGCGAGAAAAAAAAAATCGCACACTAAATAAGCAGGAGGTTGACGTGAATATCAACCTGGATGGAGGAAGGACAACAGGCACTTATCTCCTGCCCAAGTAGAGGGCGGGAAATGGCAGCAGAGCTCTTGCTACCACTGAACAACAGAGCTGTCTCCTATCCCATTTGAACTTGCAAAACTAGAGATAGCGACAACTCGAGGTATTGCCACTGAGTGGATCGTGGATGACGTGGCCGGTGTCCTGGCAATAACTCATCAAGCTATCTCATGATTTGATGGTGGTAGAGACCAGGGGTGATAAAGGGAAAAATGCAAAACTCTAAAAGTTACTTGAATTTTGGTTTTTTCTTAGAAGTTGTTTTGTTGTAAAAAACTTCTTAAAAGGTTGATTTTGTTGAAAAAACACCTAAAAAATTAAAAAAAATAAAAAAATAGAGGCAATTCTAAGACCTTATGTGATTTTTTTTTTCAAAAATAATATCCTTTGCGTCATATTTTATGAAGAGGAAGTTTAAAAAAAAAGAAAAATACGCAGCTCATTTATTAACTTATGTTATTTTAAATTTGTCATGTCTACCATTATTTTTTCTACACAAATAACTGTTTAAGTAAACTAATAAAAATAATTTCACTAATTTTGGGGTGTTATGATTAGTTATGAATTAATCTATCTGCAACCCATTTACTCAATCATGCATGTTACAATAACTATTTCAATATTTTATGTATTTTTAGAAGATAGAGGATCATGTAAGAAGACTAAAAAAATTAGTTTCATATTTTTTGGATTATTAAATAATTAACTATGCATTTAACTCAAATTAATAAATGAGCTGCACGGTTTTTTTTTCAAATTTCCTCTCTATGAAATATGATGTAAGGATATTATTTTTGAAAAATAAATTCACAAAAGGTCTTATAATTGTCTTTAGTTTTTTTTAGAATTTTTTGTGATTTTTTTAATTTGTTTTTGAATTTTTGGGTGTGTTTTTGCAACAAAATCAAACCTTTGAGATTAACAAAGACAATTTTTAGAGGAAAAGTCAAAATTCAAGTAACTTTTAGGAGGGTTTTTGCATTTTTCCCGTGATAAATAACGACCAAGGGGGGTCAGTATTTCGAATAACGACCATGGTCGTGTTACCGTGAACGCCTCCTCTGCCTCACGCCGACGCTCACCGGAGCACCACCGCCTCACTGAAAACCGCAGGGGTCCTTTTTCCTTACTCTTTACTAAGCGCCGGATATTTTGCTTTTTTTAAGATTTTGTAGGATTTCTCTTTTTTCCTTAGCATGCCTCATCCGAGTATTACCGTGGAGCTATGGAAGAAGTATCTAATTAATAAAATACATTATGTGATTGTAGTCAAACTTTATATACGAGTAATAAGCATGTATGATAATTTTCTATTTAAATAAAATCCATCGCTTTGAGATTCATGTTAAAGATAAGTAATAATTATCTTAGATGGTAGTATATAAGGAGACGTATATAACACCGCTGTATAGAATTTATTTTCCGGATTTGATGTCCTCTCTTGCTACCACTGAACAGCAGAGCTGTCTCCTATCCCATTTGAACTTGCAAAACTAGAGATAGCGACAACTCGAGGTATTGCCACTGAGGTGGATCGTGGATGACGTGGCCGGTGTCCTGGCAATAACTCATCAAGCTATCTCGTTATTTGATGGTGGTAGAGACCCAGGGGTGATAAATAACGACCAGGGGTCGGTATTTCGAATAACGACCATGGTCGGGTTACTGTGAACGCCTCCTCCGCCTCACGTCGACGCTCACCGGAGCACCACCGTGTTATGGTCCCGTTGCTGCCCACGCACGCATCGACGAATGGCAACGAACCCTCCATCGTGGACTCAACGAAGTCCCTGAAGAACTCGGCGCTGTGCTAGCAATGGCCTGATGAATCTCAACAACGCGTGCTTCTTGTTGAGATTCGAGTTGAAAAATTGGATTCGGTTGGAACTCCCTAAACGCAATGCTACTGATTGTAATATTTGTTTGTTTGCTAACTATATTCTTGCTGTTTTGGCTCAAGTGCTTTAGTGGCTATTTTGCCAAATTCTTGTGGATTCGATATGTTCTCCTACTTGTAATTTAGGGAGCAGTTATCCCACCTGATAGAGATTAACAGCAAGTGCTTAGTGCTTACCCAATCGAATTTGTAAAATTGAAGAATGTAAACAGCCCGTGATGATATTTCCACTGTGGTGAATGAAGTGGCCTCTTGTTTATTTTACTGTGAACTTGTACACACTAGCAGATTGGCCCACCTGCATCGCGTCTTTTTTTTTTCACAGAACATGACAAAAGAAGACTAAATAAATTAGATTCATCAATTTTAGGCATCTCAATATTTATTTATAAATTTATTAATATTTAATATTTTCATTTTGTTAAGGAAAAAACGGTAGTATTTTTATGCATGCACATAATTTTAATATATAGATGATAGTAATATGAATCTAACAATTTTTTTTTTGAGTTTTAGATATTTTTCTATGCATTTTAGATTATTTCAGCCGATTTATCTGTATAACTATTATACCTTTCGCTATTTTTATAGAATTTCTAAAAAATTATATTATACAGATACATATATGGATACATATATGTATTTGTATTTGTATACGGATACATTTACGTATACATATAAGTACACATGTGTGTACATACGCGGGTCCCACATGAACAGTAGCTACAGTGCTACGGGCCCTGAGAATTCAAGGATCCCATGTACTTTAGTATAGAGTAATTGATGCCGAGATGAAATGAGATGAGGGTTGGCATCGACAGTGTTGTATGTCTTTTTTCGAGTAACGGTGTTGCAGGTTGCACAACGCTCGCTCGCTTATTTGTGGACAAGGCAATCTTTACTGGTGATTAGTCTCTTATTGCAGAGTACACCGGAGCTTGTTGACGGCGTGGTGGACTGGTGGTCAGGCCGGCAAACCACTCGGCCGCTTCGTCGCGGTGTACGAGCCGTCCACCACAAGGTTGTGCCCGCTCACGTACTTGGCCTCGTCGGAAGCCAGGTACACGGCCGCCCTCGCCACGTCCTCCGGCTCCAGCACCGCGCCGCGCAGCTCGCTCAGGCCCTCCTCGAGCAGGCGCCTCCGCTCCTCCTCCCCCAGGCCAGGGAACATCTGCGCCACGGCGCTCATCCCTAACGGCGTCGCCATGCCGTAGGGCGAGATGGAGTTCACCCGCACGCCGTGGCTCGCCAGCTCCCCTGCCACCAACCGCACCAGCGCGATCACGGTCGCCTTGGAGATGGTGTACGCGTGGGGCATCGCGCCGCCCAGCATCCCCGCGATGCTGGCCGTGCACAGGATGCACCCGCTCTGGCGAGGCACCATCACGCGCGCGCCGTGCTTCACGCACGCGACCATGGCCCGCGCGTTGACCGCCATCACGCGGTCGAACTCCGCCATGTCGAAGGCGCCCAGCGGGACCGGGGCCATCGACCCGTTCACGCCGGCGTTGCTGTAGAGCACGTCGAGCCGGCCGTGGAGCTCCACGGCGCGGTCCACGGCCGCGGCGACCTGCGCCTCGTCCGTGACGTCGCAACGCGTGTAGCTCGCCCCCGGTCCGAGCTCCGCGGCGATGGAGCGGCTGGCGTCGTCCTGGATGTCCGCGAGGATGACCTTCGCGCCATTCTTCACGAACTCTATCGCGGTCGCCTTGCCGACACCGCTGGCGGCGCCGGTGATCACGGCCACCTTCCCGGCCAACCTGCAGCCGCGCAATCCATTTCAAGCTCAAATCTTTTCGCTGCAACAGAACACTCATGCATTGGCAACAAGGGAAGAACTAAAAACCTTTCGGAATTCGAGGACGTGGAGAAGTGGTTCGCGACCAGAGCGGCGGTGGCCGAGGCTCTGCTCTTCCCTCTGCACCCAACCCGTCTGAAAAAGTTCAGTGCTCACTCTTGCCGAGATGGAAATCAACACCTAACCATTGTGAAGGGATTACCTGAGAGCGACGTGCACTGCGCTGATCATCGCGAAGGGATTGCGTGTTCTTGCCACCTCCTGCCGCTAGCTTCACTCTGATATTCTTATATATACTACATTGATCCTTTCTTTTGCATACTTTTCGAGTCTTCTCGTGAAATTACAGGAAAGAAGATTAGTGTAGACCAGGAGCAGTAGACGTTACAGCTGAGGCGAGTAGGCCACGAGAAGGGTCGTACGTCAACAAGCACGTGTCCCGGCATGTGTTTGAAGGGTCGTACGTCAACAAGCACGTGTCCCGGCATGTGTTTGTGCGTTCTTGTGGCATGATTTGGGTCACCGTTCCTAACAAACTCGGCGGCGGTCGCCTTTCCGATGCCGCTGGAGCCTCCAGTGATGACGGCCACCTTTCCAGCCAGCCTACAAACCAATTGTGCAACCAAGGATCCTCCATCAGTCGTGACTCGTGAGCAGGCAAAAGGTAGGTGCCCAGAATATCATCATTTAAACGGACGTTGTGCTCTTGAACTCTATATATACTCTAGTTAGAAGTGAACCTCTGAGAGCATGGCCCAAGAATTCTGCTCATCTTCTCCCTGCGACACACAGAATCCATTCACGTACGTAGTTTAGAGCTCTAGCGCTGGTTCTTGCAGACATCACAAACAAAATTTTGACCCACACCTACCTGAGAATGAGGTTCCGGGCTCTGAACACCGTGCTCGCTCGCTTACTCCTTGACAAGCTGATTCTGGTCTTCCCATTTGGGTCACCGTTTTCTCAGCTGTCGTTATTGAGATACCACGTGCTTTGGAAGAAAGATAATGGAAGTCCAACTGACCTCGCTGTCGTGGCACGAGATGTCTGTGGCTTAGCATTGCATTGGCTGACAGCCAGCCCACGTGGATTGACGGTGTGTGTATGTGTGTGTATATATATATATATATGTATATGTATGTATATGTATATATATATGTACATATACATATATGTGTGTGTGTGTGTGTATATATATATATATATATATATATATATATATATATATATATATATATATATATATATATATATATATATATATATATATGCGCGCTCACCATATTATTTTTAGGTCTGAGAAACGGCGTCTTTTTTGTGCAGTGAAAATTTTAATCATGAAGAAGAATATCACATCCAAGCTTTCCAGCCGAGCCATGCATTTACACGGAAGTATTAGCCTGCTTGTTTCTTACTTTTGATTACGCTTCTACTGTTGTCCGAAGCCAGAAATTAAAAGGCAGAAAAAATAAGGTTCTAAGAAGTGGTTTATGAGAAGATAGAAGTTTGTTTCTGAGTAAAATGAACTAAAGCTGAGAGACGTTTTTCTGAGAAGCTATGTACTAAGAAGTCAAAAAATTATTATAAAAACTAACAATCTATTTTCAAAAGTAATTTTTCAGACAAACCAAAAATACAGTTTTTCAGAAAAAAAAAAAAACTAAAAGTAAAAAACCAAACAAACAGGATTGCAATTCTAGAATATTATTTGTGACAAGCCATGAAAAGGATGTAAGTTGAAGTTATTATGTTCCTGACTAAGGTCGTATTTGTTTTCTGTTCTTGGTTCTGCTTCTGTTGCTGTCAGAAGTCAGAAGTCAAAAGTTAAAAGCTAGAACAAATGAGATTCTAGAGAAATAGCTTTTGAAGAAACCGTAAGATCATCCCCAATCATTTTTTTATTCATTTTATTTCCTTCCTGATTCCCTTTTTCGTTCCCATTAATTTTATTTTTACTCATCTCCAATAGCTTTCTTTCAAAGGGATTCGTAAAAAGAAAGGATAGAGAATCTCGTCCTGGAGGGAATGATATTAGAATTCCTCCGTGAAGTGAATCGTAAAGGGAAATCGTTGAAGCGTTGAAGGGAACGAAAATACCTTCGCGAATGGATTCTAGGTCGCGAAAGGAATCTATTGGGCATGGTCTAAGTCTGTTCCTGAGAAAAATTAACTAAAACTGAAAAGCTCGCTGCGAGACACTTTTCTGTGAAGCTGTGTACTGAAAAACCAAAAATTTATTACAGAAGCCAACATGCTATTTCGAAAAGCAGATTTTCAAATAAGTAAAAAGCACAACTTTTTTTTAAAAAAAAACCCAAAAACATAAACCTAAGCAAACAGCCCCTAATCACTAATAGATGGGTCCCGGCATGTGTTTGAAGGGTCGTACGTCAACAAGCACGTGTCCCGGCATGTGTTTGTGCGTTCTTGTGGCATGATTTGAGTGTGTTGGACTAGAGGGGTGAATAGTATTTAAAAAAAAATCGAATTAGATAGTTTTTTTCTATTTAGATCACTCGACGTATTTAAAACTTAAGTAGAAGTAAAACGGAAAGAAACAAGTTATAATCAAAACGCAAAATAAATCATAGCTCTCATGATTGTAAATGAACTGTAGGTTCTATTGAAACTCAGTCTATGAGTCATAAAAAAAAAGATTACAACTTTAAGAACTAAAGAAGATCATCGGAAGAAGAAGTTCTTCAAGCTGATGATCTACAGACAATAGAATTCAAGATCCATTTGTATATATTGGTATGCAAATTTTATGCCTCTAGAGACAAGAAGAACAATTTCTCACGGTGGAAATATTCCAGTCTAAGAAAAAAAACAAAAATCCCAACCAAAAAGAAAAAACTCACAACATAGCAATAGAGTCAATAGAAAGAAACTGGAAAAAGATGAACATAAGCATCAGAACAACCAAACTTTTCATTTCTTGTGAAGGACAACCCTCTTTTCCGTAGATCACAAGATGTTTTCCTCACAAAAAACTATCATCTATTACAAAATCTAAGCTCTCATCTCTACCTCAAAAACTCAACCACACATAGCTCTAATGCCTGGCTCAACCTTGTCACACAGTCCTACTCCTCTATTTATAGGTTTAGGGAGATAGATTGACCCTTAAATTTCCTTGTTTCCAAAATACTCCTCACTTTCAATGGCCTCCTACCGGATATTTTGGTCTATTTCTCGTTTCGTCCATCGAACGACCATGTCACCTACATGTCTTAGCTTCGTCTTGGCACAAGTTTCGCGATGATGCCACGTGCACTACATCCTTCCACAGTTTTAAGATCAAACCGTGAAATCACTATACACGCTTCTCAAAGCGTGACTCACTACTACTTGCTTACACCTTAAGCAAGCGCTCCGATCTCGACGTGTGTACTCTATCTTACAATCTTGACCGCCGGCAAATATCTCCCGCTCCCGATCCCTCGGACCACCTTGTCACTTGCACTGGTATCCCCTTCGCTTGATTTTATCAACATGCCATCTTCATTCATTTTCTCACGCTTTGCTTGATTTTTGTGTGTACAACTTTGACCACCTATGACTCTGCCCGACATCCTCGATCGTCTGGCACCAAGTTTTGCCCTGATCATCCCGCCGTCGATCGCCAAGTTACATCTATCACCTGCACACCATCAGACAAGCAACCATTTATCTCCAACACCATGTAAACCCATTACAAGTCAGTGGAAATTAAAATCACTGCAAAAATGGCATATTTCAGAAAAATTGTGAACACAGAAGATCTGGTGCTCACAACAGTATAAGCACCGGACCATCCGGTGTGTACATCCTTCTTTGCTCTGGAACTCCTCCAAAAAATTGCTCCGGTGATCATCCCGTTCAAACACCGGGCATTCCAGTGTGTATAACTCCATCAGACACCATTTTGCACTATCTCTGGAAAAATACTCCGGTGTTCTTCCAGTGCATACATCGGACTATCCGATGTGTATAGTTTCGTCTGGCCCAGAAGATAGTTCTCTAGAGAAAAGCTCCGGTGTTCATATCTCTTGAGCACTAGACCTTCCGGTGAACAGACCATTCTCTGCTTCTGGGTTGAAATGCTCTAGTGTGAACGTCACGTGAATACCGAATCATACAGTGTGGTAAAAAACCTAACACCGAAATATCCGGTGAGTGCTTTTTTTGTGGACTCAGAGACAACTCCATTTTGGATTAGTCACAAACATAAACATGCTTATGCAATTCAAAATTCATTAAACCAACTCAACAACATTGCCAATCACTCATCACATATAAACCAAATCACATTTTAATTTGGTTTCTCAGTTTGTTTGATTTGCCGTGGAGAGGGCCAATGCGGGCGACGCGCCTAAGGATCAGGAGGAAGTAGTGTAGCTCAGCCTCGTGGCCAGGGTGGGGAAAGTGCTCTTCCAGTTCCAGCCGTGAGTTTTCTTTGGCCCGTCACATTTACCATTTCTTGGACCAGTGCTTCGCGTGATGTTGGATGAATGCTGATTGCAACGAGTTGTTGTGGATGATGTCTTTCAGCAGTGGATCGGGATGGGTGGGGAAGGCGGCGACCGGGATGGTGTAGAGGTCACCGGAGCTATTGAAGCGTAGAATCACGGTCCCCGAACGTAGATCCTTGATGGAAAAACCATAATGGTCAAACGTAACGGAACAAAAATTGTCACGTGTGAATTGACGAACGGAAATAAGATTTTGTATAAGGGAGGGAACAAGAAGGACATTATTGATGGCATAAGAAGAGGAGGGTGTAGTGAGAGAGGTATTCCCGATGCGAGAAACCGGGATCGAGGTACCGTTACCGACGGTCACTGATACCGGCGAAGCAAGAGGTCAGGAAGAGAGGAGTATACCATCGGAGGAGGCCATGTGTGAGGTGGCGCCGGTATCCATAACCCACCCGCCGCTTGACTGGCCTTGGACGTGCAAGTTGTTCAACGCGGCGACGAGGCTGGCTTGATCCCAGGCCGGCTGGGGTGGCGCCTCAGAGCCGGCAACAGAAGCTGGAGGAGCCAGTTGCGTGTGGAAGGCGTGCTGGGCCTGAGCGGTGGGCCGTGGACCAAGAAAGCGGGGGCCGCCTGCAGGACGCCAGGAGGCAGCCCACAGCTGTGGTCCAGCCCACGGAGCAGAGGCCCACGGAGCCATCAACACCCATGGGCCGGAGGGAGGTGTTGGTGCCGAAGTCTGCTTTTGGCCCCCAGAGTTGGAGCGATCGCCACCGCCGCGGCCGTTGCTCAAGCGGCCGCCGTCGCCGCCGGTCTTCCCCTTGCCCTTGCCTTTGTTGTTCTTCCCCTTGTTGACGGAGTTGCCCTGGCCGGACGAGGAGGCGGCGAAGAGGGCAGTGTCGCCGTCGAGAGCGGCGGTGTTGGCGGGGTGGCGCATTTCCGCTAGAAGAAGTGCCGAGCGGGCCTTGGCGAAGGACGGGAACGGGTCCTGGAGAGGCAGCAGCTCGGCTTGAGTGGCGAAACGGGGACTGAGGCCGTGGATGAGGTTGAGGACGAGGGTGCGGTCGGAGATTGACTCGCCGAGGACACGCAACGAGTCGGTGAGGCCTTTGAGACGCCGGCAGTAGTCCGTCACGGACATGTCGCCTTGGAGGAGGCTCCGGAACTCCGTCTCTTGGTAGATGATGCGCGTCTCGCGGTTGTCGCGAAAGATACCCTCGGTGGCGACCCAAAGATCGCGAGCAGACTGTGTCGGCTCCATGACGATGTCCAGAACATCGGGGGAGATGGAGCAGTACAAGGCGGTGAGGACGGCGAAGTCTTCTTACGCCCAGGTGCCGGCCGCGTCGACCGGAGGCGGCGGCTCGAGGACGTGGCCGAGACGGCCGAACTTGCCGAGGAAGGCGACAAAAAAGGTTCTCCACTTGGTGTAGTTCGAGCTTTTCATGTCGAGGACGATGGGCACGTGCGTCTTAACGTTCGGAATGCTGAGGACGCCGACCGTCAAGGGAGGTAGCACTGGTGTCGCGCCGGCGAGCGCCGCGTCGTGCGCGGCAGGCGGGATCGGTGGGATTGCCGCGGCAGCCGAGGGAGAAGACGCCGTGATGGCGTCGTGGGCCACCTGTGCTTGAGTGAGGGCGGCGAGGAGATCGTCGTTCTTGCCGGCGGCTGCCGCGGCATGGGCAGCGGCAAGCGTCGTGACGAGGTTGGCGGCTGCGTCCTGTGCGGAGAGAGGAGGGACAGGAGAGTCGCCGTTGGTGGGCTGTGGAGGAGTCATGGATGCAGCGGAAGAGGAGAAAGAGAGGAAGGGGGAGGCAGGATCAATCCTGATACCATGCAAGAGTATCGAGAGAAGAGAGATGGCTCAGCTCACGCACAAAAGGTGCGGGCTAATTTCAATTAAATAGACCCAGTTGGTGAATAACCGGGAAAGAGTACAAGCAATGGAAGGTGATTGAGGGGCTTACTATACAATCCCCATTGACCAAACATAGATGATACAATGCCAAAAATAGAATGGATGTGCTATCTTTGACACATACATCGGACTATCCGATGTGTATAGTTTCGTCTGGCCCAGAAGATAGTTCTCTAGAGAAAAGCTCCAGTGTTCATATCTCTTGAGCACTAGACCTTCCGGTGAACAGACCATTCTCTGCTTATGGGTTGAAATGCTCTAGTGTGAATGTCACGTGAACACCGAATCATACAGTGTGGTCAAAAACCTAACACCGAAATATCCGGTGAGTGCTTTTTTCGTGGACTCAGAGACAACTCCATTTTGGATTAGTCACAAACATAAACATGCTTATGCAATTCAAAATTCATTAAACCAACTCAACAACATTGCCAATCGCTCATCACATATAAACCAAATCACATTTTAATTTGGTTTCTCAGTTTGTTTGATTTGCCGTGGAGAGGGCCAATGCGGGCGACGCGCCTAAGGATCAGGAGGAAGTAGTGAAGCTCAGCCTCGTGGCCAGGGTGGGAAAAGTGCTCTTCCAGTTCCAGCCGTGAGTTTTCTTTGGCCCGTCACATTTACCATTTCTTGGACCAGTGCTTCGCGTGATGTTGGATGAATGCTGATTGCAACGAGTTGTTGTGGATGATGTCTTTCAGCAGTGGATCGTCTATATCCTTAGACACACTCCGTGAGGCTGTGAAAACAGGGGAAGATGGTTCCAGGAGACAGCTGCATAAGTCGTTCTACCCGAGTGTGCCCGGTGAGTGTCTGGATGATATGGATCCATGGTGAAGAGGATGGGGCTCGAGTTTGATTCGTCCAAGGAACACTACCTTGTGCAGGGTTCAAAATTTCGCCGAGTGTTTTTTTTTCACCAACAAGCGAAATTTCAAAAACTTTGGACAAAGCGACCCAAACAAAATTCAATTTTTTGGGTCAACATTTGACCAAAATACCAAAATTTTGGCTAGGCTGCAATAATTGAGCTCTAGTTTGACAGCATGATTCGACAAAAAAGGGGTAAATAATTGCGATATTCGTATATTTTACCTTCGTGGCTATGAACTAAACAGAGCTATTAAATGGCACAAGTCACAGCCAACTATGGGCATCCAGTCAGAAAGGGGTGCCTCACTGATTTGCCACAAAAATTGCAAACTCTTTAATTTGCAAAACTAAAGTAAACCTAGGTTAATAATATATGAACTCCTTTCTGAACATCACAGGAAGACATGGTCTCTGGACTCTTGTGCCCAACAGCCAAAAGCAGTGCATCTGGCGAGAATGATTGGGAGCAAGGGAAATGCCTGTTGATTGCCAGTAAATACCTAAAATTAGACAACCTGCTACAGAGAGATGAAGAATATAATCCTCTATTCGAAGTTTATATTAAAATGAGCTGAAGAATCAGGCAACCAAAAGTATCAATTGTAAAGAATCAGGGATACACCGGCCTGAATCAAAGATACATCAGTGGCTGAAATCCTAAAGATTCCCAGTGGCTGAAATCAACGGCAGCGATTTTCAGTTGCTGAAATCCTAAAGATTCTCGTAACAACAACAATCCTAACAGATCGATGTGCTGCTACTTTATAATCCTTCGCTTGATTGCGACGAAAGGCTGGACTGACAGGTCCAAACAGGAAAAAGGAAGGTGCCCAGCATATCATCATTTAAACGGACGTTGTGCTCTTGAACTCTATATATACTCTAGTTAGAAGTGAACCTCTGAGAGCATGGCCCAAGAATTCTGCTCATCTTCTCCCTGCGACACACAGAATCCATTCACGTACGTAGTTTAGAGCTCTAGCGCTGGTTCTTGCAGACATCACAAACAAAATTTTGACCCACACCTACCTGAGAATGAGGTTCCGGGCTCTGAACACCGTGCTCGCTCGCTTACTCCTTGACCAGATATAGGAAGGCAGCAAGCTGATTCTGGTCTTCCAATTTGGGTCACCGTTTTCTCAGCTGTCGTTATTGAGATACCACGTGCTTTGGAAGAAAGATAATGGAAGTCCACCTGACCTCGCTGTCGTGGCGCGAGATGTCTGTGGCTTAGCATTGCATTGGCTGACAGCCAGCCCACGTGGACTGACTATATATATATATATATATATATATATATATATATATATATATATATGCGCGCACACCATATTATTTTTAGGTCTGAGAAACGGCGTCTTTTTTGTGCAGAGAAAATTTTAATCATGAAGAAGAATATCACATCCAAGCTTTCCAGCCGAGCCATGCATTTACACTGATGCATTAGCATGCTTGTTTCTTACTTTTGATTGCGCTTCTACTGCTGTCCGAAGCTAGAAATTATAAGGCAGAAAAAATCAGTTTTAAGAATCAGTTTTAAGAAGTGGTTTCTGAGAAGATAGAAGTTTGTTTCTGAGTAAAATAAACTAAAGCTGAGAAGGTTGCTGAGAGATGTTTTTCTGAGAAGCTATATACTAAGAAGTCAAAAAATTATTATAAAAAACAACAACCTATTTTCAAAAGTAATTTTTTTAGATAAACCAAAAATACAGTTTTTCAGAAAAAAGCTAAAGGTAAAAACCAAACAAATAGGATTGCAATTCTAGAATATTATTTGTGACAAGCCATGAAAAGGATGTAAGTTGAAGTTATTGTATGCTGGCTAAGGTCGTATTTGTTTTCTGTTCTTGGTTCTGCTTCTGCTGTTGCTAAAAGTCAGAAGCCAAAAGGTAAAAGTTAGAATAAAAGGGTTCTGGAGAAGTGGCTTCTGAAGAAGCCGTAAGATCATCCCTAACCATTTTTCCTTCATTTTATTTCCTTTCTGATTCCCTTTTCCGTTCTCATTCACTTTATTTTTCCTTATCTCTAACAGATTTTTTTAAAGATGTAAAGAGAAAGGAAAGAGAATCTCGTCCTGTAGGGAATGATCTTGGGATTCTTTCGTGAAGTGAATCATGAAGGAAAATTGTTGGAGCGCTGAAGGGAATGAAAATACCTTCGCGAATGGATTCTGGGTCGCGAAGGGAATCTATTTGGCACGGTCTAAGTCTGTTCCTAAGAAAAATTAACTAAAGCTGAGAAGCTCGTTGGGAGACACTTTTCTGAGAAGCTATGTGCTGAGAAATCAAAAATTTATTACAGAAGCCAACATGCTATTATTTTTGAAAAATAAATTCACAAAAGGTCTTATAATTGTCTTTAGTTTTTTTTAGAATTTTTTGTGATTTTTTTAATTTGTTTTTAAATTTTTGAGTGTGTTTTTGCAACAAAATCAAACCTTTGAGATTAACAAAGACAATTTTTAGAGAAAAAGTCAAAATTCAAGTAACTTTTAGGAGGGTTTTTGCATTTTTCCCGTGATAAATAACGACCAGGGGGTCAGTATTTCGAATAACGACCATGGTCGGGTTACCGTGAACGCCTCCTCCGCCTCACGCCGACGCTCACCGGAGCACCACTGCCTCACTGAAAACTGCAGGGGTCCTTTTTCCTTACTCTTTACTAAGCGCCGGATATTTTGCTTTTTTTAAGATTTTGTAGGATTTCTCTTTTTTTCTTAGCATGCCTCATCCGAGTATTACCGTGGAGCTTTAGAGGAAGTATCTAATTAATAAAATACATTATGTGATTGTAGTCAAACTTTATATACGAGTAATAAGCATGTATGATAATTTTCTATTTAAATAAAATCCATCGCTTTGAGATTCATGTTAAAGATAAGTAATAATTATCTAGATGGTACTATATAAGGAGACGTATATAACACCGCTGTATAGAATTTATTTTCCGGATTTGATGTCCTCTCTTGCTACCACTGAACAGCAGAGCTGTCTCCTATCCCATTTGAACTTGCAAAACTAGATATAGCGACAACTCGAGGTATTGCCACTGAGGTGGATCGTGGATGACGTGCCCGGTGTCCTGGCAATAACACATCAAGCAATCTCATGATTTGATGGTGGTAGAGACCCAGGGGTGATAAATAACGACCAGGGGTCGGTATTTCGAATAACGACCATGGTCGGGTTACCGTGAACGCCTCCTCCGCCTCACGCCGACGCTCACCGGAGCACCACCGTGTTATGGTCCCGTTGCTGCCCACGCACGCATCGACGAATGGCAACGAACCCTCCATCATGGACTCAACGAAGTCCCTGAAGAACTCGGCGCTGTGCTAGCAATGGCCTGATGAATCTCAACAACGCGTGCTTCTTGTTGAGATTCGAGTTGAAAAATTGGATTCGGTTGGAACTCCCTAAACGCAATGCTACTGATTGTAATATTTGTTTGTTTGCTAACTATATTCTTGCTGTTTTGGCTCAAGTGCTTTAGTGGCTATTTTGCCAAATTCTTGTGGATTCGATATGTTCTCCTACTTGTAATTTAGGGAGCAGTTATCCCACCTGATAGAGATTAACAGCAAGTGCTTAGTGCTTACCCAATCGAATTTGTAAAATTGAAGAATGTAAACAGCCCGTGATGATATTTCCACTGTGGTGAATGAAGTGGCCTCTTGTTTATTTTACTGTGAACTTGTACACACTAGCAGATTGGCCCACCTGCATCGCGTCTTTTTTTTTTTTCACAGAACATGACAAAAGAAGACTAAATAAATTAGATTCACCAATTTTAGGCATCTCAATATTTATTTATAAATTTATTAATATTTAATATTTTCATTTTGTTAAGGGAAAAACGGTAGTATTTTTATGCATGCACATAATTTTAATATATAGATGATAGTAATATGAATCTAACAATTTTTTTTTTGAGTTTTAGATATTTTTCTGTGCATTTTAGATTATTTCAGCCGATTTATCTGTATAACTATTATACCTTTCGCTATTTTTATGGAATTTCTAAAAAATTATATTATACAGATACATATATGGATACGTATATGGATACATATATGTATTTGTATTTGTATACGGATACATTTACGTATACATATAAGTACACATGTGTGTACATACGTGGGTCCCACATGAACAGTAGCTACAGTGCTACGGGCCCTGAGAATTCAAGGATCCCATGTACTTTAGTATAGAGTAATTGATGCCGAGACGAAATGAGATGAGGGTTGGCATCGACAGTGTTGTATGTCTTTTTTCGAGTAACGGTGTTGCAGGTTGCACAACGCTCGCTCGCTTATTTGTGGACAAGGCAATCTTTACTGGTGATTAGTCTCTTATTGCAGAGTACACCGGAGCTTGTTGACGGCGTGGTGGACTGGTGGTCAGGCCGGCAAACCACTCGGCCGCTTCGTCGCGGTGTACGAGCCGTCCACCACAAGGTTGTGCCCGCTCACGTACTTGGCCTCGTCGGAAGCCAGGTACACGGCCGCCCTCGCCACGTCCTCCGTCTCCAGCACCGCGCCGCGCAGCTCGCTCAGGCCCTCCTCGAGCAGGCGCCTCAGCTCCTCCTCCCCCAGGCCAGGGAACATCTGCGCCACGGCGCTCATCCCTAACGGCGTCGCCATGCCGTAGGGCGAGATGGAGTTCACCCGCACGCCGTGGCTCGCCAGCTCCCCTGCCACCGACCGCACCAGCGCGATCACGGTCGCCTTGGAGACGTTGTACGCGTGGGGCATCGCGCCGCCCTGCATCCCCGCGATGCTGGCCGTGCACAGGATGCACCCGCTCTGGCGAGGCACCATCACGCGCGCGCCGTGCTTCACGCACGCGACCATGGCCCGCGCGTTGACCGCCATCACGCGGTCGAACTCCGCCATGTCGAAGGCGCCCAGCGGGACCGGGGCCATCGACCCGTTCACGCCGGCGTTGCTGTAGAGCACGTCGAGCCGGCCGTGGAGCTCCACGGCGCGGTCCACGGCCGCGGCGACCTGCGCCTCGTCCGTGACGTCGCAACGCGTGTAGCTCGCCCCCGGTCCGAGCTCCGCGGCGATGGAGCGGCCGGCGTCGTCCTGGATGTCCGCGAGGATGACCTTCGCGCCATTCTTCACGAACTCTATCGCGGTCGCCTTGCCGACGCCGCTGGCGGCGCCGGTGATCACGGCCACCTTCCCGGCCAACCTGCAGCCGCGCAATCCATTTCAAGCTCAAATCTTTTCGCTGCAACAGAACACTCATGCATTGGCAACAAGGGAAGAACTAAAAACCTTTCGGAATTCGAGGACGTGGAGAAGTGGTTCGCGACCAGAGCGGCGGTGGCCGAGGCTCTGCTCTTCCCTCTGCACCCAACCCGTCTGAAAAAGTTCAGTGCTCACTCTTGCCGAGATGGAAATCAACACCTAACCATTGTGAAGGGATTACCTGATAGCGACGTGCACTGCGCTGATCATCGCGAAGGGATTGCGTGTTCTTGCCACCTCCTGCCGCTAGCTTCACTCTGATATTCTTATATATACTACATTGATCCTTTCTTTTGCATACTTTTCGAGTCTTCTCGTGAAATTACAGGAAAGAAGATTACTGTAGACCAGGAGCAGTAGACGTTGCAGCTGAGGCGAGTAGGCCACGAGAAGGGTCGTACGTCAACAAGCACGTGTCCCGGCATGTGTTTGAAGGGTCGTACGTCAACAAGCACGTGTCCCGGCATGTGTTTGTGCGTTCTTGTGGCATGATTTGAGTGTGTTGGACTAGAGGGGTGACTAGAGGGGTGAATACTCTAGTTAGAAGTGAACCTCTGAGAGCATGGCCCAAGAATTCTGCTCATCTTCTCCCTGCGACACACAGAATCCATTCACGTACGTAGTTTAGAGCTCTAGCGCTGGTTCTTGCAGACATCACAAACAAAATTTTGACCCACACCTACCTGAGAATGAGGTTCCGGGCTCTGAACACCGTGCTCGCTCGCTTACTCCTTGACCAGATATAGGAAGGCAGCAAGCTGATTCTGGTCTTCCAATTTGGGTCACCGTTTTCTCAGCTGTCGTTATTGAGATACCACGTGCTTTGGAAGAAAGATAATGGAAGTCCACCTGACCTCGCTGTCGTGGCGCGAGATGTCTGTGGCTTAGCATTGCATTGGCTGACAGCCAGCCCACGTGGACTGACTATATATATATATATATATATATATATATATATATATATATATATATATATATATATATATATATATATATATATGCGCGCACACCATATTATTTTTAGGTCTGAGAAACGGCGTCTTTTTTGTGCAGTGAAAATTTTAATCATGAAGAAGAATATCACATCCAAGCTTTCCAGCCGAGCCATGCATTTACACGGATGCATTAGCCTGCTTGTTTCGTACTTTTGATTACGCTTCTACTGTTGTCCGAAGCCAGAAATTAAAAGGCAGAAAAAATAAGGTTTTAAGAAGTGGTTTATGAGAAGATAGAAGTTTGTTTCTGAGTAAAATGAATTAAAGCTGAGAGACGTTTTTCTGAGAAGCTATGTACTAAAAAGTCAAAAAAATATTATAAAAACTAACAATCTATTTTCAAAAGTAATTTTTTCAGACAAATTAAAAATACAGTTTTTCAAAAAAAAAAAAGCTAAAAGTAAAAACCAAACAAACAGGATTTCTGTTCTAGAATATTATTTGTGACAAGCCATGAAAAGGATGTAGGTTGAAGTTATTATGTGCCTGGCTAAGGTCGTATTTGTTTTCTGTTCTTGGTTCTGTTTCTGCTGTTGCCAGAAGTCAGAAGCCAAAAGTTAAAAGCTAGAATAAATGAGGTTATGGAGAAGTGGCTTCTGAAGAAACCGTAAGATCATCCCCAACCATTTTTTCTTCATTTTATTTCCTTCCTGATTCACTTTTTCGTTCCTATTAATTTTATTTTTACTCATCTCCAACAGCTTTCTTTCAAAGGGATTCGTAAAAAGAAATGATAGAGAATCTCGTCCTAGAGGGAATGATCTTGGAATTCCTCCGTGAAGTGAATCGTAAAGGGAAATCGTTGAAGCGCTGAAGAGAACGAAAATACCTTCGCAAATGGATTCTGAGTCGTGAAGGGAATCTATTGGGCATGGTCTAAGTCTGTTCCTGAGAAAATTAACTAAAACTTAAAAGCTCACTACGAGACACTTTTCTGCGAAGCTATGTGCTGAGAAAACAAAAATTTATTACGGAAGCCAACATGCTATTTCGAAAAGAAGATTTTCAAATAAGTAAAAAGCACAACTTTTTTTAAAAAAAAAACTCAAAAACATAAACCTAAACATACAGCCCCTAATCACTAATAGAGATAAGGGGTATGCAAAGAAGGAAATGTGAAATATATATAGAAGAGGTCAGCGAAATGTTTCCCGCAAGTCGTCAAACGTTATTGTTCTTTGTTGAGCTTTTTGGCACGCTAATTAATGTCAAACGGTGGAGATCGTTGCCGGATTTTGGAAAGAGAGTGATACAAGGAAAGAGAGCACACGGCTGTGGGTGATCTCCGCAGAGCGTTATTCGGGGGTGCGCACAAGAATGGAAGGTGATTGGGGGTCGCGGCTTGCTTCCATTGCGGGCAGTGGCGGAGCTTGAACAAATTTGTAGAGAGGGACAAACTTATAGATACATAATTTATTGGTAAAGACTAAATTTCGAGCATGTATGCGTTTATTGTATGGCATGCACGCTCGGGTTGCTGTCCACTTGTCATCTGGCGTCGTTCGCATGGCGTGTCCGCTTTCTCTCACGCATGACGTTAATGGTGCAATACAACAAGCGCTAAGCCCTGCACTGGATTGTGGTGCTGCATGCATGCGAAAAAGAAAAAGGATAAAATTGCTGATGTCATCCACATGCAAGACTATTTTGAAATTACAAAATGACATAGTTTTCAAACCAAGCAATTAAATTAAATTCGATTGCACTATTGTGTTCCTTGCGATGAGTGCTTCAAAACTGACCCCACTTGAGTATATTTGGATGATTTCTTTTTTTCAAAAGCAACTTGGTTGAAAAAATGCTTCCAAGTTCATTATAATCTGCTTACAATTTTTTTTTTAAAAAATGCTCTCTATATTTGGATGATTTCTTTTTTTCAAAAGCAACTTGGTTGAAAAAATGTTTTAAGTTCATTATAACTTTCTTATAATTTTTCAAAAACTTGCTCTCTATGTTTAAAAAGGCTTGTTTACATAACTTAGGTGAATAAGTGAACTATTTACATTAATAACTTAGTTGGATAATGTGAAGAGAGTACGAACGGTGTGAACAGGTGGTAAACATACATTAAAATAAGGAGAATATCTGAGCGGAATAAGTGAATGTTTTTCATTATCTGATGTAGGCAATTTTGGCAAGACACTGATGTATTTTAGTTGGATTAGTTTGGCATTTTTTAATTATGGTATAGGTAACTTGTGTCTCTTCAAGAATTTTACGTCAAAATATAGGCAGCACATATCTTATTTTGTTGATAAAAATGTAAGGATTATAATAGTGTAAACAGATCATAAATTAGACAAATATAAGCATTCAAAGTTTATTAAATCATATTTTTCATGTGTTCACAATTGCACCTGATTTTACATGCATGCACAAGGTTTAAAATGGAAAATGCATTTGTGTGGGCCTAGTGGAGGTTGAGTGAGCCCATAGTCGCTTATTCTGCTCACATACGAAGGGAAAAGAGATTAATTAACTTCATCATTAAAAAAAAGCTTAATTAAGCTTACCTTTCCAAAAACGACCGGCCGTGCAGGACATCAAAAGGACGCATAGCCAGTATTTAGCCGTGTCCTTTTTTAGTGCTTTTGTATGTGAGCAAGTGATTATAATTAATTTTTTACTTCGGTAATTTATAGTAGTAGAAGGGGCCATGGCCCTCTTTGGCCATCAAGAAGCTCCGCGCCTGATTGCGGGATCAATCGCCTCACGAGAAAGTTTCTCGTGCACTGTCTTCTACTATTTGCCATGCGTTCTTACTCTTTCTATATATACGTCGCCGGCAAATAATACAATTAATTCCCCGTGACAAACTGCCTAAAATCGCTCATTCCATCCGTCCACGTGAGTTCACCTACATGGTTACATCAATTCGATTTTGTGCCTATTTTTATTTATTGGAAAGCTTTCATGTTATTTAAACTGCGTGCATGATTTTCTTATTCCACCCTACTATCAATTCACTTCAAGGTAATGCACAGGCCCATGGTCGGCCATGAGGCGGGGAGGGGCGACGCAGTGCTTGCAGACAGCAATGGAGATACAACATTGACACAAATTATTTTTCATGTTACGCACGGATGCAAAAGATAGAAGTAACTGTAAAAGAATCACAAAACACCGTACTTCCGAAAAAGAAAATTAAATCACCCAGTAAATGAGCGATTTTTGGATAAATCGTGCAGTGGGTGGGCGACAAGCCCCTGTCACCCGGTGTAAGGGCGACGTGGACCTATTTTGTGAAATTTGAAAATAGCCACCTATTTTTTATATTATTAATGAATAAAAATGTATTTTAAAAAACCAATAGATGTCATCACCAATCCAATTCCCTGTAGGCTGGGCCGTGATTTTGGATGCCATCCCTGATCCAGATTAGGTAGGGCCGTGGTTGTAGATACTGTCCACGGTCCAATTTCTAGAAGGTACGGGCCGGACATACGTTTGCTTTTGAACAAATAATTTTTCCAAACTTTTTTCTATATTTTCTAGAAAAAAATTCCAAAGCTATACGTTCATTTTAGAATTTGATAGAAATAAACTTCTCTAGCCTGATCAGTGGGCGAGAAAAAAAAATCGCACACTAAATAAGCAGGAGGTTGACGTGAATATCAACCTGGATGGAGGAAGGACAACATGCACTTATCTCCTGCCCAAGTAGAGGGCGGGAAATGGCATCGGTTCCACCGGCCTCCCGGCCCTGGAAGGAAGGAAAGTGTTACTAGCAGCTCTGTATTTTTGCTCCGTACATGCAGGGCATGCATGCGCTCGCCGCGAGCATCCATCCATGTGAGCTATTTTAGCTAGGGATGGATGTGAGCTCCCTGCCAGCATCCATCCTAGGAGTGGCAACGGATCGGGTCAGAGTCGATGGAACAAGAACGTACCTAACCTGAAACCTGAATTCCCAAATCTGACTCGATCCTGGAATTATAACTGGGTGCAAAATCAACTCCGCCCTCGGTCTTGACAGGGACTCGAGACCTGACTCCTTCACGGCAACGGCGGCTCCGCTGAAATCCTCAAGTCGGACTTCATCGCCCTGGGCGTGAACATCCTCGTGGCATGGACAGGCGCCATGACCTCGACTGGATTGGAAGGTGATGTCCATCGCGCGGAGTTCAACATCCTGTCGGGGACGTCCATGGCGTGCCCGCACGCGAGCGGTGCCGCAATGTTGCTCCTGTCCGCGCACCCCGAGTGGTCGTTGACGATGATAAGCTCCGTGCTGATGACCACGACCATTATCATTGACAACCGTGCTGGACTTGTGGGCAACGAGGCCGGACCACCATGCGCTCGGCCTCGCCTTCCTGCACCGGTGCGCTGCCTCGGCCTCGCCTCTCACTCTGGCACCGCCTGCTTGTCATGTCCCGAATCCTGAAGCATATCATTAAACATAATCATGCATCGTGAGTATCATATTTATTTATTAAGCATTATTGAGCGTTTGTCATTTCTAACGGTGCTTGATAATTGCTATGTATTTTGAAAATACCCGGTGTAAAAGTTCTTTAGTTTAACCTTCTCTTATGCGTTGTGGGTGAATCCTTTTAGAAAGACTTCCTCTTGTTTTGTAATCACGTCACAAAAATTCCTCAAATTTTTGAAGCTTAAGTCACTTTGTTTGAACTAATAGAAAGGGAAGAGAAGGAATATAATTTCTGCAAAAATACTTGCCTCTCCTATACGTGAGACCCACCTAGCTGGCTGGCCCCACCACCTTCATCTTCCTCTCTTTGGGCTGCAGCAGCCCCTCCCCTCCACCTCACTCTCTCCCTCAAGTTCACTCTCTCCCTCTCCAACAGCCAAAAGCAAAAGACAACAACAATCAGGTTATGCTTTATGTATGTTTGCATGTTAATGAGTCTTATGTCGGTTTTTGGGTTAGATCCTATTTGTTATATTACCCTTCTTTAACATTGTTTATCGCTTGATCCTTTGTAACCTGAGTGCTTCATGTCACATAATGGTCTAATTTAAAAGAATGTGTTATGTTTAGCATGGTATAGATCCTCGGTAGAAGTCGAGCGGTGACTCGACCATCGTTTCCGAGCTTAGAGCTTACTTTATATCACAAAGATAATAATGATGAGGGATGGTGTAAGTTATTGAGGATGAGCTAAAATTCGGGCAGACAATAGGGATAGCTCGAGAAGAAAGTCTCAGATGCTATAGGCCCGTTTGAATCGATTAAGCGTCATCTGTTGTTACAGTTGGCTTTAGCACCTGTCCATAATTACCACGTATCTGTATATGTGACAGATGAGCCGAATACCTTATGTAGCTGTGATATTTAAGCGTGCTAGTCTTATGTGTTGTTGGCATAATAGGCTTGAAAGTGTTATCTAGTTTGCTCTGTGAGTAGTTCTAGATGACCCCTGCATGTCGAGGCGTATGTTCAAACGGTTGATGCTTATTTAGAAAAGTTTGACATGAGTACCTCTGGTGTGGACCTATGTAGTCATGCAAGTCGTATGGTATTCAAGTCATATGGGTAATAGAGTACCCTGCACAGTGTAAAACAATTCGAATTACCACGCTCTCAGTTATGAGCACGCTTCTATCCATTCGCATCAATCATAGAGTTCCAATTGTAATTGTGATGGTATGTTGAAAAATGTATGATGATACTGTTGAAGTTTTAATATGGTTCAAGTTATAATTATAGTATGGTAATGATCTAGGGATAGAAGTTTGTTTATAGTTAGGTGTAGATGTTTATATTTGAGTTAAAATTGTTCTTGCATATGAAATTCACTTAACCTTATGGTTGAGTCATTGCTAATTATTCAAATTACTTTTTCCTTAGAGTCGAACTATTTATAAGTGCATATTATGTATTAAGTCTTGCGAGTATCTTCGTACTCACGTGTTTTATTTGCTTTTCAGGTAAGAAAGATTTAGTTTTTAGCTACTTTACGCCTATTGATGTTGGCGACGGGCTAGAGTAGTATCATTCTACTCGTGTATTGTTATTTTAGAGTGGCGATCTTTTATCGTCATGTAACTTATTCTTCTGCGTAGCTACTCTAGCAAATATTCGACTTATGTATTTTGTTGTAAAGTTTAATCTACTTAAAGACTTCTAAATTAATTTAATTACTCGCTCTTTATTATATCTTGTGATGATGTGCTTGTTGTAAAGGCATGTGTTCTGATCTGGAAGTAAATACATTTCGGGACTATCAGAATGGTATTTTGGTTAATCATTATGTACATGATTATAGATAATGATCGTCCTAATGATTAGATCGTATATTATTTAGACGGTTCCTCACACAGCCCGTGTCGGAGAGTGAACTCCTGTCGCAGGGATCCCGAGAGACCCCTCTTTAGAGATTCGGCCGGGGGGATGATCCTGGAAAAGCTTGTGTGGGAAATGAGCGGGAACGGAAGTAAATGCGATGGCTGGCGGGTACACCGGGTTTTTGGACAGGTTCGGGCCGCACGGAGGCGTAACACCCTACTCCTGTATGAGTGCTATATCTATCCTTGAAGAGGAATTCTTCAAGGATATATCTGGTTCTAAGAGGAGAACTGTTTACAAAGAGCTGGAGGCTCTTATGTTCTAGCTTAACTTGAGCTGGTTCGAAAGTCTATCGATCTATCTTTCGCCTGGCTCACCGGAGGTTGTTGGCTATCTGGTCTCTTGATCGTCTTGTGATCGGGGGCGGTTGTTTTCTTGTCCTTCGACTGACCTTTTCCGCCTTTTCAGTGTTCTCCATCCTTTCCTTTTATAGGTGTGCCGACCTCGACATATCCTGAATGGGAAAGAGGGGACGCGAATGCTCAGGTGCCACGGAGAAAGGCGTAATCATTTCATCTTGGCGAAGTGACAGGGGCGGTGGAGGAAAGGCGGCGCGCATTCAACCACCAGCCGCCGCGGGAGCTTCGGGGCGCTATGAAAAGGGCCCACCGGACAGCCTCAGAGGTGCCCGGTGCGCCCACCCTGTCTTGTTCTCCTGCCAGGGCAGGGTGGCAGGCCGAACGCTTCGATTCTGGCAACGTTATCCCGAGACGCGCAGGTGAAAACGGGACGGGACCCGTGCATTTAATGGACCCACGCCCCCCTGCCAGTGCATGGCAGGGTCTGACACTGGGGCGTGGGCAGCCGAGAATGTCAGGATGTCAGAATGTCGGGCCACGCGCGCCTATTAAATGCGGCATCGGGCCCTTGACTGGATGACACCCTGACGACGGGGCCCTTCGAGTCTTTGAACGAGCTTGCGCGAACCTTCTGGGGACCGAGTCCTCGGGGGCTGCCACGTGCAGCCCCGAGCACTCTCTCCCGAGCACTTCAGTGGGACCTTCGGGGCACCGAGTCCTCGGGGGCTGCCACGTGCAGCCCCGAGCACTCTCTCCCGAGCACTTCAGTGGGACCTTCGGGGCACCGAGTCCTCGGGGGCTGCCACGTGCAGCCCCGAGCACTCTCTCCCGAGCTCTTCAGTGGGACCTTCGGGGCACCGAGTCCTCGGGGGCTGCCACGTGCAGCCCCGAGCACTCTGTCCCGAGCACTTCAGTGGGACCTTCGGGGCACCGAGTCCTCGGGGGCTGCCACGTGCAGCCCCGAGCACTCTCTCCCGAGCACTTCAGTGGGACCTTCGGGGCACCGAGTCCTCGGGGGCTGCCACGTGCAGCCCCGAGCACTCTCTCCCAGGACTCTGTTTCTACCTATCTTGCAGGGTGGTGATATGTGGTGGACGGCCGGTCTGGCCTCGGGACTTAGGGACCCCTGGTTCTAAATACACCGACAGCCCGCCTCGGCTTTGGCCTTGCACGTTGCCTACGCGCGGATCCAGAGGTGGCGGCGAGGGTGACACGGATTCGGTGACGCACGGACAGGCTGGTAGAGGGAGGGTCGGCCTGGAGCAAGCGAACATGACGAGGAGGAGGCTAGCTCGGGGTGGTGGAGGGGGAAAGCGCACCGTCCAATAGATCTAGTTTAACCTGACGTGTGAGTTGTGACGGTAAGACGGATTGAAGATAGAGACACAGACTTAAAGGTGAGGCACTCGGTTTTCGATCCACAGGTGCCCCATAGGTGTACTATTAGACTCAAACCTTGACCTAAACCCAGACCAGACTCAAATCGAGACCCGACTCGATAGCTGTACAGGGTAGATTCTACACCGAACTCGCCCCATTGAGTCTAAAAATTGTGGGCTCCAACCTGATTCGGCTTCACCCCTAATCCATGCATGTGAAGTGTTGCCAGCACTGCATGCATGTGAGGTAGCGTGGTCAATGAAGTTGTTGCCAGCTGAGCATGGTATGCCGTGGTTCTCACCCTCTGATTGGATGAGAGGATGACCCATCCAATCAATGGGATCCGGGTTCTCTTTATTGAAAGAGTCAATACAGAAGATCTACATTCCTCTATATTAATGAGAATCTATGAAAAATCTTGTTCGTCCGACCCATCACTATATGATTACAGTATAGTACTTGATTAATGAATATAAGAATACCTCTAGACTCATTACACTGTGCAAATAGTGATTCTCTGTACATTATTAATTAAGGATGCGGATCCCAGTCAAGGGCGATTTTCATTTTTATTTCTAGCCAACTGAACAAGTTGAAGAAATCTATTTCTGTTAAATTCCAAAACTGCCATATAGTTTTGTATTTTTTTAAAAAAAATATAAAAAAAATTCCATTGTTCTGAACCGGGCCTACGGAATGCACAATACACTTGCAGATGGCGTGTTCCGATAAAAAAGATGAGTTAGAGATTCTGCAAAAGAAATTCTTGCTTTTTGGACCCTGTGAAGTCCTAAAAGTATTTAATGTCAACGTCGATCCAACGGTACCTAGAACGATAAATAAACGATAGATGGTGTATATTTTATTACATTTCGTATATTTCTAGCATCGTGAACACCGGCCATTCTCGTTGGGAGTTTGATTTGGAGGTTCTTCGTCGCCAACTTTAAATGAGATTTTGGGGGAGACATGTCGGTTCGACAAAGGAGGTGGGTGTGGAGACAGTGAGGCGGTGGGTAGCTGTTAGCCGTGGGCGGCGGAGTGAGGCAGTGGGTAGCCGTTAGGTGTGAGCGGCGGAGGATAGTTGAGGGTTAAGGTGGACGGGGAAATCTGAACTAATCAGGTTAGTGTGGCAAGTATGTCGGATACAAATTTGATAATAGAAATACCGTTAGAAATGATTAGAGACAAGTAGGAGATGGAGGCTCGATAAGCAGGATAGACGATAGTTAGAACACAACTGTAAAACATAGGATGCTTGTCACTAAATAAAAAAGAAAAAACAGGTGTATGAAAAAAAGAAGCAACGCCCATATTTTATTACAAGAAGTCATTATCACAGAGTTCAGCAACGCGTTGCACAACTAAACTTTGTACTATTCCATGCGATACAATGCAAGTTATTCCGGAAAGATGCCACAAAATTCATTGATGTGGACTCCTCAGCATGATGGCGCCGGCATGTTCGGCGCTTTGCTCACCGTGAACCCGCCATCGACGACGAGGTTGTGCCCGTTCACGTACTTGGCCTCATCGGAAGCTAAGTACAGCGCCGCCTTCGCCACATCCTCCGCCTCCAGCACCGGTCCGTCCATCTCGTTCATGTCCCTCTCGATGATCCGCCTACGCTCCTCGGCACTCATCTCGGGGAACCACTGGGCCATGGCGCCCATCACCAGCGGCGTCGGGATGTAGTTGGGCGAGATGGCGTTCACGCGCACGCCGGAGCGCGCCATCTCTCCAGCCACGGTGCGGACAAGGCCGAGGATCGCCGCCTTCGAGATGCCGTACGGCGTTATGGCCACGCCTCCAATCACACCGGCGGTGCTGGCCGTGCAGATGATGCTGCCGCTGCGGCGCGGGACCATGACGCGCGCAGCGTGCTTGACCCCCGCGACCACTGCCCGGGCGTTGGTCGCCATGACGCGATCGAAGTCGTCCAGGTCCAGGGAGGCCAGCGGGACCGGTGCCACGTTGCCCCCGATCCCGGCGTTGTTGAAGACAACGTCGAGGCGCCCGTGCCGCTCGACGGCGAGGTCAACGGCAGCGGCGACCTGCGCCTCGTCGGTGACGTCGCAGCGGGTGTAGCACGCGGCGTCTGGGCCGAGCTCCGCGGCGACGGAGCGGCCGAGGTCGTCCTGCACGTCGGCGATGATGACCCTCGCGCCGTTCCTGACAAATTCGGCGGCGGTCGCCTTGCCGATGCCGCTGGCACCCCCGGTGATGACGGCCACCTTTCCCGCCAGCCTACAAACCAATTCCGCAACCAAGGTAAGGCTCCTCCGTGAGCCGGAAGCAACAAGCAAGTAAACACAATAACACAAGCAGCGAACGGAAAGAGTTCTAGGAGCGAGCAGTTAACAGAAAGAGTTCCAGGAGCGAGACGAGATCACAAGAACCTCTGAGAATCTGAAGCTGCAGAGAAGTGGTTGACGAAGGCAGACAAGCAGGCTGGCTCCGCTCGGCTCTTCCCCGTGAGAACACGCTGCATAGCTCGGAACATCCTGCTGCCGTGATGTGCTTCACCCTGAGCAGCAGCAGGAGGAGGCAGCTGCAGCTCTTAAGAAAGGCGTCACGCCGGTCGGTTCAGATGGACCCTTCATCTGTCGCTACGGACGCCAATGGAGAATTTATGCATAGAGTGGTATTCCATTTACTATTCCGCCCCATATAAAATCAAGACGACTTATATGTCATTCTCAACAATCATTACTACTTTTTAAAAATTACAACTAAACAATTATCCTAGAATTTATGTGACGGATGCCCGTAACCGCAATCAACGTCCCACCTGGTCCATCCAAAATGCCCAATCACATCACCTTTGTTAGAACAAGAAATGTGTCATGTGTGGTCGTTATGGAATTCATGTGATCCGCAGTGCGTCACCTCTGCGTCACATGGGCCCTCCTATACCTGTGTGTCTATGCCGCGCTCATTTTCTGTTGTATAGAGCATAAAAAAAATTAAGTTCACTAATTTTGAACATCTTAATATATTTTTTGAATTTATCAAATTTAACACATTCACTTAATTATAGGGAAAGCTATAGTAATTTCATGCATGCACATAATTTTAACATATAGATGATAGTAATACGAACATAAAAAAAAATTTGTTTCATATTTTTTGAGTTATATATATTTTTTTTTTGCATTTTAGATTATTTTAGCCGATTTATCAGTATAACTAATATTACTTTTCACATTTTTTAGAATTTCCTAAAAATAAAAATTATATTATACATATATGCATGCATATATATATGTATATATATACACACATACACATGAGCGACTCTATGGCTGCAATAGCTACAGTAACTACCCTGGAGCGGGTACGTTATAGATAAGGCTGTGTTTGGTGGAAGTATTAGGCTCGTTAGGATAAGAATGGTCAGGATAAGTGTTGTCTACGCGTTCTGATGCCTGAATCTTCGATTGTCCGTATATCTGGTACAGATTTTAAACATATTCTATTCGGTCGCACTGCACCTCGTCCACCACTGAGTCATTCTGTATGAACGTACTCGAAATTTTCCCTATATCAAACCATTGAATTTCTGTTGCTAAAAAATTATAGAATTTTTTTACGTGTTTTATAATTTATGTGAAATTTATTTTAATTGGATTCATATAAAAAATCTGTGGAGACTTAAAACTAAAATTCTAAAAAAATACTAATTTTATAACTTCTAACTATTACTGGAGCCTCAAATAAATTTCTAAAAATCTGAAAAAATTACTGATATTCTTTTTATATGAAAGACCAATTTCTAAAATTATTTTCATCCTAAGTTATATGATGAAAAAATAAGTTCCTTTATAATACTCTATTTATATGAATTTTATCATCCTATACAACCCATCCAAAATCAACATATTCAGCCAACCAAACATAATCTTATACCAAGTCGTCTCATTCTATACAACCAACAAAGCATGTTATCATAACATCACATACATCTAACCTAACAACCTACTTATACTACTTCATTTAGAACCATCCGTCCAGTCACATCCCATTCAGGATGATTACATCTTTTTCAACTTTGTTCAACCAACCAAACTCTATCTAAAAGAGTCATAGCCCAAAAATGCCATGTAATATTTTTTTCTTTTTCTTTTTTCTAATCCTATCACTACTTTGTTGTTTTTCATTGATTTTGATTTTGCGTCTTTTCTATACATTCAATATTTTGAAAGACTTGATTCAACATTTTACAAAATCTAGTTCAATATTTTTATAAAAAATTAGTTCAATATTTTGTGTGAAAATTGTATATTGAAAATGTTGAATTAGTATACTGCAATTGTTGGATTTTTAAAAAATAAAATATAATCATATTGGATCTCATTTTGTTGCATTAATTCTTAAAAAACATGGTTTAAACAGATTCGAAAATAGACTAACAGTTTGACAGAAAAATGCATTTTAAATTTAAGATTTTCATACTAATTAACTACCCACCACAAACCGTAGGCTGACACGTGTCCCCCAACCGGCGCCCGAATGCACCTGCTCCGCACCAGAACCTCCATAGATCGCAGTCGTTCACTAGCGGGCACACAACTCTTAAAGTGCGCTATCGGAAGCATCGGGTAGCACGCCCTACGTATAGGAAATCCGGGCGCTCCACTACACTTGGCATTTTCTTAGGCCGGCTCGAGGAAAAGCCCAGTTCTTGTTAGATCGAGTATTGCTACTAGTATTGGACCAAGAAAATTAGGCTAACCTAATACTCATTGTAAATATAAATCGTTTTAGCCTTATATATAAGGATTAAAAAATTAGATCAAATGATCTTGTTGTACTTTATTTATTTTGTATTGGAAAAGATAACTCATTCATTTGTGAGAGTGATATCATTTATTAAACAAATACAAGAATGGAACAAAAGAGAAAAAAAAATGTATAGATGTTCGAGAATGATTTATATTTAGAGAATAATTGAGGATGCTAAAATAACCTACATTTACAATTAGAGGGAGTAATTCAGACTAGCCAGGCCATTGAAAAGAATAAAATTATTTCGAGCATGGCTTGTGCTAGGCACGATGCATCCCAACCGCCGCCCAAGTCCACCCATGGCTTGATCATAATTTGCTACTTGTGATCATGGTTATGTAATGATGCTTGTTGGCTGATCACAAGTGGCAAAATAGTCTTATATGTCCAACCCTCATCTCTCGAAAAATTCCTCCTTAAATCTCAACTTTCTCTCTATTCTGTCACAGTTCCAGGTGCCGGAATGTCCGGTGTTCACCGGAGTATCCAGTACCTGATACTGTTCATGTATTTGCTGTTTCCTGTCCAGACTCCAGTTCCTGGAAAGTCCGGTCTTCACCGGAGTATCCGGTAAAGTATCAGGTCCGGAGTCTCCGTTCTATACTGGAGTCTCCGGGCTCTCCAAATTCTTATATCCCCTCTCTACCCGAACAATTATTCTTTTTCCTCTAACACATCTTTTCTCAACCTCTCTCCTCTCAAGTGATCCCCTCCAGCGATTTTCAAGAGCAACCAAGGAGTTTCATCATCTCTCGTTATTTCTCACTCGATTCCAAGGTCGGAAACTCCGGACATCCCTATTCATCAAATCACTGGAGTATTTTTGCCCTAAAAGGTACTTTTTCAAAAAATCTCCCGATAAATCTCCCGATGTCCTTCTCTAGGATCAATTTCCTTTGGTAGAGTAGCTCTGTATACATCTTAGAACTTATTCCTTCAACTGTTTCATCTTTTATTGGTCGAATCTCACAAAACCCTAAGATTTTGGGTCAGGCTCGGGCTGACCGGAGTTCCGAACACCGGATACTCCGGCATCTATCAGTTTTTCAGAATCAGCCCTTTCGTCAAGCTTATCTCGCGACTTCTTAAATCATTATTTCTCATATATCTCAGGAATCTCGATATGGCGGGAGATAGATATGTGAAAGATCACACATTTGAGAGAAAGAAGAAACAAAGGAGTGATCCTTGTGCACAAGAACAAAGTGCACCGGCACAATCTGAGGATAGTGGCAGCGGACATGCAAGTGGTGAACGAGTTCGGAAGGTGGTAAAGAAAGTAAAATCACCTCAAGCCACTGGATGAGGCATTCGTATTGAAGAAGAGACTTTTGTTGAAGGATTGCAAAGAACAAGTGTTGGTCTAGGCAGGACCAAAAATCAAGCTGTCAGAGGTCGAGAAAGTGGACGTGGAAGGGGATTAGCTCCTGGGATAGTAGGTAGAGGTAGAGAAAGCATGCCTTCTCGAGAAGAGAGAGGCAAATGTATTGCTATGGGGAGCAGCTCTGAGTCTCCTGATACAGTTGAAGAAGAGCATGAAGAGGAGCAAGAGGAAGATAATGTGATAGGGCCTCTGAAACTTCATAGACCTCTCAAAACAGCTTCACCTTTTGATACTCCGAAGCAGACGGTCAACTACATGAAGCATGTTTCAAAGGTGAACATTGAGAGGCACACAAATCCTTTTGATTATGAGAAGAACATCACGAACTACCATTTTTTGAATGATTTTCAAGCGGACTTCTACAAGACGGTCATTCTCACCAAGAAAAAGCCTATAACCCATATGCAATGGATAGATTGGGACTATATGACACAGAAGAATGATTCTGTGTTCAATGAGGTTATAGCTGCATGTGAGCACAAGAAGGTGAAGAATATCATGGTTTTCAAATATGATTGGTGCGAAGAAGTCATCGCACAATTCTATGCTACAGTCTGGTTCGATGGTTCAGAAAACCCCTTCATGCATTGGATGACTGAAGGCAAGCAGTACAAAGTGAGCTTCAGAGGTTTTGCTCACCATTTTCGATTTGATACTCGTGATACCCATAAGGATCAGATTCACAACGAGCATCAACTCGCTTTGGAAGAGCTAGGCTTTATGTATCTCAATCATGGAAGAGTTGAGTTTAGAAAAGTCACCGGTATGAGACCTTTCTACAGATGTTTGAACTCACTATTTCGACTAACATTGGCATCCAAAAGCGGAGATGCAACCACAATGCAGAGTATCTCAAGGAACCTTCTCGCCGCTATGTCCAATGATCATGCACCTTTTAGCGTTGCATATTTTCTGTGGGAAGAAATAGTCTTCACTTCAAAATCACATGTCAAGAGTTGTGGGTACGCTCCTTACATCATGTCAATCATCGAGCGTGTATCCAAGAAAACTTTTGTGAAAGAGATAAAACACGAGCCATATCGGATGAGGCCTCTGAATATCAAAGCTCCATCTCCTTCGCCATCTCCTCCTCGTGTCCTCCCGAGCACAAGGAAAATTGCCTCAAGACGTGCTCCTCCACGAGGATCATCTTTTATAAAGAGAGCTCTTAAGGCCATTTTTAATGTGTGTACTCATAATGCCACTCAGATTAAAGAGCAGAATGTCCGACTGAAGAAGATGGAAAAGCGTCAAAAGGCATTGTATGCCTCAAAGAACCTTCAGCCGCCTTGCTCTCCTATTGCTTCAGACGAAGCAGAGAGTGCACCCATTGAATTTGAGAATTTGTGGGCTTGGTATGATGAAGCCCAAGCGGCTGCTGAGAGCTCTCAAGCACAATAAGACGATGATTCCTCCGATGCCGAAGACGTCCCTGCAGCGAGCTCCTCTCACGATGGCAACAACAATGGAAGTGGGGATGACGACGACGGAGATGATATCTATGAAGAAAGCAGCGATTAGTCCCTCTCCTCTTTTTGGTGCTTGATGCCAAAGGGGGAGAGATGTCAATTTCTTAGTTTCCCTCCTTTTTAGCTTTGAACTCTTATCTTTTCATCGCAGTTGGATATTGAGACTTATCTATTATTTGTAATGAACTATGTGGTTTGTTTAAAATTTGTAAGACTTTTCATGTTAGTGTGATGCTTTTTGTGCCTTATTTATTAGATTGAGTGTGATATATATCTTATCATATGCATCTTGAATACCCCTATTTACTCAATCTTGCATCCCACGGATCCTAGGATATAGGGGGAGCTCTTGCAAAATTCTCTCTTAAATATGTGCATTTGAGCTCAACTCGATTTTCAATCAATGCACACATTTAGCGGGAGCTCGCTATATCTTTTAGAATTCAAAATCTTTTTTCAGCTATTTTTTGTAAGCTTTAATCGTGTTGTCATCAATCACCAAAAATGGGGAGATTAAAAGTGCATCTAGGCCCCCTAAGTGGGTTTTAGCTTATTGATGATAAAACGATTAAGGAACTAATATGTTTATCGAAGCTATGAACAGGTCTTAGTCTCAATTGTGAAGACTCACGATGATTGACGCCCCTCGAAAAGAAAAGAGAAACAATGTGTAGTACTCAATAGGATTTAAATTGTTCTATCTTTGATATTGAGTCTAGGCTAGCCGTACTATTAAGAGGGTTGCATTTGTTAGCTTTCATGGTGTCTCAATGCTCAAAATAATCTTTTAGAACCAACAGTTGAGAGACACATTCACTCACGGACACCGGAAAATTTTGGCAGAGTTTGCTGAGTCCGGAGTCTCCGGTGTTCACTGGATACTCCGGTCCTCAGTGTTTAGGCCGGAGTCTCCGAGAAAGACTCCGCCAGAAGAGCCTCAGTTCCGAATATTTTTAATTGTCGCTCGGTTAAGCATTTATTTTTTGATAGAAAAAGGCCGGAGTCTCCGATGTTCACCGGATACTCCGGTAGGAAAATGTTTTTGGCCGGAGTCTCCGAGAGAGACTCCGCCAAGGGTCGCTCGGTTAGTATTTATTTTAAAAGGCCGGAGTCTCCGGTGTTCACCGGATACTCCGGTACCTGGGGAGGCTGGAGAGTCCGGCAAGTCTTCGGACTTTCTCTCTTTGGTAACCTAGTCTAGGCCAGAGACTCCGGTATTCTCCGGAGACTCCGGCAGTTTAACAGAACCGTAACGGCTAGTTCTGACGCCGTTTTGGATTTCAGGCCAGAGACTCCGGTGTTCACCGGATACTGGTAGGTATGTCAGAACAGTAACGGCTAGTTTTTTAGATTGAGCTATATATACTCCAACACCCCCAAGCATTAAAGGCTTGCTGTTGCTGCTGAGCTCTACCTTCATAAAGCCTCCTAAGAGTATTTAAAAAGCCCTCCAAACATCTTTAGTGCCTAGTTTTGCGCCAAATTCGAGAGCTTGTATTTGGAGTGAAGTTGAGTCAATTGAGCATTAAGTTCATCATCGAGTATACATTGTGATCATTTCTCTTGGAGCCTTGTATAGTTGGCATGTTTTCATCGATTATGGATGTATTCCTTCCATACCACTGAAAATCTTCAAACTCCTTCATTGTGTCACTTACTTGAATTCTTTAGCTGATGTCTCCTCAAGGAGCCGTGGGTCTGTTCAAGCTTATAGATCCTTGAGTAGAAAACTGCCGAGCATTACTTTGTATCTAGATTGGGAAATAATGAAAGACATGTACTGTATGCTTTGCAGAAAGGGTTTTTTCTTTCTTGGAAGCATACCATCCAAGCCGAGAATGTATCAGCTGCTACAACCTCTGTGTGCTGCTGTGCTACCAACAATGATCAAGCATCCACTAGTAGATAATATGATGCACACAATGAGAAATAAAAAGGAGAAGTTTCAGTGGACAATAGCTCATTTTCTTTTTCTCCCTTTTATTTTAAGACTTCCTGTTTCATCATATTCGTCATTTTTGTTCTCAATATGTGGACTGAGTTTAGACATGAAATTTTGTGTCAATGCTTTTCATGATCATCTGAACCCAAATGGGTGGTAGCACAGGATACATTCTCCAAAGGCAATGAATAATTTTAGATGATGTGGGTTGTGAATTAGTTACCTTCATATTGTATCTTTATTTTTCACCATGTTTATACAAGTATCTAAATGAGTGGTGTTTTGTCAATCTGTGCTTTGCATATGTCTAGCATTTTGAACTCACATTTTCATTTTATCTGTAAGAATTTAAAAATTCTGATCTCATGTATTTTTTATTCCGTTGCAACGCACCGCTCCCCTAGAGACAAAAACTTTTCTCTCTAATTTTCCTTCCTCTAAACAATAACATCATCTAGTTTCCCTGTCGGTGTCATACGGCCACACATTTCTCATGTGCTAAACAGGGTGGGTACTTGCTACCTCTAACAGAGTTGATGGTTTTTGTCACGAGCCATTTTACACTCCTTAGAAAAGGTACATATCGAAAAATTCTATGCATGTTTGGTTGTAACTTAACCCTGTCACAACTATATTACGCAAATTGTAGCATACCACAAAAAGTTCGACCAAGAAATCAAGCGCCACAAACTTAGCAAAATTTGGCAAGAAATAGGGTATATTTGGTTGTTGCCTAACCTTGTCGTAACGGAAGTTTGATAAAATATGGCATGCCAAAAAAGTGTAGCGAATAAAATTGGCGTCGTAATTGCAGCAAAGTTATGAAAAGAAATGTGCATGTGACATGTGGGCTGTGGGGCTAAGAAATTATGACAGTGAATCAAACACATGACTAAAAAATTATGGTGTAACCAAAATTTGATATGGCAATGTTTGGTAGAGAACCAAACAGACCCTGAGTCTGTGCAGGGGCGGAGCTAATATCTCAGTACCTTTGTAGAAACCATGAAACAGCTCCGTGCCATTTGGCCCATTTGTGTGAAGTAGTTCATCGTTCTGGCATATACAAATAGGAGATAAATTGAAATAGTTAAGGGCAAAAGAGCGAGAAATATTTATATACGCACGTCTCATACTTTGAAATAAGATTGAAAAGCTAATAATAATCTATAAAACGGACCAGTGTAAGATATTGCAATTTCATGACGAGAAACCGTCGTTCAAAGGCCGAAGAACTAACTGACGAATGATGTGTTTGTTCAGCGCAAAACAATGCACCGAACTTATTCAAACCGAAAGCATCATGCATCCATTCGCTGATTCGCTACTGCTCACTGTGCAGGTGCCGGCATGTTCGGCGCCTTCCCCACCGTGAAGCCGCCGTCGACGACGAGGTTGTGCCCGTTCACGTACTTGGACTCGTCGGACGCCAGGTACAGCGCCGCCCTCGCAATGTCCTCCGGCTCGAGCACCACCCCTTCCATCTCGTTGATGTTCTTCTCCACGATCCGCTTGTGCTCCTCGGCGCACGATCCCGGGTACCACTCCTCCAAGATGCGCATCACCAGCGGCGTCGGGATGTAGTTGGGCGAGATGGCGTTGACGCGCACGCCGGAGCGCGCCAGCTCCCCGGCCACGGCGCGCACGATGCCGACGACGGCCGCCTTGGAGACGCTGTACGGGTGGGGCGTCACGCTGCCGAGCACGCCCGCGATGCTGGCCATGCAGATGATGCTGCCGCTTCGTCGCGGCACCATGACGCGCGCCGCGTGCTTGACCCCGGCCATCACGCCCCGCGCGTTGATCGCCATGACGCGGTCGAAGTCGGCGAGGTCGAGCGCGCCGAGCGGGGGCCGCGCCAGGGAGCCCACGACGCCGGCGTTGTTTAGGATGACGTCAAGCTTCCCGTGGCGCGCGACCGCGAGGTCCACGGCCGCGGCGACCTGCGCCTCGTCGGTGACGTCGCAGCGCGT
Organism: Phragmites australis; assembly: GCF_958298935.1. Classification (NCBI taxonomy): domain Eukaryota; kingdom Viridiplantae; phylum Streptophyta; class Magnoliopsida; order Poales; family Poaceae; genus Phragmites; species Phragmites australis. Next base: position 29,211,874 of record NC_084934.1, on the reverse strand, counting down.
GTAGCACGCGGCGTCCGCGCCGAGCTCCTCGGCGACCGCGCGGCCGAGGTCGCCCTGCACGTCCGCGAGCACGACCTTCGCGCCGTTCCTGACGAACTCGGCGGCCGTCGCCTTCCCGATGCCGCTGGAGGCGCCGGTGATGACCGCCACCTTCCTGGCCAACCTACGAACCGAACAGACAGCGCATTTCGATCAGTTAGTCGCGGCGCATGAGCAACCAAAAGAGAGCTAAGGGAGCACAAGCTAGAGCGCGCGGGATTAGAACCTCTGAGAGTGTGAGGCCGTGGAGAAGTGGTTGACGACGCCGGGCAAGAATGGCCAAGCTCGGCTCTTTCCCTGCCTGCAGGACACACAGACAACACATTTCGACATTTGTGCTTGCTCGATCTTAAGTCCTAATCAATCCAAGAACGAAAAAGAAGCACTTGTGTGCTTCTTCTTGACCAATCCAGGAACAAAACGAAGCTGGGGCAGGGTAATTAGCCACGCTGCGTTGCATGCATCTTCAGATCATACGCATACCTGAGGACGTGCTGCACTGCTCGGAAGAACATCTTGAAGCAACCAGCTGTTCTGAAAAGTGCTGTGCTGACTGCTGATCGATCTGTGAGTCGGCGCCCGGCCCTAGAGAAGCCCGCTAGCTTTAATAAGTTAGGCGTATCCGGTATTTGTGGATCCCTGTCAGTCCGGCCCTGTAGAGCTGACCAGGCATTAGATTATCCATAATGTGATTAACCAATAATGTGGCGTGGCGCATGCTCCTACGTGCTTGCTGCACGAGCCAGCTGGGCTGATACGTGCTTTCCAATTCTTTTTTAGTAAATTTTACAAAACTATAATTATTTACACCTAACCATCGTAAAACTATCACTTTTGAAACGGCGACAACATGTGAGGTGAAGCTGCGTGGCCAGAGGGGCGGCGACGCTGCGCGGCAGCCCACGTAGCAGCTCGGTCAGCCGAGCAGCGCGACGGCGGTTGGGACGGCGGCCGAGGAGAGGGGAGCGGAGGGAGGTGGTGGCTGGCAGTGCGAGAGGAAACGGCTGGAGGGAGACGACGGCTCGGCAGCGCGTGGGCAGCGGCGACGAGCGACCAGCGGTGCGGGCCGGTGCGTCGGTGAGGCTCGCGGGCAGTGCTGCGGGGGTGGACGGCGTGAGCACGCAGTGCGCGGACGGTGCGCCGGCTCGGTGCACGGTGTGCACACGGGCGGCGGGCAGGTGGGTTGGGCGGCGCAGCTGCGCAGACCAGCGGCGCGAGGTGGCCGTGCGCGGGCGGTGGGCCAGGGAGGAGAGAGCTCCCGGTGGCAACAGGCTCAGCCGAGCAGGAGAGAGGGAAGATGAGCTCACCGTGGGGTTGAGCGAGCACAGCAAGGGGGAGCACGACAGCGCAGGGTAGCTCGGCGCGACGTCGGGAGGACGTGTGGTGGCGCGCACGGCAGTAGCACGCACGGCGACGGCGCGGCTCAATGGCAGCGCAAACGATGTTGTCGTGAGCCGGCAGCACGGTGGAGCCGCTATGCTTGTGTGCGTGTGTGGTGCATGCTCGGAGAGGAGCAGCGAGCAAGAGAGGAGAGCTGAGGAGGGTGCCGGTGCTGCTGTGCTGTGCGTGTGCTCGTTTGTATGTATGCATGTATGTGTTTATGTATGCTTGTGTGTGTGTGAGAGAGAGAGGAGCAAGGGAAGGTGCTGCTTGCTGGTGAAGCTTGAGAGGAGAAGTGAAAAGATCAGATAGAGGAGGCATGGGGAGGAGCAGGGCATGGGTTGATGGTTAGTGCAGATGAGAGAGAGAGAGAGACAACAGTGAGAGATAGGAAAAGATCTGAGGAGAGAGAGATGGGAAAGCAGCTGGCCAATGCAGATGAGAGAGAGAGAGAGAGTTGTGAGATATTTGTGCAATCAATTGATGTATTTGAGTTTGTAATGATTCAATTTGAATAAATTGAATTGAATTGTGTAATTCAAAATGAGTTTGGATTGGAAAAAGGATTCATGATAATTCAAATGAATGACTTGAATTCGAATTGGGTGATCGATGATTCAATTGTGATTGAACTGAAATGGATATTGTGTTGGTATGATGATTTGAATATGAGATCTAACTTAGAACTTGATTCGAATCGGATTGTGTCGGTGAATCAGGAACCGGGGGTCCCCGCGGAGTCTCTTCCGTGAGGTAAAAAAGATTAAGTTCCGGGAGAGAGCGCTCGGGGCCACAGTCAGTGGTCCCCGAGTACCCAAGCTCCCCGATGATCTGCGAAGTCTAAGTGCCGAGAAGAAAGTGCTCGGGGAGGTATACGGTGGCCCCCGAGCACCCGAGTCCCCCGACGATCAGGAAAGCTAAGTACCGGGAGAAATATGCCCGGGGCCGCGAGCGGTGGCCCCCTGGGCACCCAAGTATCCCGATGACCCATTGAAGGAAGTTCCGGGAGAGAATGCTCGGGGCTGCGTGCAGCAGCCCCTGAGCACTCGGTCCCCCAAGGATCCGTATAAGCGTGCCCAGGAGAGAGTGCTCGGGGAGGTGAACAGTACCTCCGAGCATTCGGTTCCCCGAGGATCAAGAAAGGGCATTCTCGGGAGAGAGTGCTCGGGGAGGTGAACAGTGACCCCCGAGCACTCGGTTCCCCGACGACTCAGAGAGCCCCCTGACAGTGGCCCCCGAGGGGGCCACTGATGAGGTGTCAGCCAGTCATAGGCCCAAGGCCGCATTTAAAGAGCGCGCGTGACCTGTCACCCCTAACTGCTCCTGCCACGCTCGGTGTCAGTTCCTGCCACATTCTGGCAGAAGGGCGTGTGGTCATTAAATGCACGGGTCCCATCCCGTGCCATCCGGCCCGTCTCGAGATAACGTCGTAAGGGCCGAGGCGTTCCGTCTGCCACGCTGCTGTGGCAGGAGAACAAGACAGGGCGGGCACGCCGGGCCGCTCTGCGGCTGTCCGGTGGGCCCTCTTCACGGCGCCCATTGCCAGTGCATTTATGGTGACGGATGATCGGGCGTGAGGCGTATTTTCCACCCCTGATCACTTCGCACAGAGGCTATAATGACGCCCTTTCCATTTATGGTATCTTGAAACTCGTGCCCCCCTCCCGTTCGGGGCACGCTACTGCTGGCGGGTATTTAAAGCTACCGGCAGCACGGGCAAAAAGAGAGTTTTTTAAAGAGAGAGTTTTTTAAAAGAGAGTTTTCTTTTTTGGAGAGGCTCTGAAGTGAATCAATCACTCACAAGCAAAAGAAGTTCTTGAAGCTTTGAAGTCTCTGAGCAAGCCAAGCAGCGAAGAGAAGAGAAGATCGAGAGCACCCAGAGCCGGCAGACACACGCAGACCGAAGAACAAGGAGCCTCAGGCTCTAAGATAGACAAACATTTTTGTAACCAGCAACATCCTTGAAGGACATTCTCAAGGCATTCATAATATCCACACAGGAGTAGGGTGTTACGCCTCCGTGCGGCCCGAACCTGCCTAAACACCAGCGCATTTACTCCGTTCTGCACTAGATCATTCCACCCCACCGGCCATTGTATTCATACCCATTTATTTCTCCGGTGAACATATTCAGGGTCATCCCCCCGGCCGAATCTCTAAAAAGGGGTCCCTCAGGATCCCTGCGACAGGAGTTAACCCTCCGACAGCTTGAGTTGAAATTGCGAATGATTGAACTTGGAATGAATTGAATATAATTCGAATGATTCGAATTGCATGTGGGTATCAAATCGACAATGATTTGATGAATCTGGATTTGAGATATTTGGGATTAGATTCAAATAGGAGTATTTGAATTTAGTTTGATTAAAAAGGAATGTTTGAGTTGGATTGGAAGATCGATGGTCACCGATTGATTTGGATTAGGATTGCCGAAGTAACTAAAATGGATTTGAATTTGAGAGAACCTCAAATTCAAATTGTTACACAAAGAATCATAAAAATAATTAAACCAAAATACATATGATGAATTCATTGCAATGATTTATTTAGAAATTAATTTAGTGCTCGTTGGAATACTTAGCCCAATTAATATATTTGAATATATACATACACGTATATACACATTTAAATATATATTTACTCGATTTTATACTAGTTTAATAATTAGAAAAGGTTTTAATTTGAAGTGAATTTTACTATATTTTTATATGCTAAAATTCAGGTGTTACAGATATAAGACCCGTTTCACTAATGAAAATAAATGAATTAGAAGTAAAATTAGCGAATAATCTTCCCTTTTTTTCGGATCTCATCTGAAATTAAACTATGGTATCACTCCCGACGTATGTATTCGGTGGCTCTGCTATGATATATCTACATCTTCATACATGAATTTGTGATTAATATTACTGTGTTCAATATTTATGTTTTTTTAATGCACGTGCACTAGTTAGTCTTACTACTAAATTTGAGTCCGCACGTCTAACCTAGGCTAGCCACATTCTCATGCCAATTTCTGATTGCACATTCGCACCTTTCTTATAGCATTTGATATGAGTTCGGTGTACAATTTTGCATCATCAATTACTGATGAATTATGGAGATCTAGAGCCAACATTCAAATACATATACCATGTCTAGAGCCAACACCTTGGCATCGCGCCGAGAAAGCCAAGGTCTTTCTCACAATCGTCTTCCCAATAACAAAGAATCATTTTAAATCTTAGTGCTTATGATTTGCCGTAAAAAGTGAAGATGGAGTATCTGACAACCCAGGTACTTTACCTAACGGTTTTACCTCGGAGGGAGGCTTGATGATTCCGCTGACATTGCGGAGGACGCTCGCTGAGACGCACAAAAAGAATGCCGGTTGGAGCAAATATTGAGGATTTTTTTTGACGAACAACAAGAGGTGAAAATGGAAAAATGGGGGCATTCCGAGAATCGAACTCGGGACCTCTCGCACCCAAAGCGAGAATCATACCACTAGACCAAATGCCCTGCTGTTGGTAGTCGTACAGAAAATGTAGTCATGAGCAGTAAGAGAAAGCAATTACCAACAGCTAACTTCCTGTATCTTTTAATCTGCATTTTTTCCAAATTCTTATCTAACTGATCGGTTTCCCTGTTTTAACCATCATGACCTGGGCCTATTTTATTTCTCACTTACATCACGCCCTGTGTGCCTTCCCGTCTGCAGGTTTTGTGAGTCGACTCACCATCACCAGTTCAGGAGGATGAATGGCAGACAGGTAGGTGGTAAAGAATCTCAAGGTACAGCTCAGGAGAGAAACAGGGACGGCAGGAAGCCAGCCAGATTTTTTTTATAAAAAAGGGGAGTTATATTAAACAAGAGCACACTGCACACAGAACATGGACACCTTGGAATAAGGTGAAAACGACACAAGGCCTATCCAGACTAGGACATACAAGTACAACACATGTACAAACATTGCTGACATTCATGGAGATTGGAGACACCGACGATGAACCTGCGTACGCGCTAACTCCCAGAAAGCTGAAGTGGTCCTCTCCGTTGCCCGTGAGTGGAGCACCGGCGACTGACGCCGGAGGCGTCAGGGCGATAGGGCCTCCGGCCTCGCATGCAACTGCTGCGAGGTTGAAATGGGCGCGTCCTGCCGATGATGAACTGCATCTCCGGCGCACTGAAGATGTTGATGAGGAGGGCGCTGGAAGGGTATTGTTGTATATAGTAGTGCGATAATATGAGCATGAAAATTAAACCACATATAAAAAACAAGAGAATAACATAAGATACTCAATACATATGACTTTGAAACATAAGAATAGCAAAACATAAGTGACTGTATTTCTCATCATGTGTTCAACTAGGCATAGACAATAGGCAGGAAACAAAATGTAAAGTGTTTTCAGAGAGAATATGACAGTTGGCCTCAAGACATATAAAATCCTGCTCCCTAACTGTTCTATAGTAAATATTATTGACAAGATGATAGCTAGTTACAGAACCTGAACAAAATTTCTCTAGAACTATCTAATGATTCTGGACAATGTTGTTGTCCCAAAGCAAAGCGTACAGGATTTGACCAGAGAGAAAATAGAGAATAGCACAGACAGAGATAAAAACTGAATTGCTAAATCAGCTATTGAATCTAGAAGCAAAAGGCAATCACAATCTGTATTAACAGCAGCCCTGAATCTAGGAATCACAAAATTGGCAGTCCACTGGAGTACCACAAGAGCTTATGTTTCTTGGTGTACAAGAAAAAAACAGACATATATATACACTGACCAGAACATCCAGTGCCTACCAAAATCACAGATAGACTAGAGAATATACACAGGTCTGACTATTGTACTCAAATCTATGCCCAGTCTCAGCACCTATTTTGTTTATCATCGAGCATACACATAAATCTACCTTCAGTACTGTCCTGAACAGAAGAAAGGGAAAATTACTCAGAAAGTAAATCGATGAAAAACACTGATGAATGAGGCAAGGCACGGCTCACTAGCTGCTGTCTCAGAAATCCAATCACCCGCCAGTTGCCACCGATGAGAGGGAAGACGGAGATACAAAGCCTCAACCGTACAGCCACTGCAAGTACCGGTGAGCCTCGGCGTCTACAGCACCGACCGACACCAAAAACCAGATGATCCACCACTCAATCCTCCAAGCACCGAAGCACAAACACCAAAATCGAGCTCTTCTCGGTTCCAACTCAGGGCGACAAGCCAAATCAGAGAAAATCAGTGAGGAACAGAGGGGAAAAGTGAGTTTTTCCTCCTTCGACCAGGGAAGGAAGTCGACCTCTTATAGAAGCGATGATGGCACCCTCCAGCCCCACGATCCCGAGGGAACCGGAGGCGGTTGCGCCACCACCGCTCTACCAACCGCCAGCCCTTTCTCTCCCTCTCCATATGCACGATTTTCCAGCTCTTCTTAACCCTAGCAGACCGACACCCCCCTTGTATGCATCAGCACATGGGCTCTTCCCACATCGAAGCAAATGAGCCTGCCAGTCCAACAAAAAAGGGAGCCCAAAGAAACATTAAAATTGAAGAATTTCTCAACAGGTAAATGGGCGGCGGCGATGACACCCGGGTGGATGGCTCTTCGGTCTGTGGCGCACGGCAAGAAATGTGACATCAATGAAGGTACTTGGTCACTTGGTGAAGATCTTGTGCTCGGCAGCGGGGCGGAGCTGAGGTGGGGCACCAAGACTCCCTCCGACGACCCGGAGAAGGAGGCGGCGCGGGAGAGCGATGGATGGTCATCCACTGCGAGCTCGGACAGATCTAGCCTGGGGGGGTGGAAAGGGATTTATTTTATTTGTTACCTCGCCACCTCCGGCGCCGGGGACGACGAATCCGGCGACGAAGATGACAACGGCAACAGCGGTGGCGAGGGAACGATGACTAAGAGGGGGAACGCCCATCCGAGACACACACCAAGAGCTACTCTAAACCTAGACCTACTCTATACAAGACTACCGGATGCTGGGGACTGGCCTGCCTCCCTCTCACCGCCGGCGAGAACACCGGCGAGGGAGAGGGAGGGGGCTAGAAACTAAGGAGAGCTAGAGAGAGTGGTTGCCTCGAATGCTCCGGACTCATCGAGAGAGGAGGCCCTCATATCCTAGAGAAGTTGAGCCAGAGGCCTAAAGAAAACGAGTGAAGTCAGCCAGATTGAGATACGAAACCTATTTGCTGGGCAGACAGCAGACCAAACCTCCTTTGCTACTACAATCTACAGATATGCCGGGCATCTTAATTGCTTCTAAAAGTATTTCCCTGCATGGAGACCAACGCAATACACATACTCTCTCCCGCTGTCCAAGAATACAATGTTGAAACAAAATAGTTCTAGATTAAGCACTAAAACAGGATCTTCACGTGCAAGAACTAGAACACAATAGATTCGCATAAGAACAGACGCGGAAGCGTACCCGAGATTGAAGCCATGTTTGTCGATCACGGCCGATCAGTAGCTAGTGCTTCGATCTTCCAAAGCAACATGCAGATCGAGTTATCTCCAACTACTGATGGGAATAGATGGATCTGTGGTTGCCTTACTTTGGGGACCCGACCCAGTATATATACAAGTCTTACGTGTTGATTTCCAATTCTAACCCATCACAGAATAAAAAAAACTATCGGTCTCTACACGTCCACACCACATTAGAGTTAGATGGTTGGGTCCTAAGTTATTTTATTAATTGATCACTTGATTTTTGGGCCAACTTACATCATAGCCATAATATGTACACGTTGTAGGTGCACCTAATAGGAAACTAATCCAACATACAAGGCTTATATTTTGTCCAACAATACAAGGCTTATGTCACATTCCAATGCAAAATGCGTGTTGTTTCCTATATACCTCTAATTAAAAACTTACTTTGCATTACTAGATGCATGCATTAAATATAGAGTGTGGAGATAATAATTAGAGGTAATGCAGTTATTTTCAATGGTTTCCTGGTTTATGCGCAAGACAAAATAAGCCTTGTATTCTTGGCCGGAAGGAATATATAACAGGGACAGCCATCGTATTATTGCATCAAGTAGCACGCCTACGAGCAATTCGCATGGTCTGATTCCGGCATCGGCTTCGACATGAGACAGTAGTCGGCTTCATTGTGTTTCACAAATCTGATAGCCATCGTTGTGCTTTCGTCAAGACCTTCCTTTCACTTGATAGCAGAAGGCATAAATATGATGCATGAAAGAGAAAGCTGGGCAGCGCCATTGCCACAAATTAAATTATGATTTGGATTTACAGATTTACGAGCACCGTAGTACTATACCTCGCGTATGAATGATTCTCCCTTGGAATCCCTGGAGAGATATCTAACCACTACAATAGAACCGGTCATACGTGTCAGGTCATCAGTACGTGCTGGCTAGACTAGAACCAGCACTAATGAAGTATCAATATCGGTTCGTAACATCTCGCGCTCGATTAATCATTGAGCTAGGTTGAACCAGCACAAACCGATACTGATACTTCAGTATTGGTTGGTAACCATGACCTGTCGCTAATACTTTTTATCAGTGTCGGTTCATGTTATGGACCGACACTAATAAAGTATAGTACAAGAGAGACGTCTTCTTTTTCCCAAGCTCAAAAAGAATAGAGAGGAGCTCTATTCTGCTCTGCTCATGCCATTTGTGCCTAACCTTGCGTTTGGAGACTTCAAAATTTGGAGGAATCTACGTGCTCAAGGTGCTCTAAGGTTAGTAAGATGATATACGTTTCATTTTTATTTAGATTTACTTGCTAGATTGCTCTAGGTTTGAAGTATGTGATTGTTTCATGGTGATGAATTTGGGAGGAGCTAGAGCTCCAAGTGAGCTCTAATTGAGTAAAAAATTACAATTTTCTCATTGTATAGTACATAGAGATGATCTACATTTTATTTGTGGTTAGATTTATTTGCTAGATTGCTTTAGATTTGAAAGTATGTGATTATGCTATGGTGACCTAGACCTCCAATTTTTCAGTAGTAATTTAAGAAAAAAAAGGTTAAAATCACATCTAAATATATTAAAATCTAGCTCCAATTTCTAGTAGTGAATTAGAAAAAAAAAATTAAAATCACATCTAAATAGATCAACATATTGAATTTAAATATTGTGCTGTAAGAATGACATGTCCACCGCTAGTAGAAGCAAATACGATAGCATATAGAAGTTGGGTCCTCTGACCTGACCAAGTGCTGGAAGATGATAGACCCTCTAACATGGAGAAATCTTCTCTCTCTAGCCTATATATGATCACACTTCACTACACTGCATTTCCATTTCTATGAAGCATATGCCTAGCTATGAAGCAAAATCACCTTCTGGCTGCTGGTTCATTGGCTACATTTCCATTTCTTTTCACTCTCTTTTTGAGCCTTGCCCTTTCATTTTCACTTTCTTTTTTTATTCTGTCGCCGGAAAAAAATATAATATTTTCATTCGTATGGCACAAGCTAGGATATCTTTGACCTAGCTGATCGAGGCTATGTCAAAGGTGGTGTGCCGAGATATCTTTGACCGAGTTCGTGTAATTAGTCGAATCAGTTACTCCTACCATACAAGATAAACCCCAAAACATGCATGCATGGTTGCTGAAGCTGAAGACCAGAACACATGGTCTGACCAGGGTTCAAAAAACCGTCCGTAACCGCTCAAAAATCGCGGTTACCGACCTTCCCGGTCCGGTCCGATTTCAAAAACCGCTCGGTAACCGAAATTTGAATTCAAAAAATTCGAAAAAATAAAAAAATTAAAAAAAAATTAAAAAAAAATCTTTAAAAAAACTAGACACAATTCTAAGAACTTCTGTGAAAACAAATTTCAAAAATAATATCGTTTGCATCATATTCTATAGGGATAAAGTTTGAAAAAATGAAAAAAATTGAAGCGTGTGGCTCAATTATTAACTCACGTTAAGGAAAAGTGTAACATGCAAACACATATTTTTCTTGTATAAAACGTATTTTAAGAGAACATTTAAAATTGATTTCACTTTATTTAGAGTTTTATTAAATTCTCTATGATTTTTACAAAGTTCACAAGCATAAAGTGAATATGTTAAGAAACATCACTGTAATTAATTTTTTCATGTCTACTATTATTTTTTCTACGTAAATCATAATATAAATAAGCTAATGAAAGTGGTTTCACTAATTTTTAAGGTGTGATGGGTCAGTTATGAATTAATCTAGTCGCAACACATTTACACAATCATGCATGTTACAATAACTAATTCATGAGTTCATATATTTTTAAAAGATATAGGATCATGTAAGAAGACTAACAAAATTAGTTTCATAATTTTTGGATTAGCAAAGAGTAAACTATGCATTTACCTTGGTTTAACAAATAAAATTTCTCACAGAAAATTTTGAACCTTTTTATGAGTATAAATACTTTTATCATGTAGATCATGTTACAAGGAAGCCAACAAAATTTGTTTCACTTGATTTGAAGCTCGGATGAATTAGTTATTGATTTTACAAGATTGAACCCTTTTTTAGGTTTTTTGTTGAACTGCGCTGAAATTCGATAAAACCGCTCGATAAATCGAGAAAACCGAGCGGTTACCGAGCCAAACCGCTCGGTAACCGACCGAATCAAAAATGCGAGAAAATCGCTCGGTAACCGACCCAAACCGCTCGGTTACCGAGAGGGCAAAAACATGATTTTTTCGCAAAAATTTAAAATTTGCCGAATGAATTTTCTCCGAATTTTTTTGAATTTTTGACCAGTAATCGCGGTTACCGCGGTTTTTCGGTTACCGCCGGAGGTCGGTAACCGACCTCCGGTCGGTAACGCGAACCTTGGGTCTGACCCAACTAATATGACATACTAGAACATGCATCCATAGTCGGAGGGATCCGCATTCTTGGGTAAAGTCAGAGGTGCTATAATAATTCGTAAGTGTATAAACAGTAAAATATAGTTTGTTCGTAGTTCGTGCTCCCATCCGCTAGATCACGAATGGACGGTCAGGATTTCAGCAATACAGTGACGCTGCAGAACCTTTCCAACAGTATTTTGCTACAGTAACCATACAATATTTTTTGGACACAGCAACAACCGCATTTACTGTTCACACACTCACGAATTACTGTAGCAGAGCAGAGGATGCGGATCCTAGTCAGAGCCGCTTGCAGGAACATCATATCGATCCAATAGGAGAAACTAGATCATCCATGGTTGCTGAAGATCGGTTGTCTTGTACATGGATCATTACATGTATGTCGCTAACAATCCACTCTCTCAAGTGTCTAGCAACGAAAGCTTGATATGATGATCTGTGACGTGGACGCCACTCTTCAGTCCACCCAACGGAAGGACATACGTATTTGACCTGCAAATTAAGATACCAGGTTCGGTTCATTGAATACGTGGCGAGAACTGGCAAGATCGATTTTCAACCAGGTCATCCATCCATGATTATCCGTCTCCCCACAGTGTCAATGGCCTTTGGAAAGAAAACGAGAAAGCATGCAGAAACCTGTGGTCGACCGACCCAAAAGCAAGCAAAGCAAATCACCCATCAACCGCAGCAGCACGATGGATCGACGCAAATTCCACACCGTTTCGTTCCACTGCCGCACGGCAAGTTGCGTCTGATCACACGTCGAAACGGCTGTTTTTTAAGGGAGAGCACGGGGAAAATTAAGGATCACAAAAGGGAGAGCAGCAGCAGCAGCCAGCAGCACCGGGCAGGCAGGCAGGCACACGCCGAGCCAGCCAAAAGGACGGGTGGACGTCACCGGGCTTCTAGAGGGCAGGCCTCGGGGTCAGCGCTTCTAGAAGTGGGGAAGCGCCAGGCGCCGGGGCCGCGTGTGTTTTCTGCCCTTTTCCTAATGCTGCCGGTGGTGGTGGTGGTGATGGGGATGATAGTGCTTATTAGCTTTATTTTGTCTGTATGTCCGTCTTTCCATCTAAAAATTTTAAGCCCATCACGGCACGGGATAAACAGATGATGCATAATATATTTGCTACGGGATAGACAGATGATATATAATATGTAAACTAGCAAGTGGTCTACGTTAGTAGCGTTGCTAATCTCGCTGTAATATTATGTCATAATAATATTTGATTAATTATATTTTACATGTATTTTTATTTAGATATTTGATTTTTTTCAAAGACTATATTTGATATGGATCAATTTTTTTTCTATTCTAACCCCAATTTTAATTATTGTTTATTTTATTTTATTTGAACTTTTTATTTTAATTCTAAATTTAACTATTTATTAATCATATTTGATACGAACTTTTTGATTTAATCTAGATCGTTAGATGTTCATAGCAATAAGTGGTATAGATATTTTTCTTTTTTTAATTAATGTGGTAATTTCGTGACGTTAAGAGCGAACGTGATATCTCTTTTTTTTTCTCAAATATTAAAATAATAGATAGATAGATTTGTAGAGCCGTGGAAATAATAAGATATTTAGCCACGCTTTTGTTAATGTTTTTCCAAAAGAAATAAAAAAAATTCCTGCAGTAGTAGCGACTAGTTGTCCGCTTGCCGAATTCGCCCCCGGTGGTCAGCTATAAATACCTACGGTATTTGTCCATGTCACGCTAGCTAGCCTCCGCACCCTCCCCTCGTCCGCTCGGATGGCCACCGTGCACCCGCCGCCGCGGTTCGCGCTCCTCCCAAGGCCCCGTGCCGGCGCCGGCGCCCTCGACATGGACGACAGCGACAGCGAGAGCGTCGCGGAGTCGTGCCCGCGCCCGGACAGCGCGGCGGCGACGGACTCATGCGGCAGCAGCGCGTGTTGCCACGAGGAGGAGGAGGAGGAGGAGACGGAGTGCGACGACGACGACGGGTGCAGCAGCTGCGTCGAGGGAGACGAGCGCGGTTACTACCATCAGCAGCTCGAAGAAGCCGCCGACGAGGAGGGGGCAGGGAAGGCGTCGGGGAGCGGCGTCTGGTGGGAGCAGCTGGCGGTGGCCAGGACCGGCGGCACGTTCCCTCTGCCGGTGGCGGCGCGCATGCAGGAGGAGGAAGAGAAGGACCCCAAGCGCGCGGCGGAGCGGCAGGAGGAGGACCGCAAGTTCTGGGAGGACTGCCTCGCCTCAGGGTATCCATGAACACTCGACACACCTTGTGCATGATTTGATCCTCAAGTTCTCAACACGACGACGGCAAAGCCAAAACCGCCATGTCAACACACAAGCTTATGCTCTCTCTCTCTTTTTTTTTTCGGTTTCTTTGTACAGACATTTCACAAAAAAAAAACCATTTTTGGGTTGCGGTATGTTGATCAGTGATTTCAATTTCATTTTACAATTTTTTTCATTCATCGGCAAAAAGACTAATTTTTGTAAATTTTACTGAAATTTTCGACCATGTTCGCCATCTGCTCTGTGGGTCACATATACCAGTAAAAGAAAATTTTAGAATTAAATATTTTGTTCTCCAAATTTTTTGAATTTTCGACGAAATTTTAATCCCTTATATTGACCACCATGAACTGAAGCCGACTTAATTAGTTGGTGAGGTAGTATACTTACTTGCCTGTTAATTCAGTCTCAACCCCCAAAATTGCAACATTTATTCTAGAAAAGGTTAGCCACCTTTGAGAAAAGTAGTGGATGCCAACATCAACTGACTGGAGAAAAAATTAGCCAAGGAGAGAGAATTAGGGGTGCAAACTGGACGGATATTTTCTGACCATCTGATCGTTCGAAGGAGTTCCAAATAAATATGGGATGACTGATATCCGTGTCCGACAATGTTCGATACTACCTGTCTGTATCCAAACCGATATACAAAGTATCCGAATGTTAGGTGTTACGAGAAAATTTATTATGATTTCACTTTAAAACATAATAATAATAGATAGATAGATTCTCACATATCCGTAGACAGATAATGTTGGATGCTCTTGTTTTCACATCTCACGATAACTTTCTCGCTGTGCTCACTTTAATTGCATCCTTATACTGTTTAATGTGATGTGTGGGAATACAGATGAAGTGAAACATTTCTATATATGCGACCATCCAGTCGGTCGAAGGGGTCCGAAGCAAATATGAGATGACAGATATCCGTGTCTGATCCAATTCTAAATAAAATATGAAATATAATATATAATTAACAATATTTATCAGTATCCGATCTGATTATATCTAGAGAGAGGTGGCAGACAAGGGAACTTGCCTTCCTCGTCCAACTCCATGTCGAATGGTGGTGTTGCCACCGAATTTCGGAAGGGAAAAGCAGGGCCAGAAAAGGGAAAGGAGTTGATCGGCAACAGGTTGCACCCTCCTCGTGCTGCTGATTCGAAGCTTCTCCGCCGGCGGCGGCGGCGACAGGTGGCTCAAGGTTAGACGATGGGGAAGACATCACATCATTCTCTCTTGTGATGATCTGAGCTGAATATATACACTGATGCATCGTGCACACATCGCCAGAGAGAGCCACACAGTTGACAAGAGCATACATATATCTTTGTGGTCCATGATTTTCAGATACTGCAGTAACTGACTGATTTTATCTTTGTGACCCAAGAGTCGTTATCCATCAGTCCATCATCTTACTTTTGGCATTAGTCTCAAGAAAGGAAAAGAAGAAGAAAAAATGGCAATTGTAACCCTGGTTACAGAATGGGTTTGGTGTTGTAAAGCGACACCTGAAGGAGGCAGGGTGACGGCTTCTACACGAGATGTGTGGTTTTTTAAATTTTGCAGTTGCATCTGTTCACTTTTCTTTCTTCTCGGTTAGTGGTCAGTAAGTTAATCAGCTGCTCAGGCCCTTTCGGGGCTTTTCAGAAAGACAGCATATGATACACATCCGTGAGCATCATCAGAACATGCGTTGCAGACACACAACCGGTGCTGGGTTGTACCATGAGACTTCTCACATAGCAATTGCGAATGGTAGGTCCATTTCTGCCTCTTCAATTTCCATTCAAGTTCAAATATCGCTTTAGACTTCGGTCGCCAAAAAAAACTCTTTAGACTTCCGGTTGCCAGAAAAGAGAAACTCCTCAGATTTCCGGTCGCAAAAAAATCTCTTTAGACTTCAGACGAAGAGTGATCTCAGGCCAAATACCTGGGCATGTCCATTTCTTCAGTTTCCTAATCCTTTTCATTGTTAGTACAAAAGGAAAAAAGCAGCAGGGCAGAGATTACGTCTCTTCAGACAGTGTTTTCTGACGCAGGACATGATGGGCGGACCAAGTTAATTGCAGAGACAAAAATGAGCGCCCAAGCTGTCCTTTCAGATGACAGTGCCTAACCAGTTAGAAACCAAGGAGCAGCTGATATTGTGTTTATGAATTGGCATTTGGTATAAACAAACGAACTCCAAAAGTAATGCCACGATGGTAAGCAGCTGGATGAGAACCATCCGTAGCCATGACATTTTCTTTTGCTCTATACCAACAGAAACGGAATTGTCGATGCTAGTAGAAACCCGGATCCAGAAAAGAACTTATTCTCAAAGAAACATCAAAAGTAAAATATGGAACTAGCATTTATGCGCATCTCAAGCACGACGTGCAAATTGGTTGGTTAGGGCACACAAACCGCACAGAAAGTCCATTTCAATGTTTTAAATCAGACAGTTAAAATGTGCCAGCAAGTAACAAGTGGATCGACCCCTCAAAAAGAAAAAGGAAGAAACGAGTGAATCATGGGGGGGGGGGGGTGATTTATGAATGAAAAACCGACATGGGATAAATTATTTCACTTGCTGACTTGATAAATGTTACTTATTATTTCCAGTGTCAAAAAGACATGGTAATGCACCGCCTTATTCTATTTACTTGCAACGTGACCCGTTCAGCTGTTCTTGTGATCCTGTCCTAAGGTTTACCGTTCAGCTGTACCATAGATAGCTTCTCTCCACTTTCGTCGGCACCTTCCACCTTCTCGCCAGGAAAGGACCTCCCACTACTTGTGACAAGGTCCTTGATGGTTGCTTGGATGTCCTTGTCGTCCAACAGAGACTCCAATGTCACATGTACACCTGAAAATGTTGGGGAGAAGTTAGATCCAAGGAAAAGAAACACTTTTTTTTCTAGAATACACAGGAGTCTGCGCATTTTTGTATTAAGAGGAAGAAAAAAATGGAGTATACACAACGACTTTAGAAGGTCTTAGTCTGGAAAGACAAACCAAAACAAGAAATTACAAGGTAGAGGCAACTGAACGAATGAAGCGCCGACTCCAAAGTTCAGAGTACGGAGCCAAACACACGCAACCGCTCTTTTAGAATGCTAAGTTGCTTGGCTCCGACGCCGCACCAACTATCAACGTCGTTCCAAATCAACGCCACTAAGGTGTCCGAAGAGATACGGTGGCAGTTGAAGGTCATATCGTTACGTGAAAGCCAGATCCTCCAACAGACAAGAAGAGTTAGGGAGTCCAGTCCTTTACGGAGGACTTTGGCCACACTCCCTCGAGTATGTGTCCACCAATCAAGGAGCGAAGTGTCTGCATATGGAGTATGGACACCCAACACACGCCACCAAATCTCCCTGGCCAAGTAGCAGTGCAATAGAAGGTGATCAGTGGTCTCGGGCAGTTGCGAACAATGCGCACACGCAGGTCTTGAAGCTCAAGACCATTGATAAAATTGCAGAATCTGGACATGGATGACCTATTGAGCCGGTTGTTGTTCTTATCGACAGATGAAGAAATCATGTTAAAGTCGTCAATGATCAACCAAGGCCCCAGCCACAACAAACGAACATTCTTGAGCTCGTCAAGGAAAGCGTCCTTTAAGGACTCGTCAGTTGGGCCATACACAGCTGTTAGGAAAAAAGAGGCCCCCGAATCTGTGCAGACCCACCCGCTGACCGAAAACTGACACTTGTACAACAACAAGGGATAGCGGCTGGCGGCTAGCCACGAACACCCCACCCCTTGTCTCAGATGCCGGAAGAAAGGAGTACCTTCAGAAACCTGATCCGCATATCTCATTAACTAGGAATTAGTTGATAACATCAAGTTTTGTTTCCATCCAGCAAACAACCGAAGCATTGTGACCGGAGATCATTGTTCGAACGACATCATGACGAGCTTTGCAATTGAGCCCGCGGACATTCCAACATAAGATGTTGTGGTTATCCATGTGGAAGACAACGACGTGGTACCAGCGCGTCAACAATCCGGTCCTTGGGCAGAGGGCACCGCAGCCGCGCACGCCTGTCCAGGGAAGAGATCCTGGGTAGCCTGGAGATGCTGGTCAGACAACGGTTGCTCGAAAAGCCGCAAATACGCCTGATGAAGCTATGGAGAGATAGACTCGCCCTCCTTGAGCAGGCCCAAATGGCGCATGATCAGCATCTCCCCGCGTTTGGAAGGGCGCAGAGCAAAGGAGTTGGATTGTGCAGCCAATTGCTTGCTTCTCCTGGGACCGTGCTCAGAACACAGCAAAGACGTGATCCTACGGGTGGGGGGGATGCCAAGGGGGAAGGGAGCTCTCGAGTGAGCCCCTGAAGGAAGGAAACAACAGTCGAGTCTGCCGGAGAGACACCAGGGGCGGCCGAGTGTTCTTTGCCAGGCTCCAGAGAACCAACGTGATCAGGCGCCGGGATAGAGCTGTGGTTCATCCGGCAACAGACACGATGAGAGCCGGCCCACCGCGAAGAGCAGCGCCCAGCGGATAGAGCAGGTGAACGAATCCCACAACCCATAGAAGGAGGGGACGCAGGGGCTGGCGGGCTTTGTGTCGATGGGCGCGGAGGGGAGCGGCCCACGTCGATACCCAGACCCGTAAGGAGAGGAGCAGATGCCTTGCGCCTCGTCTGACCACCAGCAACGCAGGCGCGGCGACGACGTCTTGTGTCCACCAAGGTGATACGGTAAGCCCTCACAGGTTGGGGCTTAGCAAGGATGGGCAACCTGGCACGGTGCAGAGCCTCCTCGGCCATAGGGTCATGGACCCTAGGCAAGGCAAGGTCACGGGCGGCAAGAGAGAGAGCGACGGGGTCCTGTGTCTTTGTCTGCGACGTGCGGACATGCGACATCACGCCGTTTGCGGCCGCAGGAGGAGACATGGGAGGGAATCTCCCCTTGGGAGGCGCGCCGCTGAAGGATCCGAAAGGGAGACGCACAGAGGCCGAGGATGGATGGAGAACGCCAGCCGGCCAACGAACGCCGCGTCCACAGGCACCGGCCAACGGAGTGGGACTCCCGGCAGCCGTGTTAGGCAACGGCAAGAACGACATCTTCCGCCCACGCGAAAG
Source organism: Phragmites australis (assembly GCF_958298935.1). Taxonomy (NCBI): domain Eukaryota; kingdom Viridiplantae; phylum Streptophyta; class Magnoliopsida; order Poales; family Poaceae; genus Phragmites; species Phragmites australis. Next base: position 29,193,255 of record NC_084934.1, on the reverse strand, counting down.
ACCCGAGCGGCCCAACCCGCTGGCTGGAGGGCCATCACCATCGCCATCGACTGAAGGAATGGAGCCGTCACTGCTGGAGGAGGACGAAAGTCAGAACTGTTCCAAGGAAACAATCCGGACCGAAACGTTGAAACGTAGAGTCCTCTTCTCCATGGTGTATGGCGGGAGGTTGCCGAAGAGCTGCTGGAGGTCTGGGTCGTCGTAGCAAATGGCGCATTCAGGCTCCGCCACCTCCATGATGACCGTATTGGGGATATTCTGCGGCAGGTCACTCCAAGCAACAACGCGGAGGGCAGCAAGATCCGAACGCTCCATGGCGGAATCATCTTCAAGCCGCTCTACCCAGCAGAAACGCCCGAGGAGAAGATGTGCCGTGGAGACAGACCAAGTGTGAGGTGGCCTTGCAGAGAAATAGCAAGTCGATATGCCAAGATCCCCGCGAACGCGTAGGCCAAACGCGTCCAAGGACGAAAGAACCAAACAGCATCCGAAGGCACGGGCTAGCTGCTAGCAACAAGAATTACATCCCTCGCGTATTGCGACCGGCAGATGATGAAGAATTTGTCTAGGAAGAAGGACTTGATGCTGAAATCTTCTTCGCGGATGGCCAAGGCCTCCTAAGATGAAGGATGCTAAATGGGACGCTTGGAGGTCACATCTAGCACGGTCAGCATATGCAAGAAGCGCCCACCAGAGACGACCTTCCTCCATAGAGAAGGCATCTGACCAGGGAACAACGTAGCGTTCAGCCGCTGCAGAGGCCCGAACAACAACCTCCTGGGACAAGGTCTGAGAGGCAGCAGCATTGAGGCCATGCGCCAAAAGGCCCTGCGACGACGAGTGGGTCACAGCCGCTGGGGGGAGGGGGAAGGGTGGTGTAAGACCCCAAGCCGCCGACCTGGTGGGAGTGGAGCTCGACCGCGAGCAATGCTGCCTCGACACGGCAAGGTGGATTGGAGTGGGGACGCCGACCGTGGACCCAGGCGAAGTGGAGCTAACAGAAGAAGAAAGCCGAAGAAACTGACGATGACGGCCGGAACCCTCAGACCCAGAAGAGGAAGCACGAGGGCGCTTGCAGTCCTTGCCGTGGTGCCGAAAGCCCTTACAATGGAAGCACAGTGGAGGGAGATTACATTCCGCCTGCCGGTGTGATTAGGACAGACAGTTGAGGCAGCGACCGTCGAGGGTGACTGGCAGACTGCGTTTGGGCGGCAGGGTAGGTCTGCGTGGGGGACCATCCCGCAGCCGTCGCAGGCACTGGCGGCGAGTGACCAACGTCCAACCATCATCCAGAGCTTGGCCGTCAACTAGGCCAACCGTGGAGGACGGACGGGAAGGATGGCTGCCAGGGAGCGGGGGAGGCACGGCTGACGAGACCCCGCAGACGGCGACAATGGCCTCACGGCCAAGCTGTGTATGGATGTGTATGGCTGGACATCCCCTCAGGAAGAGCGGCCTTCCCCTTGCACTCGGCTGACAACCTCCCAGCGCTGCGGATCAAGGCAGCCGAGGGAGGCGGGAGCAACGGCGAGCGATCGGCCGAGGAGGCCGAGGGTGGGGTGTCCAGCAGCCAGCGCTGAACTTTCAATCTACCGGAGGGGCAAAAGAGGGGAGCGAGAGGAGATAAGGTGGAGGAGGTCGCCGGGGAAGGAGCTAGGGAGGTGACCGCCGGGATTGAGGAAGGACGGCTAAGCGAATGGGGGTGGGTGGACGCCGGGCTCGGGGTGAGCGTCGGCGGAGGGGAAGCGGGGGTGGGGGGGGGAGCTCTGGTCTGCCATTAATTCTGAGTTTTGATCTTTTTATCGGTTCTATTTGGAACATCATTGTATTAAGTTTACAATGGGAGTGTCAATCGCGCTTTAGCTTAGAAAGATATACCAATGAGCCATATGAAAATGATGTAATCATAAAAGTTTGCTCTCTGAGGTATTAATTATTCAATTCAATGTTTTTTTTAAGGAGAAACAGTAAGGAAATCCCCTACTGCGGTAGTTATTATTAATATATATAAGAAAGAGTACAAAAGAAAGAAGAAAAAAGGCGTCCACTGTACATTCAATTCAATGTTGACAGGCTAGCATTTTATCATGACTACAAATATTAAATTCGCCTTATGTGCCACCTCTCTTGATGCATATATATCAAATGGTTAAGTATATAGTAGCATAAACACAGAAGCTGAACTGTTTACGTTTCAGTAGTTACATCATGTGCCTCATCTAACACCGCCACTACCCAAAACAGACAACAAATAAAACAGGCCTGTCATCTTATGTCAACAAATTGAATGGGAGGTTTTTGCTCAAAAGAAGGCTTCATTTCAAGAATGGCATTACTTTTCTTAAACTGGAGTGCCTTATTTTGATGAAGGAGGGAAAGACGATGGAAAATTTAACTTACGGAATCTCCAGTAGTGCTTTGGGTTAGTGGGGTCATTGATTGTTTCCTCTGCTGCTGGTCTTGTGGTGTACTTGTCTTTCAGTGCGAGAAGGTCCTGATAAAGGCAAAACCCAAAGTATATTCATCTGCTCATTTCATTTGAGAAATCTTTGATCTATAATGTAAGTTCAAGTTTTGTACCTGTAGTGGAAAGATTGCCCACATTGAAGGAGCATCAAAGTGCTGCTGAACAATAAAGTGCACTACTTCTGGGGTGCATCGAGATGGGGGCTCTTCATCGCTGCCAACTACAGTTTTGTAGAAGCGACTTCTTCTTCCTTCATCTTCTTCCCACCAAGCACGTAATGTGGAGCAATCATGACATGAGGGAGCACAAACCTGAAACATCCCAGCAAAATTGATCATCAAATCAATGTAGAATCTTTAAATCTCTATATCATTTTCAGTTTAGAATACACTTTTCATTATATTTCTAACTGTATCTGAGTACAATACTGTAAAGGATGGAAACACACCGTCATATAGCTATATTGAGATGGAATACCAAATTCCAAGTTTGGTTCATTAGGCATTCTCTGGATACGCAATCCAATCAACCCGAGTTCTTGCATAACCTGGATAGAAGTATTGTTGTTATTTATGAACAGTCAGTAGAAATCAGTGGATTAGTTAGTATGTCCAGAAAAGGTGCCATACAGGGTGAACACAAGCAGGGATAAGACCAAGGTCTTCCCCACATGCCAACATATCCGATGAGTTCAACAGGACAGGCAGAGTCTTCAGTGCATTTTGACGCCAGAGATTTTCTTGGCGAGCAAAATAATAGTCATGGTACAATCTTCTGAGGACATTTTTGCTGTAAAACAATGCTCGATGAGAGGATGAAACATTCCATATACATGGAGTTGGTTAGGACACATTGCACAAATCAAGAAAGTAATTAGCAAATAGGACTAAAAAGATGGTGTATGCTAATTTTGTTTTCTTGAGAACGAACTGCCTACTAAAGATGCCAATTCCATTTTCTGGAGAACAAAGTGGCTGCCAAAAATACATTATGTGAAACGTTAACTACAAAGTCGAGCGATAACCGTAGGAAAAGAACCACAGATAACAAAGTACAACAGTAAAATGCCCTTACGCTATTACAATAAATATTTTATCATCATTTAGTAGCCTAAAGCAAATTTACAGATTAAATCTCAAATGGGTTGATCAAATTCTCTCAAACTTGAACATGGAGAATGGAAGAACAATAAACATTACCTATGTTCATCTAGATCACTAAAACTTGAAGTATCTTCCAAGTTGAAACGGGGATAAAATTTTGTGGAGTCCTCTGGATCTCTGATAAGGACGATATTCTGCAGAAGATAAAATACTTTAATCTAAATTGAAAAGGATCTGGCTATGTTAGGAGAATTAGTGACATGGAGAATAAAGTGTTTGACAACAGTGTAAGTAAATCATAGCAGAAGACCTACTTGTAGTAGATCGAAAAGACCACGCCGGATACTGTCTTCTTTCTCTAGCCAGAGTGACTTTTCAGGACTTGTTTTAATCTTCACAATAATATTTTTCTCTGTGTTGCATTCTTCTCTAAACTATACACGAGAAGCAAACAATAGAAAATGAGGGAAATCAAAGCTAGCAATCTTTCTGAAACAAAATTGCAGTAAACTTCCGCACAACTGAGAATACAAAATAGAGGCTTTTATATTGAGATTTGAGGTTTTTTACGGTCCTTAGAAAGGTACCAAGAGGTACTACTAGTTATAACTTGGGAGGTAAGGCTCTTGAGATTTGCAATGCAGTCTTGAGTAGCTGATATGTTCCAGATGAAGAATATAACTGATTGGCTTACCTCATAACGCTGCTTCTGATACTCATTTAGAAAGTCGGCTGCAATAACTGTCCAAAAGGATCCAAACTTCTCCTGAAACAGAATAGAAACGTCATGAGGCTGTCCTAAAATTTACGAAAAAGAATTTAGAAACATCATTTTTATTTTTTAAACACAGCAACCTCCAGAATTTCCTGACGAATGTATGGTCGGCTCATTCGATCAAAATCCCACAGGCCTTCACTTAGAAGCTCCTCCTGAGTCAAATTAGGAATAAGTCAGATAAACTACTCCAGAGGCTTTTCTCTGGCCCCTTTTAGTTTGCTTAACAGATACAGAAACCAACCTGACTAAGAGGAATTGAAGGTCTAAATTTCCCAACTAAACCTGTTGCAGCATGATCCGGAAGCTCCCATATCCTAAAGAAACCCAAGATGTGGTCAATCCTGTATGCTGTGAAGTACTTTGACATCTGCAACATGCTAATAGGATATGAATAATAAAAGGAAAAGATGACCAGACAGACATACAACAACTGAGATGTTAAATAACCTGTGTCAGACGAGCTCGCCACCACCCATAATTATCCTTTGACATCTCCTCCCAGTTATATGTAGGAAAACCCCAATTTTGTCCATTTTTGTCAAAATAATCAGGAGGTGCTCCGGTAGCGGTATTCATGCGAAATAAAGTTGGGTATACCCAAGTATCCACACTATTCCTATCAACACCAATAGGTAAATCACCTTTCAGGATAACTTTTTTCTTCCTTGCATATGCAGCTGCCTCTGATAACTAATAAAAAGCGAATAAAAATAATGTCCAAAAATATATACATGAGAGTAATTCTGTGAGCAATTCAGAATGACAACAACAACAACAGCCAATACTTACTTGCATATATAGATGGTACTGAACATAGTAATGAAAACATACAACATCATGGTGCAAAGTACCTTCAGAAACAAGCTTCTTAAGCTGAAACAAGTTACAGAAGGAAACCATCTCTTAGTGCTCATGTTACATATGTGCTCTCACAAATAATTAGGCCAAATGACAGAATATCTACGAAATGAGCTGTTCCTAGCAAGCTCTAGTGATTGAAAAAATCCAGTACCAAAGCAGAATATTACTTCCAATACCTTCTCCTTGGAAAACTGAGAAAACCGACCCCATTGGCTGTGATCAGATGTCTCAAAAAAGTCCCGCAAAAAGCAAAATGCCGCATATGGTTTCAACCATTCCTATTAGAACACAGTATGAAAGCTATCACATACAGTTTGGAATAGACAATCAAGTAACATGACTACACGTGATAAACAAAATGACAGTAAATGTACCTCGTTTTCAGATAAGAACTGCTTGAAAGAACTGGAGTTTAGCACTTTGTCCTTTTCTAAATTGAATATTTTTCTAGCAATTGACAATTTTGTGGACAATGTTGCCTCGTAGTCAACGTCCTATTTTACATGTCATTTTCAAGTTAGGGAAATAACTAAATATTAGAGATTTATGCAAACAGCTGCAAAGAGTCATCGGCAATATGCAAATGCACTAACCTTTTTATCCAACTGCTTCTTCACCTGTTGAATTTCTTCCTGTGATACATTTCAAAATGAGCACTGAATGAGGTGAGGGACAGATCATTCAAGCATTTAGTGAAATGAAAACACAACACAGACAAGACATACAATGAGTAAATATGAAAGCATAACAAAGGTATACCTTAACATCCGCTGGAATTGCATCTGAAAGTGCTTGTACTCTCAGGTACAACGGGTGCAACGCAAACACAGAGAGAGAGCTGTAAATAAACATATGCAGGGGCATTGTTACTGTTTAGATATGGTCCTTTTGTGCTCCAAGCAAAATTACCATTATGCACAGGTATCGTTGGTAATGGATATTAGTCACACCTGTATGGATAAGAATCCCACCACATCCCATGAACTGAAGTATCATTGATAGGAAGGAGCTGAACAAGATGGAAGCCTGAATTGACTGCCCAGTCAACAAGAAGTTTAAGATCTAGAAATTCTCCAACACCAAGGTCCTCATCTGATCTGATTGAAAACATGGGTACAGCAACACCAGCACCTCTCCATGGTGCATCCTGGTAAATGCAAATGAAGTATTAGTCCACATTGTTGGTTGTGTATGATGCATACTGCATTCTCAGATTTCTTGCCAAAGTATGGAGTTCCATAGTTCTGTCAGACATATGTTTATGTATACTGAATGTTATTAATTGCCTATAATGCATCATAGCATGGTCAATGATCTCTAGTTAAAATGGTCAAGAAATTCCTAGCAAGCTCTCTGGCAATAAACCCATGCATCTTTTGCAGATAACACGATTGGATACATTACCCTGAGGGCACCATCAGATAACACGATGTATCTGGATTGCTTGGGTGATGATAAATCAACATCAACCTCCCTGTTCGGACCGAGCTCCAATGAAGAGTTTCCTGCTTGACTGAATTTACAGTATTTGTACGTGGAAAAATTGTTAAGGACAATCATTCTCGATTTTTTTTTTGTTAATGACAAGATATTAGTCAACAGATAAAAGGATAATGCATTCAGAAATACAGGCAGAAGAATATTCATACAGTATGACACATCCAATAAAAACTAAGGGAACGATCATTTGTGCAAGGATATTTTACAGGGAACTCAGATTTTCGCAAAACACAATTTGCTTTCCAAAAGGAATCTCCAACATAGCTCAGCTTGAGACCATCCTGAGCACACCATCTTCCTAATTGGGGATTACTTCCAGTGACGACAACCTAAAGTTTTGTTATCAGCAAAAGTTAGGGACACCAACAAGAAGGTATAAATTAATTAATTAATGAACCACAATGATATTGATTAATATAATTAAGGATAGCTCATAAAAGATAAGACATCTGTGAAGAGTACTTACAGTAGAGCCAGATCCGAGTCGAGGGCAGCTAATTACAAACTGGACAACGATATCTGCTGAGGGAAAATATTATATAAGACATAAAAAGGCTAACTTCATGTGTTGCTCTTAAAATAGAATCCATTCATTTTTTTTTGTTATTTCACTTTTACATTTTAATATAGATACATAGGCCCTGCATGTTTCCAAAAGAAATTTTCTCTTGTTTCAGAAGCCCCAAGGTTAAACATTGACTGGCAACTTCCTTTTAAAATACATAACAATAAGCAAAAGACATCATCTGAGAGGGTTCTAGACATCTAGAGAAGTAGGAAGAAAACAATTAACACATTCTATTTTCTAAGAAAATAAAAATATCAGCTTGTTTCGTTTGATGTATTTAACATGTGAAGACAAGACGCTATATTAATCCTTTTTCAGCAAATATATTCATCACGAAATATCAGATATTTGTAGATTGATCCTGCTCACTCAATTGGTTTTTAATATAAATGATACCTTCAGGATCCAAACTTTTGTTGAGGGACACCGACTGCAATTCTCTTTTAGCATTTTCAGTAGCATTGAAAATGACATTCTTGAATGCGCTTCTAAAGAAAAGAGCTTCAGAAGCATCCTGAATCCAAACAACGACTATTTGTAAACATAATACTCTAGAAGAAACTTCTTTTTGTCAAAAACAAACAAACAAGAAACTTGTATGACATGAACCTGACAAACAGCAATGCCAAAATCAGCATCTAATAGCAAAGACACCAACAACAGATACAGCACATTCAGCTAAAAATTTAATAACATATATTGCTGCTACTTTCTGTAAAGCATAGAAATATACACTAATAGTAAAGAATGTTCTAACAAATGCATGAAAATTTTAATTAGTACCTGCCACCAGTCACGGATCTCAACTACATCTCCTTCCTTAATGCCCTGCGGCAGTACTAGTTTCCTTTTCTCTCCAGACTCCCATCTCAAAACATTCTTGTTGTCATCCACTACATAGTAACTGTACTCACAGGTGAAGCCAGCAGCAACAGAAACTCGCCCAAGCCAGATTAGCTCATTGTCCTGATGAACTGGACTCAGAGACAACCCTTGCTTGACATTCCATGATCCAAGTGCCGACTCCGAGCCAGCGATAAGAAGACTCTGCCCCCATTGTGTGTAATACGGTAATTTGAAAAGCAAAGTGACCGTATTTAGAGATTTCTTTCCAGACGCTGACCCCGAACTCACCATGTCTTCAAACAGGCAAAAGGGAGAGAAAAATCAGGAAGCTGAGCGCATTAATGTATCCGTAGAAAAGATGTAAGATTTGCAAGATAAAAAGCTGAATCACATAGTTCAAGTTTTCAACTACAAACTACAGTGGGTTCACATCAATTCTCGACCCAAAAGACCAATCGAGAATCCACAAAAAGATCCCATATATGCGTTCTTATTGCCTCATCTCCCCTTTTCCATTTCTCCAATAACTTAAACAAGGTGCGCAAGATTCAGGAATCGGTATCTGTGGAATAGAGGTGCCAGATTCCAAGGAACAAGAAATCCCCCACATTCCTATACCCAATCATCCTACATGGTCTTGATGCTCACTCTTCCTGCTGGCTCTGTGATCAAGCCTTCGAGACTGCGGATCACATTTTGGTCGAGTGCTCCTTCGCTAAATCCATCTGGTGGGAGTCCCTCTCGTGGGCTCGGCGTTCTTGCATTTTCCGTCAAGATTCTTCTTTGCAAGACTGGTGGTCTCTCATCTCCTCCCTGCAGCCCACGGTGATGAGGAAAGGCACCAACAGCATCTTTATGCTTGTAGCTTGGCATCTATGGAAGGAGCTCAATGCCAGACTCTTTGATCGTTGTTCTTCAACGGTGCTGCAGGTCCTCGAGCGCATCAAGGTGGATGTGGACCTATGGATTGCGGCGGGCGCACGTCATTTAGGTCGTTTATTTTGCGAGTAATCCGTTTTATATTGCGGCCTCTTTTGCCGCACAGCGTGTATGTTCTACCGCGCTGTGTTTATATTCAAAACCTTTTCTTCCTCTTAATTCAATTCAATGATACGCAATACTCGTGCGTATTCGCGGAAAAAAAAAGGTTCCCAAGAACCAGCAGCTCAGCGCAACACACGGCAACGAATCAAGCGAAGGATGAGCCAACCAATCAAGAAAGAAACGGAGAAGGGAGCAGGCAGGGGTTACCTCCACAGGGCACGCCCGGCGGGAATGGCGAGAAATGAGCGGGGAATCAGCAACAGAAGAGAGTGAGTGAGAGTCGCACAGGCTCCCAAAGATGAAGACGACGCGAGGAGGAGGAGGAGGCGAAGGCGACGTTCACGACGGGGAAGCGAAGGGCGTGGCGAGCCTGGGAAAGTGCCACCTGCAACTGCAGTGACAGCATAAAAAAATGTCTCTTTTCTCCCTCCCTGTCGTTGCCTCGTCGCTCTTCTCCTCTCTTTGTGGATCCGGACGGAACGCTTCCCGATTCCTAATTTTGAGACGGTGTCTCTGTGTGGTTGGGAGACGAGGCTCGGAATGGAAATGGCGATGCGGCCGTGACACCGCGACACGTGAAGACGAGCCAAGTTTATCTGTCAGCCTCTGAACTCTACCGCGCCATGCTGCCGCCTGACGTCGATGCGGCACGAGCGATCTCTGCTGCTGCAACTTGCAGATCTCTGCACGCGACGGGACCGTAGAGAGAAAGGAGAGATTTTTTATGGGGGACTCTGAATATCTCGATCTCTTTCGTTTGTCGCTTCGAGAGGCTTGCCTGTCCAGGGAAAGGGATGGCACCGGAAGATCTGGGAGTGCAGTAAATCTGGGCTGTGGCTGAGCTGAAGTGTGTATTAAAATCTTGCTGCTAATCCTGCCAGCCAACCAGCCAGGATTAGCAGTGTGAGGATGCAGATCAGTGCTTATTTTTTGCCATAAACGGCAAAATGAAAGTTGGAACACGGGAGCCAAATTTGTCCGGAATGGATTACATAGTTTAATTACTGAAGAATGATGTCTGGGGCTGTACATGGAAAGCAATTATTATAGGCTGCTGCGCGAGATGACGGAGATGGTTGAAAATACGTCTCCATCCGGTCTTGTTCGTCATCGTACCGTTCTTCAACGGGCGCCGCAAGGAGGATCTACCGGGCAGCCACCGAGCAGCCCGGCGTGCCCGCTCAGTCTTGTACACCGACACAGCAGGGCGGCAGGCGGGGCGCTTTGGGCTTCGCGATGTTATCCCGAGGCGCACCGGATGTCCCACGATGGGACTCGTGCATTAAATGTCCCCACGCCCCCCTGCCAGAGCGTGGCAGGGACTGTCAGCAAGCGTGGGAGAGCAGTTGGAGGTGACATGCCACGCACCCTCTTAAATGCAGCATTGGGTCTTCCACCGGATGACACATCACCGCTGGACCTCTGTAGGGGCCACCGGCGAAGGACTTTTTAGACCCTTAGGAAACCGAGTGCTCGGGGGCCACTGTTCACAGCCCCGATATGCTCTTTCTTAATCCTCAGTGAACCGAATGCTCATGGGGTCACTGTTCACGCCCCCGAGCACTCTCTCCCGGAATTGGCCGTTCGGATCCTCGGAGAACCGAGTGCTTAGGGGTCACTGTTCACGGCCCCGAGTACTCTCTCCCGGAATTGACTTCCCATGGGTCCTCGGATTACTCGGATGCTCGGGGGCCACTGTTCACAGCCCCGAGCACCCCCTTCCCGGTACTTGGCTTTTCTAGTCGTCGGGGGACTTGAGTGCCTGGGGGGGCACTGTTCACAGTCCCGAGCACTCTCTTCCCGGCATTTGGTCTTCTCGGGTCATCGGGGAACTCGGGTACTCGGGGACCACTATTCATGACCTCGAGCACCCTCTCCCGGGACTTAGTCTTCTCGTACCTTGCGGAGGTGATCCCGCGGGAGGGCGCCACGTGGCAAATTGCTGATCTGGCCTCGGGACTCGGGGACCCCTGATTCTTGTGTCACCGACAATAAGCAATTCGGGACCTCCAGGCGATGCCTTCAGGAAGGAAGCGACGTCGAAGACGCCACCAACGCCTGCCTAGAAAATGGACAGGGTTTTCACCCGGAGAGAACGATAGGATGAGTGGGGGAGGCACCGCGACAATGCCACCATGGGGGAGAGCGGCGCCTGAGAGTGTTGCCGTTGTCGGCACCGGTGAAATGTTGGGCTAGGCTCTCACTCGTAGCCTTCCCACCCCCTATTGCGCCACGGCGGCAGAGATCTCCCCGCGCAGCCACACAGCCTTGGCATTGGCGGCCTCCAGCTCGACCAGTGCTTCGGAGAGCTAGAACAGGATGTTTGGCCTCCACGGCCACACCGGAGAGCGCGATAGAGAGGTCACAAAGCCTTATGGCTCCTCTCCTCGCCCTGCATCACCGACTGGAGCTCGCTACGCAGGACCCTAATCTAGACAAGCCACCGCTGGGCAGAACCTGTCTGCCACCACATCAACTATGCTGACCCAGCCACCGCCTCGTCAATCCAGACCGCGTCCACATGAATACCATGTTGTGCTGCACCAAAACCGGTCATCGCCATGAGAGACTAGTCGTCACAATGCCATGCCTGGACTCCCATGCGTCGTATTTATGCCACATCCGCGTGGATGCAACCACCACCACGCGTACCAGGACAACCCACGTCGAACTGGCCGCCGCCATGCGGGACCAGCCCCTATCACACCGAGCTTGGTTGCCCTACCATGGATCCGACTGCAGGTGATCCAAACCAGCCTCCATATGAGGATCCAGACCACTGCCGACTGGATCCCTCCACCACCATGCAGATCTAAGCCACTGCCAACTAGATCCGGCTGCCACGACCATCTTGTCGCCATCCACAACCACCTTCGTGCGTGGATTCGCCTTGCTCACCTCCATCTCTGGCGCCCCTTGCGTGGCACGCGTAGCCTCCACCTCGTTGCAGCCCTACGCCACCGCACTGCATGCGGGCGACCTTCTTCTCCAATTCAACAAGCCCCTGCCGAGACGGGTAGACGGTGACCTCGCCTGCATGCGTGGACGAGCCTGCCTCGATATTTAGCCATGTCGCCGCCGTCCTTGCAGCTGCGTGAACTTCCGATGACTTGCTCAGGCGATGGATGACGATACTCGCTGCTACTGGTTGAAGAACATGAACATGTCGACGACGAGGATAAAAGATGGCTGCTAAAGAAGAGAACTACCACAAAAGAACGACAGTAGCCACATCACACATCTGACAGGAGAATTCGTTGCACGCGCATTGTCTCCGAGTCCAAGCCCTATGTGGCAGCGCACGGGTATTAGGGACTGCTGCACTCCTCAGCTCGTACTCGTAGCCGTCCAAGGGGTTGCCACCATTGAGGGCTAGAACAAGGCCAGGTCGGGCCCGATGGCAATGATGGCGAGATGCTGCAGCGGGAGGGGAAAGAGAGGAGCAGTGAAGGTTATTTTCTTTAACAATGTGGGGCCATTTTCATTGGGTATGTGGAGGGTGACGTGGCTGTCTAAATGGCTATACAGACCTCCACATAAATCAAAACCGCTTTCACATTATCAAAATCATTGTTGCAAACTAACCAAGGGGTAAAGTAATCCGGTATTAGAACAAGAGGGGTTAAAATGAATCAAACTATACTTTAGGGTGTTAAGTAGACTCACGCGATACTTCAGGGTAGTAAAATAAACTTTTTTTTTCTAGAATTTAAGATCTTATGTGGCATGAACATGAAAATCCACTAATGCATGCGAACGCAGGGCTTATCAAGACCATTAATTTGTATTAAGATTTGTGCTAGTGGGGTAGATGAAAAAAAATCATAAGTTATGTGAGAATCAATGGATGGACGCGTATCAGTTGAAAGAGATGGACGATCGAGATAGACAGTACGTGTACAAGGTATGCAGAATCGTATTTCTCAACGTGACACCACCGAGGAGTTCTGTTTAAGAATATAGAATGTATTTCAAGAAAAATACATTTATAAAGCAACGCCTTTATATTTAAGGTAGTGTTTGGTTAATAGTGACGTGATCGAAATCTACAGTAATGGAAATGGATCGAGAGAACACTGGATTTGTTTGGCTCTCTTGGGTGACGGGTTCTGATTTCCGTTACAGAGTTTGGATCGGAACAGATGAAATTTCTCAACTTCTGCACAACTAGCTAAGGTTCGTCAGATCTTAGAGATTACGAATGGGTAATGGAGAGGTCGATGTAGCTGGAGGCGAGCACCGGACGAGGAAGAGGAGCAACGGCGCCAGCTGAGGCAGGGCTCGTCACTGGAAAAGTGTGGACAAGCGACAGTCCACACAGGTATCCAGCCGTGATCCACTGAAACTCCAGCTGAGGAAGCACCAGAAGTTTTCAGCCTGGACACCTGAGCCACACAAATGGCAAGCAACAACAGCTCCAAGATAGCACAAACTCAACAGCTTCTGCTTCTGCTTCTGCTGGCAGAACCGCAGAGAAGGAACAGCAACGACAACAATGGCATTAGCCTCTGTTCACTGCTACCCTCTACTGAAACCATCGTTACGCATCTCACCTTCTTCAGCCTCGGCGAGAACACCGGTGCTCAGAAGAGCACGAGGAACATGGAGGCTGCAGCGATGCCTCTGTTCCCAGTACGCCGACGAACGGCAGCCACCGGGTTCGCCACAGCAGCTGGAGCGCCTCTTCTCCAACCTCAACCAGGTGACCATGAAGCACGAACCTGGTAGTGCACGCTCACTGATTTGCTGAACTTTCTTGTGCAAAATTTTGCCTTTGATTTGCGCCTAAATGAATTCTTTCTCTGCTTCATTTTGGATGCCAGGGAGCGTCACCAGTGCCATCTTCCTTGTGGCCGGCACAACGGTAATGTTGCTTCTTTTGTTTCTTCCTCTTGCTATAAAAGCTGAAATTCTGAAGTAGGATTGCTTCGTGGGGGGGGGGGGGGGTTCGTCGGGTGAATTGCTGATGAATTCTAAGCTGCAGATAAGAACTATGTTCAGGTACAATGCAGCAGAAAAATAATTAATACATCGAGAGATCGCAGAATAGCTGATCAGATAAGCCATTGACATACCACACTATCTCAACAAACTAAAAATTGCAAACCGAAATTCATGAATGATGGAAAACACCATTGAGCTTAAATAACTTTCAGACAAATTCACCCTTCATATTGGCATGGATGCACAAATGCTGGAAATTTTTTGGAGTAAACTTACACCTAGAATTATTAAGAGGATGAGAAGCCTCGTAACACTTAACCTACTTTTCTTTTCCTCTGCGCATAGGTCGGGGCAGGTATCCTTGCAATCCCTGCCGTCACACAAGAAGCTGGGTTCTTGGCCTCAGCAGTTACATGCATTTTCTGCTGGCTATACATGGTAATAGAATGTCATTGACTGGGTAAATTATCAAATCCGGCTTGTTAAAGGTGACATGCAGTCAGAGAAGGCTATGAAAGGTAAATCCTTTTGCATTCTGCGTCCTTGGAAAAATTGTTGTCTTCATAAGGGAAACTGTTCTTAAGTATTCGTTTTTTGTGTCACCTTGATACAGGACGGTTTGATAATTTGACCCAGCATTGTCTATTTCATTAAATTTTTTACAGTACGACAGTTTATGATTGGCATCACATTTCCTTCCAGGTCGTGACAGGGCTGTTAGTTGCTGAAGTAAATGTCAATACAATGTGTGAGCTAGGATCTGGAGGTGTCTCCCTGGTAGTTAACGAATCCTCCATTGCTGATTTCCTGAACCAAAATTACTATTGAGGGGCAATCAAAATGAATATGCAACAGTAGAATTTAGCAAAAGTTGCATATTATGGATTTTGTTCCCTGTAAAATCTGTATCTTTCATGCTCTGAAAGTAGCAATCTGAAGAATCATACTTTCCAGGTCTCAATGGCTATGCGCACTCTAGGGTCATTTGGAGTAAGAACAGCATGGTACGATGAAATTTATATGGTTGAAGTTTATTTATATATAAGAAGGCCTGACATACTGATATATTAACAATTGTAAAAGAACATGGAACTCCAGATTATGATACAAATTGAGCTGACTGCTCGGAGTAAAAAAATCTATGTAATCAACATCTGATGCAACATGGAGAAATTCTGACCTTTCTTTTTGTGTGCTTGCAGTGTGTCATATTTATTTATACATTATGCACTTCTTGTTGCATACGTGGCACGCTCTTCAGATATCATAACAAACTCATTGGGTATCCCATTGTAAGACCCCTTTTTGTTGGTTTTCACTTTTAGCTAACCGCCTAGCTATTACTTTTCATCAGCCTTGGTGTAAAATTCTGAATCCATCTGGTTAGTGTGTCATTTCATAATAATCAAGTGTCTATTATATGCTTCACCCTTGTGCCAGAAACTAGGAAGGACAAAATATCACTTCCTCAGAACAAATGTTGAGCCGTTGTGTCTATTGTTTTGCATGAAATAAAGAATAATGCAGCATCATGTATTCTTATACGAGCAATCCCCAGTGACTGCCAATTCTCTAAATACTCTTCCAAGTAAGTCACATCACCAGAAAATAACAAATTTACCTGCATTTAGGTTATAGAATTCTTAGCAGTTTCAAAGTGTCATTAGTCATCAGTGAATTTGAGTTAGCATTCAATGATTCAGCTGCATTTTCTCTTAAGCCATTGATGGTGCTACTTACTATGACTACAGATGGGAGAGTGCTACCCTGTTTTCACTGGCTTTCGGGGGGATATGTTACTTTGGAAGGTAATTGTCAAATGTTACTGTATCAGATCGGATGATACACTTTTTGAATCGCAAGAGTTGAGTTTTATAATCTATTAGTTAGACTTGAGGGTTCATCCATAAGGTATATCCAAGGAACTGAATACATACAGTGCAGCTCCGAGTCATTGAAACTTCGACATCCTAACTTTATAAAATGATTGTATATGCAATTATAAATGTATTTATCTTAAGGAATTTATGTGCCCAAATGCTTAGGTGATTTATAATCTTAAACTCGACTATTATTATTGAATACTCCCCAAGAGATGAAAAGCACTAAAATTAATTGTATTTATGACTGCAGCCAGCGACTGATTGGTGCAGTAAATGGATTTTTGGTTGTCAGCATCCTAGCGTCCTTCACTTCTCTTGTTGTAAGTGCTAATGCTATCAGATATGCACTGGAGTTTTACATGCAAGATGCACCTATCATAAATATTTGAAAAGTCACTCATAAGAGAATGAGTCGATTATCAAATTAACAAATTATTAACCTGATCAAAATCCAAGAGAACAACACGAGGCCTAGTCAATATTAATGTCATTTCCAAAATATTCTCTCAGAGAGAGAGAAAATCAATTTAGTTCAAGTATACACAGATACAAGGAATGGCATAGTGAAACATTGTATAAGCTCAATGCTTATATGTAGACATGTTTTATTTTATCACAAACATGACCATTTTTTGAGTAATTCGGTAATTGTCCTTGCTATATGGTTTCAATAGAACAAAAGTATGTCTTTGGTGACAAAACTTAGATGAGCAGATCACTTGAAAACTTCTCTGGCATTGACAACTTACCGGCTGTGGCATCCACAGGTGGTGGCAAGTGGAAACCTACAGTGGAGTTCTCTTCTTGAAGCAAATTTTGCTGCTGCTCCACAAAGTATACCAATTATTGCTCTTTCATTTGTATACCAGGTAATCCTGCTTACTGTCCACATTTACTTGAATAAAATAATCTTCTTGCATTAGACTGAGTATTTTTCTTGACAGAATGTGGTTCCTGTTCTGTGTACAAATTTGGAGGGAGACCTGTCAAAAGTAAGGTAGGCTTCTGAGGATAATTATGTATATAAATGATAAAGCTTAAATAAGTACAGTAACGACAACAGTTCATCACTTAATAAAGGCCATAAATATCACTAATTTTCTGTTAAATTGAATGTACTGTATCATATGATGGTATCCTAAGTTGCTCAATTTCAGAAGCATAAACATATCTTTCCCACAAAAAAAAGAGAGAAGCATAAGCATATCCTTGTTGAATGTTGCAGGACTGCGATTGTAGCGGGTACTGCCATACCCCTTGCTCTGTTCCTCGTATGGGATGCTGTAATCCTAGGAATACTTCCAGGCCTCGCAGGGAGTAGCACTATTTCTGATCCAATAGAACAACTTCGATCGAGTAATGGAATAGTGGGGGTAAGTATTTTCCAAGTTGTTCATACAGACATACAGTGCTGTAGAAAACTAAGATTAAATTCGAAATGTCTTCTGGTTTGCAGCCTATCGTTGAGGTATTCTCATTTCTAGCAATAGGCACATCATACATTGGATTTGTTCTAGGACTCTCAGACTTCCTAGCAGACTGTAAGTATCTTCTTTGTCCATTGCAATCGTATTTCTCAGCTAAGCCTGAAGGAGAACCTCTCCAATTTTCATGAGAAGACAAGAATGCATCATTAATTAATGACAGGATTCTGGGACTACTGCTTACCCTCTTCTTTCTTGCCTCTTGTACAACTTTGCAGTGCTTAAACTGCCAAGTGGCCAGAACAAACCTCTGCCATACATAGTAACTGTGCTCCCTCCGCTTGTTCTGTCGCTGCTTGATCCAGAGATATTTTTCAAGGCATTGGACTTTGCAGGAACTTATGGAGGCAAGGATCCTTTTACTGTATCTTTAATTAAGAATAAAATGTACATTAAGAATGCTAAGAAAAATATATTTAAAAATAAAAATAAAATTCTTATGTTTGATCCAAATGGAAAATATTCCTTGTGGTCATGAAATATAAATTGATAATATATAAGTGTGAGACATCTATATGGTTTGTGATCATCTATAATCTATTGCAGTAAACTTTTATAAATAAAAGTAGAGAACATTCAAGTGCTACTGATTGCATAAAGATATGATTTGATGCTTCCCTAGAATAAACTGATACGTTGCATGTATTCTTTTCAGTTCTAGTACTGTTCGGAGTTTTTCCTGCAGCTATGTCTTGGTCAGAGAGATATTCAAATGAGTTGGAAGTTCCCGCACCCCCTATAGTCCCAGGAGGGAAATACACTCTCACAGTTGTTATGGGAGGCGCATTGCTTGTAATTTTTTCAGAGATTATCAAGGACATAATGCAATTACAAGGACTGCACTGACAATTGGTGTAACTGAAAGGATATATAACAGTTCCACTACTGATGCCCCTGTAAAATTTTGCGCAACACTGCCAACAGGTAGAATAATGTAGTCAAAAGCGATCGAGGCAGTAGCATAAATGCTTTTGCAGTTTCATCGAGCTACGATGTTGAGTTGAATTGTTTAAATGAGATTTGCTGGAGATACTGCTAAACACGAGTTCTAAATATCTTATACTATTGACTATAGACTGAAAAACAAAGACCTGCAGAGTTTAAAGAAAAGTGCAATTCAACTAGTACATGCTAATAGTGTTCAAAATATTTCATTAATCCCTTACAAATATTTAGTGGGTTTTGTGTAACAATTTAATTTGTTCATGACGCTTTTCTCCATATTGTGGACCTACCAATACCATCAAAACTCATATGAACTTATACCTCAAAAGTACAAACAGGAGATGCATGGTCATATATCCTGCAAAAGTGACAACAAGATGGGTAGAATAAACTACCTTATGGACGACATCATCAGGCTTCCAACTCAGATATGACAACTCTAGTCATCTTGGCATCCTTGTGGAGCCGCATTCAGCAAGCAATACCCTCCAGGAGACCAGAAAATTGTTGTTTTGACACTTGAGAGAAACGGCTTCGACGATTTGCCATTTTAAACGCTGGACACGCCGAAATGCCACTCGAAAGGATGGCACTTTGATATTATGACATTTTGGCCTTTTAACACCATTTCACTTTCTTTTCCTTGTTTTTGTCACATGAAAAGACCATCTTGCCCTCCATGCTAGCCGATGCACTCCTGGGTCGTGGCTTGACATTTTTCTTTTCGGACCGGCGAGGTTGGACACGACGAGCGCCGCGGACGCCCCCCCTCCGGCCTCGGCGGCACCCTTCCAGCTGAGCATCTCCACGAGCCGCTCCACGACGGCGGGCGACGTGCCGACCCGGCGCGGTGTGCCGTCCCCGAGCTGCGGGCTCGCCGCGACGTTGAGGATGCCGACGGTGACACGGTAGCCGAGATAATATATTTTGTGAGAAAATCTTAATCAAAAGTTATGTTCTTTGGGCCTATGTGTAATTTCGATGAAGCGTGGGGTGAATATCAATAAAAACTATATAGTTAAGAGACTTTTTATGCGGTCCATGACAGTAAATAAATGATTTTATGGATGGTGGAAGTTTGGCTCTGCCATCTTTCTGGAAATGTGTAGAAGAATTACATTTATCGTGTATCTATCGTGCATATACATAGGCTTTGTGAGTTGAGAGAGAGTTTTCTGAAACCTATAGACGTAGATTCTTTTTTTTGCGCATTATTGTCATAGTTTGTGTTGATCTATGCTATATAAATGTATATGTAGGAGGTAAAGCTTTGTATAGTAGTATAAAACATTTGCTCCGTGTGTTGGATTAACTTGGTTTAAGAAAAGGGCGAGCAAAGCAATCTTAATGGAGAAACGTTGAAGAATCGTAAATTAGAGGATCTAAGTCTTATGCTTATTAATACGGCAAGGGAAAAAAAATCTGTTGGATTAATGATTAGAGCGAACATAAAGCGACATACATATAGATTTCGATGACAATAAATAAATGCTTTGTTATATTGACGGTGAAGATAAGTCAGGTCTTTGTTTTTTGGATAGTGGCATAGTGAACGGCACTTGGAGTTAAATGTAGTATTGTCATAGATGGCAGTAACGTTGATTATTAAGTTTAGCACATTATTATAAGATCTAATAATCAACAATACCAAAGTACTACCAAACATGCTTATCGTACTGGTTATCTAGAATTATAAGAGTAGTTTTGTTCTTCATATATTCGTGGGTGCTAAGGTATATATCGTCACCGTTAGGAGATCCTGACACTTTCCTGCTCAAAGTATATGGTTGCAGGCGTGCATGGCAGTGCAGGTCAGCTACGCTTAGGGAGTGATTAGTTACTGCATCCAAAGATCTTAGCTCTGCGAATACATATAATCTCAAAGAGAAACGTGTTTAATTGTCTACATACACTGTTCCAACCTAACCCGACAAATACAAATATACGCTCGCAACCTGACTCGAGATTCGAGCTTCCCTTCGCAAACTAGAGGAGCGGATGCAGACTGTTACATCCGCTCGTACAAGCTTACTCACTTGTCAATATCACAAAATCACTTTCATATAAGCAACCAATCAGAATCTCAGCTCTTGCATCCATCCATGCGACTTCAGATTCAATCAACTAAACAGAAACTCAACTCAGTCTATCTAGACAGATACAACCAACCAAATATTTTTCTCTTCAACACTTTGCATCCGCTCAGCCTGCTTCCCCTTAACCTGTGTATACGATCCATACAAGCAACAGGATATATAAGCAACCAATCACACCCTTAGTACCTTAGATAGTACTGTTGGTCTACCATTATATACATATAATGTTATAGGAGGATCAATGACAATATCATCATCTGTGGATCGTAGGTTAAGAGGCTGGCCAACAGAGGTCAAAAAGCAAGCCCAAAAAAAGTTGGAGCAGGCTTCTTCCTGTGGCAAAAGGCAAGTAGCGCTACAAAGCTAAAATGCGTTCATTATTTTAGTCGGTTGTAGGTAAAAGAGGAAGGAATTATTAGTATTTTTGTGCTACAGTTGCAGAAACTGTCTAGAGAAGTGATATATGACTCGAAGTGACCCTCGTTGATTGCTTTTCTGCGTATGAGAAGTTTTGAATTTAGGCACCTTTGTGGCTCCAGATGTGATCTACTGGGAAGTAGTTGTGCATAGATGCACAATGATGTAACAACGCTAGTATTAAGGTTGATTGTAAAAGGCAACATGCAAATTCTGAGATAGGAGGGGTTTCATTTCGTACTTTTGGGCTGCCAAGAGAAGCAATGGGTCGGCTGCTGCTCTAGGAGTGTCATTCTTGCTCTTTTTGTGGGTATTATTGTCCTCCTAGACAAGCAGGAAAGGATGTGAGTAAAAGTGGGTCAACAGGATCGATTATGATGGAGTAAATGCATGGAGGATTAGTTACTGAAGAGAAAAAGGCATACTTGCCTTTCCAGCATCTGTGCTATCTTCGAATAGCCTTTTTCGAGCAGCAGAATGTTTAGACGCATCAGCAACATCCTTGCATGTCATATAAATAAACACTTGATACATTATGCAATAGAATGATAAGGATATTGATCTCGTGTGTATTAGTCGTGGGTACTTACGGAAGCTCAATTTTCTTGAATGGCGATTCACCATGTTACAGTGAAGGAGGAGGGGTGTCAGAGGATGAACTCCTCAAGCGGGGATCCGGAGGGACCCCTTTAAGATTCGGTCGGGGGATGATTCTGAATCTATCTCGTACATGAATTAGTGAGAGTAAATGAGATGCAGGCGGGATGGATGATCGGATGCTAGTGAAAATAAATGTTTAGGGGATTTTTAGACAAGTTCAGGCTGCACGGAACGTAATACCCTACTCCTGTGTGTATACTATAAATGCTATAGGAATACCTTTATCTGGATCTCTTGTGTTACAAGGATTTCTGTCCAAGTCTAGAGCTTCGTGAGTTCTGTCTGTCGTCCGTTGAACTTCTTGAACTTGTCTCCGTCTTCTCCAACCTCTCCGTCTTCAAAGCTTCTGTCCTTCTCGTTGGGGTGCACCCCCTCATTTTATACCGTCAGGGGGGGCTTGGCATGCCCAGAAAGGAGGGCACGAGTCCCCATGAGCCATAAATAGAAAGCAACCATTATGGGCTGCAGCTTGATGTTACGAGGGGTTGAAAAATACAACCCGACCGGTCCTGTCGTCATCATGTCGCTTTTTAGCGGGTGCAGCAGGGGGGCCCACCAGGCAGCCACCGAGCAACCTCGCGTGCCCGCCCGATCAGAGCAGGCCTGACATAGCTGGGCGGCAGGCGATGTGCCTCGAGCCCTGCGACGATATCCCAAGGCGCGCCGAATGACGCGCGATGGGACCTGCCGCATTAAATGTCCCCACGCCTCCCTGAGACTGACAGCAAGCGTGGGGGAAGTGGTTGGAAGTGACAGGCCACGCTCCTTCTTAAATGCAGCATCGGGCCTCTCACCAATTGACACCTCACCGTTGAGCCCTTGTGGGGTCTACCGGCGAGGGACTTCTCAGGTCCTCGGGGAACTCTGGGTGCTCGGGGGACTACTGTTCATAGCCCCGAGCGCCCTCTCCCGGATATGCCTTTTCTCGGTCCTCGGGGAACTCGGGTACTCAGGGACCACTGTTCATGGCCCCGAGCATCCTCTCCCAGAACTGCCTTCTCGAGTCCTCAGGGAACTCGGGTACTCGGGGACCACTGTTCATGGCCCCGAGCACCTTCTCCCAGAACTTACGCTTCTCAGATCCTCGGAGAACTCGGGTACTCAGGGGGCCACTGTTCATGGCCCCGAGTGCCCTCTCCCAAAACTACCTTCTCGGGTCCTTGGGGAACTCGGGTACTCGGGGACCACTGTTCATGGCCTCGAGCGCCCTCTCCCGGAACTGTGTCTTCTCGGACCTTCAGGGAGATAGTCCCCGAGGGAAGGCGCCACTTGGCACTCTGCTGTCCTGGCCTCGGGACTCAGGGACCCTTGGTTCCCATGTCACCGACAAGGGGTCTACAATATAAATTTAATATACTACTATTATATCATAGTAAATAGGTGATGTATGTTTTTATGTGTTATTAAATAGACCACAAGAAATAGTGCACATTTACATTGTCTAACAGTACATTTTCGGTAGCCGCTTTTTCAATCCTTAATTGTGAAGAAGATGCAATGCTCCTGAACCCAGATGGATGGGTAGTATCGGGTAGAACGGTATAGGGATCGATAGAATAGTTGTCTGGCTGAAATCTTGACTGGGAGTTTAATGATGTTGGGTAGGTGAGTGGATGAATTGTCATCTGGGAGGTTGGTGGACCTCTGTGGTGGTTGTCTCTTATATATGGAAGTGCATGTTGTCTCCCATAAGCAGTGATGATGGAGTTGACCTGATATAATTTTTGAGGATTATAGTAGCTCTGATCTATTAAGGTAATTGCAAAAGTGAATTTCAAGGATACTATGGCTGCAATGTCTGGTGGTGTGTCATTTACAAATCTTGATACTCTCAGAACCTGTTGGATAGGTCTACAGACAATACGGCGAGCAACTTCACCGAAAGCGATCATTTCAGCTTCGGCAGTTCCATCACTTCCAATAAGCATAGTTTGTACCTATAGAAGTGGAATTGTACAGGGTATTAATCAGTGCAGATTTAATTGTATGAAAAGGGAAAAGAAAGTGGTAGCCAGTGTAGGAGCATGTGTTGCTTCGGTAACCGTCGTCATTTGGCATGTAGGCTCTACTGCATCTGTTACACGATGGAAAGCACCATGGGTTGCTTAGGACTAGATATGTGATAGTAACAGTACAGCGGCATTCACCTTCCTATGATCGGAATTATTTAGTGATTATTAGAAAATGCAGCTAATAGTGGAATGTGTTATTTCAAGATGGGGAATTATCATGGGAAGAACAGTTGTTTCAATAGGCAGTAGCAGCGATAGCATGCATGATGTCTACCGGGAAGTCATATGGATCCATTGCTTCTAAATCGTGTAGATGCTTATCTTCGAGTTGAAGTGGTTCTTGCGGTGGCACTGCTTGCTATGTAGGAGTGGCAGTACGTTTGATCGCCAGCCATAGTAAGCGCAGTGCGAGCATTTTTTTTAAGAACCAACCCATCAAAAATATATTCAACCACAATGAAACCATATATGCTCTGAAGACAGGCAATAGCCTAAAGAGCAACTTGCTCATAAGCAGCTATGCGCCCTGCCTCAGCGCATGACCAGAAAAAGAGTTGGCGCGGGGTACTTTGCAAGTTCAGCAAAGGTAACTCAATTTCTACTCCGCAAAGGACACTCCCATTGTCGGCAACTTCATAGAGCAATGAGGCGTATGGCAAGCAGTACCTAGCCGCGACAGCTTATAGGAGGGAGATAAAAGAGGCTCCAATGGTAAACATATGGTTACCCCAGGTTACTCTGGCTATCTTTTTTTCGCCAGGCAGAAAAGGAGGAGGGGATAAAAGAAAAGGGGAAAAAAGGAAAAGGGAGCGGGTAAAAGGGGAGAAGGGGGAAAAAAGGAGTAATAACAGCATAATGTAACAGAGGCAATAAAAATACGGTTAATAGTTTCATGCACAAGATAATCGACAATAAGGTCTCCACATAATATAGGTATGAACGAATTATTCAGAGACAGTAAGAGGAGGGGACATATCTTACCAAAATAGCACACTCAACCCTGCGGCACACTTCTTGCGGATCAAACAACACAAAGAGCTACAAGAGGAGGAAACATGCATGGAAAGGAAGAATACCCGTTAGCCTAATAAGCACTAATCAGTACATCAATGAAATAAGGGAGATGGTTTTTTAAATTGTTCTATCCCACAAAGCAGGAGGGAGAGGAAGCGAGGCTAGTGTAGGGGGTTGAAGTGAACAAGAAGCCAATAATGCCATACCAGAGGCGACGAACAAAAGCAGCAAAAGCAGACCGGAATGGATCCCCGCTCGTTACTTCTTCGCTGCAATAGCTAGGGAAACACCAAAAAAAATATTAAGCTCAGATTGGGTTCTATCCCTTGGCGGGTTTTTTTTTTTTTTTTTTGCTTCGTACGCGAACAAACTAAAAAAAGAACCTATACATCCAACTAACAAGCAGCAAGCAGGGAGCAACATCAGGTCATATGAATTCAATCACAAGGAAGAATAAACAAACACGCGCCAAGGCAAACACAAAGCAAAAACAAACACAAAAACAACGGACAGACACACGAGGAAACCGAAAGCGACGGATGAAACAAGGGGCAAATGAGCCAAATATCCACACAAAGTCGTGTGAAAAAGGACATGAAAACCTTAAAATCATCAAAGGAGAAAGAGATCCAAGGATACGGGAAAAAAGGGGAAGAAAGAGAGCTTCAAGTCGGTTTCTCTTTCCCCTACTACTCGAACAAAAAAAAAAGAATCGATAGATGTGACCAACGAGCAGGAGAAAGCGATAGGAAGTAATCTGGGGAGAAAAAAACAAACAACACCTCCTGTCGATTCCATCGACATAGAAAGTGACCACCAAAAAGGAGAAACAAATCGAAGGGGTGCTAGGGGAAGAGACATGGATCTAGCCAATTAAAAAACAACCACTGAAGGAACCCAACCCACGGGGATTCAACGGGAACTACAAGCTGAAAATTGCCATGAAAAGGGATTCGAAACGCGAGCACAACCACTTACCAGAACAGACAAGAGTGAGGAGCCAAGAACCGAGACTGAGGAGCCAAGAAGCATACCTCGCAAACAGCAAAGAGACGAAAAGGGAGGAGAAAGGAGGGGGAGCCTGGTTTCTATCGCCTGGCCTACACCCCGCCCAACTGTTCAGTGGAGCCCACACGCGCAACACAGGCCACAACATGGAGAGCCAACCGGGGGGTGGGGGACCGCTCCTGCCTAGGCAACCTGGCGCCGCGTGGACCGAACTCGACCAGGACGCAGCCACGCTTGCCCACGAGGACCACCAAAACCTTCCCGCGAACACGACACCGACATGTGCACCGCAGAAGAAGCCACGCTTGCCTGGCACGCAGTGGACGGTAGCACAACCGCAAGATCTTACCTAATAGTAATAACTGCCGCTGGTTTGCAATCAGAGATCGAAAAATGGTTGGTAACCATTCGGTTACTGCGGTTATCGGTCGATTTAGTTCGCACCGTATTCATATCGATCGATTTTCGATCAAACTCAGATTCAAAATTTAAAAAGAAAATAAAAAATTTAACAAAATCCATCCGATTTTCACCAAATTACTATACGGTTACCATCAGCGGGCAGTTTTTGGTGGTCAAACGCTTTTGTGAACCTTGTTTGCAATTGGCCTATTGCCTTAAACGATCAACTCGCCACGCTGAAGATTTGCACCGTAAATTGCCTTGTGGTGTAAACGTTCCGTTTTGCTCACATTTTAATCACTTGGCTCCATTTCGTATTACCATGGTTATTCAACACTCAAAAGCACTTTGTTTTCCATTTTTCATACTATGAGAACTCAGAAACATTTTTGTATACCTCACTAAATCTTACTAGCCAGTCTTTTGCAACAATAAATTTCCCTTGTTTAGGTATTTATGCGTATTCCAGATCGAGCTAACCCACAACATAGCTTAAGCATTGAAACTTTGAAATCCCAGACAACCGAATACAAGATAATAGCAACCCTCATGACATATATTGTTTCAACTAGACGAGAGTACACTTGTTTCAGTATTACAACCAAGATTGCTGATCAAACAGCATTGGCAATCGTCAAACCATTCACATTCATTATCAGGTCCCAGAAAACCTTCTAGAGAATCAGGAGGACATGAGGATACTGAAAGCAGGAACCTAAGTTACCAAAAAAACATGGCTTAAACTAAAAAAAAAAAGGAAGCAGACTATGAAGAACTTTATGATCTGTGCTGCTCCATTCAGTTTGGCATGTGCTGACCCATGTCGATAGAAAGTGATCATGACGAACAACCAAACACCTACAATGCAATGAAGTGTGTCAAATTACTGGTAAAGACAAGAAACTTCCAGATAAATTTCCATGAGGGCTGCAAACTTACTCCGGCTAAAATGTCTTTAGAAAGATTCAATTTAGTTTTGGCACTTGTCTCCCCAACTGGATTATTTTGACGAATTGGACGAGCAGTTTTTGTCTCAAGGACATTACTGGGATCTGTTCCTTCTGTCTTCTGCTTCTGTTTCAAAGATAACCACAAGTTTATACAAATTCAATTACTGAAACTTAGCTCTAAACAGCATAAAATGGGGAAAAACATGTAACGCTCAATTGTCTATGATCCATACAAAATCAGAGTCTTTTAGAATCCATTGATGATTGTTCATCTGTGACAAGAATATAGAACCAACGAGAAAATCATCCCATAGGAGTATAGGACCACGAAAAAAAGCATGCCGACAAGTGCCACCAGAGAGACAGGAATGCAAGAAATATCGTACAATATACTAGAAGTATGCAAAACATGACAGACCTTTTTCCTGCGCTCTTGAATATGTTTCAATACACGAGACTTTTCAACGTTGGACAGGTAGTGATCACGTTGTTTCTTTGCAGCTGCTATCTCCAAGGTTAATTTCTGCTCTCTGATATGAGTCTTCTCAGCTGCATTATATTCAAAGGATTAGAAAACCTACCAAGGTGTTTTAATCATAAAGCACTTTAACAGAAGTTTATATAGTTTTTCTAATTTGGACTTTTCACATACCCATTTCACCAACCAGATCATCCCATTTGAACTTCCTGAGGTATTTTATGTTCCAAATATCGTAATAAAATGAAGACCTCTTCTTCCCACCTAATAAGATACAACATTAGCAGACATTCTTCTAGAAATTGCCAAGGCAAACACAATCTTTGTAGCACACATACTATAGTTTTAATGCAAGAACTACACCTCTTCAAACAAGCTAATAAGGGTCAGTAAGAAAGAAAAAAGGGAAAGGGATGGCATGGCTGGAGAATTAAGAGCGATAGTTCCTCCATGATTTCATAGATACAACTACTCTACCCCTGAGGTACAACCAATAATAACATAGAAAGAATAAATGGTAATGAGAACAGACCTGTTTGTTCACCATTAAGCAGATTAGCCACCCTCTTGGCAACACTTTTCTTTGCAAATTCAATCCACCTAAATATTTGGGTAGCAGAATGAGTACATACAAATAATGAGCCGAACACTAGAAAATGATTTCAGGCTGCAGTAAAACTGTCCACAAACGTAATAAAGCTGACAATGATATGAATAAATGCACATGTTTTGACTTTCATAGTAATATTTCAAATGAAAACTGCATCATTTGCCAAAGCAGTGCATCCCTGTTTTTTTTTTCCGTCCAAACATACCCTTCGGAGTAAGCCTTCGCTTTAACAGTAGTATGCTTGCGATGACCTTGACCTGGATGACATTAGTATATAAGAAGTTAGGTTTTTTCCAGTTCTTAAATGCCCACTATTGAAAAACTAATATATTGTGTTATGTAAGAAGCAAAAGAGCAGTTCACACTGATTTTTTTTTTCTTTCAAAACCGACACTAAGACATCTAACCACAGAAGAAAAAAAAGAATTAATCAGGATGTAATAGCGGTATATTGCTATAGCAACATGCACTTCACTTAGCATGCAAATCAGAACTAACATCATGCAAGGAGACACTCCAGTCGACCTTTTCCCTCTATTTTCACAAATGCAAGCAATACAATGCACAAGTAAACCCAAACACCATGAACAGCCTTCGGTCAAGGCGACATGCTTGCAACAGTGAACTCTCACAAATTTTCAGTGGTATAGTGCCAAATGGTATTTCGTGATAGTGATTGAGTAAATCTCATTGGATCAATCATCAAATAATTTTCTAGCGAGCTCGATCATATTGTTTTCAAACACATTATGCTCCTCAAATAGGCACAAGGTTTTGGAACAAGTCTCCATATCCCACCCAAATTGAAGAGAACATGAGCATTGATTCTTCGTATCACCTTCGGGCACGAAGTAAATCCTCAGCACCTCGCCGTACTTGGAGAGCATCTGGCGGACGTGCGACGGGTTCATGTGCGGAGGGACGCGGCTGAGGTAGCACACCCCGCGCTTGCCGAACCCGCCCAGGCTCTCCCACGGCCGCTTCCTCTTGCCCCCTCCTCCTTCCTCGTCTTCACTCCCAAGGCCTTGGTCGTCCAGCTCCTCCTCCTCTGGGTTGTCTTCCTCCTCGACCGTGTACTGGTCTCTCTCGCTGGTCTCCGCCATGGGTACGTGCCTCAGGCGGCGGTGGTAGTTGCTTGGTGCCACCGACGGGGCAGGGGAGGTGTCTGTACGCTTGTGGCGGGGGTTACCCTATGGCCTAGGCGCGGGGGGAGGCAAGGGCCTGAACGGCGGGCGGTTCCCGCGGCGGCGCCGGCGTCGGGAGAAGGGGCTCGCGAGTGGGAACGGCGCTGTCGGCGTGGGCTGGCAATGGGATTCGGGAGGGTTTGGCGGGCAGTGGAGAACAACGCTTGTTGGGCCGCGTGGGCTCCAGAAAAGAGATGCGGATGACTTTGACCTTTTTATTTATTATTTTTTCTAAATCCGAAAATTATAAATATATGGGTTCTTTGTAAAAAATTCAACTATATACTACTTTCGGTCGTTGAAAGGGTGACAGAGATGGACGACATGTTTATCGGGATAATCCCTGACAATGAATACGGAATGTTTCGGACGACAGATGTGTTGATTGACGTTTCTTCGTGGTAGTATTAGATGGATTTAAAAAGGTGGTGATTTATGCAGGTTCAAGCCTTCTATAAGATAATAGTTCTATATTATATGTATTTTTTTTATAGATTGGATGAATTTATTCTCCTATATCCCTTTACAAGCTAAATTCTTCTCTTCATATAACAGGGAAAAGAGAGTACATATAAACGGGTTGTGCCAAACAATACATCAAACCTACTACTGATGAAATCAACTACTCCTTGATCATTATTACGGGAGTCTGCATGCTCATCCTGCTCTAGTCGCCCTACAGACCCTGTCACGTCTATCGAGCGCTGTCATGTTTGCGTGCAAGACCATCCTAGCATTTAATAAATACTACAAGACGAATCATTCTTACTTTTCGTCTGCCCACTATCATACTTGCTGAAAGAATGTGTATAGGGAAGAAAAAAACTTGAGGAGTCCTGTACTGAGCAAGGAATCGACAAAATGAACTGAAAGTTCCCCTTTCCTTTCCTGTTCTTCTTCCTCCCAAGGAATCATTGGCGACTTCTTCTCACGTCGTGGTGATCCTCGCCGACGGCCATGGGAGTTATGTTCGGTGAGAGCTCGTCGACTTTCTCACGTGGACCGCCCGCGGCCACGGGGTATGACTGACAGTATGGTGTGTACATTCAGATCTTGGTGCCTTTGTGTAGTACCTAGTACGTACATCGTTCGTTCGTTCATCATCTGCTTTTTATTTGGCCACCGGTGCAGCTGTAACTGTAAGCAACAATACACGATGTATTCATCATTCATTTTCTGCCTATTTCTGCCTCTGCATTTACTTGGATACGGTCATACAGATGAGAGACCGAGACACTCGAACCCCACCGTAGTCGATCTGACCAATCACTTGGCCGACTGCGGTGGCGACGAGTATGAATCGGCCACCACGGTATCCTCATGAGCAACCGACGCCGGAATGCCGGGCGACGAACATGAGCCGGGCCAGAGTTGGCCATGCCGTGTGGAAGCAGAGCTCCCGGTCAGGCTTGGTCGCCATCTTGTGCGACCCACAAAAATCAACGTTAAAAATCATACTGGGAAGAAATATCAGGAGCAGGGCCGGCCCTACAGTTTCTAGGACCGTGGGGGCGAACTCGACGTCATAAGTCTTTAAATGCTATATATAATTTTCACTTGCAAAGTGTACTTTTTAAATAGTCCATCCACTAATGGTGGCAAAAATGAATATTGATAACCTAAACTGAGTAATAAGAGTCAAATTTCAACCATATGTTTTTAGTTCTCGATCATTGATAAACAATATCAATAATACAATAGAAATACTAAAGAACAGTAAAATAAAACTAATATAGTCATCTTGAATAAGAACCAAACTCGAACGATTTCATTGGCACTAAAAGAGGAGACCACAAACATCCATTGTCTCTCATAAAAAATAACTCCTTCAGGCATTTCTTGATACAAAATCATTAAAGTTAGTATCGAGATTAATATTGTCCAAAACATTCTTCTCAATACATCATATAGCCAAGTCGTTTAATCTTTCCTGTAACATAGTTGATCTCAAATAATTTTTCAGTAACTTTAACTTTGAGATATTTCTTTCAAATGAGAATCAGCATATTAGGGATAGAAATCAAGAGAAGAACGTAGAAGAATATTAGCAAAGCATATATGAGATGATAGGTGCTACCTCCGCTAGGATGCTAGCTTCTATGGCTTAGGCCTATAGGAAAGGTACTGTTTAGGTTGAGAAAGGCTTTGAACTAGACTTGAAAGTTAGAGATATTATGCTGACTTGAGTTTATATATACACAGGGATTCAGAGTCTGAGGCCGTTCCTATGCTAGACCCTCGGCTGTCGTACTTTTGGCCCTAGCCCAGAGCCGGGCCTGATCAGGAGGATCCATGCATGCCCAAAGCCAAGTTATCAAAACTTGTATAAGAAAGGAGACGGATGCACTTCACACGGCACATGTTTGAGCATTACCTGCGTTCCTATTTATCAGGCGTCTGAAATCGCCAATATTTTCAGTCGACGACCACGGCTGCACGGTTTTCATCCAACGGCTATCCTCTTGATTCTTCCTCCCGACACCTTTTTCTTCCTCCCGCCCGCATCGCCCGGTCCCCTGCCCACTTTCAGCCGTCTCCGACGGTATTTCTGTCGTCGGATCTACGTCCACCACCCTCGTCGTACTAACCACTTCATTTTCCCACTCCCTCGCTACCAACACTACCACTATCGCCTCAGCGCATCACCAAACCGCCGCCCAACGTCGATCCAACCACCCCAGCCTCTCTCTAAATCCAGCATCCCAAATCACCCACCCCGAAAACCCCCTTCCTAATCCGGTGACAGCGTGTTACACAGGTGTATAAAATCTCTGTAGGAAGCGTGGAAAAATAAAGTGCTTCAGGTTGAGGATGGTCAGGACAGCAGCGCAGCTGCTCCAGGCCAGCTGTTTTAGGTCCAAGAAATACAAAACGACATTCAGCATGCGACTACTAGCACGTGATCGATGCATTTCTCATTTCTAGTAACACACACCTACTGCATTATTGACAGTGCTGTAAACCTGTACATTTCGTTTTGCAGCACTGATTTCTATCTCTCTCACTACGCATGCAATTGCATGCAGCTCCTTTCAGTCGTTGCACGTCCACCTCATGTCGCCTATTTTGGTCCGTGGCCTTCAGGGGCTTGGTGCACGGATTGAGCCGAGATCGATGGCGCACTAGCTACTTGTTTCCTCGATTCGGCGGTCGGAGTCATCGGATGAGATCGATGCTTGTCGATCCCTTTTCTGCATATCCATGGGGTACACCTCGAGCAGCTCGAGGTGCGACCGTGCGAGGACGGCGAGGGCCCGCCGCGAGCGTCCCCAGTCCCTGAGCGCCGGCGTCAGCTCCAGCGCCGCCGCGGCCACCTGAATCGCGCTGCACCACAGCACCCAGTGCGCGGGAGTGCGGCGGCCAGCGTCCGCCAGAGCACCCGGGTGATGAGCGCAGACAGTTCGCATTCCTGGCACGCACACACACACTGCCAAGGCCAACAGTCACATCTGTGAACGAGCGAGCAGCGTGACATAGATACCCTTCGAGATTTGGCTATTCTGAACAAAAAAACATTGGGAGCGTCATGGGAGGAGCAAGAAATGAGCACAACCATATCGAGAGGAAATGAACACATGTTTCGCCATTCACATCGCCCAGCAGTTCAACCACTTAAAGATAAATGGGCATTCAAAAATCTGGCATCACTCGACAATAAACTCAGACCGGCCGGCGTTTCTATAGTAGATTAACTAAATGGGATAAGCTCACTTCCCAGGATAAACTTTATCGCCCGCTGTTGCAACCAACTCCAGTCCCATGACCACAGCAGCAAAATGCATGATCGATTGGGCTCCTAGATCTTATTGAAGGCAACAATGTCGCAGCTTTGAACATATTCGTTGATGGGCTCTACAGTGAGGTAATCCTCAATGAGACTGTCCACAGACACAAGGTCGTCCACAATGGTCATCATTACCGTCATCTTCTTGATACCGTAACCAACAGGCACAAGCTTTGCTGCAATATCAAGTTTATGTTAATTATATGTCACAGGCAAAACCAATAGCTACCTAAGATGCTGATACAGAGGAGACCAAGTTCCTTACATGCTCCCCAGGTGAGACCCTCCATCTGAACACTGCGAACAGCCTCCTCAAGCTTCTTCATGTCAGTTTCATCATCCCACGGCTTCACATCCAGCAGGACAGATGATTTTCCACCTGTAAAAATTTGTGTTAGTGCATAAACTACACTTAACAAGCAAGATCTAGAAGTTAAACTAAACTACAACGGGTCAAAAAAAAAAGGCACAGTGATTTTAGTAAGCAACGAAGGTCAACACTTCCAATTGAAAATTTATGCGTACTTTCTTTCTTCTTGGTAGAGGCCTTGGCAGCCACACGCTCCTCTGCAGCCTTCTTGTCCTCCTCAGTCTCATCCCCGAAAAGATCCAGATCATCATCATCATCCTGTAAGATGATCAAAAGCATGTATTATACAACAAATGCTTATTATACACCATATGTTCAAGTTAGGAGATTCAAGATGACTAGGATAATTTCTTTAGTTAATGTTCTCAGTTTGTGACAGGTTTACAGGACAACTGATATGGCCAACATGCATCAATCTAAAACATTCATGGTATGACACAAAAACGAGTGTCATTCCAATCTAATGAAACGGTTACAATCACAACTGAAGAATCTAGCATATGATTACTGCCACTGTTAAAATTTGCCCAGATATTCATAATGCACACGAGCGCAAAAACAAACAGAGCAGCAAAATCCAATTGTTCACCTACCTCCAACTAGTTGACACAACTAAAAAAGCGGATGTAGAACGAAGGATGAAGAGAGCATACCTTGGCAGCCTCAGCGGCAGGAGCAGCTGCTGCAGGAGCCGATCCCGCTCCAGGCAGATTCACGCCAATAGCCTTGCCAGGGAACCTGCAACCAATTAACACATTGGTAATTATCCAAACAAATTCCCGAGCTAAATAACAGAGGGCGAACAGCAACAATAAAACATCGCACCTTGAGGCAACGGCCGCGGAGACGGTCTCATACCAGCGGGCAGCATTGGGGGACTCAGCTCCCGGCTTCGATGGCACCGCTGCGAACACCTTAATGTCGTCCTTGCTGATCGCATCTCTGGACAAGCATCACAAAGACCATAAGCAAATACAGTCACATCCCCAAATCATCAGATAGATTTGCTGAAATTGAAGCTAAAATAACAAGATTCATATCGCGGGCATCATCTAGACAGCGCGAATCCAAGTAATTCGGCGCAAATCGACACCAACGCACGGATCTAATCGGCTGTGACGAGCGGAGAAGTGCGCAAACGGACTCACCCGGAGACGTAGGTCTTGCCGGCGAGGTGCGCCTCAAGGGCCTTGAGCCCGTCGGCGGTGTGGAGGTCGGAGAACGTCACGGCCATCGGATCCGGCGAGGACTACGGCAGCTGTGACTTGACGAGGGAGTGAGGAGCGGCGGCTAAAATCTCAAACCCTAGCGATCGAGAGGAGAAGGCCGGACTGCGAGCCCCGCCTATTTATACCTGGCGGCGCGGGTGCGAGTGGGAGCCACCTGGCAGAGGCGCACGAGCCGGACACGCGTCCGTGCGATGAGGCATCTACGGCGAGGATATTTCGTAGGCAGAATGGGGACCATCCTGACCGTCGGGTCAGATCTTCGATCGATGGACGGCTCAGATTCTACCCTTTGCTTGGATAGCTCCTTCCTCTTCCCCAGGCACCAGCCACTAGAGCGCGACCCTCTTCTCCTCGTCTTCTCCGGCGGCGACCCTTCTTGCTCTCATGGCCTCGCTCGCCGTTCCAGCTTTGCACTCGCTGGGCACCCATCTAACCGAACACGAGCACGAAGACCTCCTGTCAATGCGCGTGCGTGCGCGTGCCGGGCGCGCATGTAGTGGAGCAGGCTCTGGCCGCGGAGGCGGAGCAGACAGCGGCGGGAGAGGCGCCAAGATTCAGCTGGGGCGCGTTCGGGTCCGACCTTTCCGAGCCACAGAGGAGGGCGATTCGTGGCCTATCTCCAAAGCTGCCCAACCGCTGCAAGGCCCTGATGACGCGCGTCGTGTGCCTGTCCCCACGGGACGAGAACCTTGGCGCGTTGCTCGCGTTCTGGGTGAAAGCCATGAAGCCCCAGAGGGCGGATTGGCTGCTGGTTCTCAAGGAGCTGAAGACCATGGAGAGCCCGCTGCTTGCTGAGGTCAGTGAGCATTTCCCAACCTTGCTGTTAGATCTCTGAACTTCTGAAGCATCGTGTATTGTTCTATGCTGTCATATTGTTAGGGGTGCTTGTTGAAGTGCTGGAACAACTAGGAAATAATCATTTCGATGTTTTTAAAGTAATTGATTTGAACAGTTGGTTCTATACAGCTCAAAGATACTGAATTGAGATCGTTAATAGGCTCTTTCGGTGTTGTGTTTGGATCAAATGCTCTCTGCTTGCTGCTGTGCTTGGTTGAAAATTTGAAATGATCGCAATTGACACCACTAATGCATAGAGATTGTGAAATTTATTCTTGGGGGAAGAAACATGCTCTTATTTACTCGCATCTTGTTAGTAATTTGAATTTCTTGACTTCTGATTTGTTTGGTTTTAAGTGTTACTCTATTGTTAGCATTAGGCTTATGAGTCAAGTAATTTGACAAAGCTCATGTTTGTTTTGTAGGTATTAAAACTGAAGAAGAAAAAAGGCAAATCACAAAGAAGGGGAAGGAAAAGGATGAACTGTTAAAGCAAATTACAAATAGAGAACCCATGAGAGAATTAGGGCCTTGGAACTAGACTAAATTTCGCACGACTGAAGCACTAAATTGTGCATGACTGAATTTGTCTCGAGCAAGACCGAATGAACCAAACGGAGATGGACTTCTACATGACACTATAAGCTCGAGAAATGAGCAGATGTGGGTCTGGTCACGGATCACATGCAAGATGAGTAGATGCTGGAAGCAGACGCCATGAAGAACACTCCAGAGCTGGGCTATGCTCAGCCAACCTCCAACAACACAGGTTGAAGCCAGAGGTTCTTCTTCGTGCGCGCGGCATTGCTTCTGCAGTGTTGCTCGCCTCTAGCCGGTGCATGAAGATGCGCACGGCATCGAAGACCAACCCCGGCGGAGGTTGAGCGAGGGCGAGACACTTCCACAGACGTGTCTCATGTCGCCGGCGGAGCGAGCAAGTCTCTACTTCCCCTGAGCCGGGGGACCAGCACTGCCGCCCCTGAGCTTGTGGAGGAAGATGACTCCTGAGGTTCGCCTAATCTGTACCCATACAAACCCAATCGAACGAATCTCATGTACCCAATGGGTGGACAATATTTCAAATAGTGACCGAAATGACGATCACCTTTGGGGTTACCAAAACGCCTCCGCCGCTTCACATCGCTGCCCGCAGGAGCTGTAGTGAAAATGGCCCTATTAGGCTATGATTGTGATTTTGGTGATTAATGACAACATACTCAATGGGACTAACATGTTTGTCAAGAATATATGTTAGTTAGTTCCAAGCATAATGGGTAGATATGATATTCTATTCGTTTTGACACCTTGAATGAGATTTCCCTTGCTTTTTGCTTTAATTTTGATCCCGGGTATACATATCACTTTACTTTATTTATATTTGGGGCATAGCATATTTAGTACGTGTCAACAACTAAAGTTTTCTGCTAGCTTTTCACGCTGACACCTGTCAACAAATATGTTACTTTTTTGCCTTTTTGGTCAAATCTCATTTGGCGTTGAAGCAATGTTATTTGAACACTTTTGACTTGCCATTACTCATTTCCTCTTGTCGGTGTGCCATGTGGTTCCGGTATCTGGCCAAATTTATCATCTTTTGGCCTAGAAGATCTTTTATATAGCATTTGAAGTTGCCATCATAAATTCTTCTTGTTAGTGTGCCATGCAGTTCCGCTTGACTAACAATGTGGTGGCTCTTCATCATTGTCATCATAGTTTTTGTTGTCCTTTGGAAATTGCGATGAATATTGTTGTCCACAAACATGCAAGACACCATGAGAGCTAATATCGTTTGGCTAGCTAGCTTTTAATCATGAATTTTTAACTACGGTTCATGCTTCGTTTCCCATCCTAGTTATATGAGTATTAGTCATCGGGCAAGTCATCAACTCATCATTAAGGGCTCCCTACAACTTTAGTACTTTAGTGTGGGCTAAGATATTTTTTAGTGCTGCTAATTTCTTCTACCTCGAGAATTCATTGCTAATTTTGTTTGTGAAATGCAGTGCTTCTGAATTTCGGAGGGAATATGATGGGGCCTGCCTTCAGATGAGGATGTCATACTGCCCCGCTGCCCACCTTTTCCTTTTTCTTGTACAGTGGACAGATTGCAGACTTGTTGGTGCACTTGGGCTGTTGAGGATTCTAATTTACAAGGTTGAAAAACACTCATGTCTTAGAACCAGTGTCTTTGTTTGATATTCTTTATGATTGAATTTGAGCTATGGTTAACATTAGTACAATCTTAAATGTGCAGGTTTATGCTGATGGGACAACCACCATGTCTACTCATGAAAGTCACGCAAGCATCAGGGAATTCTATGGTATAGTGCATATCCATTGGAACATTTGGAACATATTTGCTTTACACCTTTATTTTCTTTAATTGTTTATTAGGTTTCTTTTTTGGCAGCTGTCATATTTCCTTCTTTGATGCAATTACATGAAGGGATCACTGAAGTGGAGGACAAAAGGCAAAAAGCAATGTGTACAGAGAGGTATAGAAGACGAGAGGAGATTCAAAAAATGGTGATATCAGAGATTGATGATAATATAGAGGAGGAATGTGGCATATGTATGGAGATAAACAGCAAAGTTGTTCTTCCAACTTGTAGTCATGCTATGTGCATTAAATGCTACTGTGACTGGTACAAAATTTCACTCTCATTTCTGCAATTGTTGTGTATCTTAGTTATTCTGTTCGTGTCAAGATGAAATGATATGCCTTTTTTAGATCAATGCTATGCCTTTAGTTCAATGAAACGCAGGAGATTATTTCTAACGGTGCTTGGATACATCTAAGCTGGATGTTTATCTGGTTACTTGCTAGGAAACATTGGTCCTCTTTTTGCTTGCCTGAACTCCCCATTGCAAGTAATGACCCTTACAAACTCTTGATCCCAAATCATGACCACAAGGACTATTTTGCTTTGCTAGCTTCTGTGGCCTGCTTTCTTATGCTGATGTGTTCTAGAAGTCTGCTGGTTCATCTTCACAGGAGGTTAGGTGGGCAACAAACTGTAATGGAAAAACCTTGCTGCAGATCTCCTTACATCTAATTGTTATCAACTGCCATTCCTGCTTGTTAAAGTTTAGTAGCTCTTCAGAAATGATCATAATCTTATGGTATATGAAGTAGAAGTAGAGGTTAAGGAACTTGAAACCTTCAAGATACTGTTCATCACTTCATCAAGATAATTAGCCTCCTATTTTTCTAGAATTCTTTTCAATGCACATGTTGCCACGAGACAAGAGTTCAGGGATGGGTGTTGTAGACTTGAACAATAACATGTCAATGTAACCACAATTAATAAAAAGGCTATACTAGTATTAGCGAAGCTCAAGGCAGCCTAAAGTTAGATATGGAGCAAGTTTGGAACAACATGTGGTGACCGGTGATGTCTATGGGAAACCAAGACCCATGTAAGGTGGAATTTTGGCTTGGCCTGAATTTAAGGGTACTAAGGATATTACTGAACTAAAGCCTAAATTTCTTGTCACTGGTTGTCTATATTTGTCTGATGGTGTTTTATGTTTTTGATAACTCCGTTGGTGAGTTTCCATGACAAATCATTGACCTTGTGCTTAAAAGTTTAGAACATGTCATGTCATCTCCTGCTTTAGTTTGGATAATATAGGCTTTCTAATTAGTCAGAAACGGAACAAAACCTTCCGAGATTCAAGTGAAGTGCAAAAGCACAAAATGTTGTGTGAGATTATGTCTCAGTTGTGACTAGTAGTTTATCAGGTCTGAGGATTTGGCTATCAGTTCATTTCAATATGATCATAATTGGATAGAAAACTAAATTATTTTGCCTGACACTGCAAGAATAGAAGCTTGAGGATTCATTTGTAGATCTTCTCAAATTGATCTTTTATTGGAAGTAATTTACATCAACCTAAATAAGGACTAAGATTTTTTATTTTATTTTTTGTCTTCTTAGCATGTCATTGCAGCTAGCATATAGTTTGTTTGTGTCAATCTGACCGTGACTGTCTAGGCTACAGAGTCTTATATCTTTTCAATTCTTCTGTTGAATCTCTCGTTCTTTCTATATGCACTATCTAATCTCTGTTCTAAAGCGTGGATGGTATCACTGCAGGAGATCAAGATCCCACTCTTGTCCATTCTGCCGTGACAGCCTCAAGAGGGTAAACTCCAACGACCTGTGGATATACACGGATAACAGGGACATCGTTGACATGGCGACGGTCAGAAGAGAGAACCTGAGGCGCCTCTTCATCTACGTAGACAAGTTGCCCACCGTCATTCCCGAATCTGTCTTCGATGCCTATGATCCCCATGTAAAATGAAGTTGTGCTCGGTTGCCAGTTGTTTATGTGTTTGCTACTGCTAGTTCTTAGCCCTGGGCGTCTGGTGCTGCGTGCTTTTCTGAGGCTTTAAGCAGCTCGTAGGATGCCGGCGAGGCTAATTTACACAAGGAGGTAAATATGTAAGTAGAACTCAGTTCTATCAGCTTGTGTCATGTGTTAGTTCGGTCTTTTGTGAGGGGTTAGGATGATCTGACGATGTCTATAAGTAATGGATCATTGAATTGGTTTACATGGTAAGCATTTCACTCGGCTCAGCCATGGGAAATTTCCATTTTCAAAGCGTGTGCAGCTTAGCGCATGTTCGGTGTTGTGTCCTAGCCCTAGACCTTGCAACAGTGGTCGCCTGAAGCATATGCAGCTTAGCAGCTATGTCATGGGATGTCCTCATGTGTCCTCTCCGTGTTTCTTGTTCACGACAGATGGATGCAGTTGTCAAATTCAGTTACTGGGAGCTGGAACCTCGGCCTCCGGCAGGAAAGCTGAGAGCTATGCTGGTTCGAAGAAGGGGTAGGAAGGCGCAGTGATGACTAATTGATTTGTTTAGTTCTTGAGGTGCGGAGGTCAAATGGGTTGCCCACTTGACCCATACACAAGAGGCAAACCCTAAAACATGATTAAACCTCCTCTCACCTTGCCTCTGCCTATATTGTCACTACCACCTCTACTACTCTTTATCTGCCTCTTTTATCGCACCACTTTTGCACCTCGTCTTATTATCCTTTTTCTTCCGTCACTTCTCTTTTTGTTGGTGACATCGAAGAAGGCATAGAGAAGGTCGGGAGCCACGAGGGAAGATGTAGAGAAATTCAGAAGCATGTGAGTCGGCAGAGACCTCGCTTAGTTTACCACCTAGGCAACGATTTGACTACGTGAGAAACTACCCAACGATGATGCCCAACATGAAAGTGTGGCGGTGAGGTGTCACCTCTCGCTGCTTTTTAAGGCACTATTGCAAGATCTGCATTCCATACCATATATGTTCTCTTAATGCACCTTGAATGGCTTTGAATCCAATTAGCAAAAACATTTCTACCATGATACTAGGCTAGTAGGGGTAGACTTATATAAAATTAGATGTGTTTGGCTATTTTTTACTAGTCTAATATTGTCATACCATATTACGAAGAGAAGCACCAATGGTCACACGTCCCTCTTATCTCAGCAAAATAAAAATCCCGATAAAATAGGAAAAAATTATATTCAATTAATTTATTTTGAGATGCATGTAACTAATATGGGCTAGCATGTAAACTCTCCTAAGTTCCTCCTCCCTCTCTATCCACTTCTTTCTCTCCTGCACCGCCATATGCATACTCTTCTTACCACCCTTCTTGTATCTCTTGTTGAGTTCCGTTGACACATGATGTGTGTGACACCTGATATGTTCGAGGGCCACCTCACCAAGATCATTGTCACCCCATCATTTTCTGTGACTGGTAAATCTTCTTACCACCCTTCTTGTATCCCTTGTTGAGGTCCGTCGATACATGATGTTTGCGTCACCTGCTAACTTTGAGGGCCTCTCCACCAACGTTGTCACCCCGCCCTTTTCTCTAGCTGGTAAAGTCATATTTCCCCACTATTGAACACCAATATAGGGCGGGTGCTATTCTTCAAGCATCTATTTTTTGTTTTCTTTTTAGGCGACAAATTTAATTCGTCCAATCTCGATCCAATACATCTCCTGCTTTCTTCTTCCCCGCGCCCTCTGCCTGACCCATGCGACGCACGCTCCCCCGCCGCCTCGCTTGACCTATGGCTGGGGGCACTCGTGCCGCTCCGCCCCCGCGCTAACCACTTCATTTTAGAGCTCCCTTGCCTAGCACCAACTCACCAGTTGTCCTCCGCCCTTGCAGCTTCCTCCTCCACCGGACCTCCTCTAAAGCTAGCGACAAAAGAAGTCCCCCCAATTAGTCCCCCGTCGAGAACTGCCGTTGAAGCACGCCTCCCCCTCCTCGATGCATATTCACATCGGAAAAGATTTCAATGACCTAAAATTTAGAAAATATGCCAATATAATACCACTCATAGATGATCTTGTATCTAGCAATAACCTTGTTGACTCTCCATCCATTTTCATTTCAAATCAAAGGAAGCAACTT
This sequence comes from Phragmites australis, assembly GCF_958298935.1. Classification (NCBI taxonomy): domain Eukaryota; kingdom Viridiplantae; phylum Streptophyta; class Magnoliopsida; order Poales; family Poaceae; genus Phragmites; species Phragmites australis. The sequence goes on along the minus strand of NC_084934.1, from coordinate 29,151,347 downwards.
CCCGTGTGATGCGCATGGAGCCAATCCTGTTTTCCCTCCCAAAACCCAACCCACATCGCGTCGCCTTTCCATCCCATTCTGCACCCGAAACGCCTCAGCTCTCAACTCCAACCCGTGCGATATACAAGCACGCCTCTCCCCCTTCCTCTTCCTCTCCCCAAGAGTCCCAGACGCGAGCGAACCCAAAATTCCCGACCCCGCAAGCCCTAACCGCCCGCCGGTCCCGCCCGGTGCCACGCAGTCGCGCCCGATCCGCAGCTGCGCTGGCCTCCCCGCGCCCCAAACCCTAGGGATCCCGCCCGCAGGGGGTCCGCCGAATCTGCGGGGATGGAGGGGCTGGTGGGGAGGGCGGTGAGGAAGGCGTTCCCGGGGTTCGGGGTGTACGCGGGCGTCGTGGAGTCGTACGACACCGAGGCGGGCTACTTCCGCGTGCTGTACGAGGACGGGGACTCGGAGGAGGTCGACGCCGAGGAGATGGCCGAGATGCTTGTTGGTCCCCCGATGCCGCCGGCGCTGCAGCGGACGCCGCCGCGGGAAGCTGCTGGGAGGCGGCCGAAGAAGCGGCGGCGCGGGGACGAGGAGTCGCCGAATGGAGAAATCGAGCCCGAGACGACGGCGGAGAAGAAGGGGAGGGTTAGTCCCGGGCCCGATTCGGCTAGGCCGCTGCGGCGGAGCGCGCGGCAAGCGAAGGCGGCGGCGAGGGTGGCTGAGATGGAGGCTGTGGTTGCTGTAGCGGCCGCTGCAGAGGCCGCTGAGGCCGAGGCCGCGGCTGCTGTGACGCCACAGCAGTCTGGGAGGAAGCGTCCTCGTGCAAATGGGAGTGGACGGTATCGGTCCGTCTCCAAGGATTTGGAGGAAGCTGCGGTGGAGAGGCTGCCTCCGAAGCCGGAGCTGCCGCCGTCATCACAGGGTTTGGATTTGGGGGGCCTCCCTGTTCTCGATATCTTTCAAGTCTACTCATGCTTAAGGTCATTTAGTAGGCAGCTATTCCTGAGCCCGTTTCCACTGGAGACATTTGTGTCTGCGCTACGGTGCACGCATGTGAATCCCTTGATTGACTGGGTGCATTTCGCTCTTCTGCGAGCTCTGAAGAGCCATTTGGAAGATTTCGCCAACGAAGGAGACCCTTCGGCAATACACTGCATTAGGTATATGCGTGTCCTTGTTGTAACCTAAGCTTAGAGAGCTCTACATTATGAAAGACTTCTTTTTTAGTTATTTACTGTTGTCTTTGTAGGAATCTTAACTGGGAACTTTTAGACCTAGCAACTTGGCCAATCTATCTCGCCGAGTACTTGCTAACCAGGGGCTCAGAATTGAGGTATGGTATGAAGCTTACAGACTTAAAGCTGCTGAGTACGGAGTACTATAGGCAGCCCGCAGTGGTGAAACTCGAGCTGCTGCGGTCACTATCTGATGATGTTATGGAGATTGAGGCTATACGGTCAAGGATGTCTGAGTCAGATGGAAATGATGAGGGCTTTAGAAGCACTGGTTTAAGAAAAAGGAGGGGTTCTTCTGTCAAGGGGCAGGCAGATTCTTCTCCGCCTCCGGAAGGCTCTGGTGATATGGATGATGGTAACAGTGATGAGTGTTACCTTTGTGGCATGGATGGTAATTTGTTATGCTGTGATGGCTGTCCGGCAGCCTTCCATTCTAAATGTGTGGGGGTGGTGGAGGATCTATTGCCTGAAGGTGATTGGTATTGTCCGGAGTGTTTAATACAGAAGAATGATGGATCTAGAAATATGACAAATCCCATGAGAGGAGCAGAGGTTCTGGGAATTGATCCGCATGGCCGACTATACTTTGGCACTTGCGGCTATCTTTTGGTGTAAGTCATCATGGACCTCTTCCTTTGGTGTTGCATGCATATCTATCTGAGCTGTTTTTTTTTGTGGCTCTGGTGTGATTGTGAATATTCCTCTGCTATATTGCCCTCCTGTTTTATTCAAAATCTTAGTGTAACGATTACACTGCTCTGGTGCTCTACCATTCAAATAATCAAGTTTGGCTTACTGATGAATGCTGGGGCATGGTCATACCTTGATGTTCTGTCGGACCACAATTAAAATATAACTTCTGTGGTATACACAATAGCTCTTTTTGCCAACTAGGAAAGCTAAATTAATGTTCTCTGGAATAAAATTTAGTAAGATCCAATTCTGTATTTATATTGCAAAAAAAGTGAAGTATTTATATTGCAGAAGCGAGATATGATGTCTTTACTCTGGGAAATTGATCCTACATGTATGGATATTACTTCTTGCTGCATAATAAACAAAGCACCTTCTGAATTTGCAGGGTTGACTCATGTGATGTGGACTCTCCATGTCATTATTATGGTCAGATTGATCTTCATTCCCTTGTTGTGGTGTTGAACCCATGCCATCCTTCATACAGCTCAATTGTTAATGCAACATCTTTATTTTTTGGTACTGCAATCGAGCCGCCCAGCTTTAATGGTCGGTACCAGAGTAGCAAGGAATGTAGTACATCTGATGCTGAGACAGATTGTGGGCATTTATCATCGTTGAAGGAACCTAGTGAATATGAGCAGTTTAAGGTCGAACCATTGCATTTTGGAAAAGCTTTCGCCTCAAATTCCGATCAGTTAGATCAGGATGCATCACACCGGAACATCACATTGAGATCTGCACTTATGTCTGGAAGTGAAAACAAAACTGCTGCTGAAGAGGTGTTGAATCAGACACCTCAAAATAACACCTCTAGTGATAAGAATGATCACCACAATTCTCAGCAAGATGCTGTTTCTTCACATGCTAATGGTTCATCTGCATTGAATAAGAAAGATCCATCACCTCAGGAAAAACCAAGTGATTGCCATTTCTATTCAGACCCTGCTAGGTACATAAACTATTACAGTTTTGGTCAAATAGCAGCTTCAGCTGCTGAAGAGTTAAAACACAAGCTGTCTGAAAACAAGGAAGGGAAGAAACCTGCTCAGGATGCACCTTTGTTCTATCTAAGAACAATATGTAAGAAATATGCTAACATTTTTGCACTAACTGATCAAAAGCTTTCTGTCGAGCTGCTTAAAGAAAAATGTGGCTGGTGTAACTCCTGCCAAATTAGTGGCGGTGTTGATTGCATTTTCAGAGTAACTGATGTTAAATGTATGGAAGGTCCTAAGCTACATGATTTTGGTCCCCGGGCAGAAAAAAACATGGAAAGCCATATTGTTCTTGCTGTGCACATCATTTTGTCAATTGAAGAACGGTTGGATGGTTTGCTGGCTGGCCCCTGGCAAAATCCACAATATAGAGATTATTGGCGTAACACAGTTCTGAAGGCTTCAGATGTATCATCACTGAAGCAGCCTCTTCTAATGGTATAACTTGTCAAATGCTTTGTTCTTATTAAAAGTTTTATTCTGTAAATGCTACAAAAATTACATGCTTATTTGCTCATACTCTGCAGTTAGAGTCCAGTCTGCGACGTGTTGCCATTTCTGTGGAATGGCAGAAACCGGCGGACTCTGTTGAAGTGGTTGGTTCTGCAGCTCATATCTTGGTCCGCTCATCTAATAAATCTTCAACTCATGGAAGTTCAAGAAAGCCAGGGAGAAAGCCATCGTCCAATGGTGAACTCAAAGTTGACTCTCGTGATGTTGGTGTTTATTGGTGGAGGGGTGGAACATTATCTCGTCAAGTGTTCCATTGGAAGAGGTTGCCGCAGTCACTGGCCTACAAAGCTGCTCGGCAAGGTTGTATGACCAATCTTCTGTCAATTCTCTGATATGTTTTTCCTACCATTGTATTTGCATTAAACCTTTTTGACCTGGCATGTCTCAGCGGGACGTAAGAAAATTCCGACCATTTTATACCCTGATGGCTCACAATTTGCTCGGAGGTTCAAATACATAGCTTGGCGAGCGGCTGTAGAAATGACAGAGAATGTGGCCCAGCTCATTTTGCAGGTAATATCTTCTCTTTGTTTTGAAAAGCAATCGGTAAATTTTGGTCACTGAATTGTTCTCCTTTGTGCACCTTCAGATTAAAGAGCTTGAATGGAATATCAAGTGGACTGAGATATTGAGTACTCTTCCATCTAGCCTTGCAACAAAGGAAACCCAGAAAATAGCAAGGTTTTTTAAGAAAGTTATAATCCGCAGAAAACACATAGAAGGAACAAATGCTGAATATCTACTTGACTTCGGAAAGAGAGAGAACATTCCTCCTGTTGTTTCTAAACATGGAACAAAATTTGAGGAGCCTTCTAGCGAGAGGAACAGGTACTGGTTAAGCGAAGGACATGTCCCTCTGAATCTGTTGAAGGCATATGAAGCCAAAGCATTAGCTCGTGTATTGAAAAAGAAAGAAACTGATGATCTTCCTAAGAAGACTAAGAAGAGGCGTGACTCCAAACCCAAAATGCCAAAAAAATCAGGGTTTGATTACCTCTTTGAGAAGGCTAAAAAGCTATCCATCAGGCTTTGTGGTCATTGTAACAAAGAAGTGACTGCCAGGTATGTTAAGAGAGCTATTTTTTTCTAATCACTTTTAATAGTTTCTTGTAATTTTGTTGTCAACCAAACCATTTCACCCAATCAATTATTACTATCAACTAGTAAAAGCTTGTGTATTTCATCCAAGTCCCCCCTGTGAACTTGATAGGGTTAAGTTTTGTTTTGATGATATTTGGATTATTTTGTTGTGGTAATGTCTGTTGCTACTTGTTACGATGCAGCGAGCTGTTGTTAAAATTTCATATCTGCAGTCAGATTGCAATACTTGTTAAATAACTGTTATTTGCTGATTAGTTTCATGATTACCAATATATATAGAAACTTTTTTCATGACTGGACTATGCTTTATTACATATTAGTGTTTGTTTTCGAAACTATCTAGGTTCACAATTAACAATCTAACTGATGGTGCTATTTCTTTACATGTCATTGAATTGAGCTAATATTTCAGAAAACTTATTATGGTATTATAGGAACCATGTTTCAACATTTTGATTATTGCAGTTATTGGTTAGGCCAATAAACTCTTGCACCATGTTCTCCGTTTTGCAATATGTTTGTCTTTTTGACTAGTTAATCTCACTCTCTTGTTTTTTCCCCCCACAGTGAAGCTGTGAACTGCCAATATTGTGCAGGTATGTACTGTTGCACACAGACACCCTTTTTCGTTTTGCATATGCATAACTATAGCCCCGAAGTTCTTATGCTTATTATGCACTTTATTTTTTTGGTGTCTTCTGTCTGCCATCGGATAAAAAAGATTTGCTATGAACTGCTAATCAGTCATCAACTTTTAAAATTTGCCTTTTTCTTTGGTTATTGATGCTTGATTATATATCGGGAGTTATTGCAATGTTTGTTACTTACTAATTTTATCTTGTTCTGTGCAGCTCTTTTCCATAAAAAACATTTCAAGGTTCCTAGAGGTGCTGTTGATGCTGTTTATGTTTGCAACAAGTGCCTAGCTGAAAAGGTCTTGAAGGTGAGGTCTCCACAGAAAAAGGCTGCACCAAAGAGGACCTCTCCAAGAAAGAAGCAAAAGAAACAATCACGCAAGATTTTGACTAGGAGAAATCAGATAGTTCTCAAATACAAGACGAAAACTGGCAAAAAGAGTAAGCGTGGTCGGCCTAGAAAGAACCCACCGAATGTATCAAAGAATGAATCACCAAAGATGCCTGAGAGTGAACCATCAAATGTGCCCAAGAATGAACCGGTGAAACGTTTATCAAGACGATTGTATGATAAGTACATGAAAGGCAACTCAAATATATCTGAGCATGCAGCTATCTGTCGTAAGAGGAAGAGGACTGCTTTGCATTATTCATACTGGTTAAATGGCATTCGATGGACACAAAATGCAGATGATGAACGGGCAAAAAAATTTAGGAAAGAAAGAGTTGTTTTTCCATCCGAAGATGCTGAAATTTCTGAAGTCAGTCCAGTATGCTGTTTGTGTGAGAAATGCTATAGCGAAGAGGCTATTTATATTGCTTGTGAAAAATGTGAAGGTAAGCAAGGTTTCACTTGCATGACATATATCTTCATGATCTTAGAACAACTGCTTGCTCACTCAGCAATTATGTGTGCTACAAAATCTTTTTTATTATGTTTTTTTTGCATAACAGTGAGGACAGTCGGGACCTATCAGTTTTGGTGTCAGTCCTCTTTGAAGCAACTTAGCTATTACTTTCCTTTTCCTATAAGCTACTTTAAATGCTTCTGTTTGGTTGTGTTCTCTATGCAAAGGAGCATCCTTTCCTCAGTTGCATGGATCTTGTTCGAGAAAAAAGTTGCATGGATCCCAAATTGTATTGTTAGTAGTGGAGTACTAGGTAGTTGAGAATCAGGTCCTTATGTGTTTTTCATCTTTTGGGAGAGCAGAAGAGCACTAGTCAACAAGTAATCATTTCTGCAGTTTTAAATGTTGGCTGTGTATGACGTTAACTTTTGTTGCACTTCATGCCATAGGAAGTTTATCTGACATGCTATAATCCTTATTACATTTGCTCTTCCTTTCAGATTGGTTTCATGGGGATATATATTCTATTACCCTTGAGAATGTGAACAATCTCATAGGTTTCAAATGCCATAGATGCCGTCTGAGAGGTGTACCTGTCTGTCCATATGCACAAAATGGTACAATTCTGAAAGCTCGTTCAGATAAGGAACACGACAACAAGTATGTACAGGACGAGGACCACAACTGTCCCAAAGATCTCGGTGCTCATGGCAGTCAGAAAGAGCTTCATGATCATAGCATCGAGAAAAGGCTCAATGGTCATATTACTGAGATAGAGCTCAATGATAATGATTGTCTAAAGGAGCTGAATGATCATAGCAATCTGAAAGAGGTTGACGGTCATAGCACTGAGAAAGAGCTGGATGTTGATAAAAGTTTGAAAGAGCTAGATGCCCATAACAAATTGAAAGGGCATGACAGTCCTGGCTCTGAGAAAGAGTCTGATGATCATAATTATCTGAAATGGCTCGACAATAACAACAATCTGGAAGACCTTGACAGCTATAGGACTGAGAGAGAGCTTAATAACCACAGTTGTCTTAACGAACTGGACAGCCATAACAATCTGAAAGAGCTTGACAATCAAAACAGTCGAGAGGAGCTTGATGGTACTGAAAGTAGCGAGTTCGCTGCTGAAGAAACACAATGTATGAAAGAACTGGCCAGTTTGAACAGTCTGAAGCTTGATAATCATAACATTCTGGAAGAGCTTGATAATCATAACTGTCCAAAAGAGAGTGATAATGGTAACAGTTCGAAAGAGCTGGACAATAATAGAAGTCCAAAAGAGTTTGCTAGTACTGAAGATAGCAAGTTTGCTTCTGCAACAACACATTCGGGTGATTTTCTGGCTGAACAGTTCAACAACATTAGGATATCTAGCAGAGACACTGATCATTACATCTGAAACTGGTTCAGTAAAGGAATCTCTTGCTTTGTTATCTAAGGATGATTCTTAGAACTCTGTTCCTGCTGAGCATGAGATTGACCTTCAGGTGGTTGTGACTTTATAGTATACTGTGGACAGTCGAAGGGAACTTCCAGCCCCAGCATTAGTGTCCTTAGCTCCACTTTCACTTCTTTGTGCTACTGTGGTTGAAAATTCTGTGACTGTCAACTCAAAGTGCCTCACATCTTAGTGTCACTGGTTCTATAGGGAAAAGGCTATTTTTGTGGTTTCCTTTGGGATATGCTGATCTGACAAGCCAAGCGTTAGAATAATTGACTCAGAGGTCAAGTTATAACACTCTTGATAGGGCTGACATAGGGAATAGTTAGATATCATTTCCTTCCCACGCTTCACCCTAGCTTTCAGAATATGGGATTCATATTGCACTTTACTGAGATTATGCATTGATTTGGATATCTCCAAGTACAAGCGGCTGGTATTTGGTAGCCCTGCATTAACACATCATGTTCAAGGTGAGTTAGTTTTGCTTTACGTATTCCTGCTCCTTTGTTTGTTTAGTATTCTGAACTTGTTTCCTGTTCTTCCGTGACAACATGCTGTTCAAATAAAAGGCTTCCAGTGCCTTTTTTTCCTTTTGTTTTTCTGTTATGGTTAAAGTTCTCATAATCAGTACCTATTGATGGTTTGAGGCAAATATTTGGCATAGATAAATCTTTTTCTCTACCCACCTGCATTGGTTCATTGATCACTTCACATAGTTGTCAACATGTGATAGGGTTAAACTAGAAAGGAAATAGTATTATAGTATTACTATCGTAATTGGCCGTAACAAAGTTCCATTGTTGGAAGAACTTATTGTAAGATTTACATTAATGCTTTTACTAATATTATGGATTCTTGTAACTGATAGCAAAGCCATCTTTTAGGATTTTTTAGAAGTCCTGTCTGAATTTGAAGTTGCTAAGTTTTCTAGGTATTGCATTTAAACAGCACAAGTGCATCGAGGAGGTCATAGGTAATCTGCCTCCCCCTCCCTTGAAGAATTAACATCTCTTATTCTTGTCCCAGTGACTCAGTTCGTTTTACACAGAACGAGTTACTGATGGTCGGCAATATCATTGTGAACATGATATGCCGATTTTTTTTACTTTCTATTTCTTTAACCTATTCGTTGAACAATAGTAATTTCATATCATACGAAGTTGCCAAATTCACAAAGGCACAGTTTATTCTCCCAGTATACCATAGCTCCTAAAAGACTATTTTCTGTTCAGCTCGTGCTCATCTTGTTTATTCTCCATGTAAACAGGCAGGAGATAAAAAGAAAAAGCAGTCACTACCGCCGTGAAGCACGAGGCATCCGCTCTCCTGATCTCGCTTGTGCATCCTTAGATACTGTACCAGATTGACAAGCCATCCTAATGATTCATTTTTTTGAATTGCTTCTAACAGTCAATTGCAAACGTTACTTGTATATGCTGCAGGGTAATTCATCTTGACGCAGTCATTAGTTTTTGTATAGTGTTTCATTTGGCTTCGAGTTACAAGGTTAACTGAGGGCGGTCTGTATGTCATCATCAGCAGCAATTGTCACTTCTTTATAGTGACAATTGAGCAATTATCCCGGTTAACTGAAGCATTGCATCTGTTTGTACAATGCTGTTTTGTACTTGCTAGCTATATTTTGTCCCGGTGGTCTTGCAGGAGCTAACAATACTGCGAGATGTATGTCTTAACTGTTAGATTATGATCCTTTCTTAGCAGTGTTGCGCATTGGGAGTTGTTCAAGTGCGGCTCTGGGATTCTATAGCTGTCTAGTTACTAGGGATGGCTGGAGTTCAAATTGTGGACCTTTTCCATTGTGGTAGATGTTGAATGGGTGTCTGGCTATGCAGAAATGTTGGGTGGACGGCTATCGCCGGCGTGCTTCGGGCGGGGGCGTTCGGGTACGTTCATCACGTAGTCACGTACCGAGACGATACGATTTGATTCCGCTGGCCGCACCTGCAGACGCTGACCTGCAGCTTCGCTATTCGACTGCCTGTTGGCTCATTTGGGTTCGGAGGGAGCAGCTTTATGAAGGCCTCGGATCAGAATGGTGACCCTGGCATAGGCATGCCAACAGGAAAAGTTTCTACAGGAATGGGTAACCATCCTCAACCCTAATTGGAAGAAATTTGCCCGTCTCTGTTTGAGACGGAGAAAATTCTCCTATCCTTGCTCTCACACAGGGAATGGATACTCGACGGGGTCTCTATCCCTGCTACCAAGAAGGAAATGTTATCAGTTGTTGGTCTTGCAAGTAAGTGATCAAAACAAGGTCTCAACATCTTCTTAAATTCTGTTTGATGGCAACACATTTGAATGGGAGCTGGCACTGTGGCCTAGCATTGGTCAATGCTCCAAGCAGCTGAGACCAAATGCGGCCTGGTCAATGCTCCAAGCACCCATACTAACCAAGCAAGGCAGCTTTTCTTCCTTGTGGCGGCATGTCACATTCCAAAATTACTAATGACGTAATTAAGTATATATGATCATCATTACGTGTAATTATATGTATTTGTTTATCGAGTTAAGTCAAAATGTGTTATAAATACTTTAGAGTTGGTTTACAGTATTTTGGAGAAGTCTCAAATACTTAGAAAAAGTTGGACAGTGAAGATAAGGAGACACTTAGAAAAATTTAGCAAAAACCACTCTTACGGTCTGATCGAACTTACCCACGGTCTGACCGTCAAGTGTGCAGTCACGTGGACTTACTGTGGTCTGATCAGGAGCATTAGCGGTCTGACCGCCAGAGCACGGAGGCTCGAACTTAAGTGAATCGATCACTCTTGTTTGCTCTCTCTCACACTCATTCCCTCATTCTCTTCTCCACTCCACCTTAGAGAGAGAAGGAGAGCTCCACCTCGACGTCCACGATGACCGGAGATTGACGGTGAGAACCTTCCCAAGCTTCCAGAGGATTTCTCCGAGCTCCTCCTCTCTTCTCTCTTGCCGCAAGCACACTCATCCAACCTTAAGCCCGCACGCTATCCCAGAGCTCGATCTCCAAACCAGAGATTCTCCGGAGTGCATTGATCCGCTAGAAAGCTACCATACACTAAGGTGGGACATACCCTGCCATTTTCTCGTTGTTTTCGAGCTTGATTCGACCCTCATGTCGTTTAGACCTAAGTTCAACCTAGCCTAGATCCAATTCATGTGGTATTTTGAGTTTAGCTCGGTGAATGTTGTCTAAATCACTTTAGAAGCACTTTACTAGTCTCATAGAGCATTTTAGTACTCTTCATTGTTGAAGGTTTCGTCGGAGTCCTCGCTCGTGACCCCACAAAGGTGCTGCCGATAAGGTTTGCCGGTTTGACCATAGATAGGTATGGTCTGATTGCTAGTTAGGGTCAGAGAATCCGAGTTAAAAAGTATATACATGGGTCACTCTGCCACTAGGACTGGAACTACTCTCGAGTAATGAAGCTTTTGGGGTGAAGCCTAAGGGTATGTGGCTCAACTCTTCTTTTGTTGTCGTTTTGTTTTCACTGCGTAGTTGATCTAATCTTTTGTGTAAATTATTGTAAATGGTTGAATGCTTAAGAACTTGTAATCTAATGTTAATTACTTATTTTTTTTCTTAAGCTTTGTTTGTGATGTTATATGTTGGAAGGGCATGTGTTCTGATGTTGGGCATAAAACACGTCACGTGCCGAGACTATCAGGATGGTATTTCGGTTAATTATTGAGGTTGTGATTAAGCAAATATCCTTTTAATGATTAATTAGAATACTATTTGGACAGTTTCTCACACGACATCTTTTCTAGCCGAATTTGGAAGTTGGCGGGCCACTATGTTGGAGACAGAGGTGGTATGGGGCATGATGATGACTGGCACAGGTGCAATACCTTGCACATCGAGGGTATGACAATGGTCGTGGCGTCTAGTGCTGCGTCAATTGGAGCAGGTGGTGGCCGGTCCGTGCTAGCGTCCCTTCGTGTGCACTGCCGAACGTAGGTTAGTTACACAACGGCGCAATGAGACAACTCGAACTCGAATACAAAGGAAGGAGAAGGAATGGGGAGGCGGGAGCTCGCTTCTCACCTTGCGTTGTCGCCGTCGGAGCTCAACAGCAAGGAGGGCGAATCCATGACGGTGTCGATCTGGTCCATTTGCAGCGGGAGGGGAGGGGAGGGACGGCTTCCAGCACGCCTGCTATTGCCTGCTGGCATGCGTGGTGCGTCGCGGCTGAGGTTGCTACTGTGCACAGCGTGGGCGGCCGCGCTGCTCTACGACGAGGGGCAGCGTGTCCAGGGGCAACCAGCTAGCGCGACCAGGGGTTGTGGCCCAGCCTCCAGGTGCAGGCGCGCAGCTCGTCCAGGCGGCCAGGGCAGCGCGGCCAGGTGAGGGAAGTGTCAGGCGTGGGCGTGCCGCCTAGCAGTTGGGGTGAGGGAGTTGAGCCATGGAGGACTAGCCACCAAGAGTCCAGGACTTTAGGGTTACGGAAATGTGACCGCATACTGGGATGGGGGCTGGGGCTGGGCCGGTTGGAACTTTTAGGCTGGGCCGATTGGAGTTAGTCAGGAACTTTCAGGCTATGCCGATTGGAGTTAAGTAAACTAAGCTTCAATACAAGTAAAGCCCATTTGGATGGGGGAGGGGGACCATCCCCGCCCCCACCATACCTAACGGGGAAACTTTTCTCCCATTAAATTCCCCACGGGGAAAAATTGATCCCATCCTCACCCTCTAATAGAGGAATTCCCCCTCGGGGAACAGGAATCGGGCCTTGTTGACATGCCTACCTTGGCATTGTATGCTCAGAACCTCTAACCTATTGGCCCAATGCTTCCGAGCCTTAGCCGACGCCACTAATTCAATATTTACCCTGTGTCCTGGACACCACCTCATACAAGTACTGCTTTTATCTTTTGCCAATTAATTGCCATCATAGGCTGATGCAGCTCTGCAAAATCTCATTCGGGGAACTAAACGCAGAAAAAGCTAAGGGAACTCGGGAACTTAGAAAAGGGGCCAACATGCATCAGCCTATGATGGCAATTGATTGGCAAAAGATAAAGGCAGTACCTATATGTGTTTAGTTCCTCGGAAGAGATTTTGTATAAGTAGACTGAGGGGAAGTAGGCTGAACAGAGTTATATTTGTTAAAAAGAAGAGTATTTGATTGGTTGTATCTGTTTCAACAGATCAAACTGAGTCTTTGTTTGGTTGACTGAATCTGACACCGTATGCATAGACGAAAGAGTTGAGATTATGATTGATTATTCGTATGAAAATAATTTTGTGACGCTGAAAAGTGAGTCCAGATGCAGAGGTTGTATCGATCAGATCAGGCTGTAGAGGAAAGCTCGAATATAGCTTCACCCCAATCCATAATAATACTATATATATTTACATCTATTGAACAAGACTGTAATAATATATAGACAATCCTTTTGGAGAGAATTCTATGTATACGCTAGACCAGAGCGGGAGAGCTCCATAGAACCAACCACACCTTTTTTATCCTCCCCAAAAGGTGAAAGCGACAACCTAATCTGAATATGCCTATAGTATAGTGTTAACCGGACGCCGTTATCAACGACCAGGACTCGTCGCTACCGTACTTTAGAGACAAGGCAACTCTTTCGTAAAGCAGCTGGCGAAGAAACAAAAGCCAGGCATGCACCCACTTGGCGATTAGCATGCAGCCATGCTAGTCCATACCGCGTGCTCCACTGGTAGTAGCTCGACGGCCGCCGCCGTAGACTCGGCGGAGGCAGAGGCACGTCAGAGTCCGGCACCGCACCGGGCAGTTTCCCTCCACCCCATGGTACGGCAGATTCTGAGAGCAACGGCTCTGCCTGCCGAGGCCGGTGGTTGGCACCACATGCTCAGGCAATAATGCCGCGCTCGCTCACATGACTCGTGAGACGGGGAGTTGCATCTTTACAGAACCAATCAAGACCCCATTCCTCTGTATCTGCTGGCTCTGCATCTAGGCATGGAGAGCCATCACCCAATCATGAACGGTGCAGCAATCTGACGCCACCGGACCGCGTCTTCTCTTCCCCACATCGGTTGTGCTCAGCCTTATCCGGTGGTTGCGCCCTGAATCATCTGCACTGCGGTTGGAATCAGCTGCAAGTTAGGTTGTTTGGCCGGGAGGTAAAGTGGAATGAGATAGGATTGTTTCTGATTTTAGAGATAGAATGGTTCTTTTTTTTTAGTTGAATGAATAAGATAAGTTTTTTTTATTTTGTTAGAGGAACGAGGGAGACGGATGAGAACGAAAATTATCAATTAATTATATCTTTTAATTTTAAAAAATAAACATTAATAATACACTAATCAATATGCACTAATACGTATTAATATTACTTTTGTCATAGTCATTATTAATTAATAATAAAATATGCTAATTAACTCTAATCATATTCTAATTAACTCATTAATTAGTATATTAACCTTACAAATTCTAACCTCATAGTAATATATATTAATAAGTAATACAAACATATTAAAATAGAGACCGCCATCCTCTGAACCAACCACACCATATGTCGCGCGTTATCCACGCTGCAGAGAACCTGGGCAGAAAGAAGTCCAGGACCCATCTCTGCGACTAGCTTGCTGGTGAAGGGGACACGGGAGTGACCAATAATTTCGCTGCGCAATCGCACTCCACGGCAGCAGGAGCACACCACACCAGGTGGATGGAGGGTTGGCGCCGCGCTTTCGTACGGCGACGGGCACGCTCGCCATCGCCATCGGCAGCGGCGCCGGCAACCACAACCCAACGCGTGGCGGCCTTTCATCGTCCTCTCCCATGTCCCGTGATGCCATGCCATCCCGCCGCATGTGACCTCCCAATCGTTCCGTGCGCTTTCGGTCCGTTGCTTCCTTTTCTTTCTGTTTTCTTTTGTCACTGCTAGTGCTGGTGGTACTAGTAGGTTTTTTTTTTTTTTGGGTGCCACGCCACTTTCATCGTGCGTGATTGCTTCTCAAACGTTTAGCACATGGAGCTAGAGGAGACACCTGGTGCACCTACTTCACCAGGTTGTGTTTGAGACTAACTCTAGTGGCGGATTAAGAGATACTAAGGTTTCGTTTGGTAGAGTTTTGGGAGCTAATTTCGCTCTGAAATCACTCTTAGCGCTGTCAAACGGGTTGGTCGGGGAGTGATTCCCCTCGAGAATCACTTCCCGTTTTGTATAGCGAGGTGGGAGTTGAAAAAACTAGCTTCCACCTAATTCTCAACTGATTCTCCTCGATTTCAACACAATATCCTCTCAGGAATCACTTCCATCACTAGCATACTAAATGATTTTACAAACAGAATCACTTTCACCACAGAATCACTCCCACCCTACTTCCACTACAGAATCACTCTCACCACAGAATCAGAGCTCTACCAAACAGCTCCTAAAGTCCTATTTGATGGGAGTATTACTCTAGCTTCTAGCTTTATATTAGATTTTAAATTTATAAATTAAGATAAAGTAATTTAAATCTTTATTTTTAGATTAAAATGGAAACAAAATAGCTCACATAAACACACTCAGTATATCCATAGCCCTATAAATTCCTAAAACTAGTAATATCTCGCTTCAAAAAAATTTGAGTTAGAACTCTATCAAATATACCCTAAGTAGGAGTACTCTTACTCTTTCTTTTTCTTATTCTTCTCCACTTTTATTTCTTTTTCCTTCTCTTCTTTCTCTTATATGAAAAAAATAGAGAGAGGGAAGGGCTCCCAAGTGATTCTGAGGTAGACGAGCTTAGCCCCATATGGATCCGCCGTTGGCTCCAGCAAGTATCTTCAGTGAATCCACCTCAGTTTTTTCCGCTTGTACATAGCACAAAGTAAACAAATAGTACATCGCATGTACCCACACAATTCCAATTTCCACACACGACAACAGGTGGGACACATCAGGGGTACCCGAGGCCACAATGTGCGTGCATATACGAACACTTGTACCATTTGAGTTGGGGAAAAACACCAGTAGTACCAGAATGAATGAAGTACAGACGAAAACGAAAGTAGCAGGCGGCTAATCGATTGCGAACCACACGATGAATAAAGAAGCTAGCCAGTAGATCATTTCCATGCAGTGACGTCGGCTTTGTGAAAGGCGATACGGACAGCTTATCCAGTGATAGGATTGCACATGCATGCACAACGGGGTAACATGGCGCAGTCGATTATTAACAATAATACTCTAACAATCAATAATCAGATCACAGATCGATGAGCATGGAAATGCCCAAATCGACCGGGAATAGACCGAAGGAACGACACGAGGCGTTTGACGGGACCATAAGCAGTCGGCTGCGGACTGCTAGTCAGGCTTGCGGTCATCTTAGAACCCCGGTTTCTAGAAGAAAATTTTATAAGATATTTTATTGTAAGAATTTTATAAAATTTTGATCTAAATTGTTATTTTCTGATGTAACGATTGATACGCGTAATTGAGAGGAAAAAATAAAACACGTTACATATACAAAAGTAGATCTTTATGTGAGACCGAATCTCATAGAATTTACCTCTCCGATTCTCCACTACTTACACACTGGATCACGGATCTCTTTTTCTTTATCCTCCTCCTCCTCTTCACTTATTCTTCCCTTTTCATACAAAAAATCTTCCTTTTTCATCCCCTCGATCGTAGGGATGCAAATATCCCCTTCGATCGTCCCGAGATAGCAAACCGAGATCAAAGAGCAGTGATCAGGCCAGGAGACTAGTCACCGCTCAGGAATTGATCAGCCAAGAAGATCTGCACGAATCACACACAAACCAGATCCAGCCCTGGACGTTAGTCGAGAGTAACCTCCAACAAAACTAGGAGCAAAAACAAATCGACAACAAGCAGGATCTTACTGCGAGAGACGTGGACGCCGGTGCCGGAGTAGCAGTCGGCGGCGGCGGTAGGACGTGGTCTGCCGTGGCCATGGGTTCGTCAGTGTATATACAGCGATCAAAATCGGTAATTTCTTCCTCCGAGCCATTTTAGAGTACGCGTCGAGTTGCATGGAAATCAAAGAGGCATTGCCTAGTTGCTCCGTTCATCCCCGTCACTTGTAACCTTCACTTGATGTCACCATGCACCCAGCTGGCTAAAAAGAACGTTTCACCAAAACAATTTGCAATTCAGTATGCTTAAGACGTGCCGACTTCGGATTACTACATCTTTGTCTCTAGCGTCTTTGGATCCATCAGTTTTCGTGGTTTAGTTCCTGATGCAGTACGCCACACCTTGATTATTAATTCGACGAATTGACCTGTCTCTGCACCTTATTTTTGCTACTATTTTCACATATTTCCTACAATCACAAATATTCTATGTTTTGGACAAAGGCTTGGTCTTCAAAACGTACATTTTATCACTATTTTTTTATTGAAATATGTTTACAAAATTTAATAAAATTATGATATTATAAAAGTGTATTTCAGGATAAATCTACTCGTATAATTTTTATGCTTATAATGTATATACTTTAAAAGATATTGATAGTTAAAACTTTAAAAGTTTTACGTTGTCTAAAATGTTGTGAAATTTTTATTGGAGGGAGTATATAACAATGATCAGTATATTCATCAGCATATCTTATAGTCATTTCAGCCAAGACCATCCTTAAAGGAGATCTGATATACTCTTGAGTCATAAAAGAGTATCATTTTAAATATCGACACGGTCACCTATACACTAATTTGACCATTAATTAGAAGTATATGCAAATTATAAAAAACTTGTAATATTTTAAAATTACTTTTCAAGAAAAATCTAGTAACTCTAATTAATGGAGTATAACATTTTCAGAAGTTTAATGTGAATATTCAAAAAGATATTAACTGCCAAAGTTTAAACATGTTAATTTTACGCAACCCAAACCAATACTCTTTTATGACTAGAATAACCTAGTATTAGCAAATCACAACACATACCAATTCAATAAACTCGCAATTTAGGGCCTACTTAATTCGCGCTTAAGTTCACGCTTCCAAAAAAAAAAAGAACTCACAGTTTACCCAGCTTGTTTATTCCAGTAATCTAGCCATAAACAACCCACTAACGTAGCATGGTTTACACGTTGAACCTCTCCCTGCTCACCCTCCGAATAATTTATTCACCCCAGCAGGCCATGTCCAATCACCGACGCGGCGCCCACAGAAAATCCTGTGTACGCACACCAGCCCACAGAAAATCCGGTCGACGCACACCGGCCGTTTAGAAATGGCGACACAAAATCTCTTTATGAATGAATTATTAAATTTATTCTCTTTACAACGAGAAGATTCTCTTTTCACTTTACGAATCTTTTTAAAAAGAAACTCTTAAAAAAATAAGAATAAAAAAGAAAATAAAAAATAAAGAGATTAAAAAAAGAATTTAGGAAAATAACGAAATAAAATGAAAATAGTTAGAATGGTCTTCCCCCGCCACACCGCGTACCAGTCCCCGTCCGCCCCACCCACCCCAGCCTCAGACGACCCGACCGGCGACCATCCCGCGGCCCCGCCCCGCGCCTCGCTTGGCTATAAACACCCGCCCCCTCTCACACCCCACCGGCCACCGCGGCACGGCAGCCGAAAGCCACCCGAATTCACGCCCGAGCAAGCGAGCCAACGCCAAGGTGAGAACACGAACACGAGAAAAGCTAGCTCTCGGATCTGTGGCGCTGAATTGCGTTGCGTGAAGCGAACGCTGGTGAACGGTAAAGCTGATTGCTTTATTGCTGTGTGTGTGTTCCAGGGGTGAGTTGAGTAGAGGAGGATGAGCACCATGGCCATGGCATCGTCGTCGCTGAACCCGAACGCGCCGCTCTTCATCCCGGCGGCGTACCGGCAGGTGGAGGACTTCTCGCCCGAGTGGTGGGAGCTCGTCAAGACCACCGCCTGGTTCCGCGACCACTGGTTCCGCCAGCACCAGCTCCACGAGGAGGAGTACGCCGCCGCGCTCGCCCTCCCCGACGACGTCGACGTCGCGGCGCTCCTCCCCGACGACTCCTTCGACCTCCTCGACATGGTCGACACCGACGACCTCTTCTACGCCCCCGACCACCACCACCACCAGAAACCAGCGTCCGTGTTCGGCGGTGACGCGGACGCGGTGCTCAGGACGCTGAGCCTCGACTCGCCGAGGGCCGTCGGCGCGGGGACGCCGCGTGCTCTGCGGGAGCAGCAGCGGATGTACGCTGACAAGCCGTTGCAGTACGTCGGCGCCAACGGCGGCGCACTCCGCGTCATCCACCAGCCCCGCTAGAGCCTTCTTGGCGAGCGACGATGGCTGCTGCCGCTTCTGTGTAGTGTAACCTTCGAGTCTAGTCTGTTTCTGTGCATACAACTAAAAGAGAGAGGGCATGCAGAATCAAAGGCGCCTAGTGCTCTCTTCGTTGCTTCTTGTGTTCAGTTCAGGTCGATCGATCTGTGTTAGAAAAAAAGCAAGCAAAAGAAAAAAACATGGCGTGTTGTAGAATCATGTACTACTCCTCTCTTTGTTCATGTTGGATATAAGATGGCAAGCAGTCTAATGTTAGAACTCTTCACCAGGTGCTTCTTCTTCCTTCATCTTTATCCTGTGTTTGAAAAGTGTGCACTGATTCCGAGTCTGAAAATGTCTTCTCCGACTGTGATGGTGGTGATTTTTCTTGACTGACTTCTCCCTTTGACAATGTCATCAGAGATTAATCACAAGCAGTTGATCAAGAAAGATGGTGCGATTGATTTGGATCACCAGTTCTTGGGAGAAGATGGTGATGAGTAATGAGTGATGGTGCACAAGGAGGTATGAGTATCATCGAGTCTCTGAAAGACGGCAGTGCGTAGCTGTTCAAAAGGGAATTGAAAGCTCCATTGGATAGATCATGTGCCGGCATTTCAAGCAAATGACTGCTCTAGAAATTACCCTTGAAGGAGCAAGCTGTATGTATAATGAATAAGAAGTAGATGCTAGACGGAAACTGCTCCAAAATTGATCTCCGCAGGATGGAATTCTCCGTAGGTATTGATTATCGGATTTCACTCTGCCTAAGGTTGCCTTGCCTATTTCAGGTCTCTTCACTCTGCCTCACTTTATTCAAATTTTCCTTCATCTTTTATCAAATGCAGATGGCACTGAGTTGTTAAGATGCTACATGGAGCCAAGCAGCAGCACAAGCTACTTCCAGATGTCCTTTTTGAATGGCTAGCGGTCTGCATCTACGGAGAAGAAAAACAAAAATAGAATCGAGCGTTCAAAGTATTATGGAAATAGAAGTCATATAAAGTACTGATGAACCACTGAATTTCGCCTACTTGACAATGCCACAAAGCTAAAATGATAATAAACAAGAAACCAGTGACTGCCACAATTGCATTGTCATGTTATCACCAATGCTAACTATACTAATTATGGTGTGGCACGCCGACAGACCTATATGACTAGTGAAATATTTGTTTCGGTTTCACCTACTCCATATAGAGGCCAAAATTTTTGTGGGCGCGGAAAATGTATTTGTAAAACAGAACAAGAATGTCAGATGGCATAGAACCAAGTATAGCACATTTCCTTGATGTTCCTCGTCTAGGTCTGTTGGGCAGAACTCTAAGTTCAAGAATTTTTGGAATTACATATTTCTAACTTAGAAATTGGTTGAGTTGAAGTTAGCATCAAAAGTGTTTGAATGAGCTATTTTATTTCTATTTTAATTTAAAAATAGAGATTTAAACTATTTTATTTTAACCTACAAACTCAAAATCTGATATAAAATTAAGATCTAAAACCCTACCAAACAAGATCTAAAATAGGATTCCATAACAAGGATATGACACCTCGAAAAGGAAATGAAAAGGAAATGCCTTAAGCTTTCCAAGCATCGGCATGGGCATAATGATGCTTGCAAGGCACTGGCACTAGCTAACCACTCCCTGCAACTCTTGACACAATCTCAGAGAAGATATGGCACATGGCCATGCCGACGCTTATGTCTTCTCTCCACCCAATCAAGAACACTATTTTATGACATGCAAGTAATCACAACCATTCCACCACTTGTCATTCCACCCATCGCAAGAACATCACCTTGAGGCACCACATCATAAGCAAACTCTAGGGGTGACATGATTAGCATCTCATGATTACTTTGCTGGCCATACAATGATGAGCAGTTTAATTTAACAAAACCTCAAAATGGGCTGAACAAAAAGTCCCCCTCTCGCTATGTAACCAAGCATATAAATAAGCACAGGCAACCAGGGTACTTAACACAATACTCTGCGGTTACTCGGCAGCTACATTAACAGGACGATAGTTAGGCAGTATATTTGGCTGTTTAAGCAATAAGGATGGGCTAATCGACACCGCAGTACTTTCAGGCTTATATTTGTTTGTAGAACAGGACATATGCTTGGTCATGCAAGACCTCGTTCACACCAACAGGCTTGACAGTATCATCATCGAATCGGAGCCACTGCCCACTGGAATGCTTGGCATGAGCAGTGTAATGCCCCCTGCACGGGTCCCTCCCATGATGAGTGATGGTTCCAACAAGCTCATATCTTCTACCCTGCATACAATGAAGACGAACTGTTAGATCAAGTGATCCAGGAGTAATCAAGAAACAACTGTAATGTCGTTTTCATCTGTGTTAAGGTCACATAAATTTGCACCACACACTGTCACCCTAAGAAATGCTGATGGCTGTACAAACTTAATACATGCTTAAAGATACAGATCCTAAATGTCCAACGATTAGGGCAAAGAAAGCAAATAGAGAGATAAAACAAAACATGCCTGCACATGCAAACCATCGACCAAATAGAAATATAACAACAAATATTTGAGAAGACATTTATAAAAGCATATCTGGCAAATTATCACCTCCGATGACGGTGAGGTCAGCAGATCCCGACTAAGAACAAGTTGGAGAGGGAAGTGGAGTGGCTTATAGACTTTGGTACTTCCATGGTTTCCATAACTGAACCTCTTCAAGTGCAGTATCATTATCTTTGAAAGTGTGTGTATCTTGAATGATTTTCTAGCCGTCACCAAACCAGCCTGCAAGATCAAGTTTGATACATTGTAATTACAGTAAGGTAATAACTGCATCCATTTTACGAAAGAAGAGTTATTATGGCACTGAAGATAAATAAGATGTAGAGAAGTATAATTCAACATAACTTCAACTTGTAGCAACTTCAGGTGAAGACAAACAATCAAACAGAAAAAAGGGTAACTGACAAGGCATATACCCAGCTCTTTGTAAGAAAAATGTAAATATTCACATCTTCAAGAGAAAGGAAACCAACCAAAATTAAGGCATTCTGAAAATGCATCAAAAGATAAAAACAAATCAGATGCTGCCTTTGACGATTTGGACCTCACAAGCAGTCTCATAAGCAAATGCATTGCATGTAAAATTCATTGGCGTTATTGCAAAAGGGACACTGTCACCTCTATGTCAAATAACACTCAAATCAATGTAACCAATCCACAAAAGATCATAAAATAACACTTAAAAGAACGAAAACACTTCACAAAATGGATGGTGTCACTTTTATCATGTGCACCAAAATTCAAAGTCAAATTGCTGATGCAAATTTCAACAAACTAGTTACCTTTCCAGCAGCTGTTCTGTATCCCTCCAAAGACTCAGGAGCAGAAAACAGATGAAGTGCGTCGTCAAGCGTCTGAACAGCATCGGGGAATATATCAAGATGGAGCAGCAGGAACGGCTGAACAGTGGCTGACGGTTTGTTACCTGACAGATGAAAGAATAGTAATCAATACACACGACACTAAGAGGGTTGACACGAAACCACAGAAGTGGGCTTACTCAAGCATAGGTTTCACCCTATGGTCAATAATATATCCAACAATGCTTAATCGTGACATCATATTCCAGTGGAGGAAATAACAAGTGTTTGCATGGAACTCTTTTACCTTACAGGTTTCATATAGGAGCAGTCCTCAGACCATAATATGGAAGAACTAATCAATATATGACCTTAATGAGATGATTAATTTATGAGTGGCAATATACGTTCATTATCCGCTAAAGTTCAATGGCAAAGACATCAACGATGCAGAATTGTGGCAACATTGATAAGCAAGCTTACATGACACATGAATATTTCTAGATTTTTATTAATTCTAGTAAAGATCCAACACAAGCAGGTACTTTTTTTATTTACAACACTTATGGATGATCTTAAAACCTCATTTATTGTACAAGCTAATGGCCCTGATCAGGTTGGGCATAGGCTAAAAAAGCATTGACAACATGGGCATCAGGGGCAAAAGGTGATAAAAATGTGATCAACAGGTAAAGTTGTTTAACAAACATTAAACAGCCTGATAAAGCAGTAGAGTGACCTGGATTACAAAATAATTTCTAAAATTATTTTCATGGGAACATCACAAAAACATAATAAATCAAGCACAACTTTCCACAAAAGTGATGAACAAATCTTTTGAAGAGACATATCCAGTTCATTATGTGTTTTTTTTACAAACAAGTGTATTATCCTCCGGGCAAAAAATTTACCTGCAGCTTTCACAACACTCTGTAGCTGACCTCCAAAAATAGCACTTAGCTCAGAGGGAACAAAACTCTGAGTTCTAATTATTGAAGATTTGTTCTTTCGTCCAACTGTCTCCCAAGCATCATCATCAGCAGAAGAAACAACCATACCCTCCTTTGAATTTGAACCATTGCCATTAAGCTTCAACAGTTCATCATGCATTCTATCCATGGCAAAACTTAAAAACTCTTGAGCATCTTCTTGCCTGCAGAAGCATACCATCACAAACTGAAACAAGAAGCTTCATTGCGAGAGAGGTAACAATTTATACTGGGCATTTACAGATACGCAAAAAGAAGTCGACAGATAACAGCATGCACACTGTCTATACATGATGTAATGCAGAGAACTACTTTGTCTGGATAAACTTGATAACAAAGACAATGGCCATGGTCGGTACATGATTCGCCGGTAGACCCCAACCCAGCAGCTTCAAAATACGGCATTGTTCAGGAGCCTTTGAAAATGATCATATGACCATTATTGTAAGCATCCGTTCTGACTTTAATATGCTTAATTTGGTTCCCCATAGAGAACAATCAAGATATGATAGCACTAACAGGATCAGCTAAACATGTAGCGATGTGTGCTAATCCAAATCTTGCTAATTGGTAGACTTGATCAGATCAAAAAGCCTTGACAGAAAAGAATGATTGGTCGATTGCAATACTCAGCTAGCAGCCACAATAGCCAAACTATCAGCACCCACAACTTAATGAGTATTACTTCCTCACAAGAAAAGGCATGCCCAAGAACAGCACCAGCCAGCACTTACCTTGGCCGAGCAGATGTTCCAGCTGGCACATCTGGAGTAAAATTTCTGAGAACACGATCAAACATGGCAGGATTCAATGGTTTTGCAGCAACCATAACAGCCTTCTCATTTTTCTTCATAACTGACTCGTCAAGCACATCAAATTGAGAGATGAACTCAACAAATGCATTCAGAGTTGGGTAGCCAACCTAAAATGAAAGAACTAGTCAGAACAAAGGCAACGGAATAAGCACCAAAATTACAAACTGATTTTCTTAGGTAGCAGTACCTTAGGTATACTTCGATTCCTCAGGTCCTGTAAAAGTTGGACAAAAGGCGAGCACGAAAGCAACGCCTGCAAAGTCGCATTTAGGAAGCAAATATTTCCTGTGTTCTTCAAACCATGAGGAAGCAAGGGCATGTTCAGAGAGGCTTTCTTATTTAAGCTTGTGACTGCCTCATCTGCTGGAGCTGCAACGATAGGTGTATCAACAAATAGGCTTCCATTTTCGGTTATTTCCTTATCCAAATTGCTGCTTTGAGTGCATTTGATTGACGCTGCAAGTGGTGCTGTACTGCTGATGTTTTTGACAGGCACAACTGATGGAACCACAGCCCCAGTCTCCTTTACATTCTCAAAGACGCCATTATTAGGAGAAACATTGGTTATGGGGCATCCATTGGTCAGCAATTGTCCACCATTTGGTAAGCTTGATCTTACAGTTTCCTTTGTATTGCTGCACGCAGTCTCCTTGACAATCACTCCATCCTGGCCATCGGTTGATTTTGCAGGAAGAACAACACCTCTAATAATAGGACTTGACACTTTCTGTAAACTTAGCACTGAAAGATTCAGTGAGCCAAACTGGATCTCGGGTAGTTCCCATGTTTTCCTCACACTTTTAGTAGGACTTTCGGTTTCGGGAGGATGACCCTGGAACAACTTAGTCTCGTCCTCCGTAAACGACCCAAATAGCAAGACCTGCATTACACACATAAGCAACTATAACAAGGCAGGATTACTAGGACAACTTTGATTGTTAACATAAATCGTGTCCCATCAAAGCAACTACTATGTATCAAAATATCTGTATTAGGGAAATTTTAGTTTCAACTTCGAATTACACTTGAACTAACGCGATCATCCCACAAAGGCACATACTCCGCATACCCAAAAGCAACGACATTTTAAGCACCGATCAACTACTTAAAATAGAGTCGATAATGTATGACCCATGCAATCTAGTACCGCGGGTATGCTTCACACACACGTAGTAGCATTAAATCAGCAGGTCTAGTACTCCAAAACCCCAGCAATCAACTCCAGTCGCACCCCAACCATCAACCACCCCGCACGCTTTAATGCGCCACGCCATGGGAGCAGGACGAGAAGTATAGACAGTTAAACCACGCAACTGCAACGCGCAGCCGATGCCAATGCAAGCACATGGGCGGACGGATTGATGGATATACCTTGTCGCCGCCGCCGCCGCCGCCGCTCATCTCGGCTGCGGTGAGGAAACCAAGTGCTGGACGCCGGAACCGGCCTCTCGGGGGACCTCTTGGGTGCTCTGCTGCGACCAGGGCCAGAGGAAGCCGAGGCGGCAGGTGGGAGACATCAAAGGATTCGGCGGCGGGCGGCGCCGAGGGGGTGGCCGCGCGACCGGCTGCACGGCGCGGCGCGGCGCGGAGGGAGGGGTCACTCGGCAGCTTGGCCGGCGTGTCGGGGGCCGAGGGGAGAAGCGGCGCGCGCGGCGGAGACGGGCGGAGACGAGGCGTAGGGTTTGGGGACTGGAGAGGGGAGGGAGGGGGGGTTGGGAGTTGGGACGGGAGGAAGGAGCCGGACCGCCGGTTGCTTGGGTTGGTGTATATGCTGGCGACTCGTGGGCTGGGCTGGGCTGGGCTCGGATTATTGGCTCGACGGGGTGGGCGCCTGCGGGAGTCGAATTGTTATTGTGTATTTTTCTTTTAAAAAAAAAGATAAATTCAAGATGTCATCAACACAACGATAATGAACATGGCAAATTAGTTAGTGGTAAATTATAGAATTTCAAAAAAAATGTTTTAAAAAAGATGAAATAATTGTGTTTTTAAAAATCGCACTTCCTTGTTTTTTTACATTGCGGATGGATGCAGTATTATACTAGTATTAGTGTTTGGGTAGATTTGTTTTTCTGAAGGTACGAGATCTGTATTAATTAGTAAGCATGCATGTAAAATTCATGTAAGTATAAAATTAAATTTGATAATGTTGCAAAGGTAGTCAAAACTTTTGACGAAAATATTGTATGGAAAATAGAGCAACCAAACCATCCCTTTTAGTAGACAAATGTCAAAGCCGAAAGCATCATTAATAAACAACAAACCGATGTAACCTAGGTACATATCTATTTACATTTCACCCAAGACGTGCTATGCAGTGACATGCATGTAAGAGAAAATGATTGGCGGGTAAGCCTGCTCCATAAATTAACTTATGTAAATAAGAATCAAATATAGTACTGAAAATCTGGATATCAAAGATGGAATATACATATCACCTTTCTATTTACCTTATAAATAGGCTTAATTTTATATACCAACATTTTAACATTTGTAAATTGCAATTACTTTCAGCCGACTTCACCGTATGTATATACAAAATCTATGAAGAGCTAATCCATGTTGCCGAATGAATATTTAAAATATCATACACAGCTATAAAAATAATTCTTAGTACTCACTCATGTGAAATATAGTAGAAAATTTGCCAGGAGAAATCCAAAAACGGAAAGTTTAGCTGATTAACTATGTGCATACACAATGAAAGTAGAACAACTTGTTTTTGCCGTGCGCCTGTGAGCTCGGTGTGCATGGGAATCCAAAAACGGAAAGTTTAGCTGATGATATTAGTCATGTAACCAAATGTGGGTGTGAGGGCCGCGTGCCGTGCGCCTGTGAGCTCGGTGTGCATCGGAATCCAAAAACAGAAAGTTTAGCTGATGATATTAGTCATGTAACCAAATGTGGGTGTGAGGGCCGCGAGCCGAGATGCAAGCACATTGCCGTGCGTCTGTTTGTTTCAATTTGTTTCCGATTTTTATTTATTTCTAAAAAATGGTTTTTGAGAAGTCAGAAGTCTATTTTTAGAAAATAAATTAGAAGCTGACAAGCTAGTTGAGTGTAACTTTTTTTTAAAAATAGTGTGATGAGAAGCTAAAAATTATTATAAAATACAACCGCTAAAATCTAAAAATAGCCTTTTAAAAAAAACAAAAATATAATTTTTCAGAAAAACCAAAAATAGAAATCGAAACAAACAGACATTGAGACATGCATGTACATGCGTTACCACGAACCTATTGATATGCATCGCAAAAACTATCTTACATAGTGGTCTCTATATTTGTTGCTTGCAATTCTATTTTCTGAAATTCGTTTTGGTTTTGTCTTTAGAACATCCAGGATCCTTGCTGGAAAAACACAACGAACTTAAATTTTTGTTTTGTTTTGGAACCTTCTTGATTCTTAAAATCGGAACTTTGAAACTTCTTCTTAAACATGCTATGTACTCGATTGGAAACATGAATCTTTACACAGGCTAACTCGTAAATTCAAGGCTGTCAAAGTCCTAAAAAGAAACCAGCTTGCCAACGTGAAATTTGGTCGAAGCTCTGTTGAAACATGAATTATGACCTTCAAAGAAGGAGCTTGATTTGAAATTTGAAAGTTGCATCAGCTAAAACATGATTCGTGAATGTTAAGTTAGGTGCTGATTGTTTTTGCTATGAGTTTTACAATTTAGATTTTGTAAAAAAGTTTTTTTTTCATCAGATTATGGATTATAAAATTTTATAGTATAATTTGGTTTGTGAATAGTAAGAATAAGCTTTTATATTAGAGCTGTTTGTTTTTATTTTTACTTTTAGGTTAGAATCCATAATTAAAATAAAAATAAATATGACCTAAGTATCTCGTTGACAATATCTATTAACAAGATTGTTAATGAGAATTAAGCATTATCTTTGATGGTTAGTAAGGTGGTTCTACCTCATACCCACTGGAGATGAAACATCATGTTTTCTCCTTATATATCTCACTAAGCAATATTATTTAGTGTTAGGTGACGTATGTGGTGATTTTATTAATCTCTAAGCTCTACATCTCCGGTGTTTAGTAAGTGTTGTGTGAGTGTGTGTATAGTGGTATGAGTGTGTATGTATACCCGTCAATTGTAGTTTAAAAAATACTGTTAAGAGTTCCAATGGTCACTGACATCCGGACCCATCTGCCAGAGAGACAAACTATATGATCGGTCCCACCTAACAGAGAGACAATTCGTCTCGTTACATACAGCAGAAGATTCCAACACGACCCTCTCCAGGCCAGACTCCAGTGCCCGCCGAACACGTGACTCCAGCCAATGAGAGCGCTCCACGTCACGCCGCAGCGGTTCGTATAAAAATCCCTCCACCCCACCGCCGGCGGCGGCGACCACCAGGTACCAGCCCACCGCGGCTGCACCCACCTCGAGGCCTCGAACAGCGAACTAGTCGCGAACCACCTCACCGATCCCCGAACCGCCCCTCCCATGGACGTCCGCCGCAGGTCCGCGGCGGCCGCTGCCAGGGACCCGCCTCGGCAGCCGCCGGCACCTGCTGCTGCGGCGCCGGCGCCGGCGGAGCCGACGAAGGAACTGGTCCTCCGGCCGCCGAATCTGGGCGTAGTCGCTGTGGCGATGGTGCTCTTCCTCGCGCCCTTCTCGTACCTCGCGTTCGTGCACTACCCCCTGGATGCCGATCTGCGGCGATCCATCCTCATCTGCGGTGCCATGAGCCTTGGCGGCTTCTTCGTCGCGCTTCGGTTCATCCCAGTCGCTGCCCGCTACCTCCTCCGCCGCCGTATGTTCGGCTACGACATCAACAAGAGGGGCTTGCCTCTGGGCGAAATTCAAGTGTGAGTGCGCAAGTACATTTTACAACAGGTGTTTTATGTGGTCTATGTTTTTACATTCCTGTTGCAGATGCGATTGCTCTAGGAGTAGATTTAACTCGATTACAGTGTTTGGCTTCAGGACCTAGGTTTTGCTGGTTTACTGTTGCAAATATTGCAGCTTCAGGGACGGGGATTTTAACTTTGAGGAACGAGGAATGGGAGCTTGTTACATTGGCACTTGTTAGTTGTTACGATTCATGGTGGGTACTAGGAATATGAATCACAGTACAACACTAACTGTCACTAGAAGTGGTTTCAGCTCGATCGAAGTCAATGCATTGGGGGTTAAACAGCATAGTTGCAGAAGCTAAACTAGCTGGTTTTGTTCGGTTCTAGTGCATGATTTGGAAATTATTGTTTAAAAAATATATTGTTTAAAAAAGGTGCATAATTTGGAAATTAGATGTTGCTCTTTGGTCTTTGCACAAAATATTTAGCAGGATCTGACTATAGATATAAACATGTTAGTTGGCATTCTTGTTTGTCTAAACGTTGTATTTGTTTTGCAGGCCTGAGGCACTAGGGCTTGTTGTTGGAATTGTCTACTTGGTCATTGCAATTCTATTTCAACATTTCAACTACGCAGCAGACTCCATGGTATGTTGCGACTAGCAATATTTTTGGCATTCACAAACTGTCTTATGTCCTGAAACACGCGTCACATATACTTTTGTTGACTTCTTGTTGCAGTGGCTTGTTGAATATAATGCAGCATTAGCATCAGTCTGCTTTATGATTCTTCTTGGATTTATTGATGATGTTCTTGATGTTCCATGGAGAGTGTATGTTGCTTGTTAGACTGTCTTTCAGTTCACTTAAATAGTGATGTGCTATCACTGTTGCATTGCTGATCAATTGATTTTGGAATTGCCTATATGGAAACAGGAAATTGCTGCTGCCCACAATTGCAGCACTTCCTTTGTTGATGGCATATGCTGGTGGTACTTCCATCATTATTCCAAAGCCTATAACCCATTATGTTGGAGTAGCAGTTTTGGAGCTAGGTATGTGCATAAGCTTAAAACATGTAAATGGCTTTTGAAGGTGAATATTTACTATTTGGTTGTTGCACAATGATGGTTTTTTTACTGTTGTTAAACAATCAGGAGATATTTTACTATAAAATACTATTGTGCAGTTATTTGCCATTAGCTCTTGATCATAACTCATAAGAATGTAATAGTCTGTGATTATGTGCATGAGCACCAGATTGTATCAAGTCTAGCGACTATCATGCTTACCTGTTGGTGCTGTTTTATTGTGTTCCTCATTTGTGGGCTGAGGTCCCCTGTAAGTCTCTAGCTTTTCCATTGTCCAAAATAAGCCCTCAACTTCGGATCTTGGTTCAAATGAGTCACTCCCCACAGGCCATGAAACTAAACTTTATGCTATTTTAAACAGAAGGCTTTTGCGAGATAGTGTTTAGAGTCTTTTGGAGATTTGTGAATTGTTGAGAAGTCAACTACGGTTGACTTCTTTATTGGGAACACAGATTCAACGCTTATGATCTCGTGCAAGTCTATCACTTATATTCGTAAGAGGCTCACAACTTGATTGTTCACATTTTGATTGTTTATGATATTTTGTGTCGATCGTGCATGATAATTTTTTAATAGTGTAAGGATGTTTTTTCCTTATTGGCGACAATGTTTTATGCTTGATGTGTGGATGTTGACTGCTAGACATACTAGATAATAATCTGCTTTCAGTGCTTGTTTTAGTGAACTTTTCTTTTAATTTTTCTATTGCACATTTACTTATTTGCTTTTGCTCATAAGATCTACTACGATCTCTACTCTGTAGATGAACCCTGTTTTATATTCTATAATCAGAAGCTATCATGTGCACTAACCTTTCGTTTCCTTCGGCATGCAGGTTCATTGTACAAGCTATTCATGCTCTTGTTAGCAGTCTTTTGTACAAACTCAATAAATATACATGCTGGCCTGAATGGTCTTGAAGTTGGGCAGACAGTTGTTATATCTGCTGCGGTATGAACAAAATATATTCCTTGTGAGAAGTACACGAATCTTGAATACCACCCATCTCCTGATAATGTATAACATTTTCCAGGTTTTGATACATAATGTAATGCGCATAGGATCTTCTAAAGACGTTGAAATCCAGCAAGCTCATGAATTCTCTATTTATCTTGTCCTGCCTTTCCTAACCACGTCATTAGCTCTGCTAGCCTTTAACTGGTAAGGACCTTGAGAAGCACACTAGATCTGTTCAAATGAGATCTTTTTTTGCCCTTTTTATTTTGAGAAAGCATCATGTGTACATGTATCCATCAGGTATCCTTCATCTGTTTTTGTTGGTGATACCTACACCTATTTTGCTGGAATGGCTTTGGCTGTGGTGGGAATTTTGGGACATTTCAGGTAAACATCCTCAATTATCTCCCACAAGCTTCGTTACTTTAATATTTATCAGTCAAGAATACCAAGTCAGCTCATTCTGCATTTGACTGTTTATGATGTGGAATGATATGCAACTAGAAGTCTGCTTTCTGCAGTCAACTGCTTCCTTGTTCAAGTCACATGTGCATAAAAGACTTTCCCCTATGTTTCTTTCTTCGTTTTTTGTTTTTTTCACTAATCTTTTTCTGCATCTGAATTAGTGAAGTGAGTAAAAGATTTACATGGGGAAAGCAGTTAGTTTTTTTCCTGGGAGAGGGGAGTTTGTTGTGGATTATATCCAGCTGATTACTGGATGTATTTTACATCTAGTTTCTAACATTTAGTATGTTGCTTGTTTATAACCTCCTGGGTTCATATCTTATAAATTTATATATTTTTATCACCTACCTGAGTAGGGTGGATGTGTGGGGTCGAAAAAACTATCTTGGCTGTGAACCCAAACTTGTGCAATACTTTTTATGTGCATCCATCTGACATGTATAGCATTAGCATATGCTAGTTGTACATACAGTTTGCTTTGCCCATTATTATTGATTGTAGCTACAGCTGATTAGTAACTCTTTTGAGTTTGCAGCGAGACGTTATTGCTCTTCTTTTTACCTCAAGTTCTCAATTTCTTGTGCTCAGTCCCACA
Organism: Phragmites australis; assembly: GCF_958298935.1. Lineage (NCBI taxonomy): Eukaryota > Viridiplantae > Streptophyta > Magnoliopsida > Poales > Poaceae > Phragmites > Phragmites australis. Next base: position 29,119,583 of record NC_084934.1, on the reverse strand, counting down.
GGTCCGGAGAAATCCTTTTCATTTCATTTCTTTATTTTTCACTTCATTGAGATACTTTCCTTTTTAGCTGATTAGGTCCTTGATATGCTTACACTTTGGATTGATGTCTTTATTTGCTACAGCTCTTTCACTTCGTTCCTTGCCCAAGACATAGGTTGCCGAGGTACTTTTGTATTGCTTTGACCTGGAACCATCAAGTAAACTTATTATAACATGATTCTTGACGAAGTTTCTCAAATGTGCTTCCATCCTAGGTTTGATCCTCAAACAGGTCTGTTGACTGGTACCAAAGATGGGAATCTAGTTAATATATTCCTTAGGCTATTTGGAAGATGCTCAGAGCAGGCCCTTTGCATAAGGCTCCTTATTTTTCAGGTAGATTCAAAACGCATTCTTGCTGCATACTACTATTTCACTTTGTTGCAAATTTGCTTCTTGAATCTTGACTTCCGCAGATCCTGTGAACTTGTTGACTCTGTGTTGATTATTCAGTTATGCTGCAAAGATGTCATCTTCATTGATATTAGCAAAATTCTTATTTGGAAACCAGACCAAGGGCTAAATTATTTTCTAGCAGCAACAACATTTAAGAAAGAACTAAGTTAAGTAGTCACTTAGGTTGACCTTGGTCAAATCAGAACTCGGCCCAACTATTGACAACCTTCTTGGAGCGCACATCAATCCAAATCAGCAGAGTTTTCTATTATATGTCGCTGACACTAGCTATGCGCTTGCCGAATATGGTGCTCTCACATATGGCGAAATTAACAGACTTTGGCTTAGATGTACCAAATGCGATCATGCAATACCAGTGTCAAGGGTTTTCGTGGTTCATGATAATATTGCATGGAATTAGCTGCTATTAACGCTCAACAGATGTCCCTAGTTATTGCACAGACATGCCAGGACTCAAAGAAACATCAACAATAATTATTTCAACTAGACTTGTGCTTTGGATAATTAGAATATCTGCATAGTGGGTGTTTTGAACTGGCCGGTCTTACGGAAGCAACTGCTAGAAATCTCAACTCGAATTCCCATACATGACGAGGTAGAAATCTCAACTCGAATTCCCATACATCGTCATGTTCAGTCACATGAACACTATGTTAATGTTTGGATACTAAGAACTAAGAAGAGCACGACCCTTTTTTCATTGACATTGTGCGTGCATTTTCATTTTGGGATAATAACCCCACGTCTTCATGTCTGGCAGGCTCTGTCATGCATATTCTGCTTCTGGCTAAGGTACATGCTTACCGGATGGTACAAATGATCACCTGCAAAAGATGTCTTCCAGTTGCTTCTAATGGCTGTTGTTTTCCTCGACATATATGTAGACTAACCGCCCAAATTTTCCAATACTGGTGAAAGAGCGTATTGCTATTCACGCAGTTGCTTCCTCTATCTTTAGTCTTGGGATTTGTCTCCTTTACCTTTTTGTGCTAACTGACTACAGTCTACAGTTTCTGATTTTGTAATTATGTACGATGGCATCAAGGAAGTTTGCTTTCCTGCAAGGTTATACGCCTGTAGTCTGTACGCCATTGTTTTTTAAAAAATCTTTTGAATTATAATGAGAATGTTTGTGTATATTTATGTATCACGAGTCCCATTTTTCTCTCGATGTCTCGACGGGATTTCAATTTTGTTTTACATTTTTTTCACCAGCGAAAAGACCTAAATTTGTGAAAATTCGTTGAAATTTCAGTTATTTTTCTTCTCTGCTTTATGAGTTTCGCATGTCAGTGAAAAGAAATTTTGGAATTAGATATTTTGTTCCTCTTTGAAAATTTCAAAATTCGTAAAATTAAAATTTAATCCTCTCGAGCATACGATCTATGCAACTCCGTTACAACCAGGTGTTTCGGGGAATATGAATATTAGCAGGTGATGTTTCGACCCGTCAAATACTATCTTTAGAAGCTTAATCAGAGTGGAGCTTTTAATCCCACGTCAAATACTGGGACTGCGCGTCTCGCGCCCGGCCACCCTTCCTTCCCTCCTCGATCGTGCGGCTGCACCACGGTTTCGCGCGCCAACGAGACCAACATGCTGAGCTCGTCGGCGTCGAGGCGGGAGGCCGCGGCGGCTAGGACGGCCAAGAGCGGCGAGCTCCCCAAGTCCGCGGCCATCTCCTGGAAGGACGTCGCGGCCACCGCCAAGAGCGGCGAGCTTTCCAAGGCGGTGGCTGCCGTCAGGGAGCCCGCGGCCGTGCACCAGGAGGGGTGGATGGTGCGCTACGGCCGGCGGAAGATCGGCAGGTCCTTCTTCCACACGCGCTACTTCGTGCTGGAGAGCAGGCTGCTCGCCTACTACAAGAAGAAGCCCAAGGACAACATGGTATTTGCTGCTTAATTGCCTTTGCCTTCGAAATTTCCATAGTCGCTTAGTTAGGGTTGTTCTTACGGGAATTTCGAACCTCCCAACAATTTCGATTTTGGATGCCCCAATGTGACAATGTGGGTTGCCAGCGACTACAATTTCAATTCGGTAACACGTTCAGCGCTCCGTGTTTCTGACCTGGGAGCCTGTCGTGTTTGCTGGTGGATCATCCATGCAAAGCAAAGTGGTGATCCGTTGAACATGATAATGTTATTCATATTTTGCCAGTTAATTATGTTTCAATAATGCTGATTAATTCATTTTTTAAGTTTGTGGTTTTGTAGATTTTCCCTTTTTTATCTGCCTTCTTGCTATACTATTTGCCATTTTCTTCTGAGATGAATTAATTCTGCATGATTTCCCAACATATTAAGCTTCGTTCTACCTAAATTCCAATAGCACAAAAGCCCCTTCTGATGTTTGATAACTTGGTGGAATTTGTGGATGTGCATCCAGGTGCCGCTCAAGTCTCTGCTAATAGATGGGAATTGCAGGGTGGAGGATAGAGGGCTCAAAACACATCATGGTCAAGTGAGTTTGCTCTCCACTTTCGTCTGTCAGCTTAAATTCTGAATGTAGTGTTCAATGATCATCTTGAATGTAGATCATACTGTATCATGAAAGCTTAATAGATGTTAGTTTTTTCCTTTTCTTTCTCTTGCAAAGAAAATGAAATATGCCATAAATATCTAACATATATGAGTCCCTCTTCATGTATGACTAACTGATTACAGGAAAAGGCCCACTCCCATTTCAGCTTTTATACTTGCAGGATCCAGCAACAACCAAGCAATTTAAAATTTAAACTGTTCTTTTTCAATGACTATAATAGGGTACAGCCGTACAGGCCTTTGGCTAATCTGCATGATGCATCTGACTAAGTGTTCCATGGACATGTGATTTTTCTACTCTCCTTGGCAACCACAGCTGGATTTTCATGTTGTTATTCTCATCTCTCCCTTGGATTTTTCTTTTCAGATGATTTACGTCCTGTGCATTTATAACCAGAAAGAAAAGGAGCATCAAATCACGGTTTGTTCTAACGCTTCAACCCTTGAACAGAACCACAATACTTCCTGATTTATCTAGCTTCAATTCACAAGTAAATTCAATTCACAGATGGGTGCATATGATATTGAAGATGCGCTGGCCTGGAAAAACAAGATAGAGCTCATCATTGTTCAGGTGTAGTAAGTCTGTTTTAACCAGTTTTTACAAATACGACACAATTGCTTTAAACATGTCTGAAAAAAGGCTTGAATTTAAACTGCCCTTTTCAATTTATTTTCAGATTGATTAAGAAGTATATGATACTGACATACTGTGTTAATTTGATAATTAAATAGCAGGCAGTATTGTTGTACAATACATCACAGTGTCAGGATGTGATATGTGCTATTTAGACCCCCTAGCTCATTGCACATAGGCATTTGATTACTGTCTTCACAAAATTTGCAGCTTGAATTAAGCTGAGCAGGCACTGAATGGACCACTAAGCACTCTATCTCAACTCATTTTGGATTGTAGAAAATATGCAAAATCAAGAGCAAAAAATTTGCATGTAGTTTTAACGCAACACATACTGTAACACTTTCTTGCAGCAACCAGACTCTATGACAGCTAAACACCATAAGGCGTTTGCTACAATGGACTTTGACATGGAACTTGGAGGGCAGTTTTCATTCTCGGATCGTGACAGTGCGTAAGTGGCATTCCACCTCTCAGAGTATCTTGCATGAGTGAGGCGTTTCACTGAATTGGCTACAAACTTTATTACTAATGTAGAGCTGAAGACGAAGAGGAACGCCCTACTTTGACTCGCAGGACAACTATAGGGAACGGTACGAAGTTACATTAACTAATCTATGTGAAGTAAAGTACTGATTCACAACACTTATTTTCATTTTTGCATGTTACAAAATTCACCATGTCATCTGTGGTGTTAGGTCCCCCCGATTCAATACATGATTGGACCAAAGAGGCTGAAATTGGTCTGTCCAATCAGAATGACCCCAATCAAGTTTACTCCAAGAAGAATTGGCGACTACTTAGATGCCAAAATGGCAAGTCTGTGTTCCTCTCCTTAGGTCATTAATCCTTGGAGGATTATTGGAAGTTGGGGTCGCTTACTGGTTTCTCATTAGCAGGATTGCGCATATTTGAAGAACTTCTGGAAGTTGAATACCTTGTATGTTCCATCTGTAACGCTTTTAAAAAAATTGTATAGCATCTGAAAATTCTGAAGCTGGGGACAACATATTACTTTGATGCCATGTAGGCAAGAAGCTGTAGCCGAGCTATGAGGGCTGTTGGTGTAGTGGAAGCCACATGTGAAGCCATATTTGGGATGGTGATGAGCATGGATGTAACAAGATATGAGTAAACGTCTCGTCCTTCAACTTTGATGCTTTCCTTTATACAAATATTGAACATTGACCTCGTTGATCTTTCTTCTCTATTTAGGTGGGACTGTAGCTTTCGCCACGGTAGTTTAGTTGAAGAGGTTGATGGTCACACTGCAATACTATATCATAGATTGCAGCTGCATTGGTGTCCAATGTAACTACAATTCTCACAGATTGACAAGTTCTCAACTTCTCATCATTTGCTTTTGCCTCCGATTGTTCTCAATGAACCTTCCATCTAAATGAACATGCAGGTTAGTCTGGCCTCGGGATCTATGCTATGTTCGGTATTGGCGGCGTAATGATGATGGAAGCTACGGTAAATTGTTGAATTGTTATTTTTTCCTGCCACCTTTATTGTCTATAGTGCCTTCTTTTTGACACTATGTCTACACACACAGTTGTGCTATTTCGATCTACAGAGCACTCAAACTGTAGCGGGCAGCGAGGATTTGTGAGGGCTTTTATTGAAAGTAATTTCCCATGGGCCCATATTAAGTTCTGCATCCACCTTTACAAGACACTACACATAAACAAAAATGTCAATTTTGATTCCTTTTCTTTTTCTGAAATTTGTCCTAGTTCAGGTGGAGGGTTCAAGATTTGTCCTCTCAAGTATCGCAATGGAAGACCCCGTACTCAGGTTCAACACCTTATGCAGATTGACCTGAAGGGATGGGTCCTGAATTACTCTCCTTCCTTTCAGTATCATTCTTTGCTGCAGATACTGAATTGTGTTGCTGGTACAGAAATATTGTTTTTCTTATGCCATAACAATTGACAACTTCATATTTAGTACACAAGAACAAATTAAGTTTGTTAAATTGACCACTCGGTCCTATTGTCCCACCAATTCATTCTGGTCTTTATGGCTCTATTTACATTTACTCCCAGGGCTGCGTGAATATTTTGCACAAACAGATGATAAAATCCATATAACTCCAAGGATTCCTGCAATGGAGAGCATGGTTGATGCGGCTTCATCACAAAAGGATCAGAAGCTTCAAAAAGTTGACTCCAAGACTAAACCAGAAGATAAAGGACAAGCAGAAAATAAAAACATGGGAACGATTGATGAAGAATCGGATGAGGATGAGGAGTATCAAGTTCCTCAAGCTAATATAGAGGTGTTAAATGACCTTGACCACATTATGAGCAAACAATTCATGAACGCTTAACTTCCTACAGGTTTTACATGTTTTCTCGCTTCATACTAAACCTTGATCAAAACCCATCTACAGGATTGCCCTAATAAGTCTGACAATGAAGCTAAACACACAGGTTTGATTTCCTTTTTCATTATATTCCTGCTTTCTCTTATCTGTCGATGTCAATTTCCAGGGCAGTTCTTCTTATTTTTTCTATAACCGCGGTAGCTGTGTCATTATGACAGATGAGTCTCCAGAAAATATAGATTTTTCTTGCTTTTCTGGGATTCTCCATCGTGATGCAGAAGAGAAAAGCCGCAACTGTTGGACAGTACCAGATAGCAAGATTTTTAAAGTTCGTAGCAAGAACTTCCCGCATGACAAATCAAAGGTCTAAATCTTCCAATTTGTGTTTTATTACTTTTCAAGCATGTCAGATAATATCAAGAATCTTAACATGCTAATATCCAAGTTACAGATACCTGCAGCAAGTTATCTCATGGAGCTTGCAGCCATTGACTGGTTTAAGGACACCAAGCGTATGGATAATGTTGCCAGGCAACAAAGTTGTGTTGCTCAGGTAACCAAAAGGCTGGCCTACTTTCTTATTCTATTCTTTTACAGTTGCTGTTATTTTTGTAATTTTAATTTCAGTCTATTGCACTAATACTGCAAAACAATCACGATCCAACTTATAATACATAATTACTAATCATATGTGTTGCCAATTTCTATGGACAATGCATGTGGTTAGCTCAAAATATTTCTTGCTTGTCTGCATGAAGAGCTGCAGCTATCATAATTCAGTGCTTGTTGAGTTGTGCTCCAATTCTTTTCAAAAACAATTAGTAAAATGAGCACATTAAAGTAGATTGGCTTAATGCACAATGGTTTCTTCTTCTTTTTTTCTTCTCAAATCATCATCTGAATATGGCCACATCAGAATTCATGTTCGCTTCTGTTTGAAGTAGTATAGAATCAAATCCTATCCTCATTCCCCTTTCTTTTACTGCTTTTATAGGTTGCTGCCAAGAAAGGGATGCATACATTTGTTGCCAACATACAGGTAAGTTGGTATTCCTTAAGAATTTTTTTCAATCTTTATATATCCATTTGAAATATTTTGGTGACGTTTTTCCTCTTGTAGATTCCTGGATCAACTCATTATAGCCTGGTCATGTATTTTGTCACGAGTTCCTTGAAAAAGGGATCATTACTGCAGCGCTTCTTTGATGGTGATGATGACTTCCGCAATAGCAGACTGAAGCTTTTACCATCCGTACCTAAGGTCTTTTCTCACACGGTAGTTATGTAGGGTGCAAAAGTAGTTTTGTATTCTTTGACTTCAAAAAGGAAAAAAATTCTTCAGGGCTCTTGGATAGTGCGGCAGAGTGTTGGCAGCACCCCTTGTTTGCTGGGAAAGGCTGTTGATTGTAGCTACGTACGAGGTCCTGGCTATCTGGAGGTAAGTCATATAACGTTATACTTGAAATATTTCCAATACATTGCTTATGCTTTCATCCTTGTTTTGTGTAAAAAGGTTAATCGAGGTGATATGTGTAGGCTAATCCAAATAGTCTGGGTGTTACAGTTAGAAGTGACATGTCTTGGTCATTTGTGAATAAGGCAATGCATCTCAGCGTGTTGTTTTTGCAGGTGGACATTGACATTGGTTCTTCTGCAGTAGCAAATGGAGTTTTGGGCCTGGTGTTTGGTGTTGTCACAACATTAGTGGTTGATATGGCTTTCCTAATACAGGTAAGACACTCCCCCAAATAAATGGCCTTTTTCTACCTCGTTAATCTTTTTTTACACGGCCTGATGAACTTTTGTTTTCACTGAATAATAATAATAATACATTTCAATCTTTCATGGATCTTGGTAAGACAAAAAGAATCTGTCCCTATCAAAGAACAGATTTTCTCCTATCGATGTCTCATGTATGCATGGATCTCACTTCTGATTGCTAGTCTGCTATTACTTGTACCTTTAGGCAAACACATATGATGAGCTCCCGGAGCAAGTTATAGGCGCAGCTCGGCTGGCTCATGTGGAACCGGCTACAGCAGTAGTTCCTGACCTTGAAAACAACATTGACAGCAACAAAGATAACAACAGCAGCAGCAACGACGATAACAACAACACTACGTCCTCGGAGGATGATTTGTCAAAGAAAACCAACTGATTTGGCCTTTCTTTGAGGACTTGGATAAGCAACACATATTATTTGATTCTTTTTCTCTCTCTTTGTAAGCTCCATTCGTTCTCAAGTACTGCACCAACTTGCAGTCTGGCAGTTGATCTCCACGAGCTCCTATAATTGGGTTCATAACTGGAGACATCAATCTTTTCCTTTACAGTTCATTCTTAAACTCTCTTTTTTCTTTTCTTTTCAGTCCAGTTCTGGAGGCGATTCAGTGTACATGTTAGCAGAGTCATACTCTCTGATGAATACGCTCGACTGTCTAACTACAGTATCTGTCATGGATCGCATGCCAATTCAAACCAGCAGAGTGGCACACACCAAAGGGGGAAATATAAAATGGTCAACAGACACCTTCTTCGTGCGATTCAAAGGGGAAAAAAGCTACATCTATCATCTATGTCTATTGACAGCTTACACACGGAGCAACTGTACAGAAAAGAACATTAACAGAGCGATTTGATTCGGGGGAAAAGGAAATATAAAATGATCAACAACGGTTATCGTTGGTCTTGGCTTGTGCGTACCCAAGGAGAGTGAGACGCACTCTCACAATGCAGGTATCTTCCTCGAAGGACCAGCCCGATTCGTCGTAGACATACCCAGGCATTCTCAAGAAGTGGCCGTGGGATTGTCCTGCCACAAACACATTGGTATCTGCCTCAACCCAAAAGAAAAAAAGAGGAAAAAATCTAGTTCAGAACAAGAGAAAAGTGCTGGTCAAACTTTTAGCAGCAGCAAGGCACCAGGGAGAAAAAAAGGCCTTACATGCATCGCAAAACTCATAGCCGCCAGCTAAACCTTTGACATGGAACTGGTAACTCACGGTCAACGACTTCTTCAGTCCCGTCGTTGAGTCAAGGCTCAAAAAGAGCATCACGTCGTTGTGATTGCGAGAGCCAAAGTGATTTCTATGCAGGTAGATGGACCTGCAAGCACAGGTACACACCCAAAGGTAGTTAGAGGAGAGAGCCTTTTGAAAGTTCATTTTCACTCGCTGTGTGTGTGTGTGTGTGTGTGTGTGTGTGTGTGTGTGTGTGTGTGTGTGAGAGAGAGAGAGAGAGAGAGAGAGAGAGAGAGAGAGAGAGAGAGAGAGAGAGAGAGAGAGAGAGAGAGAGAGAGAGAGAGAGAGAGAGAGAGAGCATATATACCAGCGACATCCAGCAGCATCAAACTCTTCCCGACGAAAACAATGACGCTCTATGGTAGAAAAGTTTCTGACGGTCCATGTATGGTCATGGTTAACATGCCTATGGTGCACCAGGAGAGACTCTTTCTTCACTCGGAAGAACGAAACTCTCAGCAGCTTGATCCCCAGTGTGCAGCTTCCATCGATCAGGAAGCCGTTGGAAGGGTCCATGAATGTGTCGGAAGCAATGAAATCCTTGAAGCCCCACTTGCCATCACGGTCGGCAAAAGCGTTGATAGCTTGCAACGCAGAATTTACAAGGTGATGGCAATCAGAAACACTTATATATCCGGAAATTTGCAGTGAAATATGATGGCAAGCAGGAATTCAGGAATAATCTGATGCACTTACCAGATCGTGGCCAGTCCTGACGGCCGTCGCTTTGATTGAAGAGAGTGATTACATATGTCAGCCTTACTTCTGCATCTGGCTGTGGCTGGCCACACGGAACATCTCTTAGACGATGCAGTCTCACGCTGACGCTTGTCTCATCATAAGAACACGATAATTCCCTGCAACGCAGTTTAGTTAACAATTAACATTCATTAATGAACTGGTACGAGAATCAAAACGCAGCGTCAGTGAAATAATACTCTTTGTCTTAAACTGAGATCATACCATTCCAGACCCTTTGCCTTAAACTGAGATCGAAAGTTTTCATCCTCCCGATAGGATGACAGGCCTTCAACTCGCCAGATGTAGTCAAAGGAACCATTGTCTTCCATGCATGACCATTGAAATCAAGAGCAGGTAAGTATTTCCCTCTCAAAAAGCAAAACATATCTTTTTTTCCCATTCTTTCTTTCAATGCCATGCATGGCGCAGCGACTGACTGAATATATTCGTAGCATCTAAACTGCAGAAGATCGAAGGCGTATATATATACCTGTGTCATCTTGAGCCCCATGATTTGCTGCTGCGTGGTATTCTTCTACGGGGATACCAACCACTTCACCAGAACTGTTCGCTACAGTTCCTATTACCACGTAACCATTGAGTGCTCTGAGCAGTTCATGAAGTTGTGGATTAACATCTGCCGACCTACAAATTAAAGTTACAAAATAGCATCACCAACGATGGCCACGTACGTCTGTCGGAGTCTCGATGGATCGGAGTAGCTACCGCTCTTGCGTAGTCGGGTGATGATGGCTCGAAGCAGCAGCGCCCATTATTGACGATCTCCTCGATGCCTTCCCTTTTCTTCTTCTTCTCGATCAAACGAAACCTAGCTATGAATCGTCGATGCCTCCGTTTCCGTCCTGATATCCCCGGCCAGGGGGCAACGTTGCATTGCGAGCGCCCAAGTTCGTTTACAGTTCGTCTCTCCTTTTCCGTATCGGTCCATGCATGTTGCGTCGTTGCGCAGCTGCTGGAACTGTGTTCGAGCCCATGCATGTTACGCCTCTCTCTCTCCCCATTGAAGAGATTCTACTTGAACAAATTCAATGATACGGATATGTCGAGATTAATCTGTTATTAGCTAAAGTGCTCATGTGTTGTAACAAAAATACAAATATTAGACGTAATAACATCAGTCATAAACTCTAAGGTATGAAGATATTTGATTTCAGATAGGATCCGAAAAAGGATAAGTAGATTGTCCATTATTTTTCCTCCTAGTTTTTTTATTTATTTTTATTAGTAAAATAAGTCCTATATCTGTGGCCGGTAACGAGGTAGAGAGGCTGGAGGACGATGGTGGATAACAAAAGTAGATAAATTATTCAAATTTTAGAGATTTTATTAGATAAGAGGAGAGTAGAAGAAAATATGATATGAGAACTAACTCGTGGTTTATATAGTAGAGATTTTCGAGCAATTGGTCACAGTCATTTATCCTTGTACATCGAATAAATTGATGATTTGTTATTGAAAAGGTTGACCTTTTAATTCTAATGTCGCTCATGTCAATAAACTATGGAGTCATCTAAGTCAATAATTATAGATCAGAGTGAAAAGTAAGCGAAATCACTCCTTCACCATGCCAAAAAAAATCAATTGGTACATCAAGCAAACGTTTCGGAGCAAGACCGTTCTGTTGATTGGGCCGGTCCCAGTTGGCCCACTTTCACATCCTCTAACATTGCTAAAGCAATGTCACCGATGAACAGTAGCGGTGATATTAACCCTTTGTCAATCGTTAGATCTGAAGCAGATGTACCTAATTATTTGCTACAGTAAAGTAATATACAGTAAAATCGCTATAGTATTATGCTACAGTAGAATCGTTCTAGGTAAATAATGTCATGTTACTGTTTATCCAGAGTTAAATCAATGTTCATTCTGATGATATTGCTTCGTAATATCAGAGGATACGAGTCCCTCAGGTTGGGGGCAAATCCTCTCTCAGTCTCTCTCTCGAAGGGGAAAAAAATCAGATTGAGGGCAATTATCTTGTTTTTTCTAGGGTTTGCAGGTTAGGGCAAAAAAGAACTCTTTCTTCAAGGTTTTGCATGCGAGGATGAATTCGGAGAAGGAGCAGGAGACTGAGGTACTGTTTTTTTTTTTTCTTTCTCCCTCCTGCCCCCGTCGTTTCATCTCAGTATTCCCCTTGGTCGGCGTCGTGTAACCTGATGATGATGCTTCGTTTCCAGGACGCTCATGCCGTGGGGAGGTGCCCGAACTGCGGCTACGGCGCAAGGCTGAAGAAGGTGGTGCCGTCAAGACGCCGGCAAGGCCCCGCGGAAGGAGACTGCGTAAGACATTAAAAAAAGTCCCCTTTTTTAGAGTATTTCGTGAGTGCCGGGCTACCTGCTGCCCCTAGTTCTGCACCATTGTAGTTGAGACCGTTACCAGGGGGAGTGAAATTTTGAGAGGGAAAACAAGTAGCAAGAACAAGAAAATGCCTATGACCTAACTAGTAAATCATGTTTCAACGAACTAGTAACTCAAGAGCAGGGCTCAGGGTTTCCTTCTAAAGCTCTTCCTGATTCTTCTTTTTAAACAATTTGACTAGTTTACCCATACTTTCTGTTGGGATTGTTGGATGATGTTTAGCTTGCATAAGTATGTGTTGATATGCCCATCGCTGATGGTTTATGATAATTGTTGATATATAAGTTTTGTGGGATATTTAGGTCAGGTAGCCTTTTATATTGATCATACGCAAAATCCCTTATGCAATACAGATTTTGCATTATCGTCCGTTGAACCAAATAGAATATTTACTTATGCTATTCTCTTTTCAGTATGTAGGGTTATGAATCCTATTTATTTTCAATTATAATATTTTTGTTTCCTGGGAGTGTTAGACAATCCTGATTTTGTTGTAGAGCGTTTCCACTATAACCAGGTAAAGATGATTCTTGTTTAGATGTGTTTTGACTTGTTCATTGAGCGAACTGGATCAAATATCTCCTTTTCTAATGTATATGGTCTCCAATTGCAAATGTAAGTCCTTATAAACTGGTGCACCGGAATTAAGGTGATTGATAAGATGACCTTGTTGCCCCTCAATCCTTACCATGGGGAAGCGGAGAGCCCATTTGTTAATTAGACTAGCATTTAAACAAGAGTGTAATATGAAGAAAAGAAAAGAAAAATGTGCCTCAAAATCGTAAAAGGATTTTATGTCTGGAACAAAGATGAAGATGCTAAAAGAACTCATATTTGCAATTTGAGGTAGTACGTTATATATAAGGCCTGTTAAAGTTTATGCATGTGGTGTTATTTGGACTTGAATGACGGCATTTGCTATTTTTATGCAGATTTCTCTATTGATGCGTGCTTTAGCAGTTGTTGCGATGTTAATCTGGTTAATTAATTGTGTGACAAAGATGTATATTAATCTTGGACCTGAAAGGCGATGGATCTTCTACTTCGTGGTGATAGAGGGCATAGCTGTTATGGTTGGAGGTGGTCTGTTTCTATTTTGGAATACTGATGATGAAGATTAAACGTATTTCTTATTTCAACTTAGGCCATATTTGGAATGCAGGAGTTTTTCCCGGTTTTTGCAGGAACCGAATTCCTACATGCAACGTAGGCCCTTATTGTCTTAATGTATGTATTTTGCTATTTGGTAAGGTGTTGTATAGGAACAGTGCACTTTGATAAGTCATGGTTCAACTTATGGTGTTTATGTGAATGTTGCTATCCATAAGATTTAGTTCCTCTGAATGTTGACAGATGGCATTCCTGTTGTTGGAACCGCATGTTAATGTGGGGATGTATGCAAATGTGTGCATCAGCCTTGCGGCCTCGGTAGCGTCTGCATTGTTATGCAGCGCGGAAGATGGTTACCTTCGAAATATTGAGTAATGTTGCTTTCTTGAGAGGCAAAATTAGTATGGTTTCATGCAACATGTATACTGAATAGCCTCCAAAATTGAAGAAGTGAAAGAAAAAGAATTAAAGAATGAACTATAATGGAAAAGGAAAAGATTGATGTCTGATGTCCTGAGCTCAGCAGTTATAGGAGCTCGTGGAGTTCACCTACCAGACAGCGAGGTGGTGCAGCACTTGAGAATGAATGGAGCTAGAAGAAAGATTTACCCCCTTTTTTGCGCTAACCTGCAACCATTTTTTTTGGACTGTAGAATGAGAATCCCCAGCCTGATTTTTTTGTTCTTTCTTTCTGGCGAGAGGAATTGAATTGTTCCCAACCTGATTTTTTTTTTGTGTGCTTCTGGATGCCTGCGTGGAAGCGAGACCGGGACGTACAAAGACAAATAAGAGCTGTAGACCGTGACCAATTGCTCTCCCGAAATAACAGATTAATCTCGACATATACGTATCATTGAATTTGTACGAGTAGAATCTCTTCAAAGGAGAGAGAGAGAGAGAGAGAGAGAGAGAGAGAGAGAGAGAGAGAGAGAGAGAGAGAGAGAGAGAGAGAGAGAGAGAGAGAGAGAGAGAGACGTACTGTAAACGAACTTGGGCGACGTTGCCCCCTGGGGAAATTAACGTACTTATATCAGGACGGAAACGGAAACGGAAGCGTCGATTCATAGCTAGGTTTCGCCGATCTTCCTTGTTGTGGTCATGGACGCCGCGGAAAGCCCGTCGATCGCCGCACCAACGGCAGACAGGTAATCTTCGCTGGTACTGCATGCCCTCTACCACCATTCTCTCTCTATCCAGCGACTCGAGAAGCACCATGTACCTTTTGTCGCTCGTCCGTTTTGTGTTTGTTCTCTGTTCCGGTGGCAACTGAAAAACAGAAGAAAACACTGGAGAAAAGCTAAAGATAACTTTCAACTGCAGCCGCCCATAACAGTTTGTTCTTCACTTATTACCAGCGTAACCTTACCTTCCACTTTGCAGGTTTTCTGAAAGAACGGACCACGCTAGCGAATTAACCAACTCCAATGCTCAAGAGAAAAGAACAAGCAGCACAGGTAATGAATAGTATGAGATTCCATTATCTGCCAACTTTCCGTTATCCATTGCCATATATTATTTCGTCCAGTTACAAGCTAGCTTGTGTCATGTGTGCAGCAGAAAATTATTTCTTCATTTTGGTAACAAAAACTCGTTTCTGATTCAATAATACAAGTATTTTTTTGCTATTTGATCAGTAATAGGTCTTCCTCCTTTGCAAAATACTACTTTAGCCCTTCTAATTGGCTGAACACCTTATATTATTGATCAGTTTAGCAGTGTTATTTCAGACACACTAAATAAGAACGCTTTGCTAAACTTAATATTTAGTTACTGTTCAAGCAATAGGAGCATATTAGTTGTTTGCGGTTGTCTGACAGATGCCAAAAAAAAATTGAAAGGAAACAGATGCTATTTCTATTTGTACAGTAAAAGTTAAAAACACAAAAGAAAAAAATGAATAACTCACCAGAGAATAATTTTTATAACGAGGCAATGACGTCCTACTGTACAAGGAGGCAATGTATCAATCACTTGATATTGGCTCTACGTGCCCCCTAAAATCAAGACAGACACCACAAAAATAAATCCGAACCACATATCTCTTAATCCTATTCTATAGCTTATATGGATGCTTAATAGCCACGAAATCGCATCAGATGGCTGCTTATTTTATCGTTAGTTGTTATGCTCTTTTGTCTGTTTGAACTTGTTGTCAGTGAACTTAGGCTTTGAATATTTCCCCTACCTCAGTATGTTCTGTTACGTTCAAGTTTGATCTCTATGCCTTAGGTTCCGTTGATGTAAACACTCTGGTTGTACTGGTGAATGTCGTTATTTCATAATGGAAATCGGTCTTCCCGCGTTCGAAAAGATGGCTGCTTATTTGTTTCTCTTATGGACATGACATGATTTTCTAACTACTGTGTTTTTTCTTGTATAATCATATCAGGACTGGAGCATTCTTGTGAAGCTATACAGAATCTTCCTTCGTTTGATTTCATTTGGACAATTGAAGGGTTCTCACTACTGCCCAAGCTTGGGCGCCATTTTTCCGAGACGTTTGACGCAATGAACCTCACGTGGTATAGTTTTATCCTCACATAAACACCATGTTCCATTTCACATGCATAGGTTTTGGGCTGGCATCAAGACCTAATCCGCTTTGGTTGTCAACCAAAATGCAAGTGCCGTGTGATGCACTTTCACACTCACTGACGCCGCCATTTGTATGCATGTTTATAACCTTGGACAGGGGATTGTTTCTGGTGCCGTGGCTTCGCAGGGATCGAAGACACCTTAGCTTGACCCTATACCCGGAAGATGGATCTCGCGATGTTGAAAAACTGGGTGATCTTAGAGTGTCGTACAGAATCACATTGTTCAACCAGGGCTGCGGCGAGGACAAGGTCTACAGAGATACAGGTACTGCTCGTTTCTTTCCTGCCCTGGCACAACAACGCATAACGCATCTGATCTTTCTTCAGAAACAACATGCATCTGATCGGAATGTAATTTTTTTCGCGGTACTAACCTCGAAGAGGCTGCGTGTGTTGATCTTATACAGTTGATGGCGTCTTTGCTCGTCGCCTGGATCGCAAATTGCAGAGCATCCAACTTGTCAGTTTGGATATATTTCTTGACCCTTCATACGGCTTCCTTGTCGATGAAACTTGTGCATTTGGGGTTGAGATCCTGGATGTTGCTCGTACACGTCGCCGAAGGCTGCCTGCAAGCGACACCGGCCCGTTTAGATGGACGATTCAGGGACTTTCGAAAAAACCACCTTTCATTTTTGAAAAGTTCGGTGCTTGTGGCTACGACTGGTAAGTGATGCTGCTGATACAATGTTACATTCTTTTTTGTTACATTCAGAGGCTTCCAATGTTGATGGAACATCGTGCTGATACCGAGTATTACAGGTCAAAAATTTTAATCATGAGGACATGCATGGCATGTATGATGTTTTTTCAGATTGTTAATATACTGGCCATAACCTTTATCGATTGGTATTTTGTTTTCCTCAGGATTATCTTTGCTTTAGTTGGCAGATCCCATTCTTTGGGGTCGGAGGGTCTGCATATATACGTAGGCCTATCCTCGTCCCATATCTTGTGCCAATTGTTTGGGCGGTTCAGGATCCGCCTCATCAACCAGCTTACTGGGAACCATATTGACAAGTCATGTGAGCATATTTTTTTCTCGCATGTCCGTGCATCTTTCTCTCTGATCCCAGCAATGGCTTGTGAATGAATGTTTTGGCGTTCTGATCGAGTATCCTTTGATGAGCTTTTTTACCTGTGCAGACTGCGGTTTATTCCATTCAGGTAAGTTCCACGGATGTGCTGGTGTGGTACCATTACGGGTATTTCATGATGAAGAAGCAGGCTTTCTTATCAGAGGTTGCTGCGTTGTGGAAGTGGAAGTGACTGTCCTTTCCAAAAGGCCGGAGCAGCAAGTAATGAATTTTTACCTTGGGTGAGTCTTTTGGCATTAGCTCCTCCTCCTCCTTTTTTTGCTCCAATGCCAAGTTGCAATATTCTCTACTTTTGCATGAATCTGACATGGTATTTGTTGCATGCTGCTGCGCTTGTGCTTTGTACCAGTGCCGGAGAAACAGGTTTAACCATCCAAGAAGAAAACGCGTACCACAACCCATTCGCGTGGGACATGTCGCCTTACTGGAGGATCTTAAAAAAGAACCCAGGTTTTGACATCACGGATTTGCTTTTGAAGCATAGATATACATCCATAGATGGTCATCCGCTGCACTGATTGCTGGACTCGTGTCTCTTTTATTATTTTTCTTTTTTTTTTTTGCAAGAAGAGTAGATATTGCAGAAATACAAACGAGAGGACATGTAAACGGTTGGCTTTTCACTGGTCATGCAAAATTATGTCCATGCATGAATTTTGAAGTCTGCTCGTTTTTATATCTTTTTAAGAGAATAGAAGCACCGCTAGCTCTATTTCAGTGTGATGTCCATTCTGCCAGGTTGAGAAGAGAATAGAAGCACAGAGAGGACAATTGATTTTTTTCCTTTTTTTTTCTTTTGTGTTGAGGCAGATACCAATGTGTTGGTTGCAGGACAATCCCACGCCCATTTCTTGAACCGTTGTTGATCATTTTATATTTCCCCCGAATCAAATCGCTCTGTTAATTTTTTTTATACAGTTGCTCCCTGTGTAAACTGTCAATATGCATAGATGTAGCTTTTTTCCCCTTTGAATCGCACGAAGAAGGTGTCTGTTGACCATTTTATATTTCCCCCTTTGGTGTTGTCAGGCCACCATGTTGTCAGGCCAGCTTCGAGATGAGTCAGTAAAGAGTGGGGGAGAGACTAATCCTAGAATGCTCAGGCAGACATAAGCTGGCATGTAGCAGTCAAATTCTTGAATTGGATCATCATAATTTGCAGTTTTCCAATATTTCAGCTCCTCCCACTTCCTTCTCCAGATACTTTTATGCCACTTCTTGATGTTGATTACCTCTTTGGCATGACTGCCATCAAGATGTGTCACGTCAGAGTATTCAACTAGAGCATAGTCATCACAAAAAAAAACTGAAGAACCTTAGCTCTCTGACCACCAACAAGACCTACAGATTGATCCGAAGTGTGCAACCCACTGACATGAGAAGTCCAACCATTAACAGTATCCCACTCGACGTGTGGTCTTATTTCGATCCTCACTGAAACAACCAAGTCCTCCTTTTCTCTGAATACGAACACAATGTAGCTGTCATCGCTTCTAGTGGGGACATGAATAATGACACCAAACATCCATCGATATTCAATCAACACATCAGCTGTGTCATAGATCTGAAACTCTCTGAAACTATAGCCAATGGGATACAATGGTCGGACCCTTTTTCTCTCCACCAAAATGTTGCCAACAAATTCATTAGACCTTGGCTTGACCAAAACCATATCCTCGCTGATTCTGACGTCCGCATCCATTATTTTCAACCACTTCCACTATGTTTCCAATCTCCAGAAAAGATGGCATTGTCTGTGGAGTTGAAATCTCACCAAACTGCATCCACTCTTTTACATCTCCTATTAGTGAAGAGACTGTCTCCAGTTGACTCCTAAACCAAGACGTGTGTAACTCCACTGGTAGTGCCATTCTGATGAAGCAAACGGGTGATAGGAAGATTTGGCTCCATCAGGTAGAGGGTTCTAAGCTAGAGATTTCGATTGCAATTTCAGAATCCGAACAACCTAGTTCACCATAGCACGAGAGTAGTTGTCAATCGCGGCGAATTCTCAGCGTGATAGGGTGGCGAGCTGGGGCGGAGAGTGTCGAGGTCTCCGGAGAAGCCGAACGCGCGCCGCAGCGCAGCGATCACGCGACGGTGGCGTCGCGCTCGCCGCGCCGGCCTAATTCCGCCGCGAACATTTTGGTCCCAGTCGTTCGTATACGTTGTCCCGTTAATTCATATGCATTGTTCTGCTAGTTTATGTTAACACGCTTTTTACAGCACGGGCGTCTGATTTTGCGCTTCATGTGAACACAATGATGACGGCAGGGTTTGGGCTCTGGGATATGTCTGTTACCGAGCTTAAAGGAGATTGGCGGGCGCTAGGCTGGGCTAGCAGAAGAGGTGGCAATAGGGACACCGCCGATCACGGGAGGCAAAGGACGACCAATGAGCGGTGCCAAGGCGGGAAGCCAAGTTAACGCGGTGGAAGCGACAGACAGATCCGGTGGAGGCATCGTGGAGGCCGATGCCTGTCGTGCATCTGATCAAGAAGAAAGAAGATGAACATGCAATGGAAATCGAAGAGATATGATCCACCCATCTCACCTTAACGCAGTCCTTGTTTGTGCCTTTTCATTATTTTCCTTTTCATTCTTTTTTTGTTAGTATTTGGATCTTTTCTCTTTCCACTCCTCTCATTTTCTTTGTTTCTCTCTCTGTCCTTTTTAATTTTTCCAATTCACAAATTATTTGAATTATTATAATTATTCTAATAAGATCTTGACCAAAAAAAACATCATACGTACACCAGAGAGAAACTACAGACTTACGTACATTTTTTCCATCATACATAATACAATTGGGCTCATGTTGATCTAAAAGGCGCGTACACACACTATAAATTCAGCCTACAGCATCAGTCTCTTCTCAGCATGCTTGAACAGCTCCTTCAGAGACGACTTCACCTCGTCATCAGCAAACACAAACTGCACTGCGTCCTGAGCTAGCTGAAACAGCTCAGACTTGCAGAGACCTACCAAAAGCATGCACTAGATTTAGTGTACAGACTTCAGAGAGAGTCAGCTCGCAGGTTAAGTTTGAATGTGAACTAGATCCGCTATTTAAATGTTGGGAATTCGTTAAATGTTTTTATTTTACTTCTGTACAAGAAGAGTACATACCAAAAGTGGCTGCAACGAGGTAATACTCATTTGAGAGGCTTGTTGAAAACAGGCCACAGTCATCTGTGCACAGGGACAAAGGGTGCTTTGCATTATAGAGGTCATCTGCACAAATTCAGCATAACAAAATGTTGAAGTGCTGAGATGATGATTCTCGGTATGGATTTTAAGTTCTGTATTTTTATGGACTAACCGAAGTGATGTAGCTCTAGAGAAGGAGCACCTCCAGTCATAACATTAGAAGTTAAACATATCTCGACCTGCATAATTTTATTGTGGAGGTAAGCATACTTACAAGTCACACCTTAATGACCAGAGTCTACAGGTATGAAAGTGGTAGCAAGAAGTTCACCGGAATCTTTAGTGACCTGAGCTTCTTCCATTCTTCATCACTGAGGCAGCAGACATGACCCAGCCTCTGAGGGCAGAAGTCCAGCACTGCTTGGATTTCCTTCCTGTTTGCTACCTATTGTCACTAAGTTTTTATCTCATTGGTCAAATAATATAAGGCAAGATTTGCACATGATGCTGCTAGCAAATAATGATCAAGAAGGAAAGAGTGGTTTGGAAATTGTTGAAATATATTTCCAGACCTCTCCACAGTGAATTGTGATGGGGATTCCTAGCTCTTTAGCATGTTGTAGGGCAGGCAAGTATGTTTCCCTTCATAAATATTGCAAATGCCAATGAATATTAGCACATAAACATTTAGCACGTTTTCACCTAGTTTAAGCCAGATACAAAGTACTTTTTACCATTCCCCCACAACTGGATTGCCAGAGAGATCAATGCCAATGACACCTTGGTCCTTCATTTCCATGGCTAAATTAACCTGACCAAGGGAAAGAAATTATTTGTGCAGATTCTCAATATGGGCTTATGTTTGATCAGAATATCAGCTGGTGTGGAAAATTTTAACATACAGTATCCAATGCCGCTAAAGTTGTCTCACGGCGGTCAATACTGAGGAGGAGCCTAACATATATCTTCTTTTTCATCATGTCACCACCCAACTCAATCGTAGGTGTACAAGTTAATGTTTCATTTGTTCTGAAGTTAGAATCAAATAAAACAACATCAACAGCTTTAACTGCTTTCAGGCCTTTAATAACAGCATTCATGTAAGACCGCTTGGTCATCCCTTTGGCTTCGTTTTTCTAGATGATATGTGAGCAAAAAGAACAACACGGAATCAGTCACATTATTGCTGCATAGACTCACAAAACTGTAAATCAATATGCAACAAAATATTCAAAAGTAGCACCTTAGGTGTCGTTCTTATTTCCAAATATACAACATTCTCTGCAGCAAAATCTTCCACAACCTGTTAATTTGTCTTGGTCAATGGACTGAGCAACTGAAATGTGCTAGTACGTAAAAATGCAATCTTCTATTTCTAATTACAAATATACCTCTTTAGCGATCCTTGTTACTGTATCATGGTCAGTTGTAAGTATATGATACAAATCAAAAAGCTTGAAACATTCAGGGAGAGATCTACCATCTGTTTAAGAATTTCAAAAGCCACAGTTTAGAAGCATCCACACAACTCAGGACTCAAGAACCTTGCTATAATAGTAAACATAAGAATCAATAATTCATCTGATAGATTGTTCGAAAGTGAGATCAATGGTTAAAATTTCTGAGATGTGAAACTGAGATAATATCTTTGATATGATTTATAGTAGGTAGCTGCATTAGAAAAAAAAAATTGTAAGAAAATCTTCCACTTACTCTTCATGATCACATCCTTAACATCTTCGAAGACAATAACTCCTTTGTCACCTAGTTGTTTTGCAAGTTCTCTGTTCAACAAAAGTTCAGAATGTCTGAACATAGAAAGACCAAGTTTGTTCTCCACTAGACATGTCAACTTTTTATGTGAATAAAGATAATAAGATGTCGGGGCAGCATTGTTAAAACTTAAAATACACAAGAAGAATACTGCCAAGAAATGCTACAGAGAATAATCATAGAATTTTTACATGATACATAAGCAGTTACTACATCTTAAACCATGGTAGTAAAATTGGTACTGAGTCTTAACAGTACAAACCTATTATTAACCCACAAATCAAAGGCGGTTTACATAGCTAAGGAGCATCTATCAGAGTATCACAGTACGCATAAGTTTAATGTAGGAATACTGTAGTGTTGTGGTACACTCCACCTTTTATTCAAAGTGCAATATGTGATAAATGGATAGGTGCCAAAAGAGTAATTATCGGATCCCCAGATGCAGCTCGTTTAGACCAAATAAATAGATAGGGCCTAGAACTATATATTCAAACTAGAAAAGGAATAAATAGATGGGAATATTCTGAACTAGCATTGCCAGTCACTGTAGGATCTGAACATACTGTTAAAGAAATAGGAAAAGGGAAACAGATCATCTCTGAAGTAAACATATATTGCCTCGGTTGATTTAGCCAACTAGGTAACACAACATACATTTCTTGACGCAATAAGGTCTCGGTTGATTTAGCCAACTAGATAACACAACATACATTTTCAGACCTATCTTCCAGTAGCTCCTGATAAGTAATAAGGTCATTTTCGCGGAGGCCAAGTCATTTTTGATTTGTGGACCGAAAGCTCCATTAGAAAAACTGTCAAAACAGGCAAAGATTCTCACCTCCATGAGAACTCACACTAACATAATGCCACGCACCCGTTTTTTGCACACTGCTACTGTACATGCCCTGTTCTTACTACCTGACCATACTTCCTAAAATTCCAATTCTCTACAATCTCACAATTTACAATCCTGATAAAGTCTAGATTTCCGTGCACGGACTCAGATTTGTTCGCTCGAAAACAAAATCAGATTTGAATCACCAAGCTCCTAACAAGTTCCTCTCCCAAACTTGTGTCACAAAGTCACAATTACGGAGTAATCTTGGAATTGGAACAGATGCTGCCCAAGGATGCACCATACCGTCCCAGACTTGAATCGAGCTGCTCTAGCATCGAATCACGAAACCGTGGCTACCGAAGGCTAGAATCAAGAACCGGGAGGCCGGGGATGAAGAAGAGATGAGAGGGGAGAGTATGGGGCGGTGCTGAGTACTGACAGGAGGGTGGAGTTGCGGACGGAGCCGTTGAGGTGGGCGTGGAGCTCCACCTTGGGGAGCGCGACGCACCACTCCCTCATCTCCTTCTCCGCAGCCACCTTCCTCTCTGTGTCCATGGCGGCGGCTTCTTGCTTCGGCCGCAGTGCTCTGTGCTCGTCTTCTATGCTTGCTCAGCTTGGCAGCTTGCTCAAGCCTTGGAGGATGGGACGGGCGCAAAGCACGAGCGATAAGCAGGCAGATTATATAACCAGTCTTCTGTTCAGGGTCAGGAGGATTGATTTCTTGGGCAGCTGCTTCCCCATGGGTAGAAATAATTTTCTTTTTCATTTTTCACTGTCCTAAGAGTGTGTTTCGATATATATTTTTAGGGTAAAGTGTGTTTCGATATTATTAGGTGAGATAGATCCAAAACCTTGTATCAGTATAAATTTGAGCTGGATCATAAAAATTGCTACAGCGGTCTCTGTCGGTAATATGCGCAAAAATCTAATTCCAGATTCTATACAAAAGCATATTTTACAATATATAACCAATGAACATACTTCTAACCCTAACAGCAAGTAACAGTACCAAAAATCCATCAGTTTCATCAAGAAGTCACAGTCGGGTTGATGAAGGGATGAAGTTGACGGTGTGTCGATTCGCTGCCGTGCAGATCGTAGATGAAGCAGTGCAGAGCGGTCGCGCAGGTGCGCTGCTCAGAAACCTTATTGTCGTCCCTTGTGCGGGCTTCACGACGGCAGAGACTCAGAGATACCGCTCACCCTCCAACCTTATGCACGGCCAGGAGAAGGGCCAGCGAGATCCGACAGCACAGCACACAAGACAGTGATATGGATGGGTGGAGAATAAAATGTGGAGTAAAGAGATGTGTTCCCAAAAGCCTGGATATCTCCAGAATTTATAGGAAAATGGCTGCCCTCCTGGAGCCGTTTTCTCTTATAAAATGCTCACTAATTGCTGCCTCCATAACTAACCAATTACCCTCAGAATTAAGGCATTGATCGCGATTAAAACGGCTGATTATGACATTGATCACAATTAAAAAGGGAGAGCAGCAAAAGAGCTTGCAATTTTGTGCTGTCACGCATCCATTCACGCGAAAAATACGCGAATACACGCGCGCGCTTGTGAATATAGCAAAGTATACTCCCTCTTTCTCATTTTCTCTATTTCAAAGAGGCCAAAGAACTCAAGTATTTAAATTGATCTATATCGCCTTACCTGGCAATACGGGACTAAACCTTCTTTATTTACATTCTCATAAATAGGTTTTAAAAAGGCCACATTCCAACAGTATCACCCACCAAAAAGATCACATAAGGATCTCTTTTGAAGTAGGGATTTGGAGCCAAATCCTTATATTTAACAAGTTGACACTTTTTAAAAAACTATTTCCAAAATGGACCCTCGCCAAAACTAACTATTTCTACTTTGTCCGCACTAGCCTTTGGAGGCACTGAGTTACAACGTCTCAGCAACAACGCTGGTGCTGAGTTACGAACTGAGCCAAATTGGCATGATTCTCACTAAAATTGAAAACACCTCTGGTGCGTTCAGTGGCGGACCCAGGGCCCGGCGACCCTGGGCGCCCGCCCGGGCTCCGTCCCAGCCCACCTCTGTATATCTATATAGGCTATGAAGAAATTCGTAATTTGGGCTGATTAAATTTTGGGCAAAGTCTAGCCCGTATGGGCACGGCCTGCGCTCAGCCCAGGCTCCCTGAAATTCCTGAGTCCGCCACTGGGTGCGTTCACCCTGGGCACCAGAGCGGTTGGAGCAGACCTGAGGGGGCGAGGGTCCATTTTTAAATAGTTTTTTAAAAGGGTCAAATTGTGCAAAAAAAAACCAAATCCTTGATACAAATTTGAACTAAATCCATAATATTTTAAAAAAACACTTGATTCCCTCTAGAATCTATGAGTATGAAAGATCTCAGCTCGAAAAAGATTACTGTGTTAAGTAGGAGTAGAAGATAATTTGAGTGGAAGTACTCCTCTGTCGTTATTGCAGGGCAAAGGTGAAATTTGGGAAAAAGCTACTGCTTGATTGGCTTTATGTGCACACCCTTCCAAGGCTAATGAGGAGCGCGACGCAACTGAAAGCTCTGCACATTCAGAAATCCACCTCAAATAGAGCCTTCAAAGAACCGACCTTTTTCAGAAAAAAAGAAAATAGATCACTTCTTCTGTTCTACAGTTCTTCTCTTAAAGTTGTATACAGTGAAACTTTGCAGTTTTAATAGATTTTTGCAATTGAATTTACCATGTGCCCGTCAATGCAAAGTGCAATTGTTGATTTGTGTTCCTCTATAGATGAGTAGATACTAGAACAACAGCTGTAACTTTCAGGCTCAGAAGTCTGAACTCTGAACTGTACTTAGTAGGTTTTGAGTTTTGACAATACTAAACATGTCGTTTGTTCTCACTCTCCTTGGTCAGATCAGGCGATTGTGTCCCCTCTTATTGAAAACTGATTGAATATTGACAGATAGCATGCACTTGGCGTCACCTGAAAAACATGTAAGATGGATCTGGCATAAAGGAAATCAGAATCTGAACAGACTGGTTTGTAATCTGCTTTAGTTTGAGTAGACAGAACCTTGCATTGTTTCATAGAATTTTTATAGCATGAAGCATTTCAAGATCAGAGAGGTACATGAGCAGTCAGTCAGTAATTGAGTAGCAAGAGCAACTGTTACTGCATTACTGGGGAGTGGGGACAGGGGAGAGGGGACAAATGCTGCTCAGTCATGGCAACAATAGTATCTGACTATTCTGAAGCCCTGCATCTGCATGTGAAAGGCTTAATGCAGAGTTTGTTTCTCAAAATTATTTGCATCAGATAGCAAGATAAGAATCTCTCCTGACCAGGTGCCAACGACGTATCCATCCATTAGAACAGGTAGATCAAATAAAAACTGCACGATTGCATATGGCACTTTGATCTACTAAAGAACGCAGAAATATTTCCGCGGATTTGGCAAGGTTGTCATCTGAATACTAGTCTAACTGTCACGCCTGATCACGAGATCAGGCTCTCAATTAAAAAGAAAAAGAAATCAAACCCTGACAGCACGAAGATCTTCTCCAGCCTTTGCCTCCAATCCTAGTCAGGTTGAGCAGAGCAATGCCAAGAACGCAAGTTGTAAAGCTCCTACCTGACCTTGTTATACACGAAAGATTCCTCAGAGGCTCAGAGCGTATCCCGCGAGTCACGGCCTGAGAGATCTTCGAGGATTTTAAAGTAGCCAAGAACAATGGCATCTCGAGTACAATAAGCAATCATCGCCGGTAGAAATGAAAATGAGTATCAATGAGTAGTTCTGGATTATTATTTAAATTTTTTTATTAATTAGGTGGAAGTGAATCTCTAGTTTATTTTTTTAGTTTTAGATCAACCCAAATGATAAAAAAAAATACAAAACTTGCATCCCTAATCGCCAGTTTCCTGTCTTATGAGTGAGTATAACGGAGCAGACATACCTGCGAACGGAGCACCTGCTCTTGTTGCTTCTGCGAACCCCCCATGCAAGATTAGTCCAAGCCAAAATACAATGCTTAAGTGCCTTTTAATCTAGAGGTGTAATAATGCTAGCCAGATTCTGGTCCATCGGTTCTTCATTTTTTTTTAAAAAAAAAGAGTTTTAATCCAACACCATTCGACGAACAGGATCCTGACGTAAAGCACCGAATCAACAAATTTTTGGCTCTTCATTGTGACAACCCATAGCTTGTTTGGGTGTCCATTTCCATCATTGTCTCAAGAGTCGTCACCTGTCCGTTTCCATGTACCCTCGACGTTGATGTTGGTGCAGCTACAGCATGACTTGGCATGGTGTGTACCAATGATCAAAGCAGAGGCTGAAAAGAACGTGAACTTCTTTTCGACTTAAGCATTGTATTTTGCTGCGATGCTGTATAAAATTGATTGTCTGCACTGCAAATGCCCGAAAATTGGCCTGGCTACAGAGTTTACTTACCAGAAGAGGAGAAACACTCCTCTCAAAAAAAAGAAAAAAAAAAGAGGAGAAACACAGCCGAGGTCATTTCAGATCCACCAGAGAAGCAGGGATAAGATGGTTTTCGGTTCACGAATGAATCATCACCTGGTCCCAGCCTCTAGCTCCTAGCTCTTCCCCCGCCTGCAGCTGCCGGGGGCTTGTGCAGAAGATATCCGCTTCCGGAGGTTTGAGTTACTTCTGTGATATTTATTGTCGAAAGGATTGAGTTACTGTGCTATCATACTTAGTCACCTCGTGAGACTTATATGTCTTGAATGGGCATGACTTTCTCTCTTTCACCGAACTAAATTGGGCATCATACTAGGAGGCTGAGAGGAACGAGTAGTTAAGTGACCATCTGTCGCTTTGTTTGGAGGTTGCTAGTACCAGCTTAGGCTTAAAAAAGGGACTGGTCTTCAATACATGGACTCTGGTGCTTGAGGGTAAATCTCATAGAAAAGTCTGGCAGAAAAGTTGTTTGGAGTGTCTCGGTATGATTCGCTCTCCGCTTGCAACGGTTGGAGGCTGAGCATATCGTGTGGGCGAAGCTGTACAACCTCTGCAGAGTGTAAACCTATTTGAATAACCGTGTCCACGGTCATGAACATGCGACAGTAGTAACCGTTTTGACTAGACTCTTAGCGCGTGTGTCTTGACGAGTGAGTGTGTGGACTAGATTTCCGTGTGATGAGGTTCCTGGCTCATTTTGCTAGAAGCTGTGTAGTACTGGAGGTACAACAGATATGATAATAGGGACTTTGAAGCGAGGTGTAGTCTCTCCAAGGACCGAAAACTCCCAGATATAGTCTGTTACCTGATTTAAACTATTCAAAACTGTTTTCAAATCAATCTAGATAATACAAAGGAACACTTGCATAAAAACTACTTTACGCTTAAAACTAAACCGTAAAGTCTTATCCTTATTTTATCCCTTATGCATCTATCAAACACTTTGAAGTAATGTATGACTTACTAAGTACTTTTCGTACTCATTCTTGTTGTCATTCAGATGAAAAAACTGATGCTGATTTCGCGGGAGGTGAAGACGAGGATGAAGAGTAGTCCTAAAAGTCTCGTTCGCACTCTTGCTGCTTGTAGCTTGGGCTTTTGCTTTCTGTTGTGTTTCATTGGCTGTTAGATCAGGTTTGTAATATATGGATCAGTTTTGTAACCTTTTGTACTTTGAACCATAATTTTTATGTACGAAGTTTGACTGTGATACTACTGTGTTATACTGTGCGTATCAGCTTCTTTATTCAGGGACTGATACAAGAGGTAAACGAGATCCCGAGTTCGGGGTCTTATAGCTTGTTAGGGAAGACGAGGAACGAAGGGGTACATGCCTTGGGGCTACAATCTAAGGATTTGACCGGCCCAACACTGTGCCGCTATATATTAGAGGAGAAAAAGCCCATGCAATGGTCAATAATTGGAATCGATCACCTTTTGGCCCTCTCGCCTCGACGCGGCACTCGCTCTCTCTTATCTCTCACCTCTGCAAAGTGTCACGGGCAAAGCCTATAGTGCCGCTAGCCATCGGAGTGCCAAGGTCGGAGAGGCTACAGAGGGTGGTGTGTTGGGCTCCAGCGCCGTGCGCAGGCGCATTCCATTGGAAGGAACGAGTGATGGGCTGGAGGTTAGAGCCTGGAGGAGCCGAGCTGCTCGAGCAGCCATGGAAGAGGGACTGAGATGAGAGATCAGAAGCGGCTGGCCTCGTGCATGCACTGCCTGTAGGAACGGCACGCTCTTGCAAGCGCATGATCGTGACTCTGGAAGGTAGTTGAGGTCTTCTACTTACAAGTTTCATTTCAGTACATTACTAAGCAATGAGCATCTACCATCTATTTAGGGCCTGTTTGGAAGGCTCGATCCGCACCGGGATCTCAGCCTTTTCCCAGGGTGGGAAGCCCGCGAGGCAAGCTCCCCTGGGTTAGATGAACATGCCATTTGGTTGGCCCATTTCACAAGGTTTTGTAGCTTGATCTACGTGGTTTCCACGAGGGAACTATCCACGCCGGCCTAGGTCGAGATTGCTTCCCCATCCAAGTTGTGAGGCGCTCGACGTGAGCCTCTCCACCATGCTCTAAAGACGCAAGCCTCCGTCGTCGCTGTCGCCACACCTTCGACTCCTCCCCTAACTCCACCACCAGGCCCTGGCTCCTCCCCTGTGCCTCTATGTCTCCACCCCGCTGTGAGTCCTCTCCACCTCTCCATCTATTGCTCGCCAGCCAGTGTTTCCTATGATATTAATCCTTGTGAGGTTTAATTTATAGTGCAAATAGATTTCCTTGAGTGCAGTGGGTTTTATTAGAAATTAGATTGGTATGGGAAGGATTAAAGTATCTATTTTTCATGTAGTATACATGTATTCATGTTTTTTGCACTTCTGTCTTGAAAATGACTGCAAATACTGGGATAGGCGATACATGCTTCTCCCTTGACTTTGCAGTCTTGTGGTTAAGACCAGTGTTCTAGCTTAAAAATTGAATATGTAGGAGTCTAATTATTGGTGCCTTCTAGCAAGAGATACCTATTCATGGACAACAAATTCAGCACTTTTGGGGTCAATTGGCAACTGTTTTATGTGTGTTGTTTGTTTCCCTTGTGTGTTTATGGGCATGTACCTATGTCCATGTGTTTAACTAAACCTTTTTTAACTGATGTGTTTAGTATATGTTTATTTATGACTGAGTAGGTCCAAAATATGTTGGTTTGACCATAAATACAAAATGTGTATGTAGGTCTATGCTGATTTGACCATGAGTTGGCACATTCTGATAGTAACCCATATATCGATAGGTTTGAATGCAGGGTTACATGATGATATTTAAGTTTTCTCAGATTGTGTATTCATATGGTCGAGCCTTATGTTGCCAAAATGTTCAATCTTAAGCTTCTAGTTCTGCCTGTACCACTTATACTCGGCAGTTGGCACACAATTGGTTTTGCTGCTGAATATTGTATGTGTTCAATTTTGTGATTTATTACTTCCTTAAATACTTGATGTTCATGCGTGTACATGGGAGCTCACTACTTTCGTTGTATTTTAGTTTGTAGCACTTTGTAGTGGGCTGGTGGAAGCATTGGTCGATCTGAGAGACAAGAGAGAAAAAATTAAGGCTATTTTCTCTAATTAAGGTTGTTCAAGCAATCTCTTGAGTTCTGATACTTAATTTCTATTTATATGTTTCTACTCGTGAACTTGTATGCATGTTTGTTTGGATGTATATACTGGATGTTGGTGCGCGCATATTTTGTTTGAATTTTATTTTTGTACCCTGGGATTATGCAGCACTAGTGGAGTTGACTTGTCTAATTGGACTCATCCGTTTTCATGACCTTGGGATTATTGATTTTTCTGAATTTCCTTGGTTTTTTCTGATTTTTTGAGACCATTTTTGTTGCTCGGGATTTGTATCCCCTTGGTTTCCAAACAACAGCAGGAAATAAAAACCTAGATGGAAATATCCTCACGGAAACGAATTGTTCTCAAGATCCCTCTTGGGGATCTCTTTCCCTGGGATTCCCTCACTTACTTCCAAACATAGCCTCAATGTATGGGTGTATTGATTGCATAGCATGCTGAACCTTAAGGTTTTGAATATAAAAACATAGCTACAGATGTTCTCACACAATGCTTTGCACTCATTTAGAAAAGCTGTATTGTTTTAATAGGTTAAATGCTACTTCACCACTATACCATGTGGCTTGTGATTCCAAATGTAGGGAAAAACTAATGAACTTGAGTCATCCATTGATTCGATTGCTATGCAAATATCACTTGCATTTTTTAATGTTTTCCAGTTCACGTTGTTTTGGAACTCCACGATATAAGCAAGTACAACTAATTTATAATTGTTAAAGTAGCATTAGGTATACTTGTATTTAGTTGTATTGATATCGTAAAGTTAGTTGTTTGTATCCGTCCCACCTAAAATTTAAGGTTGGATCTGCCATTGCTCACGGGGATCCCCTCCTCCGACGGCAACAAGCTATTCACCATTAGGCCTCTGAACCCGTTGGCTCGACAAGCAGTCGCCGTCGTTGGAGCTGTACATCTCGTTTGGCATGACGTCGTCGCTCCGTCATGAGCAGGTGCGCGAGCTCGTGTGAAAGTACCTCAAGGCCGGTGTCCTCTTGCGACCGTGGGAGGAGCACAACGAAGTCACGTTGGCGGCCTCCATCCGCGAGGCGATCGACAAGGTGATGGCCTCAGACGAAGGGGCGGCGATGCGGCAGCGAGTGACGGCGCTCGGAGAGACCGTCCGCGCTGTGACTCCCTGGCCGAGGGCGGGTCGTCCAGACGGGACCTGGATGACCTCATTGCGTACGTGACGAGGTGATTGGTGTGGCGATTGTGCCACGTGGTGTTGTTACAAACTTACAATTTGATGCTTTTAAATCCCTTTGATTTGAATGCAACCGATGGAAGCAAAGTTTTAGGGCGTGTGTGAGGTTCATTTGGCACTTGTCACTTTTTAGCTCGAAATCAATTGGCACATTATTAACTTGAGTATGTGATTCGTGATAGAGTATTAGATTGGGTGAAAGGTAAAGTAAATTTTTGCAAATTATATACTCCATTCGATCGTAAATACATAACGTTTTGAATAAGGACCGATCAAACTTTTAAATTTTGACCATCAATGACTTTTGAAACATTTAACATGGAAATTATATGTATTGATTGTCTTAAAAAATACTTCAATCATATTGTAAATTTATTGAATTTTATAAATATATTCTAATTAAAATTAATAGTCAAAGTTACACATCAAACTTCTGAACTGCAATCTAGAAATGCAACCTTTTTGTGCCTACCGTCCTGCCAAAATTTGGTCTGCTAACCAGTTTGACCAAAGTTTGGTAAGAAAACGGACTAAAAAAAACCCAGTAAATAACCAAATATCAGCGAAATTAAGCGGCGAAAGGAATACGCATGTCAAATTCGGTTAAATATACCAAATTTCAACAGAAAAATATCAAATATCATCGAAATTAAGCGGCAAAGGAATACACATGTCATATTCGGTTAAATATACCAAATTTCAGCAGAAAAAAAAAATCACAAAACATAATCTTCAAACCAAATTCACCCTGAAATCTGAATGCATATACTATCTGCAGAGAAGCTTAAGCTTAATCTTATCTGACCTCCCGCCGCCGCGACACGCCGGGATGCCAAAGCCGGCGGCCTCCGTCGCCTCCCTCCTCCCGCGGCTACGGCATCGCCCCTTCCCTCCCCCTCCACTCCTCCCGCGCGCCCTCTCCTTCTCTCCGCTCCTCGCCACCCACCCCACCCCACGCCGCCGCCGGTCCCTCCTCTCCCCCGCTACGCCCCTCGCCGCCACCGCCGCTGCAGTGTCAACCGCCGCTGTGGTCGAAGCCCCAACAACCGCAGCGTAAGCTCGCCCGCCCTTCTACTATCTCCATAGCTGCTATTCTCAGGTGATGCACTGAGACGGTGTCCACCGTGACGCAGGTATCCAGTGTATGACAGGCTTCTGCCGTGCCCGTTGCAAGACGAGCCTCCAAGAATCGAGCACCTCGTCGCTCGGGAGGACGAGGTGGCCGCCGATTTCATCTCCAGGTCTCTCGGCCTTCCTCCTCTGTAAGCACCCCTCCCCATATGCTCTCTCGCGCTCTCTTACTAGAGTGAAATGAATTGGCTGATGTAAGAATGAGTCTTGAGTAACATTGTGGGTGTGAAGGTATGTTGCAGATCTTATCAAGTTTGGGGCTGTATACTACGCGCTTGTCGCGCCGCAGCCGCCTCCTTACGCTTCTCCGGAGCATTTTAGACTCTTTAGGGAAGTTACCGAGCCTTCAGTCCTGCGCCGAAGGGCGTCCATTAAGGGGAAGACGGTGAGGGAAGCGCAGAAGACGTTCAGGGTGACGGACCCAAACCAGCGCCTTGAGGCCGGCACATATCTGCGGGTTCATGTGCATCCCAAACGTTTTCCGAGGTAAGATGGATGCTTTTCTCTGTTATCTGCTGTGAACTCTTGCTATGATGAATGAATGAATCAGATAGAGTGCTTATGAGTATGTTCCTTATTCAATCCTGCCAGGTGTTATGAAATTGACTGGAAAACCAGGGTAATAGCAGTCGCTGATGACTATGTTGTCCTCGATAAACCAGCTGCAACATCAGTATGTCTCTCTTATCTTTTCTTTTTACATTTGTTGGCACTTGACTACTTGAGGCATCGCGGTATAAATTTCCTAGGCTGCAGATACCATAATACAGAATGTGTTCTGCAAGATAGCCATCTAGTTTCTTGAACTGTTCATGTGTTAACTTGATGCTGTTCAAATTGTCTATGACTGTACTATCTATTTTACTAAACTAAAAGGTTACTTCACAAAATGAAAATTTACCTCAATTAAAATGCGTATGGTCCACGAATGCAACCAGAAGCACACAGTTATTCATGAAGCAAGTTTTTTTTAAAAAAAAAATATTGTAGCTGGTGAACTTAGATATGGTCCAATCAGTCATTAGGGTTGAACTTTTCTGAATTCAAATAATATTAAGCGTGAATTTCAATATGTAGGTGGGAGGAACAACTGATAACATCGAGGAATCCTGTGCAGTATTTACTTCGCGTGCATTAGGATTGGAAACGCCATTAATGACAACTCATCAAATTGACAATTGTTCTGAAGGCTGGTTTGTCTATCACTTTACTTGTATAAACTTGGTTTGCTCAAATGTGGAAAGTAAGTAGCTAATGCCAATATGCCATCCTTTTCTCAAAACTTTGCAGTGTGGTATTGTCCAAAACAAAAGGGTTCTCCTCGGTTTTCCATGGACTGATAAGGGTATGTTACTGCCTAACTGCAATGTAGTGTGCTTTTGCACCATGAACCTGTATTGGCAATGATACCTTTTTCCATTTTGTAACAGGAAAAACAGGTTAAGAAACTTTATCTGGCACTTACTACAGCACCTGTGTCTACAGGAACAATTACGCATTATATGCGTCCTGTTAATCGTGCTCCTAGATTAGTTTCAAAAGGTAACTTTTGAATTGAAATATGTTGCTTGTGGAAGATTAGAAGTTCAGTCAATATGTGTTTCGTATTTTGATGTTAGCATTGCTGTCCTGAGTTGCATACATATATCTGGGTTGTAAATATATTTGATTTTGGGTGAAATTGTTTACCTCTTTATAAACATATGTGCACTCACACCACCATTGTTAAGTTGTGGCCATTTACTAAATAGTGAAATGTGAATCAACAGTTTACATAGAGTCTCGTCTCCATCAGCTATTTGTGCATTTCCTTGTTATTATGTTAATTGCTTGCTGGATGTTAAAAACTATAGAAGATAGAAGTCCTCGACCTGACTAAGACACGGATGCTTGCATCAGAAATTTCAAGTTACTTGCATGTTTTTGTCTGTTGGGCCTTGGTTGTTATATTGAAATCCTTGTACTAGTATATTAATATTTTCGTCATACCAGACCATATTGGAGGATGGTATCTCTGTCAAATGGAGATACTTGATTGTAAGAAGGTACCATGGCCAAGCTCTTTGATCAGGAAAGTTTACAACATCAACGACTGTGGGTGGCCCCAACAGGAAGCTGCCTATGAATGTAAAATCAATCTCTTGACGGGGAAAACTCATCAGGTAGGAGTATCATATAATTTCTGTTAAATGACACCATTAAAGGCTTGATTATTCCCCTTTTGTAATGCAAAGATTCCAAGCTAACAGACTGTCGTCTTGGAAGGCTTTAACGTGCTATTTGTTTGTTTTTGCCAACACTTGTGTTTTTTAATTGAATGAGCTATGCATATGCAATTGTTTCGTTCAGTGGTATAATCCTTGCCAGGAATTTGATTGCTTGCTTATGGTACATCACAATATAGTCTAATTTGGAATTAAATTATTTTGCAGATTAGGGCACAGCTTGCTGCTATAGGTGCTCCAATTATAGGGGATTCTGCATACATGACTGCAGCAATGGCAGCAATGGCTAATCCAAGCATAAACCCATTGGGTAGGGAGAGGCTGTACAATAGCGAAGAGGAGAAAGAAGCTGCCGTTGAAGCATGGATTGCTTCCCACGGCAAGGAACCGAAATCCGTAATCGGCCTGCAAGCATCAGAGATATCATGGGACTATGAAGGTGAGCGTCCCTCTTACAAGGCAGGGATTCCGTGGTGGCGGCAAGATTCAGTGGAGTCTGACTTGGTATGAGCAATGGTATATATTGGAATTTCAACCCTGAAATTCCATCCTCTGAAGTCAGCGATAGCATATTTCGCCGGGAATAGAATCCTAAAACACACAAATATTGTTCAGACAGAACGTTTTACATCTCAGATGAGACTGGCCGATGCAGGCCTGTTACTGTTGAGCTACAGAGACACAGCTGCCACTGTTCTCTTATTGAGCGTAAAGATTACCAGATTTGGGTAGGTGATGTAGATAACAGTTGTTGCTCGGATGCTCTGTACTTTTTTTTAGATGATGATATCATGGTCTGTACTTTGTTCTGAAACACTGGCCCTATGTGAAAGTAGCACGTTGCAGCGTTTAGAAAATTTTGATCGGTTGGCTGGTTGTTGTGCACAACTTCCTGGGCTGACGTGTGAGTGGCCCAAACTGAACATGGGCTTTACAGCACAAACGAAGCCCAATCTGAACGCTTTCCACGCGACCTATTACCGGTGCCCCGTCAGTGAGCGCCACGTTTTCGTTTTGGCGCCTAAAAACAAACGGACACTATAGCCCATAACAGAGACTGTTATGGTCAAATGAGCCACTCGGACTGATCTGGTTCAGTACGGTCTGATTACGGTATAATCCGATTACTGTAACAGGTTGTACCGTATTGGTCCAAGTGTCTTCTCTCGACTTACGGCACAGTTGTGTCGGGCCGGGTCGATTTAGGCATGATTGTGGCACGACAGGTACGGCGTCACGGATGATCTAACGGTACACGGGTGGTTCGTCGGCACAACCGGTCCAATAAAATAAAAAATAACTATAAAATTAAAAAATATAGAAAATAGATAAGAAAATAGCTACAAAATTAAATATATATATATATAATATAAAATAGCCGGGTCTATATGTGCCAGGTTGGATCGTGCCTGGCCGTGTTGTGCCTGTACTGGTCTGAGCTGGGTCTTGCTTGTGCCGGTCTGGGTTAGGCTGTGCCCGTGCCGGACCGACTCAGTCGGGCCGTGCCCTGCCGCGTACTCGGCTCAGGTACGGCCTGTGGTCTCGTGCTGTACCGGTTCAATCCGTCTCAGCTTGATCCGTGCCATGACTGAATCGTATTTACAGTATCGTGCCTCGGACCAACCCAGTAACCACGGTACAGGTGCAACACCGGCGGTTGTTCGATGCTGAACGTAACTGATGGTTCAGTGGTTGTTCGATGCTGAACACAACGCGGCGGAGTGCAACTCCTCCACCTGCCCGTCCTCCGGCCTCCGGGATTGTTGTTGTTCGCCGAGCTCTGCAGCAGGCTCTTGAGGAGCCCGAAATACCTTGTACCTATTTGGGAGGCCTCCGGCTCCAAAAATTCTTGAGCTAGGTAGCTGGAACTAGAACAGTACCTCCATCAACAATTACTCTGTTTAGAGGAGGATCCAAAAATCATTTTCCAGGTTCAAGAGCCAACTAT
The DNA here is from genome assembly GCF_958298935.1 of Phragmites australis. NCBI lineage: Eukaryota > Viridiplantae > Streptophyta > Magnoliopsida > Poales > Poaceae > Phragmites > Phragmites australis. Next base: position 29,082,816 of record NC_084934.1, on the reverse strand, counting down.
GTGTATCGAAGAGAATGATATGTGATTTTATACATGTTCATATCTCCCTTAAGATAATAACCATACATCATATTTCATCTTAATTAATATTAGAAAAAGACAATTACAATAAATTTGTGTCTAGATCTAATCCTAAGTATTTTAGCGAGTTTTCTCGTGTTCTAAATTCTGAAGCCCTTATCAGATTAATCTAATAGTGGCACAATGTTGTTATGGATCTCAATAAATTGTTTATGCTCCTATCCAATTAGATTTGCTGTGTATTACTTGGCTAGTTTCTTGCTTCCCATGGTTTGATGGCTCTTCCTTTCTTGGGATCCGATTGCTAGCTTAGACTCCCCCTATTGAACATAACCTCTCCCCTCCTTATACAATCGGGTCATGAGGCACACAGTATTCGGAGTCTCCAAGTGTAACATTTCTGAATTGTATTATTTCCAAATATGTAAAAGGCTCCTTAATCTAAGGATTATTTTTGTGTAGAACATGATAAAATATTTGGAACATCGGCACATGCCTTATCTACCTCATGGAGGTTATGAAACGTAACGTATCGGATGATTAGCACGTGTGCAATAGTGATCTATCTTCAGCATATACCATATTTCTGGTAAATACTTAATTATTTAATTATCAATTCCTTGTCACGTTGATTATATAAGTATTTGGTCTGCTACCAATTTATCCCAAAGTTCTTCCCACGCTCGGAGCTCTTCTTTATTTCCTTGAGAATGTTTTAGAAAAATATGGGTTGTCGAAGAAATATTGTAGATGTCCAATTGGACACCAAATTTCAGTGAGGAAACATTACATCAAACCAAATAGTCCCTACGTCGTTTCATTTCCTGGTCTCGGCCAAAGCCATAATCAACCCATTTATTTCCCATATTTCATGAAAAAGTAGCAAGGAGACCTAAGCATGGCCTCGGGTTGGGCCGAATAAAAGCTTGTGATTTTTGTTTCAGTCCAAAAATGGCTGCCTATGCCTAGCCCTAAAATCCAACTGGCCGGCATAATCGAACTGTGGTCGAGCTAGGCTCAGGCCGCTTGTGATTTTTATACTGGGAAATAATTCATTTTAATATTTCAGGCTGGGCTTGAGCTAGGCTCAATTTTTTACTAACAAATTGTAGCTAAGCCCGTCAATAGAAATCACGAGCTTGTCTAGTTGTAGGGATGACAATCGGGTACGATGGGTACGAATAGTGTTCACTTATACCTATATCTACTGGTTTTTTACTCACCTGCGGGTATACCCACAAACATCCGCGGGTGTAGAGCCAGCTCTAAACCCGTTACCTGCGGGTATACACGTTTACCCGTGGGACGGCGCGACGACGTGGTGTGACAGGGCAACGCGATGATGGCGGCGGCAAGACAGGGCGGTGGGGTGGGCTGAGGCGGGGCGGAGTGACGTGATGGGGTGGCACGGGGCGACATCGGCGAAACGGGCCAGGCCGGGGTGGTACGACACGGGGTGATGGCGGCACGGCGGGGTGGGCCGGAACAGGGTATTTATATGATGTAGAATGTTAGAGTTTAGAGTTGAGATATTTATATGACGGGTATACAAGTTTTACAGGTATGAGTATGTCTTACCTATATCTGTATCTGTTTACTGTCGGGTAGTATTTTTTTCCCACGAACATACCCGTGGATATCATTTGCTACTCATAACCTATTCTATTCGAATATTTATCCGCGGATGGGTAATCAGGATAAATTGCAATCCTTATCTGAACATGCCAAAATCGGGCTGAGCTTTTTTACTTAGGTCTAGTAGCAAGTGGATTTGATTATGCCACTCGTGCCATCACCAACTTGTGCTGTAAGGCCATCTCCAACAGAGTCTCCAAACCTGCAAATTCCAGTGCTACAGTACTTTGCGGCCTACTATAGCACTAGAAATCCATCTCCAACAGATCCTCTATCCAGTGATACAGTACTGCTACAGTGTTAGGGATAGAGGAATTTGCAGGTTTGGAGACTATTACAGCATCTCCAATAGCTATCTCAAATTTTCATCCTCAAAATACTATTACAGCATCCCCTATCACTATTACAGCATCTTCTATCCCTAACATTGTAGCAGTACTGTATCACTGGATAGATGATCTGTTGGAGATGAATTTCTAGTGCTACAGTAGGCCGCAAAGTATTGTAGCACTGGAATTTGCAGGTTTGGAGACTCTGTTAGAGATGGCCTTACGACCAACATGTGGAGGTGCCACTATCATTTTAGATTGGTGCTTCTACTTACTCGTGCGGTGCCATTTTGCGAAGAAAATTATGCTAGCTTGACATAGTGTCAAATCATATTTTGAAAAGTGGCATTTTCAGACATTTGGATAAATTGTTATGAGCAACCCACCGAAAGTGCATTACATATATGAGAGATATTGTGCAATCCTCTATAGGATACAACCTATAGTGAATTCTCTACTTTACAAGAAAAGTTATTACGAATGGGGCAGAATGCATATGGTCTATGCTCCGCTGAACTCGACATTTGGGCTTCATGAGGTCTACGTGCAATGCACACAAGTAAAACCCATAGCACGCTGCGAGCTATGTCAATGCTATGTAAGAAAAATCAAGAAAACGAGAATGGTGTACAACTTGACAGAATTTCGTTACAACCATAAAAATGGTAGCATGATTCAGAAAAAAATGACAGAAAAAATGGTAGCATAATTCGCAAGAAAAAGGCAGTGCTGTTGAACAGGTGACTGATTTTTTTTCCTTCTCTTCAATCGACATGTGTGAACCGTTCGATCAAATTAGATGACACCCCTCTTTTCTTTTTCATTCAATCGCTTACTCCTATTCACCTTCTTCCTTCTATCGGACAACGCCATACTCTCCTACCTTGCCCTCCACCAGTATCTCCGACAGTGTCCTCGCTGTCGACCGCTGCCATGCTAACCTGGTTTCTCTAATTCCCCCTACCTGACATTGGTCATCCAACTATCCTTCGCTTCTTAAGACCGGCAACATCTCTGCCGCATCGCTACCTCGCCCTCACGCCCACCACCTTTGCTGGTGCGGTCTACCGCTCGGACCTCTCTTTAAATCGGCAACCATAAAATCCCTAGTTGGAAGGTAATCTCCATCGCCAAACCTCACTGACGGCTAATCACTTCTGCTAATCAACATAGACTGAAACTTCTCGAGATTTTAATCTACTTTAGGAAGCCTGAAAAAATAGTAGCATGACACCTAAACGACAATGATGGTCTGCCATCGGAAAAAAAAGAAAGAAAAATAGATGGGCCGAGCCCTTACCCACATATGGCCACATCGGCACACCAAAGATACGATGCTACAGTATTTCTGTGAACAATACGTTTTCCCATAAGTTACTGTTAACATCTGACTGGATCTGGATCCGAGAAAGGGGGACGGTTGCAGCGGCACTGACACGTGAAGTTAGGAGATTTCCGATAAGATGCAGCTGCTGAACTTCTGTACTTTTCATATCAAGATGAGCAGGCGCAGATCAACCTCTCCTCGCCTCAACCAGGTCGGGGCAAACAAACGCCCATCTCCGCGGCCGGCCGATGGTTCGTGCTGGTGCGCCTGCGCGTGCCCTCCCGCGGCCACCGCGTCCCTCCTCCGCCAGGGCTTCCGCGGGTCGGCTTGCTCGCTGCACGGCCAGCCATGTCGCTGCACCAATGCTTACTTCTTCTTGCTCATGGCGTGTCCTTCGCTGATCCTTTCGCGGTCGCAGTCTGCGCGAGCTGGATGGGTCCCAAAGGCCCAGATCCATTGTACGGACAGCGAGGCATGATCTGAAGAAGGAAGATCAGGTTCATCGACACAAAGGCGATCGAAACCGCGAAATTATTGTCTAGGTAACGCATCTTTGGCGGCTGGTGAACCGATGGCGACCAAACAAATAATGCAACGCGGACCAGGGGCGGATCCACTTACAGGTAGAGGATGTATAAGATATCGGGTAATTCTTCTTTTTTCAATAACTCATCATATGTACCAAGTTTATATAACAATTTCTAGCCTAACAACTAATAAATGTGATACTCAGATATCTATCCTAACAAGTGAGACATCCGATTATTTTTGTTCTGGATCTGTCACTGACACGGATACACCATGGATTGGTCTCGGAAGGGAAAATTTCGCAAACACATAAGCTCTCGTGACCGTTTATTTGCGTTGAGATTCGTATCGGAGCGATAGATGTAAAAATTATAGGATGAATGAGAGAATCAATAGCTTGATAGGTATTAGATAAGAGGGATGATGGATGAAATAACTTGTTTGTCAACACCCCATGTGGAATTGCTTTTCCAATTGGTCCGTGATTCTGAGAACAATTTGATGAGAGCTAGCTATATGGAAGGAACATGCATGGTTCAAACGATTCATGCGCCACTAGAATGTTCACGATTCTAGTTTGACTAATCCGGTTGCCTTCAACTAATCCTTCCCAAAAAAGTTCTCCACTTTGTCATGCTAATGCTCTTGTAAACTCGATCACAGGGACCGTACTGGATGGTGACAACAGGTAGCTCGTCTTTCCCAGAAGAGCAGTCGGGGAGCATATTACATTTCCTTATCAAACTGTCTCCTCTAAATTGGTTAGCCTGCAGTCGTACAAGACTTGTGTGACATTGTTAAATTGTTTGAGGGTAGCACATATACAGGAAATGCAGCTCTGCTTGTGCTTATACAGATATGATTTATCTATCAATCCATCATCACAAATATATATTCATATATTGATTCTCTCATCTATCATATTAATTTTTTTCTAATTATCTAATATAAATCTTAACATAAATAAACAGTACCGATAAATCATACATCCTCTATGGCTAGTAGAATTTTCTCTTCCCCACGTATATGCATGCATGGTACCTGAACCGCCTCACATCACTAGTACTTTCATTTGGTTTCAGTAGCAGTCCTGGTTCCTGCCTATATACAAATTGAGATGACTTTATGAGAAGAATAGTTTACAAGACCAATCATAGAAAGGACACTGCCTTCTGCCTTGTAGTGGTAACTTAAGCTTGAAGATTAGTGGAAATAAAGCATATAGGTGTCTCATCTAAATAACTCAATTGCATTACCTACCACAGTACCACTTGATCTGCATGACCCTTTACCTTCATCTTTCGCCTTTTTTTTAAGAACTCCAGTAGGAGAATCCCCTACTACAAAGCGACCACTTTATTAATAAAGAAAATGTCTGTACAATGCCAGGAAGCAGGCAAGTCAAAAAAAGAGAGAGGTGTAAAAGACTAGATAAAGTTGTTAATCTATTGGGAAAACTCGACGTGTAGAGAGCCCTTCATTCTATACAGCTCCAAGTGCACAGTGTCAATGAAATTATTCTTCCACTTATGAAAAGCCAGGCTAATTTGCTGAAAAATCTTTGCGCTCCTTCGCTTCCAAATTTCTCAGTCTGCAATAACGAAGACTTACAAGAAAAAGCTATGATGAAAGGTTCTAGCCGCTTCATCTAGCATTGCAAAGAAAGCTTTCGCCTTCTTGTTGCCCTGTGGTTCGAGGAACTTTCGGCTTCTGTAGCTTTGCTTACAAGGCACACTCTAATTTGTGCCAAACCCATGGCTTACTCTCTTTCATGTTTAAGCCATGTTTTTGGTTTTTCTCTCCCTGCAAGACAGTATGTTTGCCTTTCCTGCTTTCACTCTGGAATTGGATACAGGTCCTGTTTTCAGAGAAAAGAAGTATATGATGATCTTACAGGAAGTTTCAAAAGGGTTTTCACCTTTCTTGTTGACAAACATGCTTGCATGCTCGTCGCAACGGTAAGTGTTGCCATTATAACTTTCACATGTTGGCATAGATTTTATCTCTCTAGTGCAAAAGTCCTCTTTGTAAGATTAAAATAAAAAGCTCAGGCTTCATTTTCAACGATACGGTCGAATGGATCAAATTAAACGATACGTTCAGGTTTCAGATATTTTTCTGTTTCCCCTAGTTTCAGAAATTCCTCGTATCTGATCTCTCAATGGTTGGATACATTTTGCAAAAAATAATAAAAAATAAAAAATAAGCAAAACCAAATCTTCAAATTTCCCATTATTTTACTTTGTCGAACGAACGACTAGCATTGCGAAGGCAGGCCATTACTCACTTGCCATCTCTCGGAGTCTTTTTTTTTTTTAAGAACTCTCTCTCGGAGTCTTGAAGCTCCAACTGCCAACGATTCACCATCAGATCGATTCACCATCAGATCCATGTTAGTGCTAACGAGCAACGCATTAATCGATCATGGAGTATCATTCGTAGAGAACAGGTAGGATGCCAGATGACTTGGTCCAGAAAACCAAAGAAGTTGAGGTAGATGGATCCATTTTGGTCCATGATCCAGGACCATGTTCCCCGGCAGAGCTTATGCTCCAACATTTGCTACCGTGTGGGGAATGTTAGGGGTGTATTTGATTTCTCGAATCTCCTTTATCCTGGTCCAATAAATACATAGAATTTCAAAAAGAAGTTTGTTGGGTTATCTGTATTCACTGTTGTAGTCTAACACGAAAGATGAAAATATACAGTTTTATCCTGGCCTAGGAGTCCGTAGTATGGTCTGACGGATGCAGGCTCTGCATCCGCTCAAACAGACGGGCTCACTTGGCAATATCACAAAACTATATTCATACGAGTAACCAATCACAATCTCAACTCTTATATCCGTTCATACAGTCTCAGTTTCAGTCAACCAAACAGAAACTCAACTTAGTCTATTCAGATAGATAAAATAAACCAAACATTATTCTTTTTAACAAATATAACTCGTTTAGCCTGTTTTCCCTCAACATGCTTCTACATACAGCTCTACAAAATCTTATCCGAGAAACCAAACATACCCTATGTTTCTAAAATTGTAAAATTGTAGACACATACTACTTGCAACTTTAATTGTAAGTTGAACTATCATCTGCAATGGCCCTGTTGGTATTTTCGGACATGGTTTAGCCTGTCAGACCATGCCTGTCTCTCTGTATATTTGTACACTGTCAAAACCTTTCAGTGAACCTATATCTCCAATTAGAGTTCCTTTTTTTTTTAAAAAAAAGAGACTTAAAGTTCCTGATTCAAAACAGAATATTTGGTCAGCAATAAAATTTGGTTCACATAAAAAAAGACGAAGAAAATGAGAACCTCACGTTCAGGCTGAGCGGCAACACGTTTAAGAACCTTCCTATACCCGTTTGTACAAGTCACGCCCGCTACTGCACACAGCTATAACTATAACGGGTCCAACTCTAGCACCCAAACCACACTAAAATTAACAACCAACAAAACTAACCAAAGAAACCATTTCTTCAAATTTAAGGAACGAAACAGAAGGAGGTTATTAGTTATTGCCATTGCACCTTTCTTCAAATTTGCTGCAAGTGTGGTCCCTGAGAGATATGCAGTTAGATCAACAATCAGCTCAGGCAATGATCATATGCCAAATTAAAGCCTATTATTTTAACTATCAACTAACAAGCAGAAATTTAAAAGGATCATACCTATAGAGTAATTTTCCTTTTCAGCCAAATTAATCGCATTCACCTCACTTTCAAATTCAGCCAAATTCAACATGCAGCTAGCTTGTACTTACACATGTCATATAGCAGACTCGATCGATACAAATATACATGTCTTTGTATTCTAGCGTGTATTCAATTATGTGTATTGGATCATGGATCATCTTGCCATTGGTCAGTTGTATATGAAGATTCTCATGTTGTATTTAAATGAAAAGAAATGTGGCTCGATATGCAAAGATATCTCTTCTGTTAACAAAATGAAATGAAGCTGCTTTCCATCGCCAGCCATTATGAGGATATACTGCATACATACATACATACATATACATATACATATATGTATACCTATATATTCATATATATATATGAGGTCAATATATGAATATATTTTCGATAAGGTAAAGAAAAAATGGTGGATGCTTTTTCTTAGGATGCCTTTGGACGTAGCATAGCCGCCCATCAGTTAACAAAATATGGAGGACCATTTGCTACATGTATAAGAGGACATGTATATACATGTATATATGCGGATCATTTTATCTTAACAAGACATGCATGTTTAAATCGTTCGCGGGCATAGAAACTAACATCATATATATATCTTGCGCTCAGGGTAATGACAGGTAATTTATCTGGAATCCGTTCTGTTCTTGCGAGGTAGGACTCAAGGTAATGACAAGGTAATGATCTGGGGCGCGCCCTCCATTCTTGCGAGGTAGGATTGGATGAATTTGTTCAGAGCATAAGGATAAGTGAAAAAACCCATCAAAATCACATCCATTTGGCCAGACGAAGCAAATCATAGCGAGATCATGGTAAAATTGGTAGAGATCGGTGTAGGAGAGGATGAGGAGCTCCTGGCTTGAGTGATCATAACATTGTTACCCTCCGTTCTTACGAGGTAGGATTGGATGAATCTGTTCTCCGACTCTCCCCAACCAAGATCTACGAGGAAAAGATGAAGGGCTGAGGAACCCTAGTGGCAGCAGGAGAGGCAAAGGGGAGGAGAAATCACGTAGTCGCCACAAGAAGGAAGTAGAGATGGGGCCCATAGAGGCAGAGGTAGAGAGGAGGCGACCGTGAAGGTGGGGTGGTTGCGGTGTCAACAGAGGTGGAGAGGGGCTGGCCACGGAGGTGGAGAGGGGGTGACGGCGAAGGTGGTGACGGTGGCGGCGAAGGTGGTGGAGGTAGTGACAGAGGCTGAGGTGGAGAGGGCTGACTGCAGAGGTGGAGGGGTGGCGGCGTCGACCGGGAGTTGCAAGTGAGTATCGGCCATGAGTCACGAGTGAGATGGGGGAGTCGTCCCTAACCTATATAGATGAGGTATGAGTCCCTATATAAACAACATAAGTCATACTAAAGATCCTTATCATATATACATTCTACTTAACCCGTGGATTCTTTCCCATAAGCTCGCTGCCCTGGGAAAGGGCTGGAATCCAGACAGGATTTAGGCCTCCCAAACAAAGTATAAGCATTGCTAATTCCTGCGACTAAACCAGTACCAAGAAAAACCAAACCAGAGCAACAAGAACACCGTCAAAATTCCCACCATCACAAGAAAATATATATACGGCTCTGAACCCGACCTTCCCGGCTAATTCCATTTCTTGCTTGCTTGCTCCCCCAACTCGCTTTCTTCCACATCTTTTCTCGCCTCTGGGCCAAGAACCTGACCTCACCTCTCCTAGGGCAGCGAGCGGCTGCGGCTGCGCGTGAGATGGAGGATGGCTGCGGCGCGGCGGCTGCCAGTGGCGGCGGCGGGAGCTGGGCCAAGAAGCCGTTCCAGTTCGCGCGGTCGCTGACTTACAGCCACCACCAGGGGCACCGGCCGGCGGCCAAGTGGCGCCGGCACCACCAGCTCTCCGAAGAGCCGCGCGCGCGGCCGCAGGCGGTGGTGCTCTACACGACGTCGCTGCGCGGGGTGCGGCGCACGTTCGCGGACTGCTCCGCGGTGCGCGCCATCCTTCGGGGCTTCCGCGTGGCCGTCGACGAACGGGACGTGTCCATGGACGCCGCGTTGCGGCGGGAGCTCCAGACCCTGCTCTCCGCGCGCGGCCGCGCCTTCGCGCTCCCGCAGCTGTTCATCGGCGGGCGCCTTGTCGGCGGCGCGGACGAGGTCCGGCAGCTTCACGAGACCGGCCAGCTCCGGCGGCTCCTCGAGGGCGCTGCCGGCCAGGATCCAGCCTTCGTCTGCGATGCCTGCGGCGGCGTCCGGTTCGTCCCCTGCCTCGCCTGCGGCGGTAGCCGCAAGGTCTTCATCGAGGAGGAAGATCGTGTTGTACGCTGCGGCGACTGCAACGAGAACGGATTGGTACGCTGCGTTAACTGCTGTTCTTGATCGCCAAAGATGCGATCTTTCCCGTTCCATTTATGCTGTTAATTAAAGGATTAGAAGCTGTAGAATCAAGAGAAAAACAAAAAAGAGGCACCTTTCGGCTTCTTGGCGTGGCATTTGTGTGTATCCGATCATTTGGGGATTGGATTGCTTCTCATGGAGAAGAACATATTGTTCTTGGCTCCTTGCTGCAAAATTGCCATACGGTGATGGCGATTGGAGAATAAGAACCGGGCTTGTATGTATATGTATGTGATGTATGAAAGATTGACACTGCTATTTGTTCAATTAATGTAAATACTTAAGTTTGGGTGATCAATTGCTTCATTTCTTGTCTAGTACACGATTTAGATTTCTTCTGTCTTGCTAAACTAGTTCGAGTTTTGAAATTCTACTTGGAAAAAATAATATTGGAATTCCATTGAGATACATGCGTGCAAGTCAAAACAATGTGGTCTGGAAATGATCCAACTGTACTAACTTAAAACTGCCTTTTCTTTTGCAATAACTAACATAAAGCTCCTTAACTGTACATGTCGTCCTTCAACTGTTTTCTAACTAAGGGCCAGCTTGGCAGCTTTTCGTTTCTTTATGGAAGGGCACTAATCTTGAATGTAACTTTGCGGTCACAAGTCCCACGTAAAGTCATTAGGGATTCTTTTCTCAATTCATTCAGAAAAAATTTATGGTTGATGCAACTATAAGTTCATTGTGTCTTGCAGAATTCTGACCTACCTGTGTAGTGGAATTAACTATTTCATTGTTTACATGAAATTCATTTTTCCTTATGGTAATTGATAGACACTCAAGAGAACATGTAACAAGGGAAATGCTTGGTATAAAGTCGTTCCCTAGTTATTTTGTCCAGTACTACAAATGTGTGTGTTCCCTGATTAGTTTGTACACTGAAATTGAAAAAAGGATAAATTCTGGTTACTCTGTTTTCAGTTTATAAGGAGGGAATGTACCTCTTTTGTCCAAAGAGCTGAATTAGCGAAAAGGTTTGTTTTGCTCTAGTTTTCAAGTACTAACTTGTGAGGAAATCATTTGCTTCATGTCTACTGATAGAGAATTACTGTCGACATATTTTGTGGTTACTTCTGAATTGAAATTTTGAAGCCTATGGAGTTGGTAAGGCAGAATGATTTTGTTGTGTTTTTCAGAATGCTTTTTTGGTAAGGCAGAATATTTTTTTAAGAGCCACTTGCATACAGATGAAAATTTTGTTTCCCTTTTGTTCTTTCATTTTTCAATAAGTGTGTTACTCCGTCAGATAATTTTTTTGGACTATCAGCTGTTCCAAGTTGCAGTTTCTTTAATCAAGATAGCAGCCGCTGATAAAGAAAAAAAGAGGGAGAAAAAGCAGCACTGTATAACAATCTGAGTCTCATGACATCTCGTCTACGGGTAAACAGCATATGTTGTAAAATTTCTCGATAATCCAAGATGATTTTTTTGTGTTTGACCTGTATTTTGTTCGTTATAACGACATTCCACAGCTGTTTGTAGTTGCATTTGTGTTTCGTTATATTATTTTGGTTCGGTTCTTTTTTTCTGTTAAGAAGCCATACTGGCACTAGTTCTTATATTTGCTTCATGTTCCGTGTGTCTGTCTGGCCGTCTGGGTAGTTCAATCACACGTCTGTCATCTCTTGTCAGAAGATAAAGATCTTGAGCTCGTACCTCACTTTTCTGATTCCATTCAAGATCACGTACAACCAGATTCACTTGCGTTTTAATATGCAACCACGAACGCACCTCAATCATCCATGATATAGGTGCAGATATGACGCCTCCACCTGTGATGCCATCAATGGCGGACTAGAAAAAAATGATCGAGTATCTCGGACTTATCTGTTAGTGGTTTGTGTATATCATTTGTTAGACTAAGAGATATTATATGACTGTTATATATGATGAATCACTGAAAAACGAAAATTCAACTTGTGTTTTGTGCCTCTTGTAGTCATAACATGAATTCACCCTTAGATGCCATCTGATTTCACCTGAATTTTTCTGGTCGTGATGAGGACAAGAGGATATGGTGATGATATAAATACCAAAATCAGTCCGTTTTCTGTCTGTCACCAGATCGTGTGTGATTTATTGTTCACCACTCTATTCAATTTTCTTTGTTTTTCCTATATATTTTAGCTATGCAGAGGTCAGGAGTTAACTATCGTGTAGTTATATCTCATTGATATAAGTTAATAAAAACTTTATTATAGAAAAAGTCAGCCCGTCGTAGAGTCGTGCAGGGCAGCAGTTCGCCCCCAGACAGATAGCGCGTTTTCGCTGTCAGGCGGGGCCAGAAAACGCGAACAGTTTGCCGCCGGGTGCTTTCGTTCGCCGAGAACCCCGACCGCGCTCGCGCCTCGCGGTTACCACTGCCTGCTTGCCGCACGCCTAGACTTGCTCGTAGCTGTTCAGCCGCGCGGCCGGCCGGCCACAGCGCAGGACTTGAAGCGACGGGCGCGGCGGCGGCGGCGGCGGCACAGACACACGACGCGGTTTCAAGTGGTTGGCGTTGGCGGCCGCCCGGCGTGAGGAGCTCGGCCCCATTTGGCCACCCGGGCCGCGAAAGATGATGAGTGCGTGCACCGGCCACGGGACTCGCCTCGTGCAGCAGACGCGCTCCTGCCTTGGTTTCCCGGGACAGCGATGCGAGGGCTCGGGGAGTCTCCTGGAATCCCATCTTGCATCGCGCACACAGTTCCATAACAAGCTCGTGCTTGTTCACGAGACCATGTGTTCTCTTGTACAATGTTGGCAGCTTGGGATGCACATGTTGATCGACTGCTCCCAGTTCCCGGGGCGCTCTACTTCCGCCGGGGCTCGGTGCGGTCTCCTCTGAGTAGAGATGAAAACAGACGAAATAAATTCCGTCCCGTTCTGATTATCTTCTAAAAAATTTTCGATTGTTTTCAGATTTTTAGGACTTATGCAAAAACAGGACAAAAACAGTTTTGCTATTTTTCAAACCGTATTATCAGTATCCCGTTTTTAATCGAGAATTTCAGGCTCTTGCGCTTGTGCTGCCTCAGGTTACATGTTGATGCTTGAAGTTATGATTCTACATGTCAATGTTACCGGTTTGTTTATTTTCGATATCCAGACATTCCTGAGTTTGTACCCATTTCCAATTCCGTTTTCGAGAGAACATGTGAAAATGAAAAGGTTGGAGGGTTTTTCCTATGGTTCTCATCTGTTTTCATCCCTACCTCTGAGTAAATGGCTTGATTCCAGATTGCGCAGCTTCTCAAGTCATCATAGCATACCATCCTTCAGCCGCACAGGTATGCTTGGTGAAAAAAAAGACATTTTCACAGTACCTTCTTGTTTGGAGAAAGAGAAACAGACTGACAGAGGTAGAACTTGAGTCGTATGCTCTCAAATCTCACCAGCATGACATACCAGCTGCTGCAGATTTAGTAGTGCTAGTTCATCTCCAGAATTCAGAAACAATGGTGGGCTGATATAGAATGAGTCTCATAGAGAGAGGAGCCGAGCAACATCATTTACATTCCCCGAGTCGCTGTCAAGGTTCGCCTATGGTGGCGCTATGATCAACTCTTGAGGGGTTCAAAGCAAAGAAGAGATTTGCCTTCGGTTCTACATCAGTACCACACGATAACCAGCTATCACAGTCTACAAGATTACCAAGTCCTAAGTTCTCGCAGCAACTATCCGGTTACGCATTAGTTTTTATTCATCTTGGATCCAAGATTCATGGGCGCCGAGATGAACAAATGCGTTTAGCTGTTGCAATTCACTGCTCCTTCCAAATTCTCCCAGTGACCCGCAGTTTGAGCTCCTTCCTGTCGCCACCGGAGAAGAACAAGGCCATGTTCCGCTGGATGATGAGTCCGTCATAGCTGTCCCGGACTTTTCTGTGGCTGTCTCTGATGCTTCGAGGGACGCCTTGCCATGTCATCTTACGACCACTGCCTCCAACCTCCAGGCTGTAGCTATAGTTCTTAGCTTCAGCGTCATCTCCCATGAACCGGAGGAAGGCAATGTAGACAGGTGCCATGCCCAGCTGGAATGCCTCGAAGTGCAGACAGAAGTACTGACCAAAGCAGCTGAAAACCTGGAGGATGATTCTATAGTTAGCTATTGCATACTCGTTTCCATGGAAAATAAAAACGCAAGACATGCTTCAAAAGGTAGTATAACCATATTCTACTTCTACCCAAAGGAAAGTGATAGAGCTGATGATGGCAAGCATTCACTTTGTGAGTAGTGAGTACGATGACTGATAGAGCTTAAGAGCGATGATGGCAAGCGTGCACTTTTTTGAGTAGTGAGTACAATGACTAGTAATACTGATAGATGTGCACTTGGTTTACTATCAGAAAATTGGAAAAGAAACGCAAACTGCTAATATCCAGATCAATCATAAGCTACATATACAAAATTAACCCAGAGATTCGGGTCAACCAGAATTTTACAAAAAAAATGGACATCCTAGAGACATGAGCTTGCAAGGAGAATTAAGATCCAGGTCAATCAGTACATGCAGAAAAAGAACATGGATTTTGTGCTAGGATCGTAAAGTAGATTGATGAGCATTACCGTGAGCATCCAGGTAGCATTCTCAACTTCATGAGGATTTGATTTGACATAACGATGATTGAAAGTGCTTCCATTGTGCATGTCAACCTTATGGTCATCTTTCAAGTGATTTACTAAATAGGGAATGTCACCAGCAACTGTGCATTCAGATCCGGCATATGGGCAAGTATAGGGTCTGTATTGGCATTGTGATTCATGTTTCAGCTTGCAATAGTAAGGGTATATGCCCAAGCACCCAAAGTTTTGGTACTTGCATGGAAGCTCTAGCGATGCAGCCACCTTCTCCAGAGCAAGACATCTTATGTTACCCAGTTCATGCCTGCATGTTGGGCAGCGATTGTGAACCCTTGGCTTGCATCCAGAACACAGAGTATGTCCATTGGAGCACTGCACATACACACGAAAACATTGTTAAAGAATAAGCATACAAATTCAACTTGCTTTTAGGGCTTCAGAATATGCAGTAAAGTTCAATACAATGGACCATACCAAATGTCAGTGTCCCTCCAAAAAGAATGGAAAAATCAAAAGAGTAATTGCAGTGTGTACATTCAAAAATTTCAAACAGTGACTCACTAGCTGAGTCTTTGCAATTGCTTTGTAAAAAGTAACTCAAAGCGAAAGCTTATATGCAAAATCTGAACTGCATATACTCTGCCTAAACTAGAACTATCCCAAATTCCCAACATTCCTATATATCGACATGCAGATGGCATGTTAAAAGCCTAGAATAAGGACAAAATATTGCAAGTAGATGCTTCAACAAAATGTAATTGAAGCTCAGTGAGAAGCTGTACCTGATGAATTGGAGGATACATGGCACTCAAACACACAGGGCATTCCAGTAGCTCACGCACATTGCCATAGCTTGTCACATTTGATTTTGGTGAATGCTGAATATGATCACCAACAAGTTCAGTGACATCCAACATCTCCTCATTCTTTGGAGGATCAATAACCTCAGCATGGCTATCATCAATATAAGTAACTGATGCCATGAGGAAACCTATAGGTACAGAATCCTATTTGGAGGAAAAAGAGAGCAGGAGGGGGGAAAATTAGGCATGCAAGTTAAAAGGAAAAGATTAAAAAAGTTAGAGGCAAATTTTTATCATTCACAAAAATTATTGAAGATAATAAATAAATCATTGCCTAATCAAATCACCTCACTTCTCTTTTTGGACGCACAAATCTATACTTCATTTGCTAAACCCCAAGGCAATCATAATATAATTGGACTACACTTGAAGGTTTTGTAAGAGAGAACATTAGCGAAATGGAAATCATAAGCGTGTATGGGCTTGGACCTTAACCTTCGGAGATTTGAGCCAATAAGAAAATGATTTGGAAGCAGGAATTTGAAAAGAAACAGTTTGACTGGGAAAATTTTCACACAATGCAAACAGGGCCTAAGATTTTTAAGTACACACAGAAAAGTGACATGCTTCCTGGTATAAGCACAGGACTTTCAGGTGGCCATTTTAACAAAAAAAATCAATCAAAGATTTCAGTGCACATTGAGTTTAAATTTTCCTGACAATTACTTACTTGCAGCTGGAATACATATTTGAATCATTTCTTTTGAGCAGGTACTCGCTATAACTATATTTTGCTGACTAGTGAATTTAAAGAGGAAACTACACTAACAATCCATGGCCATAACCACAATTAGAAAACTGTAGCAATTCCCAAATATAGCAAAGAACAGTAAAGCTTTGTTTGTCTGAGGAGAACAAATATGTAAAAGGGGGGGGGGGGGGGGGGGGGGAGGAGTTGGTGTTGGAGGCAAATGGAATGGTAGAGCTTGAAAGGAAAAAGGGGTGCCACCAACATCAACCTCCACTACACCTTGTATTGCTCCAAAAGCAGAAGACCGGCAGCTACTTACAG
This sequence comes from Phragmites australis, assembly GCF_958298935.1. NCBI lineage: Eukaryota > Viridiplantae > Streptophyta > Magnoliopsida > Poales > Poaceae > Phragmites > Phragmites australis. The sequence goes on along the minus strand of NC_084934.1, from coordinate 29,066,481 downwards.
TCGCAATCAACCACCTATACAAGAAAGGCAATTCATCACATAAAGTTTGCTTCCTCCTCATGTAAAGAATCTAAGCAACACACACAGGATCCCTGATAATTGTCGATTGACAGAAACCCTGAATTCTGGCAGTGGGAATACAGAAAGAGTGGACCAACCAAATTACGGCACCACGGTGCCAGAAAAATATAGGCATCATAAGTCTACTTATAAAATGAACACGTCATGGCTAGAAACAAAAGTGTTTTTTTTTTTAGGGACGGAATTACGGAAAACAAAAGTTAACATGGCCGGAGCCTAAACTCCATCAAAATTGTAGACACACGAACAATGATGATCTACCATGATTGCACCGTGAGTTTAAATGCCTAATAAAGGAACAAATCCAAGATCAGTATTTTATAAATATAAAAACAGTTTCACACTCACGCAAATCATAGTGTTACCGCAAATATATATATATATATAACTATAGCAAAGCTTCTGAGAAGCGCCGCCAAGGGATCCAGATAATGTAATGATTATCAACCGTAGCTTGCAATACATTTTCTCCTAATCACAACACACACTAATCGGGAAAAACATTCTTTTAACCAAGAAAACCACACATCTTGGCATTGACTAGATAGAACTCCGACCAGTCCCAAAACCGCAAGATTCTCAAAACCTAGCAAAAACCCCAATCAACAACCACCACACGCGCACTACGCACCCGCGCTCCCGATCTCACGCCCACATTTCAACGAAAGCTTACCGAGAACCGCAGGAGCATCTCAAAATCCTGCCCCCAAAAATCCAACCTTTCCCACAGAACCCCCACTAAAAACAACGAAACGAAACACCCGAGAGCAAAGCATCACCTCAAAGGGGAGGCGCGATCGAAGCGGGTTGCCAGAGCGGAGGATTCGATCCCCGGCGGTTGGGCCTGGCGTGATGCCGATGCCGCTATGTTGTAGGGCTCGAGGGAGAGGAGGCAACAGCGTTCGAATTAAAGCCTCTCTCTCTCCCCCCCTCTCCCAGTTCTCAGAGAAAGTTATGGGTGTCGTTTTTCTTTCCCTCCTCGGGGTTGGAACTTGGAAGCAGGGCTTTATAATTTACAAAGTGCTTTTATTATTTCGGTTTTATCATTTCGATACCTGCCATGCAACGATCAAGGTTAAAAACGATTTACTCTTTTCTCTGAGATTATTAAACCGAAGGGCAGTGATATTTTCAACTTGAGTAGCGCTACGACCGGCCAGGATGACAGGGCAGGACTCCGTGGTTCTCACGCCGCATATCAATATCAGTTGTCACTTGTCAGTCATTGGTAAGCTTGAGAAGCTGGTCAGCTGTTGCAACCGTGCCACCTGCGTCTAAGCGGATAAAATCTAAAACTAGATAACATAAGCACTATTTTTACTGAAATAGATAATATATCATCGTATTTATAATTTTAGTATTTATATTCGATACTTTATTTACCGAAAATTGACTTTCGGTGTATAGTATCCAAAAATGTCATATTCGGCACACGGTGTGTCGAATATAGCATAGTAGCACCGTATTCGACACACGATTTCAAATTGAATTAAAACAAGAATATGACATGAAATGATAAAAATGCATATAAATAGAGCATTACAAAGGAACTCACTTTTTTATCATATAAACTAGAGCTAGAAATAACTTTAGAAATTAGTCCATCACATGAGAAGAATATTAGTGAATTTTCTTAGATTTTTGGAATTTATTTGGGACACTAACAATTGTTAAAAGTAGCTTTTTTTAGAGTTTTAGTTTAAAATATACAAATGATTTTTCGGTGAATCCAATTAAAATAGGTTGCACATGGATTATGGAACACGTAAAAAAGTTTTAAAATTTTTAAAGTAACAGAAGACCACCGTTTTGAAGAAGAGGGAAAGCAAAATTCAAACGCACTGTTGTTACTGTTTAGTTCATGGCCAGGGGCATATTCGGCATATGGTGTATCGAATATGGCATTATAGTCTATTTTCGGTACATCGTGTGTCGAATACGGTGCTACAGTGCCATATTCAGCACACCCTGTGTCAAATATGGTATTTTCGGAGTACGGTATACCGAAAGTCAATTTTCGATACATGAAGTGCCGAATACGAATGTTAAAATTGTAAATACGATGATATATATCTATTTTGATAAATACAGTTACGTATATTATCTAATTTTATATTTTAACCGCGTCTGAGCCTATTCGACGCCGGTTCTTAACAATTTCACAGATATGGTTTACACTTTTGTATTTCCTTAAAAAAAAATCAGTCATAAGCTGCAGTCGTGCGTGAAGCAATTCCCTTTTAACTTTCCAGTTTTACCTACAGTATCTTTAGCAATTAATAAAAATCTGCACCGTCGCAGCCAAGGTCATCTCAACTCTCAACGCGTCTTCAGAAACGTGAAGCATGTCGGCGACATCGCACCTAGAGAAAAAAAAAATTGAAAGTTGAGTTGTGCTCTTTTTACTCCCTCCGGTTTTAAATATATAACGATTTGATCAAAATTTGATCAAATTTTTAAAACTTTGATCTTTAATAGCTTCTAAAATATTTACTTTAAAAACATAAAAATTATACGTGTAGATTTATCTTAAAAAATATTTTTATAATATTATATTTTTAGTTTTTTAAAATAATTTTTTTAAAAAGCTATTGAAGGTTAAAATTTTAAAAGTTTAACCAGATTTTGATCAAAACATCATATATTTAAAATCGGATGGAGTAGTTTTTAAATGGTGAAACTGAAAGTGGAAGTTCAGTTTTAGCATAGTGCACATTCAGAAGCTGGAAAAGGATATAAATACAAATTTGTACTCTCCAATCAAGCACGCGGTAAAAAGGAATAGAAGCGATTAGCACGGACGAGATGAACCGAGCTGTCTTTGAATTACAGCTATTGTTACCGCTTACCACAGATGAACTCGTGAAAAATGTTTATTGGTCCAGTGGCCTGAGAGGCTGAGAGCCTGAGACTACCGTTGCTAACTTGTTTGAATCGATTGATACTGTCAAGTTTATCTATCAAAGGACACGACTAACTAGAACGGATCCAACCTCCTTTTTCACCTCTCTCTCTCTCTCTCTCTCTCTCTCTCTCTCTCTCTCTCTCTCTCTCTCTCTCTCTCTCTCTCTCTCTCTCTCTCTACTCTGCTTAGCCCTGGTTTTACTTCATCTGAGCAAGAAGTAATAACAAGGACAAATTACAGCGCACGGCTGCACATTTACCAGCTTTGGAACACTTCTTCCACCGATTGTACGCAACATACCATGACGGCCCCTTCAGTACAAATTAGGGACAGCACCTCTATGTGTGTACAACCTGAGTAATGATGCAGTTACATAATCAGCATGACTTCAACTGCCACCGCTTCAGAGAAATGTGCTGTCCGGCTTGTCCCAAGGTACAACAATGAAAATCCCCAACTCCTTAAATCACATTACATCCAGTGATTAACAGATCTTCAGTGTAAATCTTAGGTACATCCAGTATTCCAGTACCTGATTTCTTGCTTCAACAACACAACATGGGGTAAATTAACAGGGTAAAGCCAGAATGGTCCCCATCATGTCCTTCGTTCAAATAATGCCATCCAACGCGCAACACATGAAGAACATTATATACAGCCAAAAAAAAACTCAGCTGCCGAGCTAAGATCTAGGATATTTGATCAATGACAAATGCGAATTTATAGTTTTATACACTCTACCAGACTCTTCAAGGTTGACTTCCAAATAGCAACATGTTCCTTGTTGATTCAAACATCATGTAGTTATTATAAGTTACAACAAACAGGAGACAGCCATACGAGTTTACCAAACGCTAAGGTGATACAGATACTGAGATACAAGAATACAAGAGCTTATTACTTCTTTTTTGATAGGCAAGAGCTTGTTGCTAGTGTACAGGCATTTCTACTTTTCTCCAACTTCAAACCAGAAGAAAACAGAGCTGCGGGAATAGATGGCCCGCACACGCTGTAATGCCAGCGTTCCATTGGTCCTGACGGCCTTCGCACCCCCTTCAATCCGGGTGCGAGCAACAGTTACACCGTGCCCTTGCTCCTTGAGTGATGAAAATGAGTTATACTCAATTGCCGTGCTGATTATTGGAAAGGACAGATAGTCCAGAGGGTTTTGCTCACACTGCAGCAAACACTCCTCGATAGTCAATCTACCACTACGATGAAGCAGGCAGCATCCAAGTTCCGCCCTAATAGTCAAATTGGCAATCTTGCACGTTGAAAGGAACTCCAATGCACTGTTTTGATAGGCCAATGAAAGAAAACATAGGTAAGACTGAAATAGTGTAAGGAAAAAATTGGCAAGATAACCAGGACCATATAACAGCTTGCAAGATCACCATTTTCCCAAGCAAACCTGTTAGGGTAAACACCGTCGGAAGGATAGTCAGACGGTGTCAGCTACTAGAGGAGGGATTGGACTATAGATTGGAGAGACTTACAATATTTGGGAAGGCATAGGAGAAAGAGACTAGGAACTAGATTGGTTTCTCTTGCTTCATTGATTGATTAATCACGGCTGGCGCCGTATATATATAGCCGGTTAGCCAGCCTACAGAGTCCTAATTCAAATCCAACTCTAACTTATCTCTAACTCTTATTTGATTTAAACTATTAGCTTATCTCTAACAAACAATCTAACTAATCTTATCCGTTCGCGCGCTACAATAATTCCAGCACCTAACAAAATCAAACTTGCGCTAGCACCTCAATTTAATGGAAAAAGATAAGAACCTCAAAACTACAAACCGTGTCTCATCAACTATCTCTACTACTTAAAAAGTCTCTTCTGCATCGTATCTTCACGCTCCGTGTTCCGCTCCCGCGTTCCCATTCCCTTGCGTTCACCCCAACTACGCCCTCCCCCCATACACACCTCTCTGCTCTCCACTCGAACCGCCGCCGCCGCCGCCTCCTCCGTGCTCGAGCCGCGCCGGCGAACAACACCCTTGCTCTCCCTCCGCCCCCTCCTTCCCCGACCCCTCACACTCCTCGCCTCCTCCCCGCCACTTCGCGACTCCGCTACCTCCCCGCCACCCAGTCGATTCCCCATCGCTTGTCTCCTCCTCCTTCACCACAAACCCAACCGGCCCGCCGCCCCCTCCCGATCCTACCCCTCCGCTGCCTCCTGATCCCATCGCTGATGGAGACCTCGACGGCGACCTCCGCGCCGCCCACCCACCCTCGTTGTACGACGCGGAGGCGGCCATGGTGGCGGCGCAGAAGGGGATGGAGACCCCGCTGATGGTGGTGGTGGAGGCGTTCAAGGAGCTAGCATGGGGGATGGTGGCTGACGGCTGGGAGCTCCGCCTGTCGCCCTTTGGCGACACCTAGCTCGTGTCCGTGCTCTTTAGCTCCCCCGGGATGGCGTTCAAGTTTGTTTGTTCTTTTTTTTTTGAAAAATGTATAGTGGTATGTGTTAAACTAGGCTTCGATGGAATATATAAATATTTTATCTTTTCTCTATCTTTCTTTCTTTCTTTCTTGACACTGCTTCCTTTTGTTTCTCTACCTTTCTAATTTCGCTTTCAAATTGTAGGATGGTTCTCTATGTAACCGACTTCGTGAACATTGTATAACAAAGTATTATATTATTTTTCGTACATGTAAGCCCCTTATTTATTCCTTTGCACTTACATAGTTCATTCCAGCTGGAACTGATGGTTTCAAGTGGAGCGAGCAAGAGGAAATTAAATGGTAAAATCGCTACACACATAGTGGTCTTTCTATTTTGTTCTTATACAACATCATCACGGCATAACTTTGATAAATGTATGAATTTTGTGCCAACTTCTTGCATAGGCACTACACAATGATTTTCTTTAAGACATTGAACCATGGGTTGAAGCATGTGTTTGTAAAACAAAGGAACACAAGGCCACATTGTTCAGGAAAGGTATGTGAGGACGGTCTCAACCTGCCAAATATTGATTTCAAGTTTTTATGGACTTTATTTATGTCTTCTGTTTTGAAACATAATGTCTGCTGTATTGCACATTGTTGAATTATGTATATATGTTTGGCTTTTATTGGGTAAGCATGTGTTTCTAGATTATTTGTGCCCGTTATTATTCTCCCTTCTTTCAAATTGTAAACCTTTTCCTCACAAGCATTTGAGAATGACTGGATAACAGGATTCAACTATCAGATATTACTAATGGAAGTGGCCTGTATGAATTGTGCAAACTCTAGGGTAGAATAGCTAGATAGATTAAATCACTTGCTATTCTTTAGTTTGTTGACCATATTCTAATATGCTTCTTCTATCATCAATCCAATAGTCAAATAATCAAATAGACTGCTGGAAATTTAACTTTATGTTAATTTATGCATATTTAATAGGCTAAAAGATATATGTCAGGCATCTTTTAGCTTATACAGATCTGAGAGGTTTAACATGCACCTCTTCCTCGCCCATGTTAAATTATTTCAAATATCTCCTTGCTCTTGATATTGTCTGACATTGTGAGCATTGATTCCAAATTCCACTGCTATGTTAGGAGGATAGAAATCAGGATGTATCAAGTTTTTAGTTCAAAATCTCGTTGTCTGAGGCTCTGAGCAGGTTTTGATTTCCGAAAACTGAAATGTTTAATGCATTCTCTTGCACATATTTCTTGGGATCTCAAATAGGTAATTGCGATATATATGTAATTGAAGATCTGTTTTCTAATCTTAAGGTATAATTCTTTCATCATCGTCACTTTGTCTTTCAGCAAGGACCTACACATGTGTAAAACATATTGGAAGTGGCACAAAAGATACCTTGAGTACGAAAGGAAAAAAATGTGCAGTGGGGTTTCCGGTTAGGGTAGTAGCGAGGGGGGATGATGTGCCGGTTTGGGTATCTCGATAGGTCACTGTGGGGTTTGGAATTGGGATGGGTGTTGACTGATTTGGGTGGGTCATTGTAGATGTGCTGGGATTTGGATTGGTTACGCGTAGGCTATTCTCTGTAGTATGCTGATGTTTTAGTGTCTGTGATGTTTCATGTTTGAATGGTACTTGCATGCATTACGAGCCATTCTGGAAACCTTCAATATTAATGACATACGGGGTTCTGTCCGAGAAATTCAATAGTGTAGATAAAATATTTGGTTAACCGCCTCCTCGACCCGCTCTTCGTCTACTGGTCCGCCATCCTCGGCCGTGAGCGCGCCATACGGTGCATCATCACCGCTGACGAGGTGCTGGTCCTGCACGATCCTGACTCCACGGGGGGCGCCGCGGCATAGGAGGCTGTGCGGAGGTACGTGGACGAGCTGCAGCGCCGCCTCGTGGACAACATAGAAGAACTGGAAGTGGCGATGGAGGCTTACTTTGTGGTCATCCACTACACCCTCAGCAAGTTAACTTCGGTATAAATCCTGAATTGTATTTAGTTTGCCTCCCCCTTATATTAAGCATTACATTGGTTTAAAGTTCTGCTGCACGTACACATTTTTCCAGCTGAATGACTATATTGATGATACAGAGGATTTCATCAACATCCAACTGGTAATTTCGTTCTAAAAAAGATTAAATTTTTATTATTTAGATTTAGAAATGAGTCAAGCTCACAATGAAATTAGCTTGGTGCCAAGAGCACACGAGAAATAGCTCCACTTGAATATGGTTTTGATCTGTATGGTGGCTTCCCAGTGGTGGCCGTTGGGGTCATGGAAGAGGAAGTAGAGGAGGTAGCACGGGAGGCAGAGGCCAAAGTCGAGGTGGAAGGTTCCCAAAAGGTATTAGCAGCTCATCTAGGATTGAATTCAAGGATGACAGTGTTGTGTATGAGAAAGCGCCAGGGAAGAATGCATGTCAAGGGCATACACGTGGTCCTGGGCATAGATGAGAACGAATTGTTAGGCCTCAGCAGCCATCTGAGGGCATAGCCTGATCAATTCCGAAGGCAAATTTGTTGAGAAGCTTTAGCATGCTTAGCAGTTCAAAGCCTGCCACCGTTGAGGAGTCTCCACAAAGCTCGTAATAGCAGGAAACATTTTTCTTCTTCTTTCATGCTATCGTAATAGTAGGACATACGTTCAAAACTTGATGCCGTTGCAATGCACGGGCACAATACTAGTCAAATAAAAAAACTATCAGGCAGATATAATCTCCTCTTCAAATATAGTCGAACTAATAACCTTAAGGCAAGCATATCTAGATATTTTTCTTTTTCACCGCTGAGGCACAACACTTAGCATAAAGAAACCTAGTCTTCATGCTGCTAATATAAAACTACAGGGAGCCTGAAATCCTAGTCTTTTTAAGGTGCAGGAAATGCGGCGTCTCACAAATAATTAATACAGAAGTTAAAAAACATAACAGGATAAATGAGTCTTGGAAAGATGAACCACTATAATGACACATAAAATGATCAAGAAGAAGAAGCATCAGGCAAGGAGAAAAGACAAAAAGCACGACAAAAGATAGCCACAGAAGAAAAGAGCTTACTTGTCAGAGCCACGCGAGCAGGTTAATACAGTGTCATCAGGAAGTTCACCCCCACCAATCTGATCAAATGACAAACATGGGTTCACAGTTGCAACCACAAAAAAAGGTGGTGCAGGATGCAGGAAGCATCCATCAGCGCAAATCTCCATTGGGATCTTCAGGATTCATGAACATGGATGGCAAAACTTACGATGCAAACAGGCTTCTTTATTTGGATATTACACGCAACATGTGTACCACCAGCAGCAATAAGAATGGTGTCACCAGGCCTTCCACAAGACCACAAGGTAAATGTACATCAGCCATAACATCCTCTATTCACAATGAAAAATCAGATAGAGAAAAACAAACCTAGCAGCAGAAACAGCAGCCTCGAGATTTGGATAAACTCCAGGCTCCATTACATCTCTGATTGGCCTTTCAACACGCAACCAAAGCTGAGGGTGACATGCAAGGAAGCGCCATCTGTGGCAAACGAGGGCGGTGTTATACCTATCTGCAGGTTCAACAATGAAATTGCTAAAAAAATATCATATTAAAGCACATCAGCAGTGACAGAATTATATTAAAAGGATCGCCCCAACAAACAAAAGGGGTAAAGCTATATATGTTTAAAAGCTCGAAAACTTCATAGTTCAAACATATCAACCCTGAATGACTCTTAGCACAGAGGTTGGAATCATTCTAGTTCCATACATAGAAAATTTCCATTCAACTAAATCAGCTAGTGCTATAGCCCATGGTAACTATTTTAAAGTATTCCTTGAAAAGATGATCTAAGCAAATGGTACTATTTTACAATAAGCTGGCAGTATGACAGCATGTGGCAAGAGGAACACAAATTTAAGTTTCCACAATCTCTAAATATGATCATATGAAAGCACCAAATAGGCCGTTACCAAATTGTACTTATTTGCACAAGGGAGATGCACCATCAAGTTAACTGTTTTTAACTTAACCATTACAGAATAAACCACGTGAAAGTTCATTGCCATCTTCATATTCGAGCGAAACCACATGGCAATTGCATAACTGCACCCAACTAGAGGCATAACACAACATCAATTTAAGGAAACAGCACTTTTGAACACTTCAAACCCCTTCCAACCCCTCGCACACAAGCATCCAGCCAATAAAACTTCGGCAATCCCACAAAATTATCATCCTGGACGCATCAAATTACCATTCAGTTCAGCAGATCTTCCCAACATCCAATCTTGCTCTCCACGAAAAACAGGTCAAAATCTAATTTTGACCCATTCTCCTTCACCTCCGCCATCCGCCCCAATTCCTCAACGAGTTAGGAAAGCAAGTTGAGTTCCCAGCAGTTACGGATTTGGCACTCGATTATTCCTCCTAGGAAGGTGTGGAAGCATAAGATTAGGACCGAATCGAACCTGGGATTGGGGTGAGGAAGCTGAAGATGTGCATGAGGCAGCCGTCGTCTAGGCCGTTCACCGGCGAGATCAGCTCCTCCCCCGCCGGCGCCGCCGAGCGCTGGCGCTTGGCCATTTCTTCTCCTGCCCTCTATCCCCTCCGGGCGTGGTCCACTGAAGTCGGATCGGCCCTGCGCACACGGCACGCGGCCGCCATCGAAGCACTGTCCTGTCCACGTCGCCTTCGTCATTCTTTCTGTCGGCCCATACCAGCCTGATTGGGCCTAGCCCAAGAACATACTTCTTAGCCCAGACTATATCCAGGCCCATGCCACATCTTATGAAAAAGACCCATGCCAAATGGGTACTTGCTATGTTTTTCTTTTTCTCCTGTCATGTTCATGTGTTGCTGGTGATGTAACTGGCCAATGGTGCATTGTGAATTCTTCGGAATTCAGAACAGGCTTTGGATCTCGGACAGACTTGCCTCCAGAAGATGGCCTCACTCCCAGCGCAGCATGCTATGTCGAACGAGTCCTAAGACCTGTCACCACTTGTTTGCTGAATGCAGATTTACCAAACGTGTTTGGGCTATTATTGCAGAATGGATATCGCGACCTTCTCTTCAGTCAGCTTCGTGGCCACATATCGATTGCATCCACAGTGGTGGACTGACATGGTTCTGTTATCAAACATCCCTAAGCAGGGGCTGAAGTCTCTCATCAAACTGATTTGTTGGGAGATCTGGAAGGAGCGTAACGAACGCCAGAGTGTTCAACAAACTGTACCAAACAATGCTTTTGGTTGCCGGACAAATCAAAGACGAGGCTGCATTGTGGGAGTTTGCTGGAGCGCGACGCCTAGGGCGTCTTATTTGGCGAGAATATGAGCTTGCGTTTTTTTCCTTAGGCCCCATGTCTTTTTTTTGTTTTTTGTTTTACCCGTCGAGTTCCTCTCACTTATTAATATAATCGGCATGTTTCCTGCCTATTCTTAAAAAAAAAATTGAAAGGGGAACGCAGAAAGCTTTATTCGTTTTTTTAAGCCTCATTCGTTTTTTTTATCTCCCGTTTATGGTTGATCCCTACTTAAGAAAATATATATCATTCCATTTCTCCCTGTGACAGTGATGACCTGTTTATATTATACATTTGTGCCATCCTGCTACATGAATATAGTACAGGAGTACATCTTTATGAACCTTTGTTAAAGCGTACAGGAAATAATACTGCAGATTAGATTCGTTGGCGCATGGTGCGAATGAGCTCCGAAACTTAATGAGTAAGGAAGGATGTTCCCCTGGCAAGAACGCCGGCAATGTTTACTTATGGAGCATGCACCGCATGCGTTGATTAATCACCGTGTCATCAGTTGTCTGAAGATGTTCTTAATTTTTCAGAGGAAAAATAAAGCTGCTGACTGCACTTTCTGGTAAGCTGGAACCGCTTTATGATCTGTAGTACAGTTTTATTCAGAATTATTATTCTTCTTGTTCTTTTTTGAGGTGATTTATTCTGATTTCTTTCAGAGCAAACGTTGCCGTAATGCTCTCGTGCACCTGTATAAATTCTCCTTGTTTCACCACCGTTGCCGTTCAAGGATCAGATGGTGCAAGGGAAGGGAGTTGGCACAACAATTTGCTATATATGCCTTTGTTTGCACCACCTTAATGCTACCAAATGACAATGGAAGAGACACTAATACAGAAAAATAAAAGTGCATCTAGATCGTCTAAGTGGGTTTTAGATAATTGATAACAAATGATCAATGGACTAATAAGCTTAATGAGGCTATGAACATTTATTAGTCCTATTGAAGATGTTAAAAAGCGTTGACGTCACTCAAAAAGAAAAGAGAAGTGCCATGTGGTTACTCGTTAGATTTAAATTGATTTTATTTTCGAATTTAAGTATATGTATGTTGTACTATCAAGAGGGGTACGTATAGTACAACAAGAGGGGTGCGTATAGATAGTCTTGAATGTGTCTTAGTGCTCAAAGTAATCTTTTTAAACTAAAGATGAGAGACACAAATCACCCTATAAATATCGGTTTTTCAAAGTTGCTCTGTGTACTGGATGTTACAGATGCAACTTGGATGTTCCGGGTAGTCGGAACCTCCGAGTGGAGCTCCGAGCATTGATGCTCGGTTTGGTGTTTTAAGTCAACCCAGAAGTTTCAGGTTGCTGGAGCCTTCGGATTGGGTTCCGACCGGGGGTCCTCGGGATCCTTTCTAGTATGGATCTGGAAGTTTCGGGTTGGTTCGAAACTTCTAGATTATGTGTTGTGTCCGGACCCTCCGGGTTAACTTCTGAGCGGGGGTCCCCTGGTGCTAAGTCTCACGCCAACCCAAAAATTCCAGGTTGAACCTAGAAGTTTCAGGCTAATACAAAAAGCTGCATAACAGTTAGTTTTAGGGAAAAGTGTTTAAATACCCCTTCACCCCTCCCTTCTTTTGCTGTTGAACAACCACAAGACAAAAGCCATTCAGTAGCTCTCCCCACTACTTTAGGGCATCAATTCTTGCAAGGATTTGAGAGTTGGGTGTGAGAGCAAGGGATTGAGTGCTAGTGAGCCACAATCAAATATTTGAGCACTTGAGTTCATCATCAAGTCGATCAAGCCGCGTTTGTTACTCTTGGAGGTTCATCCTCCTAGACGGCTAGACGTCGTCTAGTGAGCACCTAAGATTGTGTAGTGCATGGGACATCTGTGAAGGCCATCCTCGCCTCCGTAAATGAAGAGGACAATCGAGTAAGCCCGAGCTCGATTTTCGTGGTCGCTTGGTGAGGATAAGGGTTGAAAGATACCCTACTCTTTGTGAGCACCTCAACGGAGATGTAGGATCTTTGAATTCGAACTTTGGGAAATAAATTTGTGTCTTCTTTGTATTCTTGTGTTCATTCTTGTTCTAGTTGACTTTTGGACGATTTGAACTGATCTACGTGTTTGTGAGTTTGTAGCTGCAAGTGTTCCGTTGAAAAACCTCTACACATCCTTTAGAACCTGTGGTGACACTTAGAATTATCTAGAATTGCTTAGGTGTTCTTATTTTTCAATTTCATGTTACAGCCAGAATATCCGGGTTGAGCTCGAAACTTCCGGAACCCAAAAATTCCGGATTGAACCCGAAATATCCGGATTCTGTTAATCTAGGCGACCTCTCATACATTCAAAAATGTCATCACCGCTAGTTCAAAATTGACATCACTGCCGATTTTTGAACCGGTAGTGAATAAGTAACAGTGATACAATCTATCACTATCAGTTCTTGATCTCATTCCACCTGATTTGTATACTTATCACTGCCGGTTCTATCTACGAACCGGCAGTTAGTACTCAATCCAGGAAAAAAAATCAAACATTCATGCATTAATTTAAAGGAGATTAGCATTCCTAATGATCGTATTAATATAGTTTATACTAATTACAACAAAAGTTACCGTCATGCAGACGATATCACAAAAGCTCTAACGCGCGCGTTGACTAACCTAGCTAACTAGCTAGTCGTGCTTGAGTTGAAACTCGACCCATGAACGGAAGTCCGTGGCCTCGTCGTTATCATCGTCCTCGTCGTCGATGTCTTCGTCGGTGACGATGTCGCCACTATCGTCGGCGTAGTCTTCCTCCCTCGACGAGCTCATTTGAGCCTTCTTGGCCCTTGACAGCTCGTCAATGAACGTGTCCCACACCTTGTCGTCCGACAAGTAGTATCCTGACGAAATGCCGAAATCAGAGGTAGGTGGTGCCTCCTCCTTCTCGGATGAGGAAAAGGGTGTGTGAGGTGTCCTCGGAGAAGGCGGATGAGGTGATAGCGGATCCACGTGGATCGATCAGGCGCATGAGGTGGAGGTGGCAGGCGGTGGGCGAGAGCATAGTGATAGAGTTAGCGAGAAGATCGCTCACATTTAAAGTTGTGCGCGTGAAGCCTGGCAATTGCGCGAGTGAAGACGTACACGTTTTGAGTATTGCTACCGGTTTGTAAACCCAACTAGAGTGATAGCCATTATCACTATCGGTTATTGTTTACACTTATTTTGATGATCTAATATCACTAATGGTTCTTAGATACAACCGACAGTGATACTTTGAATATCACTGCCAGTTAGTAACAAGAATCGATAGTGATACATCACTGCCAGTTCATATTATTAACCGACAGAGTTAATCACTATCACTGTTGGTTCTTGCTGTCTTGACATTTTATATGCGACTGAAGCTTACGAAACGACAATGATATGTTATCATTGTCGGTTATTTTTAAACCGACAGTAAAGAGGGGTACGAATGACCTTTTCTACGGTACTGAGAAGATGCTTTTATTTCTTAGGTAATGCCTAAGAGAGGGGGGGGGGATTGTTGTTAAGGAACAAGCTTCCAATGCATGCATACATGCTGCTAGTTTCTTAAGGCCTCTCAAGATAATTAATTATCTCATATGGTGATGACTTCCATCTAGGATTGTTCAAAGCACTAGTTTCTTCCATAAAAAAACAAGTTGATTCTCTATCCATTTTAAATTGCTTGCCACATTAGTTTAGTTTTTTTTTTGTCTAGATGGGCAGCTAATTAATGCTTAAGAAATCAACAACGCAGGAGCACTTTGAGAGACCTTAAGAGTGATTGATGCATATGCAGGAGTTAATTATTATTATTTTTTGCCACTCTGTTGGATGGTACCTTCCCAAATGACACCTACATGAGTTGTTGTGCCAAAATACCACTGGATCCCATGAAAACATTCTCATTTGTTACTTTGAGCTCTTCTCCACCACCGTCACGTAACATTTTTAATTTTTAAATTCAAATGGTGCAAGGGAAGGGAGTCTGACACATCAATTCGCTATATGGGCCTTTGGTTGTCCCACCATAATGCTACCAATTGTCATTGTGACAAGGGAAGAGAAGATGCCTTATTTCTTAGGTGATGTTTAAAATGAGAGAGTGTGAGAAATTATTGTTAAAAATCAAGCTTCCAATGTATATATATGTGCTGCTAGTTTTTTTTACCTCCTAGGATAATTAATTGTCTTATAGGGTGATGTCTTACGTCTAGGATGGTTCAAAACATTAGTTTTTCCATAAAAAATAAACCAATTCTCTATCTCTTTAAATTGCTTGCCACAGTAATTTTTGCATAGATGAATAGTTAATTAATGCGTAAGAAATAAGCCACGCTGGGAAGGATTGATGCCTAGATATTTAAAAAGTAAAAAAAAACTAAAAAATAATTATTTAAAATTAATTCATTGGTGACACGTGGGCCCTCATCGTCATAGAGGATGACTCGCTCACGAAATTTCACTCCCGCTCTCGATTTCTAAAGCATTCCCCGGTCCGTTCGCAGTCCTTCCCTTCCGTTGAGCCCCACCCCAAACCCCTCCGCTCCTCCGACCCCTTCCTCCTCTGGTCGGCGGCGAGATGGCTCCGCCCTTCGTGTTCCCTTCGAGCCTGAGGGATCTGGAGCGGGACACCGACGGCGACGACGAACCGTCGCTCCGGCCGCAGAACCCCGTCGCCGTCACCGCCCTCCGCGCCGCCGACCTCGAGGAGTTCGTCAAGGGTACGTGCCGCCACCAGCGCCACTTCCCTAGCCACCACGCTGTTCGTGTTTCGGTCGGGATCGCCCAAGCCCTTAGAAATAGGGGTTTGCGATAGTCATTTTTATCGTAACGTGCTTGAACTTCCACCAGAACGGGGTTTCGTTGGTCGGTCGTACGAGTTGGGGCTTCTGATTTGGATGTAGCTGGTAACCCTATTGTTTTTCAAGCAAATTGTGCATGTATGTAAGAAATTGATCCTGCAGACTAATGTTCGTGACCACTTCCTCCGAATCTTTTTTAGCTTGCTTGCAACCAATTTCATTGAGATAGGTCTTACTGTTGCTTTTAATATTGTACTGTGCTTGATGTGGCTGGGTTTAAGAAACTCGATCTCATTCACACATAGTAGCAAAGTGTTCCTCATGTCCTTCTCGAAATGATTCAGATGCTAACAGTACAACTTCTATAACTGTGAAGTTTTGCTCAACTTGTATAACTTGTGTTTGGTAACTCCATTATTATTATTATTGAAACATATAACTCAATAATTCATAGATCTTAGTTCTCCTTTGTCAGCATTGCAATAGCAGCGATTGCATGATGGGAATATTGTCCTTTTCTTTGATTTCCATGCAGTCCTCTTACTTTCGATAATGTTGGCTGTTCTACTTTTTGGCAGCGTGCAATCAGGAATATATTTTACCAAATGTGTACACATCTGGCAAGCTCGAGTGTTTTACTTTTTGAACGAAAGGATATTGTAAATGTGAACTAACACTTCTCTTGTTCTAATTCAAACTAAAGGTGCATCATTTGATCTATCTGACAAGGAACTCTTCTGCATCGAGGAACAGGAGGTGTTCGATGGTATCTATTCTGTTGTGCGTGATTTCAATTGCCTACCCCCAGCCCTTAAGTTTAACCTCGTTGAGACCTTGCGCTCCAACCTAAGTGTCCTTCTACCCAACATAGACTCACTTTCTCGAGCATCCCTGTCATCCCCTTCTGATGCTACCCCAATCATCGATCGCATTGCCTCACACCGCAATGCCCTCAATATCTACTCCTTCTTTCTGCTTTCCATAGTTCTCACCGAAGAATCGGCTGCTGACAGTTGCACAGGAGCTAAGGTGATTTTTGTGCAGGATCTACAAGTTGTTCAGATTATTTATACCCTTGTTTTGTCAAGTGATCTTGTTCTTCCATGAGGATTTAGGTGACAGCGCATGGTCGAAAGAAGAATCCTGTATATGCTTGGAACTGGGAAACACAAAGAGGCAGGATCATGAATCTGATTGCTAATTCTCTTGAAGCTGACCTTTCGCTACTTTTTGGTCCAGGCGGTGCTGATGAACGATATTTATCTTTTGTTTCGAAGTAAGATCTGGAAACTGACTACGGTGCTTTCCAGTAACTCACTTCTTGTAATGACATTACTTTCTTGATAACATGTAGGTGTGTTTTTGTTCTCTGCGAGAGTCAAAATGTATTAAAAGACGAGGATACAAGAAATGGCATGTGCCGGATAATTGGAGCAATTGCTACAAAGCATCAGCAGATTTCTCAAATCAGTGCATCTGTCCTGCATTTGATCCATAAATTCGATTTCACTGTCGCTCATCTTGCAGAAGCAGTTGCAGCTGCGGAGAAAAGGTTTGGTGATGGAAGCCTCGCAATTTCCCTGATCAGGGAAATAGGTCGGACTGACCCAAAAGATTATGCAAGAGATGGTGTTGGTGCTGATAACATTGGGAGATTCCTCATAGAACTTGCAGATCGCTTGCCAAAGCTTATGTCAACCAACATCGGTGTTCTGGTACCTCACTTTGGTGGAGAGTCGTATAAGATCAGAAATGCTCTTGTTGGAGTCTTGGGAAAGTTGGCCGCGAAGGCTTTCAAGGATGTCGAGGGTGATAGCAGTGCTCATTCCCTAAGGCTCCGAAGTAAGCAGGCTATGCTAGAAATTTTGATTGAGCGCTGTAGGGATGTGTCGGCATACACAAGGAGTCGTGTGCTTCAGGTGTGGGCAGAGCTGTGTGAACAAAATTCTATCTCAATTGGCCTGTGGAATGAAGTGGCGTCAATTGCTTCGGGGAGATTGGAGGATAAAAGTGCAATCGTGAGAAAATCAGCACTGCAACTTCTCATCACAATGCTGCAACACAACCCTTTCGGGCCTCAATTAAGGACTGCAACCTTTGAGGCAACTCTAGAAAAGTACAAGGAGAAATTGCAAGGAATGGAGCCCCCAAATCCAGACAAAGATGAGCTTGTGAATGATTCTTCGCTTGATGAAGTGATCATGGGGCAAGATGAGAGTGTCAGTGATAGCTGTTTAGCTTCTAGTCAGGATCATAATGATCATGATGCTACGATTGTAGATATAACAAACTTGGAACAGATCAGAGCTTTAGTTGCATCACTTGAAGCTGGTCTGCGGTTTTCAAAGTGTATAACTTCGTTAATGCCAACTCTTGTCCAGCTGTTGGCATCATCTTCAGCCACCGATGTTGAGAACACCATTCTTTTACTAATGAGATGCAGACAGTTTCAGATTGAAGGATCAGAAGCAGCACTCAGGAAAATGTTACCTCTGGTAATGTCCCAAAACCGCTTGTCTGGTTTTTGTTCTTGTGTATTTGTTAACATTTCTGCGATCCTCTGACTTTTGCAGGTATTTTCTCAGGATAAGTCAATATATGAAGCAGTGGAGAGTGCATTCATTACCATATACACAAGGAAAAGCCCAACAGAAACGGCGAAAAGTTTGTTAAACCTTGCCATTGATTGTAGCATCGGTGACCTTGCTGCTCTGGAGAGCTTAGTTAGTTCGTTAGTTTCAAAAGCAGAAATTTCATCCAGCACGGTGCACCCTTCTTTCCCTTTCAAATTTACTTTAGCAACCGCTTTGAATGTGATTATTAACATTTCTAGATAAAGTAATATTAATGCTAATCACTTATGTAATTCTTGCATATGTATATTCATGTGTTCTGAAGTAATGCCACGCAGATTGTTTTATTTTTGCCTGTTATCGAATTATAATTCAGTAGTGAAAAAAGTGAGGCAACAGACTTGGACTTATTGAGCGCAAAAGTTTTTGAACATGGAGCAATCAATATGCATGCTGATAATTTTGTCACCATCGTCTCTACACTCTGATGTGAGGTTTTCTTTTTTAAGATCCTCATTATAGACCTCTAAAAAAAGGATCATGGTTATAGAAGGAATTGAGATTTCACATGACTACTGATACACTGTGTTTCTTTCTTCGATCACTGTACTCATCTGAATCTAAAGCTTAGCTTTCCAAGTATGACCATTTTTTTTTAATTCTACTATTTCACTTCAGTGATATCTTATGTTGCTTGCGAGGAGCATACTTAAGACTTATCGCCTCTTACAGGTATCAGCACTGTGGGACTATTTTTGCTTTAACATCAACGGAGTGAGACCAGTGCAAAGCCGTGGAGCTTTATCAATTCTTTGTATGGCAGCAAAATCTTCTCCCAGCATTTTGGGTACTCACTTGCAAGATATTGTTGACATTGGGTTTGGACGCTGGGCTAAGGAGGAGCCTCTGCTTGCTAGAACTGCATGTCTTGCCCTGCAGAGATTATCAGAAGAAGACAAGGGGAAACTAATAAATACTACTAGTAGAGTATTTGCTGCATTGCAAGGTTTGATAACAAGCTTCTCACTTCCTGAGAAAATATGGTACGGAGCTGCAGATAAAGCTATAAGCACCATTTATACCCTACACCCCGCACCTGAAATCTTTGCTACTGATATCGCAAAGAAGTCCCTCAATTCTGTATTCAGTGTTTTAGGAATGGAGGATGTGTCAAATGGAGGTGAAACTCATAATGATGCCTTTCTGTCATCAGTATCACCTTCGAAGCTGGGTAGATTTCTTTTTGTTATTAGCCATATAGCTCTGAATCATTTGGTTTACATCGAGACTTCCGTTAGGAAAATTCAGAAACAGAAACGGAAGAATGACAAATCAGAGCCCACCACTGAGAATATTCAGGCAGATGCCTCTAAAAGTTCAGAGGTAATTCTTGCTTGACTGCTAAATCTCTATCCTTTCCGACCTTGTCAATTTTGACTTGTCATTGTTTCACTTGATTTTAAATTTTTAACTGGTTGTGCTTTATTGTGCAACAGGCACAAGGCATAAATGCCGAACTGGGACTTGGTGCAACAATAGATATTGCAATAGAGTCGCTTGCTGAAAGGGCAGAAAAGGAGATTGTTTGCTGTTCTTCTGAAAAGAATCTCATAGGACATTGTGGACCATTTCTCGTAAAACTCTGCAGAAATCTGACTTTGTTGCAAAAGGTTTATAGTCTACTGGGCTTCCTGTATTTTCTTAATATTTCTTTCCGCTAGTACATGCAATTATTGGTTTCTTCTTTTTTGGATGTAGTTCCCAGAGTTACAAGCTTCTGCAATGCTTGCACTTTGCAGGCTAATGATTATTGATGCAGAATTCTGGTAAGTAATTTTTCACATGACTGCACTCGTTCAATATTGTGGGCTGATGTGCATTTCATGAAAGCACTCCGTCACATTAAATGCTCAACTTTCAGCGAAGCAAATCTTCAAATCCTATTTACTGTTGCTGAAAGTGCACCTTCCAAAGTTGTCCGATCCAATTGCACTATAGCCCTTGGTGATTTAGCAGTTCGCTTCCCAAACCTCTTAGAACCTTGGACAGAGTATATATATGCCCGATTACGTGATCCATCAGCATCTGTGAGGAAGAATGCTGTGCTGGTCATTTCTCATCTTATATTGAATGATATGATGAAGGTATCTCTCACCCTCTCTCAAAGCTCCTCTCCCTCCCACCGTTCTATCACTTTTCTTTGCAAAATTGCACACACACACAAAGCTCCTCTCCCTCCCACCAGCCTATTATTGTTGGGCTGTGTATGTAATAGGGCCCAAGAGCCCATGTGTAATCCTATATGTACCCCATAGTGTAATAAAGATGTAGAACTATCTAGATATTTTTACCTAAAATCAACATGGTATTAAAGTCAGGGCAATCGACGATGGCAACCGTGGAGCAGCGGTGCTCGATGGCAACCGCGTGAATCAGGTTGCTCGGGTGGTGTGCTGTGAGCACGTGCACGTAGAGGGTGCACAAAGCGGCAGGAACAACACCGGTTGGCGAGTGCGACCCTTCTTGGCGAGTGTGAGAGTCGCGGCGTACGGTGGCAGGAAGGTGGTGCTTGATTTGAAGGGCACGGCCGAAGGTGCTCAAATTGGCGTCGGGCGGCACCAGCAGCGAGACACGGGCAGCACGGGAGGTCATCTGAGCAGAGATGGTAGCTGGTGGTGCTTGCTGGAACAGTGGAGTTGTGCAGCCAGCGACGGGGTTGAGCGTGGGCGGATCTGGTGGTGTTGCGTGAGGAGATCATGTGCAACAACAACGATTAGAGAGTTGGTGTTGCTGGTCTGCTTCAAGCGGAGGCAACACGTGTGGTGGAGAGCTGCGTGACTTGGCTAGATAGCCATAGGGAGAGCTCCGGAGTCCCTTAGATCCGAGCATTTTTGTACTCGATTTGTGACAATTAGAGGAGTTAAGGGGTGGATTTGCTCCATTAGTGGTGAGCACGGGCTGCAGGAGTGGGCAGTGGTTGTGTTTGAGTAGGTGGTGGTGTGGGTTGAAGGTAAACATCTACCGGGAGGTTAGCCGGACGGCGTCGGTTGATAGGGAAGGGATTACATCATAGATTGAGAAGACAAAATATTAGGAGAGACTGACAAGTGCACGTGCGTTGCAATAAAAACACAGACATTGGACACGGTAATATCAAACATAAATTCAAGGTATGTAGATGTGGATGCGCTATATGAGCACTGCTGAACGAATACGTCGGGAGCGATGCCATATTTTTATTTTAGATATGATTAAAAAAAGAGGAGATTATTTGCTAATTTTTCTTCTAATTTATTTATTTATTTTTATTAATAAAACGAGTCTCATATCCGTAGCAGTAACAAAGCGAAAAGGCTGGAGGACGAGGGTGGATGGCAAAAGTGGGTAAATTATTTGATTTTTAAGGATTTTTATTAGATAGAAGGAAAAATAGGGAGAAGAGGTGACGCGAGAACCAACTTGTGTTTTATATATTAGAGACTTAGGGTCTGTTTGTTTAAGCTTCTGCTTTTGGCTTTGCTGAAAAACTATTTTTGAAATTTAGCCGTTGACTTTTACAACATTTTTTTGGCTTTTTAGCACACCACTTCTCAGAAAAGCTACTCTTAGCTAGCTTCTTAGCTTATAGTTCATTTACTCAGAAGCAAACTTCTGTCTTTTCTAGAAGTCACTTTTCAGCAAACTTGTTTTTTTGGGCTTCTGGTTTCTTGGCTTTTGATAGAAACAGAAGCCAGAAGCAAGTTGAAAGAAGTATGTCCTTAGAAGAAGGAGGCTGAGAACTAGATTAGTTTCTCTTGCTTGATTACAAAGGCTAAAAGGACCTCATTCAAATCTAACTCTAACTTATCTCTAACTCATATCTGATTTAAACTAACCAATCTCTAACCGAATCTGATTCAAACTAACAAACCAATCTAACTAACCCTATCGCTAACAAATCTAAGCCCATACTACAGTAACACATATGAATAGTAATTCCACAACTAACAACTTCACCCCTCCTTGCAAGACAGCTTGTCCTCGTGCTGTCGTGGTGGCCATGGCGGTGTAGATCCCTCCACGACTAGAGCTATAGAACCCTCGTTAGATTCGAAATTTGGCATCTATGATACCAAATGTTAAGGTAAACATCCGTCGGGAGGATAGCCAGGAGGCGTCGACTGCTAGAGGTGTGATTAGATCATGCATTGGGTAGATAGAATATTGGTGGAGACTTAGAACAACGAGACTGGGAACTAAATTAGTTTCTCTTTTTTTATTACAAAGGATGACAGCCGTGTTTCTCACATAGGCCTATAAGGACCTCATTCAAATCCAATTCTAACATATCTCTAACTCTTATCTAATTTAAACTAACCGATCTCTAATCTTATCTTTATCCGAATCTGATTCAAACTAACTAACCTTATAGCTAACCAACCTAATCGCGCGCTACAGTACCGTGCATAAACAGTACCACATATGAACAGTATTCCAGCACCTAACAGTATGCGGCACGGTGAGTGCACATGATGGAGGGAGGACGCAACCAGGCAAGCTACTGCTGTGCTGTCAGTGGTGCTCTGCTTGGTGGTGAAAGGAAAGGTTGATGTATTGTGTAAGCTGCGAGGAAGCAGTACTGCTGTAGGCAGTTTGGGGGTGGTGGTGGTGTGCTCGTGAAAAGGAGGAAGTTCTGATTGAGCCATTGAGGTGGTGGACTTGGAGTTGCTGTTAGCACTACAGGAATGTGTGCCCCTTGTGGTGTTTCTGTCTTTGTTGTTGGTTCCTTGAAGAGGCGTGCAGCAGTGCTAATCCCCTCAAATTGAACAATGGGGGAGAACAAAGGAATTGAGCAGGTATTTGAGAAATTGGCTGAAATCCTCACAGCTGACTGGGCTAGCTGTCTTGATGATATGTCCACATCAGGATACTGTGTCGTGTTGGAGGAAATCTGGTGGCATGAGCAAGAAGCAATCAATAGTATCACGGCTATGCCACTTGTGGTGAGCAAGATGTTGTGGGTAAGAAATCTCCAATCAGAATTGAATGTGCTAAGAAAAGGCCCACTGAGAATCTCATGTGATAACAAGTCAGCTATCAGTATTGCTAATAATCCGATTCAACATGATAGAACGAAGCACGTGGGGATAGATCCTTTCTTCATCAAGGAGAAGTTGGATGAGGGTACTAAAGAGTTGAGATATGCAAATTCATGTGGACAAATAACGGATAGTTTAACTAAGGGTTTAGGCGTAAAGAACTATAATGTAACGTGTGACAAGATGGGAATGATAAATATCTATCACCCATCTTGAGAGGGAGTGTTAGGCTGTGTATGTAATAGGGCCTAAGAGCCCATGTGTATATATATGTACCCCATAGTGTAACCAAGATGTAGAACTATCCAGATACCTTTACCTAAAATCAAATATTACTTTAGAAACACTTTGCAAAAAATTTGTAGGTTAAAGGGTATATAAATGAAATGGCTGTAAGGATAGAAGATGAAGATGAGAGGATCTCAAGCCTCGGAAAACTCTTCTTTCATGAGTTGTCAAAGAAAGGTAATGACTACATATGTCAGAAACATTGGTTGAGAAACTTGAATACCAGAGTTTGACTTCTATCTTACAATTGCTTCTTTTTTGTTGGTGACCTCTGAAGGAAGCAATCCAATTTATAATCTTCTTCCGGATATCCTGGGCAGACTGTGCAATCAACACCTCAAGGAAGAAACGTTTTGCAACATTATGCAGTTCTTAATTAGCTCTATTAAAAAGGTAAATGTTTCACAAATTATTTGCACACCATTAGTGTACTTGACATTTACTTGTCAGTAACTATACACTTTTGTAACTGTTATCCCAGGACAAACAAATGGAATCTCTTGTGGACAAGCTCTGCAATAGGTTTGCTGGTGTAAATGGTATTATGATTATGGCTTCAATAGAAATATACTGATCAACTACCTTTGTGTTCAATAAATTATGAGACAAATTATACCCCATCCATTTGCGAGTAATTGAAACTTTTAACCAAAGGGTGCATACTTAGAAAGTCATGATTTGCATAAAGTTGGTCTAGAATACCCTGTAATAATACCTTGCAAAGTGGACAGTGTTACATAGTGTTAGTAAGGGTACTTTGAGAAAGCCCACCTCAGGTGTAAGAAAGTGACATGTATTTGTGAACAAATAAAGTGACCAAAATTTACAAGTATTAGCATACGGGAGGAGCATTAGATGAATCGAGATGAAAATTAGGAGAAGAGAGCACATATCACTATATCATAAATTGGATATTGTGACTCGGCAGCCCTTTCAATACTGCACTCTTGTGCTTGTGCTGTGTACAATTTAGATCTATTACAAATTAGCAAGAGCATTCACTTGTTTGCTTCTTTTCCTTTTCAATCCCTCTGTCTTCTCAAGACAATTGAGCTTTACTGCATGCAAGTTAACATTTGTCGCTTTCTTTACATGTGTTTCAGATGTTAGACAATGGGAGTATATCTCTTATTGCCTTTCTCAGCTGACCTTCACTGAAAAGGGTTTGAAAAAACTCATTGATAATTTCAAGATGTTCGAGCATGCACTCTCTGAAGATTCTGTGATGAACCACTTCAGAAGTGTGATATCAAAGGTTAGTAGCATAACCTGGATGGCTTACTAATGAAGCATAACTAAATTTCTGAACATTTCTGTTCTTTCACTAAGCTATGGTGTTTCCTCCAATCAGTGCAAGAAATTTGCGAAACCCGAGCTCAAGGTTTGCATTGAAGAATTTGAGGAGAAACTTAGCAAGGTTCATCAGGAAAAGAAAGAACAAGAAGCGACAACAAAAAATGCTGAGGCACACAGACAGAGAATTGGCTCACTTGATGAATTTCTGGTTACTAAGGAAGTTGGACAGAACAGTAGCTACTCTGCTGAAGGTAAGCACTAGAGTTTTCATTTCTTCCTGAATCTCCTTGTCCTATATGCTACATAACTGCATAAGTCGATTAATTTCCACATGAGTATTTCATGTGTCCATCATGTGATGATTATGACACAAATTTACCGTTCTTCTATGGCCGTGGCCTAAAGAGCTGTTTATGATCTATCATCAATACACTAGATGGTAGCACAGTTTGCATTACACATATGTTCTCATCTGGCTATTTGTCTGACCTTAACAGAGGAAACTAGTGAGGTAGTTGATCCTTCAGTGGATAGCAACACTGAAGATAAGGAGAACATGAAAGAATGCAGTGACAATATTTGTACGGAAAATTGTCAGACATCAACCACGTTTACAGAATCAGAAGATGACGGCGCAGAGGTTCAGTCAACACAAACTGTTCACAAAGGTGGCTCATGGTTCCAACTCTCATATCCACACCACACGTTTTTTAGGGGGAGTTTCCTAAGGAAGGTATTTCATGTATTATACAGGTTTGTCACGATCAAGGATAAAGAAAATCAGAGATCCTGTTTTAGAGGACTCAGCAGACAGTGCTCCAGTTAGACGCGTGGCACGCTCAAGTAGAAGGTGCTTGCACTCATCTTTCTGCTCATTAATCTGACTTTGTATTTTGTTTCACGTAAACGCTACAGGCTATTGCATTGTTGATACGGCACATCATATTATGTGTCATAATTGATTTCAACCAATGTTTTGCTAAAAGAAATATCCTTGATGATATATTGTGCAGGCAAGGAAGGTGACGCTGCAACATTCCCGGATTTATCACAATCGCAGCTTCCGTGCGATATGGATTAAGTGGCAACTCCTTTTGTGGCTGTACAGTGTGATTATCTCGCCTTGAGATCCTAGAATTCTGGTCGCATCTGTGCCCTTGACGATTGTCTCAACCTTGACTTCTGGAACCAATGTTTGTTTGTTTTATTGTAGCATGATGTTTATTGGCCTACTCTGGCTCAGCTAAATCTTGGCTGGCCATGATCTCCCAAGAAATTGTCCGGGGAAGAATGTTAATTGTCCTTGTACGGATCACTTGTGTTTTGTTGTTCGAGTAGTTCTGCCTCCAATTGATTATATGTTGCATGCTACTCGAGGACTTGAGGTGTGTTTGGTCTGGTCCTTTTTCCTCCATGTTACAATCATTGATCTTCACAAAAAAATGTTGCTCACTTAAATAAAAAATACATGACGTTTTGTACATGATATTGTCTTCAATGTATACTTTTGATCACTATTTTTATTAGAATATGTTTGTAAGATTTGATAATTTTATAATATTATAAAAATATATTTTTTAAAATAAATCTATCCATATGATTTTCGTGTTTCCATCTGAGTATTTTAAAATTTATTAATAGTAAATGATTTTAAAAGTTTGATCAAATCTTATCTAAAACGTCAAATATTTATGACTGAGTCTGGATGGAGTACGATCATTGATGACTGGCTCATATCAATCAAGCTCAAATCATACATAACATTTCTGTATAACTATAGAGTTCTTTGTTTTTTTCGATAAAAGAAGCTTTATTATCTCTTATTGTTATAAAAAAAATACAAACATATAAGAGTTTGCTTCCATTCTTTGCACTACCAAGATGTACACATTCGGAAGATAAGTATGAACACCACAAACAAAACTTATTTGATGGGGGAACTTGAAGCGGGTAGTATTACTGTGGTGGGCTCATGATCTGAAACCTAGAACCCCATCCACTTCTGGTGAAGAGCATTCTGATTGCCTGCTCCAGTCGCATACATGCCACAGCTACCACCTCTTGAGAGTCCGTCTACTGGAGTAACACATCAAGTATGGAGCCAGTGTGTATATGTATATATAACTTGCAAAGGTGATGTAATTCTTTGCTTATTAAATATAATATTATTTCTACATAGCCATAGCGATCAACATAACGCCACCGCTCCAACAAGTATAAGTGCTTTTAATCTATTACTAAGGTCTCATAGCCAATTTTCCATCATATGAGATACGCTCCGGGGTTGGTAAAGGTTTGTAGCAATCTGGATGATGAACCATGTGAAACGGGCGAATTGGCACTCAAAGAAGAGGATCTTAATTGTCTCATTTTTATGATAAAAGCAACACTTCTGACTTCCTTGCCATTTTCTTTTTAATAGGTTATCCTTGGTTCACAAAACTCCTCGTCAGGGATATCAGAGGAAGATTTTAATTTTAGCTGGTACTTTCAACTTTCATATATTTTTATTTATATTTGTTGTATCAATAAATTTTAGGGCTCGATATAAGGAATTCACTGTGAATTGTCCAGTTTTGGTCAAATTTCATTTTAGCTTATCCCGTTCTAGTGTAATATTGATGTCGTTTAGCTTTGTCAATAGGCTGTTCCAAGCTAGCAATTTTGACCCAGTTAGATTCTGCTAGAAAATAATATTCACATAAGGTGGTTGTATAGTTTGGGTCACTATTTTTTCTTTATGCCACACTATATTATACAAACTAGGGTATTGATCACACAGTAGTGAGCTACCTAACCACGTGTCTTCCCAGAATCTGATTTGTGAACCATTGTTGAGAATAAAAGTGAGCATATGTTGCTTCACACTCATCATCCCAGCCCAGAAGTGAGCATTTCCTTATTTTCATTGGACCTGAGATAAAGATTTTGTTCCCAAATATTTATTCCTTTATAATTCTTGCCATTTGCCATCCTCATTAATCAACCTAAATACCCATTCACAAAGTAGAGATATATTTTGCACATTGAGGTCTTAGATCCCTATACCTCCCTGTTCTTTAGGTTGGCAGATGGTTTTTCATTTCGCTAGGCAGTATTTATTTTTATGACCATCACTTTACCAATAGAACCTAGAGTGAAAATAATCAAGTCATTTAAGGACCCCTCATGGGATTTTGAAAACTGATATCATGTGCATTAGAAGGCTAGAGAGAACCGAGTTAATAAGAACAAGTCTATCGCCTGATGATAGATATTTGCCTATATAATTGCTCAGTCTCTTTTCAATTCGATCTTCTACTCCTTTCCAGTATGCATTTCTCAGTTTCCGGTAGTGGATTGGAATGCCAAGGTACTTCATTGGTAGTTGGCCCATCGCACATCCAAAAAGCTGAGTATACTGTTCGGCTTTGTGATGTGCCTCCCCCCAAAATAGAAAAGTTTACTTTTATGAAAATTTATTTTGAGACTGGATAGCTGTTCAAAAGCATATAATAAGTGTCGATGTAAAGAATAAGGGGTCCCCTGTCAGAAGGGCTCAGGCCGACAGATGTCAGCTGATAGTTGATATTTTTAAAACTATGCCCCCCTGCGCGACCAAGCGAGGCTCGCACGACCAATCCCCTGGTTGCATATGGAAACCTCGGCAAGGGCTGGTCGCGGGGCATATACTCACCTAACTAGTCTAATCGCATATAATGCCATCTACTCATGCATTTTTCTTCCCTAGGCACCCTTTCGGTGGATGAAGTCGTGGGTTGGCGTAGAGGCAGTGTGACTCATCTTGTAGCATTTAATGCTACAGGATGGCTTGGTAGGCGAGCGTGACAGGCTTGTAGTGGGCGGGATGACGTTTGGCAAATGGGACATGGCGTGCATGACGACCAGGGCGAGCCAGGTGTGCCAACCCCCCTGTAATGATGACCTAGACGTAGCTGTTTTTCATCAGGCATAGGTCAACCACCGTATTTGACACAATTTTCTTGTATGTATACGGTACATCTCGTCTCCTGCTATATAAAGGGGAGAGGGATTGGGCTTGTAAAAGAAAGACTTTGGATAGATTTATGCAACCCATAAGAAAATACACAGGACAAATAACTATTATCCCAAGAGAGACCTGGATCTAGATAAATCCTTGTGTTCTTGAGTTCCTTCAACACACTCACCAACAGTCACCGAAAATGTTGATCATGCACCTATCGTCCGATATACCCTAAATACATTTTCAGGGATTTACCCTCGACGTCAAAAGTTTCATGTTTTGAGTCTTTTCTAAGTCGTGTTCTATAAATATGATCGTATCATCCATATATTTAAGGATGGAAAGTCCATTCTCAATTAGATGTGAAATAAGCCCACTAATCTGTTCATTATCTTTTGCTCTTTCTATAAAAATTACTAACATATCAGCTACAATGTTGAATAATACTGGAGAGAGAGGGTCTGCTTGTCATACTTTTTTTTTTTAAAGTAAGGTCCAATGTTATCATTAACTTTTATGGCTACACTACCCTGAGATGATGTTCTCAACCAAGGAGAAAAATCTTTTATCCGAAGAGTCTGCATGAGAAAAGGACATTTGATCTTATCATATGCCTTTTTCAAGTTGATTTTAAGAATGATCCATTCATTTTCCTACGATGTAGTTCATGGATTGTTTCGTGAAGTATTACCACTTCTTCTAGTATGTTTCTCCCTCACTGGGGGCTATTTGTGAAGGAAGAATGATCATAATGCTATAGAAGTGATTGGTTAGTACCTTTATAAAAAATTTAAAGTTAACATTCAAACAAACAGATTGACCTGTACTGTTAAATTTGATTTTTTTCTCTGATTTTTGGTATTAGAGTTCTCTGTGTTGTTTCATGGATTTATACCGATGAATGCTCTTCCGTAAATGTAGAAAACGACCGTGCACCCTTGCCAACTTTCAACCGATCGGATGTGAAACTCGATGCCATTCACCACAAGTCAGGACTCGACACTGTTCCCAGCATGGACACGTACGAGGCCAGCAGGATAGAAAGGTGACCAAGCAAAGCAAGCGGTTAGTATCTGGGGCCCCGAAGACCCCCGCCGGACCATCCACAACCACGACCATTACCCCCCAAGAAAGCAGGGATCGGCACAGCAGCAACTCTTGGATCGACTTGTCCAACTCTTTCGCTCACATCCACAAATGCGCCACCTCCTCCTCCTCCAAGAATTTGATCGCACGATTCCGCCGCGCCGCGACGGCGACTCCGGCAGTCCGGCTGCCGTGCTGTGCTCCTCCTCCGCACGTTCCCCGGCTCGTTTGCGACCATAGCTTTCGAGTGGCAGGCGATTCCTCCGGATTTAAGCATGTAGTTATGCAACGTTAAAATTTGTCAATGTGGCCAATCTCCTGAACTCCTGGTTCCAACTTGGGAAGATCTTTGCCCCAATCTGGAGCGAGTGAGGGATAATAAAAGGTGTTTTTGGTGTAATTGCACCTGCCTATGGACATTCAGACTACGGTGCACAAATTCCTCTGTTCGAGAGGTATGTACGAGATCCAGAATACAACGCGAGACGTCAAGATTACGCAATGGAGAGCTGACAAGTAGATAAACATAAGTTAATCCAGGTAGATTTCGTGTAGGAGGGAGGATATGTGCTAATACACTAAAGCGAAACTGTGATCAATGTAAAATTTAGCACGAGGTTTAATCTATCTTAACAAACTGTCAAGACAAAACAGCCACCCACTTGTCCACGGAAGAAAAAGGTAGATGCTATTGTTCAGGTGAGTGAAAAAACATTTCAGCTGACGAACAACATCCGTCCATTTTTTTTAAGTACCGGATCCCCTCTCCTTAGGGTTTTTATTGAAGATCATTTAACGGGGGTGCGAACGCCGGGGTTCGAACCCATGGTAGCTGGTGAAGGTTCCCGTGCCTTAGCACTAGGCTAAGAGCCTGTTCGCACACCCATCCACTTTTGATCGGACGGCTCTCCTTATTTCTTCTTCCTTCGATTGATTCTTTTCTCCGCACATGTCGGTGTGAATAACTCACCCACCCGCCTACCTGCCTTCACGCGTCTCCGATGGCTCGCATCCTCCCCCCCACCTTTCAGTCGCCTCTCACCCGTCTTCGGTGACAGGTACATCAGTGTCGCTCTCAGCCGTGCTAACCTAGCGTCCTTGTCTTCCTACTCCGGCACTATCCACCGACTATCCTCCGTTGCTCGTGATCGACGGCGCCCCTACCATGGTATCACCCCCACACTCGCCTCCTCTACCGCACCGATCTTCCTCTTCAGGACCTGTTTTTAATTCCAGTGATCAATCACTCTCCTAACCTCATTGCGTTCTTTGTTACCTGATCGATACATCTCGTTTACAGACTCTGAAGACTAGGAAGCGTGGAAAAAAAAAACGTTCAGACGGCTGCCCGCGCCGCGGGCGACGTACGTACGTGCGGCGGTTTCGGCCACTCCCCACCGTCCGGCGCTCACAGCCGCGCACCGCACACGACCCGCCGCGACCACCCGGGCTGCCCGCGGCGCTGGCTCGCTGCTCCGGAGAAGTTGGGTTTCGCACGCGATGCGGCCGTGTATCCATCCGAAGAAGACTCGCGCACGGGGAGCCTGCACCGCGACACGCGACGTGGTCCCGAGGAGTCGTGCGCTTTCGAGCCGGTACTGGCGGTCCCGAGGAGACCTGCCCAATCCTGCCGTTTCTTGGAACTGGTGCCGGCGGATCAGGTTGTTTTCCAAGGATATGTTGGTTCCATACGTCGGGAACTTGGAACGGAAGAAAAAACCGAAACGATTCCTCTTTTTTAAAAGAGCCGGGGAAGAAACAAGTCGATCGCTGAGTAAGCTGACAGCGTCGTTTATGTACGCTCTCCTTTCTACCGGTGCGTCACGCGTGTAGCGCCAACAGCATGGACATTCGGTGGACATGAATGATTGAATCAATGGGCTCTCGAGCCTGTGAGCTCCAAGATACTAAGGCCATTCATAATGTTTTGTTTTTAGTGATATCTTAGAGGAGAAAGTAAAAAAATAATGTTAGAAATAAATTTTTAATGCATGCATGTGTATTGTTTATTTCTTAAGGTCTCTTAAAATAATTTATTATCATACAATCATCTAGGATTGTTCAAAGAGCTAGTTTATTCTATAAGGAACAAGCTCTATCTCTCTCATATTTAAATAGCTTGACATATCAACATTTTGCTTACATAAACACCTAATTAATGTCTAAAAAACCAATCACCTTGGAGCATTGAGAGAGGCCTAATACCACGGTCTCTCTAAACTAATCAAGGATGAAGTGTTACCAATGCACAATGTCTATAGCTATTCTTAGGGGAAGAAGAATGGTGCATAATATCTGAAACTTGTATTATCTTTGTATGACCAATAGTAAATACAAAAATATACACTAATAACACTACCTTTCCCCAATGCATGTTTGGTTATTTCTTTTTCTTGGATTTTGATCATAACTCGTTTCTTTTATAGTAAGACACTAACTCATTCATTTTTCTCATTTAATTGCTTGACACATAAGCCTTTATCCTACGTGAAAATGTATTTATTGTCTAATACATAAATCAAGGTGGAGCATTAGAGCGCCTCCAACAATTCCTGTCAGCTAGCTACAAGTATGTCCAACAATCTATATCAGCTTAGTCTACTCATTCAATACAATAATATTATAGTCTTTTGCATATAGGCCTACATTGATTTTGTAGTCGCAATTATCTATAATGTTGAGAATGCTCTTAAGAGCAGCCTTAAAAAACTTTGTTTTGGCATCGTAACACTATATGCCAAACATGTGTGTAAAAGACACGAGGGCAGAAGGGAAAACCATTTGGCTCTGTGGCGACTGATTTGAGCTTTACCTTAATAAAACTGGTTTGTGTCTGGATCCACTGTCTGTTGAAACGTATGCTAAGGTGAAATGATGGCTTAAAATATCACGAGCACACTCGGTTGCAACCTCACTCCCACTACAGCTCGTAAGCAGAAATAAAAACACTAGGAGATCACTAAAAACATCGGTGTTCCGGAAAGCATGTTGCATTTGAGTAGACGAGCAGCATCAGCCTAGTGTTTGCTTTGCTTAAGCCTCTCCTGCGCCGAGTTGCCCAACATGTTGGTGAATCTATTCCTTGAAGTGCCCGTTAGAAATGCAAAGGCTACCTAAGATTTTAACTTCAATTTTACCAGATCTAGTAGACGCCGGCAGGGATTAAAATTTCACGAAAATTTTAGAAATTTAAGAAGGAAACGAAATATCTAATTATGAAATTTTCTTTCACTAATCAATAACATGTAGTCACACCAAGGATGAAAGGATGAGAGAAAGTGTTAGATGAAGCTCACGGCTTTGTGTTACTACATTCTATTTGTAATATTCTCTCCGTTCTCGAATATATGTCATTTTAAGAAAATTTAGTTTTGTTCTTGAATAGATGACATTTTAGGTTTTATAGGTGGTGGTTTCCTAAAGAACCACTATTAAAAGCTATTGAAACTAGGAGTAGAATTGAATGAGTGTAATGAATTGATGGGTTATGTGTTATTAATTGAAAATAAGAACAATCAATAGGGGTAAACATATCAAAGTTGAAAATATTTATTGCCAGCTTGGAGTATGTGTTGGAGGTTAAAACTGTAAGGCTAATCCTAATGGGGAGTATCATGGTACTACTTCGTAGGTTGCCATGTCAGAAATAAGATAATAAATAAGTCTATTGATACAACCTCTTCAAATACCTTAGTATCTTATTGCTATTTCTTATATATTCTATACAATTAATTATTACATGTGTTTGTGACTAAATTATGGGATCACTTGTATAGTGCAGTTTCCAATAAGTTGGATTTCGTCCTCAGGTTGTATCTTGCATAAGATACCACTCTCTTCTCTTTCATCATTAATTCTATACCAAATCAGCAAACAATTTTACATGACAAGGTATTTAATATCTACTATACTCCTACTAGGAGTAGTCTAAACAGGGGCGGACCCACCATGATGCATGAGTATTCAATTGAATACCTAATTTTTTTGCAAAAATATTAAGTATATAGCAATTTAATAAGCATCAGGAGCTCATGATCTCTATGTTGTGACGACAGTCAGCAGCTGAGCGTGAATTTTTTATGCAAGTTAAGGATAGTGACATCATTAAACGCTTTCAAACCATGAAAGAACACAAAGTTAAATTGTAATTTTCTTTAAGTACTTTTAATTTTTTTTAATTAGTTGAAACTTTTTTACTATAAACAATTTATACTTTAAAATTTACGCTACTATAGACTTTTCGTATTTTGGATTGAACATTATTTTTTTAATACTGAATACCCAATCACCAAATCCTGGTCCGCCACTGAGTCTAAAAATAACGGAGATAGTATTCTTAAATACATATATCAAACGGATGATTCCACGGTCTGACCAATGGTTGGACCAATGAACTGAGAGACTCAACGATTCGTTGTTCGGTCCAATATTAGTAACTATGTCTCATGCACATTTAATAAATGAATGTTTAAACATGTTGCTATCAAGTTTTGGTTGCACGGATACTATGTTGTTTCTGGACTAAGAGTTTTTTTTTTTCATATTGTAGGCTACATCTAGGTTTTTGTTATGCTAACACTACTTTTTTTAGTTTTGGTAAGCAGAAAAAGGCCGAAATGGTTTTCAAGCAACTTGTAAACGTGAGTATTTTGTCATTCTGATTTTATCCAAATCCTACTAAACATAAGTTTATAGGATCACTTTAACCAAATCTAGTTTCCTGTAGCCCAGTGGCAACTGAACGAAGCAGAAAGACAGCGCTAAGCGGGATCCGATCTGATGTAGTGTTCTGTATACCGTGATTCACTGTAAATTATTATTCATCAAGCCATAAAATACTGTTTAAATAACACTGTTCATCCGTGACTTACCTTCGGCCCGTAAGAAGAGTCGGATCCGCTAAGCGATGCAATAAGATCATATTATCTCGTTCGTTTATTCCTCTTATTTAATATCTATTTATTCTTTGTTTATCTCTTTATTCTATAATTTTTTATCTAATTTTTTAATATAAATTTTAACATAAATAAATAAAAGATCTTAATAGCCCCATGCGTATGACCAGTGGAATTTTCCCTCCCGGCCATCACCTCCATCACCAGTTGCTAGCCACGCATCGCCTCCTAGCACTACCGAAGACAGCTTCTTTGCCGAGTGCCTCAGGCACTCGGCAAAGGACGATATACACTCGGCAACGGCTTTGCCGAGTGCTACACTCGGCAAAGGGCGCTCGGTAAAAAATTTGTCGGCAAAAACCTCTTTGCCGAGTGCATTTTATCGGGCACTCGGCAAAGAGTTTGCCGAGTGCTAATATGACACTCGGCAAAGGCTTCCTCTTTGCCGAGCGCCAATGAATCAAACACTCGGCAAAGGTGGCGTCTGTGCCGAGTGCCACCTGGAGGACACTCGGCAAACAGACCATCTTTGCCGAGTGCCTGGACCGTGGCTCTCGGCAAAGCGGAGGCCTCTTTGCCGAGTGTCATGGCCATTGCACTCGGCAAAGTGACTGAAAACAGCCTTTTTTATTTGTTTTTGACATCCCATCCAAACAAACAGATATATATATATATATAACAAACATCACCAACATCACATATATATCATCAACAGCACATACATATCACCAACACCACATATATATCACAAACATCACATGTCTCACAATATATCACAAATAAGTTCACAAGTAATCCAAGTGCTCCATCATCTACAACCATAATTGCAAATAGAAGTACCATTAACAACTACAAGTATCATCACCAAGATGGTCAATGAAACTGATTTGGTGAATGATTCGCTGAAGCATGAGGATCGTTCGATGCCGCCGATTGATTCTGCACAAAGGAGAAGAGATTGCATGTGTGAGACAAGATAAATATATACCATACATGAATAAAATTTTCATACTCCACTAGGTTTGACCGTAAACATGAACATACAAACTAAAACATTTATACTCACAGGAGTAGAATAGTGAGGAGGTGGAGGTGGAGGTGGAGCGAATAGCGAAGGTGGCGGAGTCACACCCGTAGCGGCGCCAATACTTTGCATGTACTGAAGAATCTCCACCATCCTCCGCTGCTCGGCCTCCATCGTCGCCTGCATTTGCTCCCGTATCCTCCTCTCTTGTTCCAGCTGGGCCTACAATATATTCACCCTAATGTTACAATAATGCAAAGGAAAGGTATGAAAAAACCAATGAACGACGAATAAACCAGGAATAACCTCGAGTGCCTCCACCCGGTGGTGTGAAGTGTCCTTCCGAGGTCGTATGGCCGGGCTCGTGCTCGTGCTCGTGCTGCTTGCTCGAATCTGGGAGAGACTGGGAGTAGCGGTCGAGTCGATTGCGCCGTCGCCAATCCAGTATCGCCCATGCTTCTTGCCTCCTCCCACCCTCATGACGACTTCTCCATCAAGGTCCTCGGTGCTCGGATCGTACTCTGGCCCATGGACCTCCCTTGCCATCGATGTGTACTCACTAAGGCAGTTGCGGACGGTCGCATTGCTGTACGCCTCGGGCCCGTCCTCCGGGTTGTAGTCGACGTCGGACGTCGCCTTGCCCTTGTGGGCCATAGCAAATGCCTTGAAGATGGAGCAAGGCTGGCCACCATGTGACGCCGACTGCGAGAAAAACAGCAAGATGATTAGAAATCATGCAGAATTGAGCGTTAGAATAAATAAATGAATTCGCGTACCCATGTTTCTGCGTATCCGCTGAGGTTGCGGCTGCCTTGATGGTGTGCTACACCTGGCATCATCAAACGCCGCTCCCGGCACAAGTTGTGCGTCTCCTCCCACTCGCGTGAGCACCACTTGTCCACCATCTGTTCCCAGCACTGGGGATGCGCGGCGCACCAATAAGGAATCATCTACAGGCCATCAAGTACATGACATATCAGAAGATGAAATTAAGCCTACTTAATCTCAAAAGGAATCAGTATTAATGTTCTGTATTTACCTGCAGGTACTGGTCCCGGGTCAGCGTCATGGTTCTTGCGTCCCTTTTGGTGACCTTCGTTCCAACGACGGTCCCGTGGTAAGTTACGACGGCCTGGATGCGCGCCTCGTAATGCATGTCCACGACGAGTTTTTTGCAGCATTTGGTAGCCATCGCATCCGCCCTGGCCTCATGTCCGTCCTGGCATCTAAAGAAATCCTGCATACAAACACGATGTATCCATTCATTATTTCAAGAATGTCCAATAAATACGATGTATTGAGCAATGTAGTGCGAGGAAGACTTACCCACAGCTCTTGCTTCACCCGCTCCGCCTTGTTGTTGAATACCCTGTGGGCCCGATCTGCAGCATCGGGGGCGGCGGCGTAGTGGTCAAACGAGTAGGCCGGCCCCGTCACTCCGGCGTACTCAACCAGGCCAGGGAAGTGCTCCTTGCACAGAAGACCGAGGATGCCATTGACTTGGCGTGTGTGAGCACCTCCACTCGCCACAATCGTCCAGTTCCTGCCCAAGTGATTAACAATCGTCCAATTTCTATTTTGATATTCAACATATCATATAAAGTAGTGATAACATCTAAAGTTACTTACTTTTCCCCCTCGGATCGAATCAGCGGGCGTCTCTCACGAGGTATCGGTCGCTGAGGGAGGCTCGCGGGACCTCGCAAGTAGACGCTGGACGAACTAGAGGAAGCGGAACCCCCTGCTGTCGCCTCCTCCAGCGCGTCCTCCTGCGCCTCCTCGGCGTCCTCCTGGGGCACCTGCTCCTCCTCCTCCTCCTCACGCGACGGGGCGGCAGGCGACGACTCCCTCCTGCGGCTGCTCCTCCTTGTCCTTCGGTACAAGGACGTTAGCTTCCTCATCCCACCGCCCACCATCTTTGTTCAATCACCTGCAATTAAAAAGAGTAAACCAATAAGCACAGATAAACAAGAAGTACTTAGAAAGAGATGCAAAATAAACAAAACGTAATTACAAAATAACATAGTATTACATGTATTAGAAATAATCTTCATGATCGGGATTAGCTGGATCATAAGTCTCATCATCACTATCAATCATGTCGAAATAATCAACACTATCCGAATGCTGCATTCGTACGGGAGGTGCAAAATCAAATGCTGCATCGGATTGAAGAAGCCGGGTGGAAAGATCTTCTCCAACTTACAGAGCAACACATGTGCCATTCTTTCCAAGTCAGCAATCACGGTCCGAGATAACTCCTTGGCACAAAGCTGGCGAAAGAAATAGCTCAACTCTGCTAGCACTAGCCAGACATGCTCAGGGACATAGCCCCGAACCATCGCCGGAAGAAGCCGCTCAATCCATATGTGGTAGTCATGACTCTTCATCCCTAAGACTCGCATAGTAGATAAGTTCACTCCCCTCCTCAGATTAGCTGCATACCCATCAGGGAACATTAACGTCTGGATCCATTCTAGTACTTCCCTCCTTTGAGGCTTGCTCAAGACAAAATCGGCCTTAGGCCTTCTCCATGTCTTGCCGCGACTAGGAGGCTTCATATGTTGGTTTGGTCTATCGCATATCGTTGCCAGATCCACTCTAGCCTTAACGTTGTCCTTTGACTTGTCAGGAATGTCCATGATTGTTGCCCAAAGTGCCTCGGCAACATTCTTTTCAGTGTGCATTACATCAATGTTGTGTGGAAGGAGAATGTCATCAAAATAGGGGAGCCGAGTCAAGCCCGACTTATGAGTCCACATATGTTGCTCACCATATCCCACAAAACCACCTTCTGGATTGACCACGAGACCATCTATCTGTTCACGAACCGTGGCACCAGTCATTATCGGTGGTGCAGGGTCTGTCACTACGACACCTTTCGTAAAGTTCTTGATGTCTCGTCTGAATGCATGGTCAAGAGGGAGGAATTGCCGATGTTTGTCGAACGATGAATACTTGCCACCCTTCTGCAACCAAATGAACCTCAGACCTTCCTTGCATACTGGGCATGGGAACTTCCCGTGAACACACCAGGCGCAGAATATCCCATACGCCAGGAAGTCATGCAGGGAGTAGTGGTACCAAACATGCATTTTGAAGTTTTTCTTTGTAGCTCGGTCGTATGTCCATACCCCTTCCTCCCAAGCACGGACCAATTCATCAATCACAGGCTCCATGAACACACCCATATTATTCCCCGGGTGTCCAGGAATTATCAACGACAAGAATACGTTCTGTCGTTGAAAGCATATGCGGGGGGGGGGGAGATTGAGGGGGATAACGAACACGGGCCAACATGTGTATGGGGCAGCCATCATTCCATAAGGATTGAACCCATCTGTTGCCAGCGCAACACGTACATTACGAGCCTCTTTAGCTTTCTCATGATGAATGCCATCGAAGTGGGTCCATGCTTCACCATCGGATGCATGTACCATCCTGTCAGGATTGTATCGTTTGCCATTTTTGTGCCATGTCATCTGTTTCGCGGATTCCTCGGTCATGTATAGCCGTTGGATCCTCGGTATGAACGGAAGGTGCCGTAGGATTATCACGGGAATGTCAAGCCGCCTCTTCTGGCCATCACCAGAATCTACCTCCAGGAACCTAGATGATTTACACTTTGGACAGTACTTTGCTTCCACGTATTCTTTCCTAAATAGGACGCACCCCTTCGGGCAAGCATGTATCTGCTCATACGGCATCTTAAGTGCACGAAGGAGTTTCTGTGACTCGTGCATGCTCTTTGGCAGAAGGTGACCCTCCGGAAGCAGGCTGCCAATAACTGTCAACATACCATCGAAGGCGTCTCGACTCAGGCTATACTGGGACTTCAACGCCATTATGCGTCCAATGGCATCCAGTTGAGAAACCTTTGTCTGGCCGTGAAGGGGTTTCTGTGCCGCGGCAAACATGTCGTAAAACGCCTTTGCGGTTGCCTCTGGCTCCTCCTCCGTACGTCCTTCAGCGAACTGTGCCTCGTGATAGTCATTTAACATGTTTGCTACCCCGGCCTCAGCATCATAATCCTCGACGCGTGGCCTCACCACCTCCTCTCTCGTACGATCGGCTTCACCATGGTAGACCCACCGGGTATAGTCTGCCGTAAATCCATTCTTCCAAAGATGTTCCCCCATTACCTTCTTCGTTTGTCTTTTCCTGTTTGCACATTTGCTGCAGGGACAGCAAATTTTACTCGCTCCTTTAGCAGCCACGCCAAATGCCCGTTCCAAGAAAGCATCGGTATTGTCGATCCATTCATTGGTGACCTGACCCTGACTTGCGCGGCCCGTGTACATCCACTCACGGTCCTCCAACCTCTAACATATATAGCGGCGAGTAATATAAACATCAATTGCATCTACACGACGTTCCTACTATCTTATAGGTGAGGTTAGGTCCTAATCCCACACGAGGATCCGTAGATGAGGTTAGTTTCCTTTCTCTACTCCTATTCGAGACAGAATTTCGGCAGCACCTCCCCGCTGTTCTCCAAATACACGTCCTGCTAGGGAGAGTGTGTATCCGGAGAACAACAGGGAGATGATGCCGAAACTCTGTCTCCGATCGGAGCAGATCATGAAAACTAACCCCACCTACGCATCCGCGTGCTGTCCAAAAAACGTGGACAATTCGAAACAGATACGGTTTTAGATATGCAAATATCTGCATATTTCCAACCATATCTCTTTCGAACGGGAGACGCCTAACTGGGTTACGTGATCTACAACATGATACGGAAAGAGGGGTTATACCTAGGGTGGCGGTGGAGTCAGGCGACGTGGTGCAGGCAGTCTCGCAGCGCCAAGGAAGGCGATCGGGGTCGCCGAGGTACTCCGGCGCCGCTCCGACTGGCTCTTCTCTGCCAAAAAAGAAATATAAAACTGTTAATACAAAATTTCGGCAGCACCTCCCCTGCACGGTGAGGTTTCCAAAACCTGCAACAAAACCAACGGCACGATAGCCGACATGCACATATATATGAACGGCACGATGGCCGACATCCACAAGATTATATCCAACCGCATATATATAACAATATCACAACCACTCCTACGACTACTTTGACTACAACCACAACTACTTTACCACTACTACTACCGCAACCATTAGTA
Source organism: Phragmites australis (assembly GCF_958298935.1). Taxonomy (NCBI): domain Eukaryota; kingdom Viridiplantae; phylum Streptophyta; class Magnoliopsida; order Poales; family Poaceae; genus Phragmites; species Phragmites australis. The sequence goes on along the minus strand of NC_084934.1, from coordinate 29,025,641 downwards.
ATACTACGACGACGACGGTATGGCATACCTAGTGATACGGAAACGTCAGGAACGTGACAACGACGACCGGAGCGCCTCCTCCTCCTCCTTCTTCTTCCTCCTTCCTCCTTCTTCCTCCTCCTTCTTCTCTTCCTCCTTCTTCCTCCTCCTCCTTCTCTCCCTCCTTCTTCCTCCTCTCCTTCCCTTCCTCCTTCTTCCTCCTCTCCTCCTCCTCCTCTCTTTCCTCCTTCTTCTTCCTCCTTCTTCCTCCTCTCCTTCCCTTCCTCCTTCTTCCTCCTCTCCTCCTCCTCCTCTCTTTCTCCTCCTCCACCGGCGGCGCGTGGCGGCGGGCGCGGCGGCGCTTGCGCGGGCGCAGGGGCCGGCGGCGGCGGGCGCAGGCGGCGCTGGCGCGCTGGCGGGCGCGGCGGCAGGGGCCGGCGGCGGCGGGCGCGGGCGGCGCGGGCGCGGGCGGCGCGGGCGCGCTGGCGGGCGCGGCGGCAGGGGTCGGCGGCGGTGGGCGCGGGCGGCGCGGGCGCGCTGGCGGGCGCGGCGGCAGGGGCCGGCGGCGGCGGGCGCGGGCGGCGCGGGCGCGCTGGCGGGCGCGGCGGCAGGGGCCGGCGGCGGCGGGCGCGGGAGCGGGCGCGGGCGGCGGCGGCGGCGGGTGCGCGTGCGTGCGTGCGGGCCGGCTGGGCCGGGTACTTAAATCCCTGCTTTGCCGAGTGCCCCCGATCTGGCACTCGGCAAAGAGGGGTTTTTTAAAAACATGTGCAAATTCTTTGCCGAGTGCCCCCGATCTGGCACTCGGCAAAGAAAACCGGAATTTTTTTAAAAAAAATTTCAGGGTCTTTGCCGAGTGCCAGAAGTATGGCACTCGGCAAAGACACACTTTGCCGAGTGCCAGACTTATGGCACTCGGCAAAGAGGGTATTTGCCGAGTGTAATTTTTTAACACTCGGTAAACCCTAATTTTTTAACACTCGGTAATCTCCCAAGAAGTTGCTTAAAACCTTGCTGAGATTCTTCGGTTTGCAAGCATCGTACGTGATAACTTGCTTAAAACCTTCTCAAATTTTTATGACAGCCTCCACATATGATATCATGATATCTTGACAAGTTTCAAGATTTTCGGACTTTGTTTGCTTTTTATACAATTTAAAAACAACTCGATCGCAAGTTCGTGGTCATATTTCGTGACCTTGATATTCGAAATTGGTGGTATGTTCCTGGATACGGTCTCACAATATACTAAATAACATGAATATCATTTTTCCATTCATTTTTTTTATTATTCGAATGACTAGCAGTTATAATTTGAATTATCCAAGAAAATTCAATTAATTGAAATGAATTAAAGAAATATAGAAAAAATCCGAGAAATGTGCCACATTGGAACATGGAGTACCAGGTACTGTATGAGGACTGTAGAAAAAATTTGGAGGCCAAAAGGGTGAAAAAAAATTAGGGTTTACCGAGTGTTAAAAATTACACTCGGCAAAGACCATCTTTGCCGAGTGCCAGATGTTTGCCGAGCGCTTGCTCTCTGGCACTCGACAAAGATACTCCTTTGCCGAGTGTCCTATTTCTGGCACTCGGCAAAGAGGGTCTTTGCCGAGTGCCAGATGTTTGCCGAGTGCTTTACCTCTGGAACTCGGCAAAGACCCTCTTTGCCGAGTATTCGATAAAAAGCACTCGGCAAAATATGGGACACTCGGCAAAGACACCGCCTCCGGTAGTGTAGTCCTATAAACCGTCCCCCGCATGCCCGGACACGGCCACCTCCAGTTCCTCCGCGCGCGCAACGCTGGGGACGGCACGGCTACGCCATCGCCTGCGGCTGCCATTGGGCCCCACCACCTGAGGCGCACGCTGTCCTCACCACCTGGTAAACAATGGCGTCGGCGCGGCTGCGCTCGGCCGCGGCGGCGGCCGCCCGGCTCCAGCCTTCGCTCACCGGCCGCGGCGAGAGGCGGCTGCTCGGGACGGTCGCGGCGGGAGTCGCGGAGGCGGGGGCGGCCGCGAGGTGGGAGCCGATGGGGACGCGGGAGTACTACGACTACCGGAGGGCCATCTACGGCGGCATCACGCACAAGGCCGTCCTCGTCGACGCCGCCGGCACCCTCCTCGCCCCCACAGAGCCGATGGCTCAGGTCTGCTCGGTTCCCATTTCCGCATCTCTCATTCACATCCCGTGTTGCCTATGTGATCCGGTGTTTTCTATTCTATTTCTAGCTGTGCGAAGCCAATTGCTGTCGCTTGCAAACTAACGTCTGGTACACGCGCGATTGGAGTTGATCTGATCCGCAGTTGTTTTGTTCTAGTGTGTACGTAGTTTTGATTGTGCTGTGGAGAGATCTGTTGGTGTTCGTCAGGAGTTGTTGGCTTTATGTGATTTTGTCACCTGCATAACGAATTGCAGAAGAAGCTCCTTTTGGTGATGATTGGATATCTATGTGCTCTGATGTGTGCTGTTTTAAATGTTTGTTCAGGTATACAGAACGATTGGCGAAAAGTATGGAGTGGAGTATTCAGAGGATGAGATCCTGATGAGGTATCGGTGGGCGTATGCTCAACCATGGGGTAGATCACGTCTGAGGTATGGCATTTAATTTTTGGCTGCTACATGGCACTATTACATGTTTGTCGATACGGTACATACCTAGGGCTTTTGTGCTATTTGAACGAGCTATGGCATTAAAAGTGGCTGCTAACTTAACAATTGTCGTTCACTTCACAGAGTTTTGGTCTTTTGGAACAATAAGCTTGAAAGTGTTTCCCTGTAAGGAAGGAAGAGAGAATTTGGTACTGTAAGCACATGCAAATTTGGCATGTGATTAACATAACACACATATGTACCAGCATATATATACTGACTTCCCGCTACAGCTTCCATTCAATTTGTAGACATGCAAGGTGCAACGATATAAAATAGAGCAACCCATATCTAACAATCTCAAATTAAGAATATTTACACGAACACAAAAATCAGCTGTAAGTCAATATGACATTATAACACTAGACATATATCCTAGGAGAATTATATCCTAGCTGCAAGAACAAGTCAACAGCTAGGAGAATTATATCCTCACAAGTATTTCAGACCTAGATCCAAGAACAATACCGCCAAATTTCATCTGGTGACAGTTCCCTGGCATCTCTCTTCTCAGACGGCAATAAGATAGTTTTGCTGGTTTGCGGCAATGCTAAAAAATACAACGAAAAAAATAAATAATGCTGATTTTTATGTTGCTGCCAGCTGCCCGGATGCGGTTTTATTATACGGTTTAGACTTTAGTGGCAAGTACTGATTTGACCTGGTTTTGTGTGCTTTACAAGCATGCGTAACAAGTACTACAGGGCCGTTTTCGTATACTTAAGTATCAGGAGAAACATCACCAACTAATTTTTCTCAGCATACTTAAGTTGGGTGGTGGTCCAAGGCAGTACTGGTGCTTTCATTTCGTCTGTTTGTAGCTCATCTTGCCTGTGCACTCATGTACCAGAATAAACTGTTTGGATTGTTACGTTACTAAAAATAGCTGTAAGCCTGGGATCCTTGCAGGTCTAAAGAGATGTGAATATGTGATTTAAGTTATTCATCCTCCAGAACTCATATTTACATTCAAACCCCTTTCGTAAATCATGCTGCTGCATGGACTACAGCTGAAATTGCAGTCTTAATGTAGCTGAGTGTCTCCAGGTATGTCAATGATGGAAGACCCTTTTGGCAATTCATAGTCAGTTCCTCTACTGGCTGCTCAGATTTACAGTACTTTGAGGAACTGTATAATTACTATACAACTGAAAAGGTGAGATAAAGTGTGGAATCAAAATGGTTTCGAACCTTCTTCTTTAGGTATATGTTTGCTAGGCTTACTAAATGTGATATGTTTGCTAGGCTTGGCATCTCTGCGATCCAGATGCTGGACGTGTTTTCCAGGCATTGAGAAGGGCTGGTGTAAAAACAGCTGTTGTGTCCAACTTTGACACTCGGCTTCGGCCACTTTTACAAGCCCTGAAATGCGATCACTGGTTTGATGCAGTTGCTGTATCTGCTGAGGTGGGTTTCCATTTCTAAATCTTTCAAAGATGAGCTTGTTTAGCTAAGCCTGCTAATTAAGACCTGGCCCTGTATTTATTCACCTGTACCTAAGCTTCAGCTGCTTTTTCCTATTAATATTGTCTATTAAACTGTGTTCCTTGGACACTCAACTTACAGGTTGCAGCAGAAAAGCCAAACCCAACAATATTCTTGGAGGCCTGCGAATTATTAGGCGTGAAACCTGAAGAAGCTGTGCATATTGGCGATGACCGTAGGAATGATTTATGGGGAGCTAGGGATGCAGGCTGCGACGCCTGGCTTTGGGGCAGTGATGTCTACTCCTTCAAGGAGGTATCTATATTTCTCTTCTGCGCAACACTCCTGTGAACTTCAAACCAACTACTGCTTAACACTTCTGTTCTACTTCGTTATGATCTAGGAACATTTTTGTTGTATAACTTGTCCTTACGGTCTTTTGCAACTATCCACATTGTTTTTCAGAGGCGTGCGTTTACTCATACCTGCACTTTTTATTTTTACCAAAATCTAAAATTAGACAATATACATGAACGTATTTACTGAAATAGACAATATGTTATCGTATTTTTAATTTTAATATTCGTATTCAGCACATCATTTACCGAAAATAGAATTTCGATACACCGTACATCGAAAAACCGCGGGTCTAGTCATATTCGGCACACCATGTGCCGAATACGGGCTACAGTGCCATATTCAACATACAGTGTGCCGAATATGACCTTTGCCTGTTGTGCGGTCACTAATTCGGCACACAGTCATATTTGGCACACCGTGTGACGAATACGGTACTGTAGCTCGTATTCGCCACACCGTGTGCTGAATACGGTTGATATTCGGCACACGGTGTGGCGAATACAGGTTACGATGCCGTATTCGCCACACGGTGTACTAAATATAGGTTTTTCGGCGTACGGTGTACCGAAAATTCATTTTCGGTAAATGATGCGCCGAATATGGATGCTAAATTTGTAAATACAATAATATATTGTCTATTTTGATAAATACGTTTATGTATATTGTCTAATTTTGAATTTTTGCCTTTTTTTATTGTATTGCAGGTCGCGGAGAGGATCGGGGTTGATGTATAATGAGTTGTTTGCTTTGTCACCTGAGCTACAATAAAAAGCTGGGTAGTCAGTAGTGTTGCCTCCTTGTACATAACCCTTCTTGCCCCAGCTTCTTGTACATATTTTCCCAGGAAGTAACCGAGAGCAGTGTCTCATGTGACAGGCCTTTCCGTATTCCGTAGCTCTGCTGATGTATATGTACGCATTTAAATGTTCTATTTACCGCTGGTTAGTTGGTTGCGCTGTCAATTCTGTAATCCAGTATTTTGTTTGCTCAAAAAAAAAAATTCTTGGTGAGGACAAAGTATGAAAGGAAAAAGACACCGAAGTGCCATTGTCAGTTCGCCGCAGCTTACCGATCGGCGATTACCCCCGCCCTCCCTCCCTCAGGTGGCTGGTGGTGCTGGCCGCGACGGCACGGAGGCCTCTGATTGTGAGCAGGAGACTGGAGTGCGGCGGCGGCGAGCTGGCTGAAGCAATCCAAAGTGCGTGCACACTTCTACTGCAAGGCGTCGGTGCCATGTCATCTGGCAAGGCCAGTCCTACGTAACGCAGTGACACGGCTGAGGCCGGCGGCGAAGCAACCGGCATGATTTGCCGGCACATTGCGACGCGAGGGCGAGTGGACACTGGGCAGACGACGGTCACGGCGATGCACGCGCCCGTGCCGTTGCGCGGAGGGCGGGGAAGGGCCGCTGGTCTGGATTCTGGAGGATGCTGCGTGGGGCCGTGGCACTGGCACAGGAGGAGACGCACGCCGCCGTCGCTGGCGCTCTTCGCCAACCAAGCGAGCCATCCTCTACTTCTTCCGCCTCGGCCGACCACCATCCGAGCCTCACAAGGAAGACGATGCGCCTAACCTGGGCCGCACAGGTCCGACCGGACGGCTGGTAGAAACCATGGACGGGTATTCGAAATACCGACCACCCAACCCGGTCGGTGTTTGAAACAACGACCACCCAAAGAAGCGCCTTGTTCGCGCCGTGTCTCGGAGGAGAGCCGCCGCGCTCAGGTCACCCCCTGCGTCCCTCCGCCTCCTACTGGCGCTTCTCCGCCTCGGATTGCATCGACCAAATGCCACCGCACGCCTCCACGGCCGCCTCCAGGCGCGTCGTCTATGTCCTCCTCGCCGCGCTCGCCTCGGTGCCCTTCCTGCTTCTCTTCCCGCACGGTGGCGTCTCCCCCTCCACCATCGGACACTCGTATGGTCCGCTAGGGCATGGAAGTCGCTTCAACCAAACTAAAAAGATAAAAAAATATCACACTTGAATTGTATAGGAACAATTTTTTATAAGGTGGGTGATGTCCTCATTTGCGGAGTGACACAGTGAACAAAGTTGTGTATGTGGTTATCTCTTCCGCTCCAAATTTTCAACCGTTAGAATCTTTTCCTGCACGAGAAGCCAATCAAACGTTTTGCATTTTGACTCGGCATGTGCCATCCACATAGGCTTTATATTGTAACCCTTGGAAGCTTCGACAAATTGTATATTATAAACACTCCACGAATCGTATACTCCCCCTTCAGCCCATTGCCAACGGATTTGGTCCATTAAACCCTCTGGAGATGCACTTATTGCAACACATTCCATAATTAAACGAACTGGGCTATCTGATTCCTCATTGTAAGAGGGTGCAGATTGGTGATCTAACTATCATTTAGTAACTCATCGTGTTTGGACTAACATGTGTAATCCTCGATAAAACCTCTCAAGATCAAGTATGATTTGATTATGCTTGATTTGTCCCATAATTATTTATTTTTGCAGTCAAAATATGAACAATATATTTTTATTGTCTTATTAGTCAAAACGTCCTTCTCAACGGCTTCAATAAAAATAAAGAGTCATTTGATGTATATTTTTTCAAGTCTTGGCTCATCGTACATCCATGCCCTATCTATATTTAACATCAACCACAAAATTCGATGCATAAATTAATTAATAAGAAAATCATAATAAAAAAAGAATTTTTAAAAATGAGAAAAATTGGCTTTGTTATGATTATAATATATCTACGCAATTAAATTTACAATAGGAAAAATTGGTTCAAAACAATATAGATTTATTATTCTCTCACCCTCTACATCTAGATCTACATCTAGATCTATCAAAAAAAATCATCATTCATGATAAAACCTCCTAGAGGATAGAAAACATCAAATTGAGGCTGCACTTTTGAAATATAATGCTAGAATAATGTGAATCTATACAATTTAATCAACATTGGTCACAAATTTTAGCTAATTCCATGATCTAAATGGCTATAACCATGAGCATCTCTAGATCACATCTAAACCCTAATTAAATCTTAAATCTAAATCTAGACTTTAAAAAGATACTAGGTAAGATATCCTTACCTTAGATGGCTCCTCCAAGAAATTCAAAAACAAAACCTTCTCCTCTCTGTTTTCAAATTTTGCTGCCGCTTACGTGCTGCTTTGTTCGGACAACAATCTCTGTCTGAATAAAGCTCCCCCCCCCCTGCAGATAGCTACTATTTATAGAGATATTATCACAAACGGTTCATATAAGAAACTATTTATGGAAACAAATTTCCAGAGGTAGTTCTTTATATGAACCGTTTGTGTAAATTCTCCATTTCTACAGGCGGTTTATATAAGGAACCGTCTGTGTAAATATCGCATTTCTACATGCGATTACTTATGTCAATTGTCTGTGAAAATGACTCTATTATCACAGGCGATTAACATAAGAAATCACCTGTAGAAATGTGATATTTCCACATGTGGTTCATTATGTAAACCGCATGTAGAAATAAAGCTATTTTCACAAGCGGTTCACATAAGAAACCGCCAGTGAAAATTATTTTCACAAGTGGTCTATAACCGCACTGGGTCACAGCCTACTATTCAGACGGTTTGTCATATGAACCGCCTGTAAAAATGAAACATAGATGTCTCAAAAAATAGCTTTTGTAGTAGTGTCATGTTTTAATATTTGTAAAATTTATGGCTGGGAAAACCTACCACGTCAGTTCGCCTCAAAAAGCAATGGATTCGAAGTGTTTATTTATCTCCATGTGTCTCTTGAATTATTCGATTCTTGTCAAAAGATCAACTCCAACATATATTGTTGGTACTGTTGAAAGTTTTAAAACCATAGGTGGAGATGCATCATACAATATTCAATCATTGCAAACTAAGTTGAATAGTTTAAGAATGAAGAGTCTACTCATTGTTTATGTGTAGAATTTTTTTGAATAGTTGTATTAGATAAAAGTGGGTTTGGTTAACCATGCTATCAGTTTGTTAGCAAGTGAGATCGAAAATTTATCAGATAAGAGCAAATTAGACAGGTATGGTGAGTAGTATTCCTATGAATTGAACTAACTTCCAGATATCTGTTGCACATTTTAAATTTTTTCTTGATATCTTTAAGTTTTCACTATGTATTTTGGGAAAAAAAATATTTACTAAGAATGTCTTATTTGATTATCCAATGTTACGAAGGTCTAGAAATGTGGGTTTATGCTTCAATCACAATTTAAAACTTGAAGCGTTTACAATTTCTTGATATGTCTTCTGATGCAAAATTAAAATCCTTTAATGTTTGCTTAATTACAGGCATTTCTTATTTTCGTAGGTGGATCTGATAATTATTCAGTTTCATGTATTCCTGCTTTTAGCTTTGTTGCATTAATCTGAATCTTTGTTAGTTCCATTTTGAGCCAACAACCTGGGACAGGAATGCGGTATTATTAATTTATGTTTTATGAGGTCGACTTCTCTTGATTTGATTCTTGATTTTATTAAAGAATTATCTGCCATGGATAGCTGTTCAGAAGTAATGTCCAGCTAACAAAGGATTCATCTTTTGCAATTTTATCTTACCGCTAATATTGCCAAATTAGTTGGATGCAACTGAGCTGGGAGGAGCTAGCTTGGTACTACTAGACCATTTATTGTGGGGAGTCACATTGTTCTTACATGATTTAGTTGGTGTTTGTACGTAACAACTGTATATCCTAGTAAAATGAGCTTCAAGAAATTCTATGTAACCGCAGTAATATTCGGCGTAACAGAAATTCAGTTCTTATTTCCATATAAACTCTTTCCCTCTGTTGGTATTGTTTTCATTTTAGCGTGCAAATGGTCGGCACTTGGCAATGTACGTTATTTAATAATGGATTTGTAGATCATTGGTTTGATCCAATCATGGAACCTACTGAATATTTCTTTGAATATTTGTTCAAATTTTATTCACAAGTTTTTGAACCACGGAGTGCAATGTCTAGCTAGTTTGTATTTAACTATCTTATAAATCTGTGATTGCACCAATGTAGAAAACATTGGTCTTCTAATCTTATTGAGGTTTGGGACATGAAAAAGATTCACATGATGAAATGTCCACTTGATATGGATATGTACACTTCACTTGATGGCATTGATGTTTCTAGAGTTGAATTAGTTAAGGTAGTATTTATATGTGCTTGAATATATATACTGTGATAAAATTTGATGTCTCGTGAATTAAATTTATATGTACATGTCTATAAATATATCATATACTATTGGTGGCAACGAGGCACACTATTGGTGGCAACCGCCGAAATTTGAAAGGGGGGGGGCAAATATCACTGTCGGTTGATTTAACCAACCGGTAGTGATAGTTCACCTATCACTGCCAATTGGATCCACGAACCGGCAGTGATGGAAACTTTTAGTGCCAGTTTTATATCTGACACTGATAGTAAGTGACTATCAGTGCCAAGTAATCAGTGACGGTTCAATACCCGCCACTGATGGTGATTTTGAACCGTCACTGATGTCATGTTATGTAATAGTATTATCACACCAAGTAGAGAGTCGGGGGCTATATCGCATAATTTCGATGCTGCGGTTTTACTCTCAACTCGATCCAGTCGTCAAGTAGAGAGTCGAGGGCTACATATTTTTGAAGGTACAGGGATGTTCTTTATTACTCTCTGATCGAAAAAAATTTCTTCTTGACCAGAGAGTCGGGCGCTATATAGTAATATCATTTTTTTTTTGTAAACGTTTATCTAGCTTGGCGTCAACTGCATTGGATATAACTAACAGAGGCATGTGTTTGTCGATGACGAACAACTACACCTCATAAGACATAACGGTATTAGAGTTTGTCAAACATCTCATGCCTAATAGCCCAACAAGGTTCTGAAGTTCTAGTCGGTCTCATGTGTATTCTCTACCGTGTTATTGTTCACACGTTGGTGAAAGTCTACAAAAATTATCATATTATTTCTTTTTATAGTTTTGTACAAGTCTTTTCCTTATTCTTGTGGTTATTTCGAGTGATTACTCGAGGACCAATGTATTTAATAATTTGTCTAGTTGAGCTTTCACGTATCGACGGATATGCGATAGGTAAGTTTTGAGGATGGTTCTAGCATGCATTAATCAGTTTTGCATCTACTTATGCTAACTTTATTTCATCAACAAAGGAATAGTGGCAAAAGCATACTGGACAAGCAAAATAATAATAATTTTTACAGATATCCCCAAACCACGGATCAAGTTTCAAGTGTTTTGAGTCAAGAGCCACGAACAATCAACTAGAAAGACTGCTCTCACTTTCATCGTCAGGCAGCTTAAGCCCTAAGGACTCGACGAAGGCAAGGATCAGAGGTTTGACGCTTTGAATGATATATGCTGCCACCACTGGTGAACAATTGAACCCCTCCATCACTATTGATGAGTCTAGGATGGGGCTGTAGCTTTTAAGGAGACCAAGCATCGTCACGGCGCTTATAGAGGCTGACTGGTTCATGCGATCAAAGGTTTGATCCTTCAGCTTTTGAAGCGCTATGACTGCAGTGTCCCGTTCGGCAGCCATGGAGTCACGTTCGGTAGCCATGGAGTCCCGTTTCGTAGCCATGGAGTCTCGTTCAGCAGCCATAGTGTTTCATTTGGCCTCCATGGCTTTTTGGTCAACTTTCGCTGTCTTCAAATCGCCTATGAGGTTTTTTAGATATTTGTCTTTCTTCTCGATAGTTTTCATTGTGTCATCAATAGCAGCTTCTTTGTTCCTTAAGAAGGATTTGAGATCTGGGAAAGCAAACAAAAATAATTATCATCAGCTGCCCGATATTTGAATCACACAATAATGATCTGTGGGTAGACTAACCGATAATTGTTTCTTAGCTGGCAGCAAGCAGTGCATCCTGTTCCTTCTGGTAATTGTTGTGGTTGATCTCTGAATACTGAGCTTTGGCAGCGGCTACCTTGGCACCTACACCTTTGATGAGATCATCTATCGTCGCTGCCCAAGGATCGTCAGTTGGGGTCGATGCCAGGGTCTCAGCTTTGTTGGGTTGCAGGCTTGTTTCAGGTGCATCCGTGGGAGATCTTTCCACTCGAGGAAGCGAACGCGATTGGACTGGAGAGGTTGGAACCAGCTAACTAGCCGATCTGCTTGCAGTCTGTTCCTTCAGCATCTCCAGGGGTGATGGTCTGCAATTAGCTAGATGAGGAAGGGAAAGAAAGGCCGCGAGTCAAGGCAAATATTCAAAACAAACCTTTTGGCAATCGAAATGAGTGAAAGGATGTTCAATTTCTACCTCTTGATTATTATTTTCTTCTTCATCATACCAGCAATTGGGACTTGGAGTCGGCGAAGTTAAGGAAGCCATGGCCCATAAAAAATCAATCCACAAAGACTCATCATTATTCTAGACTTATTGAGCGAATCCTCTGAAGAATGACCAATGCAAGGAGGTTAACTTGATACGAGTTACTTTTCTTACTAAGTCATTGGACGCGGCGGTCTCTTGAGGAGGCAATCGAGGGGGTGCACTAGTTCTTCCTTATAAGAAGGCCACACATACGGGTCGGGAGTTAGTTGTCATATGCTCGGTAATCAGAATAGCAGTTGAGCAAGTGATCATTTAAGGACTCAATTTCAGTACCAGTTGACTTTTTCCCTGCATGCGCTTGAGGGGTGATGGGTCAGATGGCGAGGATGATCTCTTGGATCGAAGGGACCCTTAGACCTCTTGATCGGTTGACGTTTGCCCTTGTCACTGGCACTAGAGGAGGAGGTATCCTCTTGGTGGAAGGCTCGAACCTGGAATCAAAAAGACAAATTAGGTTGACCAACTAATCAATACTGTTTTTGCAATACAAGAAAATTCTCACCAGTGGTCGAGGATTCAGGAGGGAGTAGGGCTGAACAGAGCATGGTTGCACTCTTCAGCAAACAATTTGCTCAATCGAGCAGCATTGTCCTGCAGATACAAAGCTAAAGAAAAAAGGAGTCACTCAAAAGAGTTCGACTATAGCTACAGAAGCAGTAAAATGCTAATTGAATCTTACATCCAACCACGTCCCAGGCGCTATCGTTATCTCCAACATAATTCCAAGCAAAGTGATACCACGCTTTCAAGGGGCTCGACCTTTGACTAATGAAGTCTTTGACCATATACCACCCGGTTAAACCATTCTATGTAAGTTCATCAATCTTCTGGACGTAGTATGCAGTGTCGTCGAGCTCGTGGTGCTTCTTCGACCATGACAGATTTGAGCGGGGATGGAGGCCCTTATACGCTAATGGAGAGGTGACTGGGTCAGGGTTGAAAACGTAAAACCAATTTTTCTTCCAATCTTTTTGCCATGAGGAGATTTGCGCGATCGAGATATAGTAATTCTTCATTTTGTTTCGCAGTTGGAAACCATAGCCTCCGATACATTTATTTTCAGTATTCCTTTTTAGATGATAGAAATACTGAAACAAATTCAAGCTTGTTGTGATACCGAGGAAGGCTTCACACAGATGGATAAAAACACTAAGCATGGTGATCGAGTTTGGATTTAAATGGTGAAGCTCGATTTGGTAGCAGTCAAGCATGGTGAGAAGAAATTTGGAAGGGGGAACATTGAAACCGCAGCGGAAAAATAATTCAACCACCACAATTTCATAATCAAACTAGCAGGATGGGAATTCCTCACCTGATGCCGACCTCCAGTTGGCCAGCTCGCGAGGAGGAACTATTCCTTCGCTTTCAAGTTCCTAGAGTTTTGATTCTTGCACCGTTGGGATTGCCCAAACCTTGGTTAGGAGCTTCATCTCGTCCAATTGCTTAGGAGAAACGCCGGTAGCCTTCAAGTTGAATTCTTTCTTAGGCGAGGAAGGAGAAGCGGTGTTCGCGGAAGGGCTGGTGGCCATGGAGCGAGATTGTTTTGCGATGGTGCGCGCTTGAGCGAAGAGAGGTGAAAGCTTGAAGTAGGAGACTGGCGACGAGAGGATGAAGAATAGCTACAATCCAGGTTCGTACGGATAAAAAGTTTGGTACTTAACGTCTCTTTGGTAACCACTCCTGTTACTGTGATGCCTCGTTCGGCGTGAAAGATGGGTTGATGGCGTCGTGCAAATCTTTGCACGCTCATCTAAGTGCATTAAACGCTCATTTGAGTTTTAAGACCTTTCTTGAGTCTCGAGTGCGGACAATGACATAGCGCTTGACCTAATTGTGTTTCCACTCGATACTCGAAATATGACTTTCCTCGCTCGATCCTTTCGATTACAAGTTTTATCTATCTTACTCGACCAAACTTAGACTTGGTGGTACTCGAGCAGGTGCTTGTCAAAATTCTTCTTGCTGAGCAGAGTTAATGAGCTACTGTTGAATGTCTAACTACATGGTATATACGTATAAGAAGTACACCGTATACGAACTAGGTATATCATATGTATCATTTACAACTTCGGATATTGCGGACCCAAATCTGTGAGACCCAGTATACTTGAAAATTTCAGATATATATACTAGGAAGGTCTCGATCGGGTTAACCGACACGAGTACGACTAGTATGCACGCTAAATTCAATTGTCTTGTCTTGGCTGACAAGATGAAGGACTATTTATCGATTACGGCTGGATTTAGGATAGCGTCAAGACCCCTTTATAAGGTGGGGGCTTAGACCCCCCGAGAGAGGGAGGTGGATACGCAACTCGACGCAAGCATCAAGACTATAGCCATCGGAGATACTCGGCGATTTTAACCCTAGAATAGTTTAAATCCGATCTATTCCATTATAGTAATTTTTGCCATCTTACTTGTACTCGAGATAATTCATATATAATATCATCCACACAGGACATAAAATATTACTCCGAATGTATACATCATGTACTTTGTTTTCTACTCCATCTCCGATATCGAAAGTACTAAGTATAATTACGAATATATTGTCAAAAACTAATTTTGCATAACGGCCATTACGACAACTCGACTTGCCCCATACGCCGCAAAGTCTGCTCGTGCAACAACGGGACTCCTATGACTTTACATGCATGCCGGTAAACAAACTCCGACTCGTACACGATTTCTACGGCAACACGGCTCAACATGTACATGCATGCAAACGCAAGCCATACTTGCACTAATACAACTTGATACTACTAAAAATAAGATTAACTCCAACAACATAGGCCTACTTGAGCTACTTTCACGCGTATACCGGTGCTTGTGTTGTGATCGAATTCTTTTATCCCTAGCAGCCCAACAGTTCCAGCTCGCTCACTGCATATTCCTCCACCCATGACACAATATTGCAGCGGCCGTACGTGGACGACGGAAGGCTCCGCTGCGTCATGCCGTGGCCAGCGGAGCAACGATGCGTGGTGTGCCGGACGCCTGTTTGCTTGCATATCGGCCAAGGCCACGCATCTGTAGTTTCGTACCTGTTGAAGACGCAAGAACGATGGCTGACGACTTCGCAGGCACACCAATGACGTACAAACAAATCGGCTGACGGCGCCGTCGTGAACGGCGGAGCGGAGAGCCAGAGAGGACGAGCACGTCAGTCGCAGTGATCAGGCAATGGACAGAGCTGGGCTTCGTGTATGGCTTCCCGGTTCAGCAGCCCGTGGCGTGTCGTCCATCGACAGAGCCCGGTACCACTGCCCACGCCGGCCGGAGCCCCGCCTTCTCGTCTCATGTTGTCGAGGCCTCGAGGGGATGATGAGGGAACTCGGGGAAGGGAAAGCGAGACGATTCACAAATTATCTCGGCAGAGAATGGCCTAATCGGACGGACGGACGCAAGGGATCTAGGGGTGGACGGTATGGCTCGCCTCTGCTGCACGCTATGGCCCGCCTGAGCGCCGCCGCGTTCCGGCCGTCCGCGCTTCCCATACATCGCCTTCCTCCTGGAGGCCATGGTCCCATGGATCTCAAGGAGAAGTTCGTTGACTTTGATTGCAATTTTAATTTGCATCTGCATCTACAAGGCCAGCATCCTACCTAGCTCAGTCCCTTGCCGAGCCCCAGCAGCCTGACCGGCGATAACCTCCCCGAGCTCACGACGTCCACAACCCTGCGCCCCTTCCGCTCCTTGATCGTGTCCAGCCCCGGCGACCAAGGCCGCCCCCTGGCCGCGCCCACAAGCTGCTCGTAGTGCTTCCTCAATTCGGGCGTGCTGCAAAGCACCCCACACCCCTCCGCGTCGTCCCCATCGCCGCCGTCACAACGTGGCTTCCCACCCGTGACGGCCTTCACGATGAACTCCTCCGTGACCCTGATAACCGTCCGCCCTTCATCATCCTTCACGTACTCGAACGGACTCCTCGCGCCCTCTGCCAGTGACTGCGAGGCCGACGACGCGCCGGCGCCGGCACCCTTGCCGCCGTACGAGAGAGCCGCGAGCGACGCCGCGGTGACAACGGCGTCCCGGCCGCCGCACGGGAGCCTGTCAACGGGGAGGACGACGTACGTGCGCCCGGCCTCCAGCCGGTCCTCCATGTCGAGCACCGGCGCGGGCCGGCCGATGCGGAACCCGTCCGCGCGGCACACCACGCGGCCGGCGTGCTCCAGCATGACCTCCCCCGCCGCCCTCCCGGGCACGGCCGCCTGCGCCTCCCCGCCCCACATCACCAGCCGCGCCGCGCGCCGCCCGCGACGCCGACTCTGCATCGGGAGCACGCAGAGCGAGAGCCACCGCAGCAGCAAGCCACCTGCCATGCCACGCGACGAGCGAAGCGGCAGCGGCAGCATGCAACGTAGCTACTGGGGTTCGGTGATACGCACTGTATCTTATAGGTGCAAGCAGTTTATATACTGCAAGGAGTAGACGTCTACGTCTATTATATTATTATTTAAAGAGAAAAAAGAGATTTCTGTTGACTTTTAAGATTAAAAAATTATTATATTAATTTAAGAAAAAGAATCTAGATCACTTACTGTTATAAACGTCTAACCGTTTCGATTAGAATAAAGAGTACATATCAAATACAATTAATAAATAGTTATATTCGGAATTAAAAATTATAGAAATTTATCAGTTTTATTTTTATACAGTTTAGAAAGCAAAATATCTAAATAAAAAATCTAAATAAAATAAAATAAATAATAATTAAAATTAAGGTTAGAATAGAAAAAAAGAAAGATCCATATCAAATATAGTCTTAAAAAATAAATTATTATAAAAATCAAACACATAAATAAAAAATCTATACGAAATACAATTAATCAAAAATTAATATAATAAAATATTATCAGTGGAACTGGCCACACTATCAAATAAATTATTTTGAGGTTGAGGCCGGCGAGGGACGGTGCAAGTGAAATCGTAGCAAGGGACGGGACGGATGGCGCGGTTGGCAACTTTCAATCGCGTCGGTGGTCAAAACTCAAAAGTCCGCGGCGTGTTGCGGAGACGCCGGGAAGATTCGCGCGCAGATTGGGGAGGGTTTTTCGTGGGCCGGCGCACGGGGCGCGAGCGTCAAACCGTGGTGTGGTGGATGCGCCGTGCCGCGCGCGCAAGTGTGGGGGCGGGTCTCGTGGTGGGTGACGGAACGGGCGGCGCGCGGCGGCGGCATCTGCGTGCCGGTTTGGCCGCGAATGCTCGCGGTTGCCGTGCCGGCCAGGGTACAGGCGCCTGTGCATGCGTTGTGTAGCCTGGATCCGACGAGGAGCCGAGCTACCGAGTCATGCTCGCACTGGCGTGGCACGGGACTGTGACTCGAGTGTACGTGACATGCCGCAACAAGTCGAGAGCAGGCTGGCGTCGGATGAAGGCAGTGAATACAACGGGGCGGCGTCTCCGGCGAAGGGGACAACGTTCTAGTTTACAGACTGGGTCGATGATGATACTTTTCAGAGATACCGTCGATCCAATCCTTTTGCGGATCATTGGGTGCGCCAAGCAAGATATTTTGTTTCTCGTATTGTTTTTGGGATTAGAGTATGAGATTGAGCAAGGGTAGAAGAACAGCTCAAAGCTCAGCTAGGTCAGCAGCTTCTCAGAGCCAGTACTCGCTTAGACTAATCATCAGGGGCACGTATTGATGCGCTTTTTAATCTGTTATATGTATGAACTAATTAATTATATACAGTGGAAAATCACTAGTAGTATTAACTCGTATTGAAAAAAATCACTAGTAGTATTAACTCGTATTTTTTCAATACAAGTCAAACACGCATACATATACACTCACATCCATACACGTCCATGTGGGCACACCTTAGCACACGTATAAACTAGATTAGATATGTAATCTCACATAACGCATGTATCCACGTGTGCATGTACTCTTATTTTTCGGGATTTGATACTAAAAAAATATAAGCATTCATGTCGTCGTGTCGAATTTACACTACTATAGAAAAGGTCATATGTGTTTCTCTTTCACTATCGGATCAAAAATAAAGTTCTTACAAAAAACCGACAGTAATGGTCTATCCAACAAAAACCGGCAGTGATACTTGATTATTACTGTTGGTTCGTTATACAAACCTACAGTGACAATAAAATGCATCATATCTTTGAAAATTCATAACTTTATTATACGGAGTTGAATGGAGACAAATTTAATATGCAAATTGTGGCTCTCAACGAGATCCATAACTTTGTAGTTGATAATTTTTTTATTGGCAGCCATATAAATGGCCAAATAATCATCTCAAAACAGTTAAAGAAAAATCATGCACTAGACCATAAAGTAAATTGACGGATCTAGTTTAACACTAGTTGAAAAAATCATAACATGAATTTTCCAAGTTGTTTCATAATTTTAGGACATGGTATTAATTAATTGTGATTTAATTAAATTGAAACATATTTAATTAATTAATTAATTATCATGAAGTATTTTGGGAGTTCCAACATTTTTAACACGTAGTTCATACTCATATGAAGCTAATGCAACTAGTTCCATAATTTTTTAGAGTTCATATGAATTAATTACGAAATATACAAGTTATAAGCAAAGTAAAAAAAAAGATAATCGATTGATGAACAATAACTTCAGATGTTCCGATCCTCGAGTTGGAACATCTAGTGTTTTACGAAAATGGGGTTCTCGAGTTGTAGCTCTATTCAATCGGAAGTTTCGGTATAAAAGTCGGAACTTCCGATCGGGTCGGTATTTCGAACTTATACGAAAACGAGGCTCTCGGTTGGGTTAACTCGAGGTTAACTGGAAGTTCCAATCCAAAATTTGAAACTTCCGATGCTTCCAGTTTGCGTAATTTCACGAAGAACACAAGGTCGATTCGATTGCATGTCTCACTAGCTCAAAGAAAAAGTGGTTTTGCACTAGTACCGGGGTTCTAGTCTTCATCCAACAATGAAATGCACACGAATCCCTAGCTCTATCTCATCCATTCTCCTCCTACTATCTCCATTTTATCAAGAACAAAAAGTACTTCGCAACCTCAAGAACACAACTGCAAATCCTATCCAAAGCCAAACGAATTCATGCATTCCCACCATAGGAGCGTAAGAAACTTACCCAATGCTCCTTGTTACGATTGATGACCGTCGGTTAGGGAAGAAACAGAGGAAATAGCATAGAGAAGACAAACTAAGGTACTGAAATTTTAGAAAAAGAGGGGTGACAAAAATTGATTGCAAAACCTCCAAATCTCCATACATGCAAGAATTTCTTGGATGGATGAAGAGCTAGAGAGGTGGGGAACTCGGTGGTGTGATATGCAAACCTTGCTTTAGCTTCTAGAAGGCAGATTTTTGGGGTAGAGAGGGAGATCTTGGGAGGGAGGAGGAAGAAGGAGTTGCTACCTTGCTTTCTTAGTCAGCTCGGGGTGGGAGAGGAGAGAGTGAGAGAGAGCGAGGGAGGGGTGGGCTACTGTTGCAGGCCAAAGGGAAAAAGGAGGGGGTGGGGCAGCCCAAGGTGGGCCCACTTGCAAGTGAAAGAAGTTGTATACCGATGCAAAAACTATTATTTAATTTCTCTCCCCATTCTATTAGCCCAAAAGAGATGCTCTGGTGCTCCAAAAATTCTACGAATTTTTGTGCCACTTTACAAAATGAGATGAACACATTTTAAATGGATTAACTCACAATGCCTATGCGAAACTTAAACAAAAGAAAATTTCTAACGTCGGGTATTTGCATAACTCCTAGCCAAAAACAAAATCCACCAATGAAATAGCAAGCACTAAACAATGCTCAAGATTAAACATGATGTTTATGATGGATGATTATGCTTAATGACATGATTACGGGTTTGGGACATGACAATCCCGCTGCTATTGGTCCTCATCATCCATTTGATCTTCAGAAACAATCACCAAATTGCTTGGGAGAGCTCAAGATGACAACTGGTGTTGGTTAGCAAGCACATTCATGATCGTGTTCAGCAGACCTTGAGCGCCCTAAATCAATTCCTCCTTGCTCATTCCCTTTAGTAGATATGCTAATGTTTTTAACAGATAAACAACATGAAAGGTAATCTCGGTAGGATCATGAATCATCTTCTTTTTTTTCAAAACAAGCATTATTATGAGCTTTCCAAATCGCCCAACAAATGGCAGCAAAACCAATCACATGAAACATCCTCCCTCGAGGAAGAAAAAAATTAATCCACCTATAGTACTAACTGATAGAACTCGGATTAGAATCAACACCAATGAAAAGGGCAATGAACTCCCATACAGCCTTAGCCATAGTGAAAGTGCATCTAGGCCCCCTAAGTGGGTTTTGGCTTATTGATGACAAAACGATTAAAGAACTAACATGCTTTGTGAGTATTGAACAGGTATGAGCATTAGTTGTGAAGGTAAAATGACGTTTGACGCCCGTCGAAACAATTGAAGAATCAACGAAGGATATAAGATAGGGCTTAAATTCTTTTTACTTTTGCAATTGAGTCTAGGATAGATTTTTTCTTAGATGGATGAATTTATTTGCTTGATTAGTGTCTCAATGCTCAAGAGATCCTTTAGAATCACCCAATTGAGAGACACATTCACTCACGGACACGAAACTCTTTCTGAAAATCTTCTGAGTCCGGAGTCTCCGGTGTTCACCGGATACTCCGGTACTCAGCGCTCAGCCGGAGTCTCCGTGCTAGCCTCCGGCAGAGAGTCTCGGCTTCGGGTTAATCTTTTCAAGAAAAAGACCGGAGTCTCCGGTGTTCACCGGATACTCCGGTAAAATATTTTGTTTGCAGTCGGAGTCTCCGAGGTAGACTCCGGCAGAGGCTCTCGGTTAGCTTTTAATCTTTTTGATAATTAATAGGAAAGACCGGAGTCTCCGGTGTTCACCGGATACTCCGGTACCTGAAGATGCCGGAGGGTCCGGCTAGTCTCCGGACTTAATCTTTTTGGAAAGACTGTCAGGACCGGAGACTCCGGTGTTCACCGGAGACTCCGGTAATTAAACAGAACTGTAACGGCTAGTTCTGACACGTTCGGTGACCGTTCTGACGCCGTTTTTGGATTTAGGACCGGAGACTCCGGTGTACACCGGATACTCCGGTAAGCTCTGACAAAAACAGTAACGGCTAGTCTGTGAGAGAGTGCTATAAATGCCCCCTCTCTCCATAGCATTTAGGGCTTGCTGTGGCTGGTTTTCTTGAGACCTCTTGAGCACTTTAAGAGCATTCAAAGCCTCTCCAATCATCTCTAGAGCCAAATTTGCACAAATTTGAGAGTGTGGGTTTGGAGAGAGTTCAAGCCACTTGAGCATTGAGTTCTTCATCGAGCATTTACTGCGATCATTTCCTTTGAAGCTTTGGGTTTCTAAAAGGAAAGGAGTTGCCCGAAGAGCACCCAAAACTTGTGGTGTGCCTCGGGAAGTTTGTAAGCACCTTCATATTGAGTAAGAATTTCTAGCTTGATCTTTGTGGTCGCTAGAAGAGGATAGGGTTGGAGAAGACCCGGCTCTTTGTGAGCTCCTCAACGGAGACGTAGGCACTTCTTTGTGAGGTGGCCGAACTCCGGGATATATTCTCGTGTTCTTTCTTGTGAAACTCACTTGATCGTGTGCATTTGATCATTTGTCATTTAAATTGCTATAGTATCAATCTTGCTAGTTTTATTTGTTGTTCTAGCTTAGTAACATCTACTTGACCTAGTGCATCTCATAGAATCTAGCTGTGATCCTCAGTCCAAATTTATTCTAAAATTTCCTGTCAGGCCGGAGACTCCGGACTAGACCGGATACTCCGGACCATACCGGAGTATCCGGACTTCACCGGAATATCCGGCAGTTTAATCCGCTGTTTTTAGTTTTAAATTTCAGAAAAGCCTATTCACCCCCCCTCTAGGCACTTTCACATAGGACAAATGAAAAAATGTGGACACAAGACTCTTGTTGGGTACAAAAGTAGCATGTACCATATCCCACCCAGATGAGCTTAAGCGTATTATTTTTTGTAAGAAGAGCTTTCTACTCCAACAGTCACAGAAAAACTTTGATTTTCAAAAGAATATTAGCTTTCCAAATGTGATCATAAGAAATATTAGGAGAACCTCTCACTACATCGATTTGACAGTAAAGATGTCTTTCTTTTCAAATGCCCAAGTAATCAAAATCGTCATAATCATTTAACTGAACTGACATAACCATATCTTTGATAAAATCCTACTGGGACTGAATTTCATTAGTAAACCATCTTTTGAAAGAAAGATCCCAATTTCTGTCACTGGTATCACAAACAGGAATATGGGGATCATTGCAAATATTATAAAAAAAAAGGAACAACTCACAAAAGGGCTTAGGAGTAATCCAGGCATCCTCCCAAAATCTGGCATTTCTACCATTCTGAAGTTTCACCCTCTACCTTGAAGGTAATATTTTCTGACTTTCATACCAACGAGGAGAATCTACTTGTTTGTGCTTAACATAAGGTAAGATGGAAGAATGCAAGTATTTTAGTTTAACAATTTGCTACCAAAAACCCTCTTTTCTATCCAACTTTCACCACCATTTACACAAAAGGGCCACATTTATTTTTGCCAAGTTCTTAATACCTAACCCTCCTTTTTTTGTTTGGTTTACAAATGTTATCCCATTTAACCAAATGATATTTTTTTTTCTTGGAGCCAACGCCCTAACAGAAGAATCTTTTTCTAGCTTTGTCAAAATTATCGATCACTGTTTTGGAAGTAAATACGTGGACATATGATATGTAGGAACACCGGAAAGGCTAGCATTGATCAAGATGATCCTGCCACCAATAGAGAGCAAACCACCTTGTTAAAACCAAATTCACCCAGTCAATGATACAAAGTTTGATAGGACTAACTGGTACCCCTAGATATCTAATAGAAAAGTACCCAATTTGACAATGAAAGAGCTCAGCGTAACAATTCAGAATATTAGAATCACCACCAATAACCAGAACTTCACTCTTTTAAAAATTGATCTTAAGACCAAACATAAGCTCATAAAAGTAGAGCAACAACTTGAGATTATTAGCTTTAGTCAAATCATGTTGCAAAGAAAGAATAGTATCATCTACATATTATAAAACAGCAACACCTCCCTCAATAAGATGAGAAATGAAATCATTAATACTGCCAGCCCTCTGAGTAGCATGGATCATGTTAGCCAAACAATCAACAACAAAATTAAACAAAAAAGGGGACAATGGGTCCCCTTGTCTAACCCCTTTACAGCTCCTAAAGTAAGGGTCCAATTGATTATTCAACTTCACACTCAACGTATCATTACTTACAACTGTTCTAATCTATTATTGCCACTTAGGACTAAAGCCTCTTATACTCAAACAATTGAATAAAAAGTCCCAGCTGATGTTATCATAGGCTTTCTCAAAGTCTAACTTCATAATAATCCTAGTCTGATTAATCCTTTTAGTTTCATGCATAATCTCATGAAGAGCTATGACCCCATGCATAATATTTCTATTTTTGATAAAAACATTTTGACATGGACTAATGAGCTTCTCCATAAAAGGCTCAATCCTAAGAGTCAGCACTTTAGTTATCAGCTTATAAAAATAATTTAACAAACAAATAGTTCTAAACTGATTCACCCTATCTGATTGACAAATAAGTTTGACCGAGTCAGCCCTTAAAAGAAAGATGAGAATCCCATGCAATTGATTGTGCGCATCACATGATCTCTGAAACAATCCTTGAAAGGATTGATATATGTGATTTGCCAACTTACAAGTGGGAAGATTCCAACCAAATGTAAAAAATGTGACGTAGTAGACAACAGGTAAACAAAACGTGGTCTCCCAACAAGGACCTTTGAACTTACTACGTAGGAGTACCACTTAACCTTAAAAAAATTATAGTCTCCAAAAAATAAATTAAAGGTGCAATTGCAAAGCAAAGCCCATTCTAGAGTGCTCCATCCCAATGAGAGGTCCAAAGTGCCGGACTTAGCTTGGGCCAAACTGCCTAAAAGTTGGCTCCGTTCCAACTAAAGCCCAAAACTACTTAACAAAACTTAGAGTGGTGCTATTCTCCAGACGTCTGATTTTGAAAGCTATCTCGATCCATGAACATCAATCCTCTGATCTACATCTAATGATTATCTTCTTTTCTTTAATCTCCGTCACGCCCCACCCGACATTGTGCACTCCCGCCGTTTTTCACACACCCTTGCCTATCTCTCGCATCCAACCGTCTCCGATGGCGCTCCTACCGTTGGATCCGCGCCAGCTGCCCCCTCCGCGCTAAAATGCTCCATCCCCATGAGAGGCCCAAAGGGCCGGACCTAGATTGGGCCAAACTGCCTAAAAGTTAGCTCCGTTCCAACTAAAGCCCAAAGCTACTAAAAAAACTAAAGCTCAAAAAAGCAGAACTTCGGGTTCGACCGAAGCGTCCTGGAAGCGCTAGGAACAACGGAGTGCGGGACCGCCGCCGCCCGCAGCACAGCCGGCAAACCGCAGCAGCATCAGGCGCAGGCGGCGGCAGTGCGGCACCGCAGCTTCGGCTCCTCCTCCTCCTCAGCTCCTCGTCCTCGCATCATTTGCCGATGGGCGCGGAACCGGCGCAGCCAACCCCCTCCGCGGCTGCGGCGGTCACCGCCGAGCAGGCTCAGGATCTCATCGACGTAAGCCCCAAACCCCAAACCACCACCTTCGCCTCCGCCTCCGCCTCATCGCGGGATTCTATTTTCCTTGCTCGTATGCTATGCTCTGAAGTGAGGTGGATCCTTCTCCCCCTTAACTGTGCGTGCCGTGCTCGTTTGCCAGGCTGTGCTAGGTACGATGACCTGGAGGACGTCGTCGCCCTGTTCTCCACTGGTGTTTCACTGGACTCCACTGATTCGCAAGGCCGCACAGGTTGATTCGCTTCTTCGAATTCTTCTACCGCCTGCATCACTCTTACTTTGCTGTTCAGATTTTACTTTTGGTGCTGCCATTGTCAGTATGATATACAGAGCAGTTATGAACGCTGTGCCATACTTGCAGAATTGACTATGTAGCATGGGTATGTGTTTGGTGTATAGACTCTTTGAGAAGGTAGTAATAAACTTGCCACAATGTTTTTACTTGAGGTGCAATTGCTCCGTAGATTTCCTCAATGTATTGTGTATTTGTGTGTCAATGAACCTTTTTGCCTCATTTTGTAGTCATGTTCAGTGTCTTATTCTTATCAAGCTGCAAATCGCCAATCAACCGCCTAGCCTCTTCAACTGAAAGTTGAGTAGTTTCGAGTCTGTCCCAAGCACACTAACTGACTCGATGATTGTTCTTTTAAACATTATTGGGGACTATTAGGCGGCTAACTAGCCATTCCCTATTACTGTCAGCTCTTCATATGGCTGCTGCCAATGGGCATCTTGCTGTGGTGGAATACTTGATTCAAAATGGAGCAGTAAGAGAGCTACTTGGTACAATTTTTTATGGTGTCGAACCAGATAAAATGTCATGTTTCATGTTTTCAACTGAAGCTAAGCCCATTTGTAGTCTGAACTCTTAAGTTGCATATTTGTTCAGAGTAGACAGCAGACTGATAAGTTCAGCTTGTGACTTTATAACTGAAATGCAGAATGTTAATGCCACCAACTTGGAGAAAAACACACCCCTTCACTGGGCATGCCTCAATGGACATATAGAGGTAAATTAGTTGCTTTGTTGTTCTGCTTTCTTGTACACATGTAAGTACTTGTTGGCACTGCTGCTTCTGAAAATAATTAACCCAGGTAATCAAGGCTTTGATATGTGCTGGGGCTAGTGTGAGTGCCCTTAACAGGAATGTTCAATCTAAATGGTTATGTCTTAACAAGTGACATTGTCGAGATAACATTTTCCATGACCCTGTATTTATTTTCCGTGAGTAATGAATCTGCTTTTAAGGCATGATTTGTATTCTGCAGCCATGAGAAAACCCCTATGGATGAAGCAGTGACCAAGGGCAAGATGGATGTGATCGATGCAATCGGTGCAGCAGCAGCTCAAGCCGAGCTTGATGGTGTTACTGTGTCCTAAAAGGACTTCATGAATTTGAGCTATGAATGACATGCAGCCTTGTTCTTAACTCTAGGTGGTACTGTCTATGTCACTTCTGATTCTGATGTGCTACTATCTGGGACAATATGGTAACTTAGCATTTGCCGTGAGTTCATTATCATCTGTGTCGGCAGTCTCCTGTTAGTGTCAATGACATCAGACCATGGACAGGCGAGTTTCCTGTTATAAACAAGATGTGCATCTGTCAAAGATATGGCTTTCTCCTGTACTGTTGTAAGAGTCTTGCTTGTTCTCCTAGACTACTTTCCTTCTGCTTGGAGTTCCTTTAGGGATGGGCGTAGAGCACAAGTGATATCTGTGATCTACGTCTTAATTAACTAACTAGTTGTTTAATCTAGTGGAAATAACTAGTTAGTTAATTGAGTTGAATTAAAATAGATCTACGGATCGCTCCACGTCCATTCCTAAGTTCCTTGGATCGCTCCAGTTGCAGTCATGAGTTTTATCCACTTGGTTATTGGATAGTATGATTGCTCTAACTTTGTAAGTTGGGCCTCTATGAAGGAAAGCACACAGTCACACTGTCAGAGAGCCCACTTCGTCCAGCTGAGATGATCCGCATAGGTCCAATCTCTCATCTTGTCCGATACAGATGATGCCTACTGGTGCATGATCCTTTCCGCCGTGACAACCAACCGAACCATTCCCATCGACAGTTCGGTGACCCCAGCGACGCATCATTCACAGGTCAAATGTTTAGCTCGCTCTCATAATTCTGCTCAGTGACCCTGCCTCCATCAGTCCATCATGGTGCATGCGTCGCTGCCCGAGGTCAGTCTCACGGTTGGATCAGGTGCTTCTAGCAAAAGGAACCAAATGGAGATCAGGACAAGAAGGCCCTTCTCCTGCTGCAGTTGCTGCTGTTGCTGCTGTTGCTCTTCCTCCATTGGCAAGCCAACGTGTGCAGAACAGCAGAAGCGTCAGGTGCACGAGCCCGTCGCCGCCATGAGACGAGGAAAGCGTACGCAGTAGAAAGGATTAGTGGCACGGATGGCTCGTGACGCAGACTCGCCGAGTGGTGGGAGTACGGCGTGCATGTGTATATATTTCTTCAGGTATTTGGGTTGCCTGCCACAAATGCCCTGTGCGCGACGGCAACGGCGCCAGCGCCGCTTTAATGCTCGGTTCGTCCCCTGATGCCAGGGGCGAATCCACCATGGGGTGCAGTGGGCTCAAGTCCCCCCCACCCCGGACGCACCTTGAATTTTTAGGCACGAAAGAATAAGAAGAAGAGAGTATTCTATTTAATTGCTCTAGATTCGCCACAGCCTGATGGAAATTAGTGATGGGAGCATGGAAATGGAAGGCAACGCTGCGTGTGACTGCGAAACTCTATCAATCTTACATTTCCGCCAGGATGGGCGTGCGTGCGGTTGCATTAATGCATGGTCCGGCGTTTCACATGAAACGGTTGAGGTGATTTAAGGTCGGTTTGTTTTGGCTATGATTATGAAAGATAGTTTGTAAATTGTATATTATAAAAAATTGGATTGTGAAAGTTAGATTATAAAAGTTAGATTGTACGATCCGTAGAAACTGTTGGAAGACGGATTGTTACATTATTACAATCTAAAGAGTGAATTGTATAATCTAATTTTTATAATCTAATCTGTTTGTTTCAAATTACAGATTGGGATTACAATCTACAAAAGCTGGACAAACAGTGCCTTACCCCCAATGGGATCACTGGCAGGCAGAAAATTGTTACATCTCCTTTAAATATATACATGAGGTGGTGTTACTGTTTCAAGCAGTAAACTTCGTGGTATACCTGCACAAATTACTGGAGTACGATGTGGTAGTAATACTAAAGAGCGCTCAAGGAGTGTAATACCGTCGACCGGGCTAAAAAAACAAGAGAAAAAAAAGCAAGAAAGCTACCTCCTTCATCTATTTATGTAAGACGTATTTTTATTTAAAAAGGCTAAATTGTGTAACGTTTGATTAACAAATAGTTAAATTATATATATATATATATATATATATATATATATATATATAGTTTACAAAAGTTATACCAATAGATTTGTATTTCAAATTGCTTTAATATTATGTTAATTTTATAGCAATTGATAATATATCGCAAGAGAAATTAGAGTTAAAAATTTACTTTCGAAAATATTTTCATTCTAAAACATGTGGCTTACGTAGATGGACAGATGGAGTACTACAAGCCGTTATCTTTTATAGTTTTAGTAATGGCTAGTGCTTGCGTAGATGAGGCTATGTTTGGTAGATTAATGTTGTAACTGTACAATCTAAAGACTGAATTGTATAATCTAATTTTTATAATCTAATCTGTTTGTTTCAAATTACATATTGGGATTACAATCTACAAAAGCTGGACAAACAGTGCCTTACCCTCAATGGGATCACTGGCAGGCAGAAAATTGTTACATCTCCTTTAAATATATACATGAGGTGGTGTTACTGTTTCAAGCAGTAAACTTCGTGGTATACCTGCACAAATTACTGGAGTACGATGTGGTAGTAGTACTAAAGAGCGCTAAAGGAGTGTAATACCGTCGACCGGGCTAAAAAAACAAGAGAAAAAAAAACTACGTCCTCCGTCTATTTATGCAAGACATATTTTTATTTAAAAAGTTAAATTGTGCAACGTTTGGTTAACAATTAGTTAAATTATATATATGTTTAGTTTAAAAAGTTGTACCAATAGATTCTTATTTCAAATTGCTTTAATATTATGTTGATTTTGTAGCAATTGACAATATATCGAAAGAGGAAATGAAGTTCAAAATTTAGTTTTGAAAATATTTTCATTCTAAAACATGTGGCTTACGTAGATGGACAGATGGAGTACTATAAGCCGTTATCTTTTATAGTTTTAGTAATGGCTAGTGCTTGCTAGCTGCAGCCGTAGATGAGGCTATGTTTGGTAGATTAATGTTGTAACTGTACAGTGTAAGGCTGCTGCAGCCGGCTCTTGCTACTAGCCCCGTCAGTATATAGGAGTACTCAGCTTGTAAAAATACGCTTCTGCCAGAGCCTTGGAGCAGAAAGCTGCTTCCAACGACTTTGCGAGATGATCGATACTTGATGGCCCGTATAGTACTCCTACTTGGCTGTATTAATTCGGGTACAGCACATGAGTACAGCATCTCTCTACAAGTCTACATAAAATACACTAAATGCGTGCAGGTAATTTGTCATTATCGACTAACAGCACCGCAAGTTAATGGTCACTGTTCTCACGTGCAGGTAAGCATGACGTACCTGAGAGGCTGAGAACAATATAATCACACTTGACACGCACTTCGGCCGACCCAAATAACTGCCACAAGACCACGATTCACGTCGAAGCCATTCCCTACTGCTGCACATAGCAGCTATATGTTTTTCTACAATACTTCTAAATTTTAGTTGTCTGAAAATACCGGATATCTCATATGAACGTGTGAAACGTCCACGAGTTTAGGGAGGTGGTTAGGGTTTCAGGTTCACCAATGATCTGGAGGTTAGAGGGAGGCTAGTGCGGTGTTTGGATCGGCGGTGTGCTGCAGCGTGGTGATGTAGCTAGGCGATTGCCGTGGCGTAGGCAGGTGATGGGACGATGAAAATAAAGTGGTTGGCGCGGTAGTGGGTGACGGTGAAGACAAGTGAAAGAGGACTGGAGGCGAGTACACGAGACGTTGACATGGTGAGAAAAAAAAGAAACGAGATAAGATGACTAGAGGTGGAAGATTCACAGGGACGGTTAGATCTCTGTCCGACAATCGACACGCGTCAATTGAAAAAGAAAAAGGAAAAAACAGGCGTCACCCAATTTGCTGTGTTCTCCGTCCTTGTTTGCCCCGAAAGAGTCGGCCGCCGCAGGCAGCCATGCTTGCTCAGCTCAGGGGACATGTCACGTACTACGTTTGAGTCCGTGAGATCGAGGAGGCAGTGCGGCGTCGGCGTTTCATTGCACGCGCTTGGGCCGCGGCAGGACCACAGACACGGGCGGAGGCAAGGGCATAACTCCGCTCGTACGAGAGTGTGCCGCCACGCCACGCCACGCCACGCTGCACGGCGGAGGCGGCGACACGCGGGCCCGCCCGGTCGGGGCGCCGGCTCGAGGCGTCGTCGTCCGGGCGATCCATCTCCTGCGTGCGCGCAAAATCCACGACAAGCTTCGGGCTTTCAGGCACATGATCGCATGGGCATAGGCTGCTGTTTCATTCGATTTAATTGGGCATGCATGCGTTGTCGCGTAGATAATGTTAGAGTGATACTCCGTACTACATACTCCATATAGATGCATGCATGTACACAAGAACACACTCTCTCTCTCTCTCGAAGCTAGAGAATGCATACAAGAACAGATTGCTCATGCTGTCCGATTTTAAGGTTGATTCTAGTTGAATACTATTCGATACATGTGCTCTCTGCAGGATGTAGCCTGTAAATGGGAGGAGCTCTGGCATGAGCTGCGCAGAGGGATGGGCCCTTTAACGAGCTAAGTACGAGTGCAGTGCACAGTCTAAGCTATACTAGCTAGCATAAGCGCACGCGTTGGCCTTCGCCTTTCATCATTTACATGTCCGTGCATCTGCCTCCGAATTATCACCCCCATATGATCCACCCCGCACCTCACTTTTACACAGCATTATTGCTGCTTTCTCCTTTACACCGTCGTCCATTGAAGCACCTCATCCCAAAACAGTGGTAGAGGGGACTAGGGAAACAATTCGGTTCGGTATATCAGTTTATTAGTGGTCTCTTGTAAAAAAATTACCATATTTAGTAGTGTTCTGTTTGAATTTTATTTGGTATATCCAATATACCGATAAATCATATTTATCGATCTCTTGTAAATTTTATTTAACGGTAAAAAAGGTCCGGAGGGGACAGCCATTCCAACAAATTCATTCCTCTAAAGCTCACCACGACATCAAAACAGACTCACTGCTGCCTCTTAATTAATCTGCCATCCTCCAATTGTTAATTACAACGGTATCGTTACTTTATTTTATATATTTATTCAACATTTTAAATATGGCGATCATTTTTGTGGGAAATTATACCTGACACACGGACCAGATTTAGAGTATCCAAGAAGTTTAGTATGGAACTCGGCAAAATGGCATGGGAAAATGAAGTTCGGCTTCAGCGAGAAGGCAGTTGAGAAATAATCTTCATGTCGGGTGGTCTGTTTGCGGTGCTTATCGGATTGTCTCGGTCTTGCCGGCCTGTTGAGAACGTGGGATCCATAACCAAGTCCTATAGATACAGTAATACTCTGGTCATGAATATATATCGTTTTAAAAAAAATTAGCTAAAATTTTAAAATTTTAATTAACAATAGCTTTTAAAATATTTAATTTAATTGTTTTAAAAGTATATATATAAATTTGTCTTGAAAATTATTTCCATAATATCATAAATTTAATTAATTTTATAAATATATTTTGATAAAAATAATCAAAACAATACATTGAAGACTATAACTTGTCTATTTTAAATAATATGTATTTATCATTGGATGGATCAGTGTTTAGTAGGTTGATGTATAGTATTATTTAAGTCGAAAGACAAAAAAGTGAAGTCTTTGTGTTTGTCTGATTGTCTTATTCTAGTAGTAGTACATTCGTTGCTTAATCAGGGGGGGAATTTTGACATTTTGAGACTGCCAGCCACAAGATAATAGTATTGTCAATTTGTCACCCGATGAGATGACATGAGATATATATTCAGTATACAAGTGCGTGCCTTCACCATTCAAGTTTGATCCCAAGTGCTCTCTATACTATGCCTCTATTTACCACCATATGTTATATCTACCAATTTCCCTATATTACGAGACTGATGGCACGAGATGTCACATGTTACGTCAATAGCACACCAAAGATATCTCAATAGGGCTTTGATATACAAAATCGACATATTTTTGAGGATTCGTCCAAATAAAAAAAATGAGATGGCCCAACTTATTATAGATGACATCAACATAAGGTCGTGAGATATTTTTAGAGAGGTGGGTTGTTCATCTTACTTCTCTGTTGTGCCCTCTTTATCGTACGTCTCAAAGCCATCGAGATTATTCGGTAGCTGTAATTAGACACTTTTGTTCATCTTCTCTTAGTTAATTTAGGTAGAACTATTGCCATTGCCAAAAAATATATATATACAAGTGCGTGTGCGTGCAAAGCATGAAGCGTTGAAACAAAATCAAAGCTTCAAAATATGTCTTTCTGATGCAGCCAATTTAATTTAACTGGAATTTGCTTATTACACGATCTCTAAAGCTGCTACCAAGTGTTGCTGTAAGAAAATATCTTTCACGAACAAGTGTGACAAGAGCCTCCTCTAGAGAGGAGACTCAAGCTTAGAGAAGAAGTGGAGAGAAAGAAATACCGATGTGTTCATCACCAAGAGGTTCATCCCTAGTCTAATGGACATAGGTCTATATTTATAGTGTTATTCGGAGTGTAAGTATACAAATATACTAGGTGAGTCTATATTTATAATGTTACAAAGATGACGATGCAAGTTACCATTATACTACAGGGACTTGGGGCTAGTCGAATTAAGCAGCCTAGATTCAGGTAGAATACATTTACCTCCAACTAGAAGATATTATCTATTATGGTAAATACAATTCTGGACACCCAGGGCCCTCCTGTCGGAGCTCTCGTCCTTTGTCATGAACAACTCACCTAGTATCGAACCTGGCGTGGGAGGCACTCCTGAGGCCCCAACTGCTCTAGTGGTTCAGGCGGGGCCCATACACTGAGGGTCCACTGGACTCCATTCTAGCTAGGTTGTTAGTGCGACTCAATCCTCGTCGCTGGGGTATTGTACCATCGGTGGCAGAGTAGGAGGAGGTAAAGCAGGCCGGGGGGGGGGCTCGGTAAGGTCCGGAGACCTACCTGGCGACTCGTTCCGGTTTTATGACCCCTGGACCGCCTATCGTCGGCTCTTTCCCCTACCAGGCGTCCCGTCTGCCTCTTGAGGTACTCCGTTTGAAAGGCTATAAGGCTTTGGAAATTCTCTGTATTATGGTCACATCCAACTCCGTGCAGGATCCACCAGTACCCTTCCCGTGGTACCTGAGCCTATGGTCGACATCGAAGGTGTTGGCGGGATCTGCATGTACCAGAGCATGTGGTCTCTATGGAGCCCCCTTCCATCAAGGGAGGTAGAGGAGGCTGCTCGACAGCCAGATTCTCAGAAGACGCCGGCTCGACAAAGGTGTCCTGGGCGCCATCACAAGAGACGCCACGAGGGTGGGCCCAGGCATGAGTGCCCCTAGGCTTGAGCGCCCAAAACCATTGAAGAGCACCCTGCACAACCGCGGCCTCGCCCGTAACCCCTTAGGGTGCTATGAGGTCCTCGCTAGGTCATTATTGGAAGGCCTTCACACCGATCGGGGCCTTTGCGCCAGCCCGGGCTAAGGCCATAGTTTGGTCGGCGGTGGTCAGAGGGTCGTCGTTCCGTCCGGTGGCGGAACTGGTGGGTGTACATAGCTTGCATGGTTGTCGTGGTCGTGTGGATCCTCGCACAGGCGTGGCCAGGGAGTAAGCCGTCTGTGTTGCGGCCTTGGTAGTCTTCTTTTTAAGTGGCATCATACCTCTCGTTGTACTTCTATGTTCAAGTTCCCACGAACGATGCGCTGTTTGTGCAAGAAAATATCTTCCGTGAATAAGTGCGACGAGAGCCTCCTCTAGAGAGGAGATTCAAGCTTGGAGAAGAAGTGGGGAGAAAGGAATATCGATCTATTCGTCACCAAGAGATTCATCCCTGGTCTGATGGCCATGGGTCAATATTTATAGTGCCATTCAGGATATAAATATACAAATATACACTTATAAAGATAGCGATGCAAGTTACTGTCATGCTACAAGGACTTAGTGTTAGTCGAATTACGCAGCCTAGGTTCAAGCAGAATACATTTACCCTTACTAGAAGATATTATCTACTATGACAAATACACTAGTGTAGGTAACCCAGAATGTGTGATACTCAGCCGGTTGTCAAACGCGGCATGGCGCCGCACTCTCGAATGTTATGGTGACCTCCACTTGCACTAGGATGTCAAGATAGCCACCACTTGCACTGGCATTAAAAATCGATCACTTTCTTGCAGGCAGAGGACGGCTCATGTGCCCCTTCTTGCTGATTTTTCTCCAAGTCTTAATGACCCACTCCTTGAGCTTCGGAGAGCTTGCTCAGGCTTCGAGGACTAGGGCTCTGGGAGGCTAGAGCTCTAGGAGACTTGAGCTCTAGAGAGCTCCGGAGCCTGAAGACCCGAGAGGCCTTCGGGGACCCAAGATTCACATGTATAGGCAGACAGGGCTAAAGACGTAGGGTCCTTAAAGACGATCATCAACAATCCCTTATGGAGATCAGCAACTTTCCCTGTCTCAAAAGGCAGTGACCAGAGGGGTTCATGGTCTTCAGAAGCCAGACTTCCGACTGAGGATCTGGAGCCCAAGGACTCCAAAGAAACTCTTGATGACGACCCTTTAGTACTGTCTATAGGATGGGGTATTTTCCTCCAACACCTGGTATGTTCTTTTTCCTGACAAGTACTTGAAAGTGGTCCATCAAATTAAAACACACAAATCAATCTATCCCTATGTATTCTCATCTAAACACATGTTGTTATGGGTTTGATTGGTTTCCTGGCTTGGGTCCTATCCAGGCTTATCGGTTGAGGAAATCCTTCCTACTGACTGCCATTGTATGATTCCCATACTCTCACCAACAATTTTTTTTTATATGAGAGAGCGATCTAGTAAAGCAAAACAATATCGCCAAAACTCGGAAATGCAATTCTACACTTATTTGTAGATACACCCAAATTGGCTTGTGTCCTTTTAAAATTCATATGCATATATCATATTAAATTATGTACACATACAAATTATTTTTTTCCCCTCTCATGTTTCTATTGCTGCACTTCTTAGGACGCACCACATGCCATGGGAGGATGTCAGCTGGGCCCCAACAAGAGCAAGCAATCAACGCTAGGAATAACATCAGCTTAATCTCCCATCTTTCTTCATGCATGGGATGAACGACCCAATTAGCTCCAAATCGAAGCTACTAAACCACCCTGCCAAGTTGCTTATGATGATGGCCCTGGTGTGTGCTTTGTTGGCCATTAGCTCAGTCCTTGGGCCCCACCAGCCACCACAATGTAAAACTGTCACACATCCGGACATCCCTCTTCTACTTTCTCTTTATCCATTACATGGTACACTCGAGTTAGGTGGCAAAGGTGAGGGGAAATGTAACTTCGTATGATTTTGAGTATATATAGTTTATCTTGGTTGTTTATATCTTTTATTAGATATACATACATCTATGAATTCTTTTATCTATTTTATGTTTTTTATATACTTTTTTAATACAAATCTTAACACGAATAAATGATCCTGATAAGTCATACATCGGCATGTCCTAATGAAATTTTCATATTATAAGAGAGAGAAAAGAAGAAGAAATAAATCTTAGTCCCGATTGGAGAGATTCGAAGACTTGAGATATCATCACTCTGGAAAAGCCTCGAACAAGGTGATTTGATGGCGCCTTTAGCACCACGGTCTCCTCAGGATTGCATTGCATGCTTTCTACTCAATTTAGATAAGACTTGGAGATGGAGATGGACGTAGGCTAGGGCAATATGCCGATACCATCGATCACATGTTTCGCTAGTTAACATGAACCAACCCTATCTGTCGGTCTGGTGCAGGTGCACGCAACTCAGCAAGTCGGCTCTTTCAAGAAACAAAAAAAAAACGTTGCAGCTTTTCTTCGTGGATCACCTGACTGACGTAACAGCTCTGTAACCGTAGCCGACAAGGTTAGCGTGCTGCTATTTGGCAAGTTGTCAGATGAGCACAACGTGCAGCCGGATCATCGGCCACGGTCAGGTAGATAATACTGACACAATATTGACAAAGTGTTTCTTGGCTGCGACGAGAGAAGCAGAAGCTTACAACGTTGCAGGCTTGCAGCAAGCCAAGATGGGTGAAATGAAAGAGAGGAAGACGTCGCTCTCCGGGCAGCGGTGGCGAACGTCGACGGAGAGGAGGGGGTCGTGATTGGTGCCCCGCGCGCGCGGGGTGGAGTGTCGGGAGGAGAAGAGGGGGGCGGCGGAAAAGTAGGAAAGGGGACAGGGGATTGCGGCGTGGAGCCCGCGGTGCTGGGCGCCTGGGCGTGGCGGCGGCAGGGCCACCGCGACCCAGCTCGCGATGGATGCAGTGCAGCACTGCTCCTGCAGGGCTTGTGACGGCGGCCACCCACCCGTGTCCCGTCTGTTTCGGTGTCCCGTGCACCGGCCGCGTCGATGCCTGATGGACTGCCTGGTTAGGGGCCGGTTGGATCCGAAGGCGGCCGGCGGTGCTGACAAAATGTAACTCCATATCTTGGTATACACACATGATTTATTTTGTTCGTTTATATTTTTTATTTTTTATTTATCTATTTATTGATTTTTTTTTATTTTGTAATTTTCTCACTCAATTCTCAACCCAAATAAATGATATTGATAGACGGTGCGTCAATTACGGAATTTGCTCCATTTAATAACACGTGTCTATTTTATTTTTATTCTCTTTAACCTAACCATTAGATCATAGAATAGATGATATAAATAAAATCTTATACGTATCTTTCTTAATAAAATCTTATAAAATTTGCTTCGCTCATTTCCTTTGCATGCAACAATCGGGTGATTTTAGGGGGCACGGTTTGACATTCCAGTAGTGTTCCACGTGGAATTGGTTGAAATCCAAGCGTTTCTCCGAACCCATCCACATGGCTTGAGAGCGGCCTGCTGCCACACACATGGTTTGTCTCGAAACTCGTCCTGGAAAGTAGTATTAGTGTATTACTCGATCGTGTCCTTGCTCGAGGTTTATTTCGCGCTGAGTATCATGAAGATATGTAAGCAACAACTTATTTAGTCGGTCCTAACGGCACCACTTTAGGGCGCCATTGAAAGCTCTGCTGCTGCTAGCGAGCTAGGGCATTCCAGCTGGGGACTGACTCTTTTCACGGTGACTGAATTATCACAGGCGCTCTCCCTGGTTACGGATGGTGCCAAGAAATCAGCAATCCACGTGCAAGCTCGTCATGGCTCGATCCAGGCTGCAGCGCACGCAGCACCCTTTCTAATTAGGGCGACGCTATTTTCCAACCGAGACTTGAAACATCTTGCTTTTCCGTCGACGAAGCCCATCCCTCAGATCCCGGCGCAGCTCTTTTCTTCCTCCTCCTGTTGTTCCCTAGCGACGCAGCAATGCAGCACAACGTTGCCCGCCTCACTGGCCTACTCGTGTTTAGCACTACCGGTCATCAAGTACAGGAACACAACACCCGGCGGGCGTACCACGTACGAGTACTCGAGTGCTGTTTCCCGAGCCGGTGGCTGCGGCAGCTACAATCCCACCACGATACCAACATCTGACGACCCATCCCCGGCAAAAAGGCCGTGGGCCAGGCGCATCCGCGTCATCCGAGATCGGATCACGGCTTCCTTTCATGGCGAGTCCGGCGGATGGCAGGGCGCCCCGCGCTGACGGCGGCCGCACCAATTCGGGCTCGTGCCACGACCACGAAAGGGCGCCGAGCGCAGGCGCCTTCGGGGGTCACCTGGCGAACGTTTTCCCGTTCCACACCCGCTCGCGTCGGGGTCATCAGTTCTTCTCGGCGCCAAGTGGAGCAGTGGTGGCCTCGCTGCGGTCGGCGTCGCGGGTTCTCGACGGCTCGAGCTCAGGCAGCTCCAGCGGATGCATGCGGTATCCATCGCTACAGCGCTCTTCGCCCGCAAAGCAGCTCCGGCGAAGGCCGTTTCGTGCGGTGCCGTGATATAGGCTCAGCCTTTTCGCTGGATGGGTGCAGCAAATTTGTGAGAGCTTGAGCTGCCATATCACTATTCAAAAGTTTGTATATAGATCTAAAGAAAAGAGAAGAGTAATAAAAGATAGTAAAAAGATAGATAAAAAAAAGATATTATAATAATATTATATAGAAAAAATTAGAATATCTATCAAAGATAACCTCAACCAGGTTGAGTAAGAAGCTGTGAGGCACGGACGCAGCGGTCCCTACTGGCACAGGCAAAGTACTGAGAAAAAGAGCCAAATATGGAAGATGCGATGCGATGCAACCCGTCTTCATTGTGGCTCTGCAACCCGTTTTCACCCTCGTTTCACAATCCTGCGTCCCCTTTCTTTTGTGCTTTTTTTGGGAATTTGAGATTGATTGGAATCCTTGCATACATTTGGCTCTTCATTGGTTCAGAAATGTGGTCCATTGATCACCAGTGAATAGTGATTGATGGCATTTCAGCTTTGGCGTTTGTGTTCACGTCTAGTGGCGTTCCAAATCATGGCTGTTAAGACGAGGATGAGTGCGGTTTTGCTGCCGCATTGCACTCTCCACTCGCTAAGGAGTGATTGGTTGCTTGGATGAGCACCATCTTAGCTCATATTTATGTTGAGAAGCTCATTTGGTTGGTCGCTTGTATTGTTTTGTCCTATTTTGGTAGTGTAAATATACGGTAAGTCAGATCTGACATATGCAATTGTATCATATCTGTGTGTGCAGTCGAGCCACAAGTCAGATAAATTCGGTCATCAATTATACATCCTCGTACAAATAATGAATTATAATCTCAACACATCTGACCTCTTGTACAATCTCAATTTCGATCAACTAAATAGAAATTCTGCTCAACATGTCCAGATATATACAATCAATATAAACACTCTTATTTTCAGCAAATACGGTTACTCTCAAGTTGCTTTCTCTCAGACTACGTATATAGTTTATACGGATAAACAATCACACACTAATAGAATTGGCTGTTGCTGTTCATGTGCATGGTCCTGGGAAAACAACTGAACCACCACTGGGATAAAGATCACCGTCGCCCTAAATCACACCTATAAACCGCAGGGTAATCTCCGAGACAGGTTGGGTTATAGCATGATGCGTTTCAACAAGCACGCCCTTTCTTTTTTGGCCTCTCTCTGCGTTCGCAGGCTTGCACCACAAGGATCTTCTAATTCACCTTGCTATATATGAGTGAGTATATGACAACGATAATTTTTGTGAGTGGTCTGGTTATATGACCAATCATGTGCAGCAGTGCAGACCTTCGCTCATGTGGATGAACTGTTTCCTCATCTGACAGATCTTCACGTTGTGATGTGTCTTTGGTCGTTTTCCTCTACACATTTCCTCATCAGACACGTCTTGTGCACCCATTGATTCCTTTTGATTCTTGTACAGTGCTTGATATCTTCATCCATATGCTTCGTCGACCTGCAACATTTTGGGCAATAAAAACGAAACAGCATTGGAATTAGTAATTTATCTGAACAACAAAGTGAAGAGAAATGCCATGGTGAACAGAAAGAGAACAATATTACACCTCTCTTGACCTCGCTTGTGCCCTACATGTTTTTTTCCTTTGGTCTTTTTGCTCCTAGACCTATCTGTCTGTCGCTTTGTGAATTGGATGGATGGGAGAAGTAGTTTTGTTGTGGAATTAGCTCAGAGAGAACTGGTCAAGTTTTGACCGGCCACAGAAAATGCTACAAGTGTCGAAAAAACTAAATAAAAGAGTTGTTTTAGATGAAACAAATTTAACTAGCTCTGTGCCAGCAGGTATCTTTAAGAAATGGAGCAAGATATATATGGTCGCTTATTTGGATGCACGACAAGTCGACAACTGTTATTAGTTCTGGAGACCTGGTTTGTGGTACCGGTAATTATTGGCCTTTGCTACTTGCAAGTTTGGCAGTGTACTGCCAATGATCTTGAAGATGCACAAGGAGAAATTAGCAATTGCTAGCGACAGAGTTGACCTATCAGAAATCATTTTACACCTGCAGATTTGCTGATACCATTACTCAGAGGTTAGAACGAGAAGCAGCCATCAGAGATCTAACAAAGAAACGTGCTCTCTTGTTAACTAGTGACTCCATTGACAAGGTGAACGAAATTGTCAGTGTGGTTAGATTTATGGAGCACTTTTTCCTCAATTTGTTTATCCATTTTCTTCAACCAGATCATCATACATTAACGCTGAATATAGTACTCCTGAATGTCGTCGGTTTTGAATTGAGTTTTTGCCAAATGTCAACCCAAGTTAAAGGGGCCAAAAAAAAAAATCAATCTTTAAATGCCAAATTGCATGGCAGAGGAACTGCTAAAAGCACGCCCAATTTGATCTCCTTGAAGACGTGTAGTAGCTCACATCCACGTGGTTATGTATGTATGAGCGTAGTGTGATGTGCGTGCGTGAGTAATTATGCATCCGACTTGTACTTAAAAAAAAAGATCTCATTGAAGATTCACTCTCCCTGGATACTTTTTTTATCATATCAGCTTTCCTTTTGTTCTCCTCCTCTGATTAAGCTATGGTAGGACCACCAGATTAGCCATATAAAGCAGCAATTAGAAGCCGGTCATTCATTAGTAGTAGTGCTCTTTAACTAAACAGCTGGTTAGAGCTACAAGTCAAAAGATCAGGACCAAGCTAAAGATAGCATCACAAGCTGCAACTGAACACACTTGCACCTGAATCATGCTGGTCCAGCAGGTGTGTAAGATACAGGGACAAGACACCGAGCTGAACCCAATTGGAAGCTAGGGACGTAGGCTGGGCTTGCTGATAAAAAATGGAGAGGAAAAGAACTGAAGAAGATACAAAAAATAGTGCAGCTTTGGCATTCCTGTGCTGCTTATTGTCGAGGACCTGGGGCTCCTAGCCAACCTAGGAGAAAAACTCGGAGACCGCCACCTCACAGACGGACAGGCCTCCTAAATTAAGCCAAGAATTGATTAATCAGTTAGTTGGCGCTGCTAATTAAGCATAGGGACAGCGCTAGAACCGAAATCTCTAACCTTTTGACGAATTACATAGGACAATCGCCGGCACAAACTGGTAAAAACCACCGCTATAAATCGGTAAGGGCATGCACAAGTTATATAAACTTGTTGTCTATAAGACTACTCTTAATGTTAAAGCTATAGCACGATTTTTTAGGTTGTCATATCATATTTATATAGCAGTAAATATTTCTCACTCACTACATTATTTCTATAGCTGATCCACCTAATAAAGCCTCCCTCACAATTTGCTCAGGAGATTGTGATAGCATCTATGATATCATGTCAAAGTTGTATCTTTCATAAAAT
The DNA here is from genome assembly GCF_958298935.1 of Phragmites australis. Classification (NCBI taxonomy): domain Eukaryota; kingdom Viridiplantae; phylum Streptophyta; class Magnoliopsida; order Poales; family Poaceae; genus Phragmites; species Phragmites australis. The sequence continues at coordinate 28,984,660 of NC_084934.1, read as the reverse complement.
ACTATTATCTCATCCATCTTCTTTAATTAATTGACACATCAGTACGAAATTCTACATCACACTTTATTTATATATATGATACCCTGCACTGGGAGTAGCCTAAGGCCACTCATGATACTTATTTCTTAGAGGATGTTTAAGAGAAGAAAGAGTAAGAAATTGTTATTAAGAAACAAAACTTTTAATGTATGTATGTATTTTACTAGTTATCTTTCAAGACAATTAATTGTCTCACAGGATGATGTATAGAGTGCTAGTTTCTTTCGTAAAAAATAAGTTTTTTATATCTCCTCTTTAAATTAGTTGTCCCATCAGTTTTTTCCTAGCTGAACAACTAATTAATACCTAAAAAATCAGTCACAGCACTAGAAGATGCCTAACCCACTACATATCATTTAAAGATAACGCTATAGACAACTTCTACAACTCTTAGTCTATTAGTACCAGATCATAATAAATACAGTATATATTTGACTTCGTTTTTCATCTTACAAACAGTCTCTTGTGCAAGAGACGATATTCCTCTCTCTTCTTTAAGACCACTCTATATCATCAAAAATCATATGTGACGGCTCTTACATATAGGTGATATCATCCCTTTAAACGTGCCCTAACTACTCATCCTCCAGCCACAAAATCACCAGTAAAAGATGGCGAGACGATGTACAGTTTTACACACCTAAAGAAACTTACAACTGAAATTTCTAGGAAATTGCAAAAGTAAATTCATACTAAGATTTAGAGATAACAAAATAGTGAAAGAAAATACATGTAATGCATCGTAGAAATCCTATTTGGAACGTACAGAGTAATTTAAATTTTGGGAGATCTCTCGGACGAACACTACAATTTCCATATAGTTTCCACTGGTTTCTCATGGTTCAATATATGAAAAATGCAACTCCACAAGTTCTTCTAAATGTATGGCTTATATGTCCATCCATTCCTCCCACATGATATTCATCTATTTATTAATTTTCTTATCTATCATATAATTTTTATTTATTCCTCTAGCACGAATCTTAACATAATTGAACAGTCTTGATAAGTATGCGTGCGCAAGAGTCGGTAGAAATTTCTTATTCGTTCAAATATTATTGCAAACCCAAACGAGATAAAAGAGAAAGTGAAAAAGAACCAAGCAAACCAAAAGCTTTCCTCTCCCCTCGCTACCGAGGGCACCACACAAGGTTCACAAATTAGATAGACTCTTGAAAACTGTCTGGAGTCGGTAATCGCGGTAACCGTACAATAATTTGGTGACATTTAGTAGAAATCGGTCAAATTTTATCATTTTTAATTTTTAATTTAAAATTTAAATTCGATCTGTAATCACTTAATTTTTAAATACGATATAGACCAAATTAACCAGTAATCACAATAAACAAATGGTTACATTGCATTTTCGAACCCTACCCGCACCATCCTACATTCCTCTTCCATGCCCTCTCTTCCCCCACCTCCTGACCCAAAACACATTTCTTTCCTTCCGTCCTCTCCTACCTTCTCGCCCGCTTGCGTGTCTCCATCCATTCCGCACCATTACCTCTCTCTCACCCAACAATGCCGCCGTGGAGGCAGCGTGCGCGCGGCCTCCTACGGTGATAGATCCACGGTCAAGCACAGCGGTGCGCGCCGAGCCAGGGAACCAGGCGGGGAGCTCGAGCGGCGGCGGCGGCGGCGGAAAAGAAGGAGGACGAGGTGTCGCCGGGACAGGCGGGCGCGGCCAATGCACGAGCACGCCGGCGCCAGGGTGTGGGAGGCGACCGTGCGCAAGGTGCAGCATCCGCAGCCCGTCGGCAGGCGCCGGGTGTCCCCGATGTCGGCGGCGGACGACTCCGAGACGCCGTCCTCCTCGGCATCGTCCTCGTCGGCCGGCGGTGACGACGCCGAGCACCACGGGAAAGTGGAGCGCGGCCTCCCCAACGGCGACTTCTACACGGGGCAGTGGCACGGGGGCGCGCCGCACGGAGCGGGGAAGTACCTGTGGACGGACGGGTGCATGTACGAGGGGGAGTGGCGGCACGGCAAGGCCACGGGGCGGGGCAAGTTCTCGTGGCCGTCGGGCGCCACCTACGAGGGCGAGTTCAAGGATGGGTTCATGGACGGCTCCGGCACGTACACCGGCGCCGCCGGGGACACCTACCGGGGGTCTTGGTCCATGAACCTCAAGCACGGGAATGGCAAGAAGAGCTACGCCAACGGCGACCAGTACGACGGTGAGTGGCGCGCGGGGCTGCAGGACGGCGCCGGCCACTACACCTGGCGTAACGGCACCGAGTACACGGGGCAGTGGCGCGCGGGGCTCATCCACGGCCGCGGCACGCTCGTCTGGTCCAACGGCAACCGCTACGACGGCGGGTGGGAGGACGGCTGCCCGCGCGGCCAGGGTACCTTCCGGTGGGCCGACGGCAGCGTCTACGTCGGCTACTGGACGCACGACAGCCCCACCGGCATTGTCCAGCAGAAGGGAGTCTACTACCCGTCCCCGGCGGCGTCGTCCCCAACGGCGCGTGATCCCTGCGACGTGTTCGCGAGGGACCTGCCGGGCTTCATGGGTCGCAGCTCCGAGTCGCCGTCGCCGCGCAAGTCGCTGAATTCGTCGGGGAACAGGGCAGCTAAAGGGCGGGCGAGCTCGGCGTCCGGGCTGAGCAACAGCTCCGGCGGCGACAGGAAGTACGACAAGATTTGCATTTGGGAGTCGGACGGCGACATCACGTGCGACATTTTGGGCGGGCATGCGTTGGGGGACGAGGCGGTGGCCGCGCGGAGGAGCGTGACGACGGATGACGGCGGTGAGGGCCGGGGGCTGCCGCCGCCGTCGCCGGCTCCGCACATCACCCAGTGGGTGCCACCGCGGGAGGCGAAGCAGCAGGGAGAGACCATCGCCAAGGAGCACAAACACTACGAGCTCATGCTTAACTTGCAGCTCGGGATCAGGTGCGTGGAGTTTGTCTGTCTCCAATGGTTGAATAATTTTGGTTGTGCAATTGTGAGATCGAGCATGTCACTTTGGCATCGCGTAATGCCAGAGATATTTGCACTGAATCTTAGATGAAAAATCTCGCACTGAATTTGATTGATGCCTTGCTGATTGACAAGATTTAATTTGGAATATTGACATCTGAATCACCAGAGAGTTTCTTTGGGTCGTGTAATGGTTAAAGAGAGAATTTCTAGGTGGCTAGACTGAATTTGATTTGCTATTTGGTAAAGGCCTCACCCTTCTGTGTGAAATTTTCCACCAATAAGACCCGATCCCCCCTGCAAGCATATTAGCCATCGTTCTTTCATGTTTTCTCCATAGTTGATTGAAAACTCTTGCCTTAACATTGATATCTGGACACAGGCATGCAGTGGGGAAGCAAGGCCCAATTGTGCTTGATTTGAAATCGTCGGCTTTTGACCCAAAGGAAAAGGTATGGACAAAGTTCCCTCCAGAAGGCTCAAAATACACCCCTCCGCACAACTCTTGTGACTTCAGATGGAAGGATTACTGCCCACAGGTGTTCCGGTTGGTTCATCACTCCCTTGATAAAGATATATGATGTACCATGTTCCTGTGTCATCATGCTCGTCAACATACCATCTCTTCTGAACTCAATTGCAGGACGCTACGCAAGCTGTTCAAGGTGGACGCTGCTGACTATATGCTATCCCTTTGCGGAAACGAGGCTCTCCGGGAGCTTTCATCTCCTGGTAAGAGTGGAAGCTTTTTCTACCTAACAAATGATGATCGGTACATGATAAAGACGATGAAGAAATCCGAAGTGAAGGTTCGTTCTTTGTGGCTCCTTCTGTTTATTTGCTTCTAAAGCTTCATAATAAGCCTAGAAGTTTTATTATGTATACAATAAAGTTCTTGTTTACATTACAGATGCTTCTGAAGATGCTTCCAGCTTATTACAATCATGTCCGGGCATTTGAAAATACTCTAGTAACCAAATTTTTTGGTTTACATTGTGTCAAGCTAGCTGGAGCAAATCAGAAGAAGGTTAGAGATGAATGTGACTGTATAGTTGCTCTCCATACTTACAATTAAATATGCATTATCTGCCAATGTGAAAAAATTATGCGCTAACTGTTTGCTGCCGTGCCACTAACCAGGTTCGTTTTGTCATAATGGGAAATCTATTCTGCTCAGAATATTCTATTCATAGGCGTTTTGATCTGAAAGGCTCGTCTCTTGGCCGTACAACTGACAAGCCACGGACAGAGATCGATCAGTATACAACTCTGAAAGACCTCGATCTGAACTTCATCTTTAGATTGAAGAAGCAATGGTTTCAAGAGTTCCAAAGGTGCCCATACTTTGTCTCGTATTCTACTTCTGGTGTTAGTTTAGTGCCAATTAAAATCATGGCATTTTTGGTCCATAATGTCAATAGAGATGTTAAATGTGTTGAAACAGGCAAGTGGACATGGATTGTGATTTCCTTGAGCAGGAGAAAATTATGGATTACAGTCTTCTGGTGGGTGTACATTTTAGAGATAATAGAGAGAAGCTTCTGACTGAAGGTTTGTTGGAAAACCCAAAAATACCTAAGCAAGTTTCTAAACAGAGATATTTTAGCAAGTTCTTAGCATGGTAAGTTGTACCTTACAAGGTTCTTTGTTTAGTTGAAGGTTTCATTGACTATGATATCAACAACATATCAATGCCGCGTCTTTCAAGAGGAAACACAGATCAGTTTCTTGCTGATGCAAACAGGTAACCCAGACATTTAACTACTTTATATGTTCTCTTTGTGGTTCTGGAATGCGACCTATAGTTTTCAGAATAATTATGATTCTGTGATGTCTATCTGTCACGATCCTTATGTCATATTTGCTAGGCTTCATACCAGCAATCATGAAATATTGTATGTCAATGTGAGGTTTTAGCCATTTATATATGCCTGAATGTTGACACCGATTTCTTGGTTGCAGGATATTCATAATTTTTTTAAGCAGCACTTCAACCCAAATGAAAATAGTTTGCTCTTTTATTATTCCTTAGTGAAAGAGACTTATATTAGTTTTTTTTGGAAAGACCTACACTAGCTAAATTGTTAATGGTTAATTGGTACAATCTTCAGAAGTGAGACAAAATAATTGAAGATGTAACCATGTAATCATTCTTCCGTGACCTATTCAAAATTTAGAATGTGTCCACTTAGTTCATGCCCACCATGACTTCTAGCTACACTAAGGCATCTTTGCTGATACCCTATGCCCCTATCAGCTCCTTTCTGTTCATATTTGCCAGCTGAGTAGATATGGTTTTATGTGCTAGTTGAACTGCTGGTAGTAAATCGAGAAAATTGGGTATATACCATCTAGAGTTCCCACACAATTGAAACATCCAGATAGGATAAAGATAAACACAGGACAAATACTAATTTACCATGAATCCCTTCTGATTCATGCTGTTTCACCTTTTACTTGAAATTTTTATCTGACTACTGTAAATTGACAGGTGTACTAAAATCAAACTAGGGGCGAACATGCCTGCAAGAGCTGAACTCACTGCTCGGAAGAGTGACTGCGAATTGCAGCTCATTGGAGAGCCAACTGGGGAGTACTATGATGTTATATTGTATTTTGGGATTATAGACATACTTCAAGATTACGATATCAGCAAAAAGCTTGAGCATGCATACAAATCTTTCCAGTATGATCCAACGTCGATATCAGCAGTGGACCCGAGGCAGTATTCCAGACGTTTTAAAGATTTCATATACAAAGCGTTTCAAGAAGACAAGGTAGACAGCTGAAAACACATTGGAGGTTGAGAGCTATCGCAGCCTCCAGGCGCAGATGATCCTTCAAGTGTCAAAAGAAAGGCCAAGCTGGGCACGGTGCAGTGGGTATCCCCAAAGCTGTCGGTCATCTGTACCAGAACGGATGACTGCAGCTCGGGTAGAAGCCATCTGGATGGTAGAGCTGCTCGAAGATCTTCTCATTGTCTTCCAGCAATCGTCAGGCTCTTTATGTATATATATTTAGCCATATACATACATATATAGAGGTCACTAATATTTTGTAGGATAGGAGATGTTAACTTAATGATTCAACTTACAGATAGAAAAGTTTTAACCACAAGTGCGCAAGCCAGCCTGGAGTTGTACATGTTTTTACCTGAGGGTAGCATGTATCAGGTGCTATTCTTTTGTCACTGTTTTGATTGATATCGTCCAACTCACCCGTAGGAAATCCTTGGAGTTCACAATCGTGTACATGTTTTTTTGGGGACCTAGCAGTGATAACTCAATTTTGTTCTTTTTCTCGAAATGAATGATCGTGTTTTGGATATTGGCTAATTTCCAATGATGCAACACTAAGATGGGGCCAACTCAGACTTAGTGGCAGCTGAGGCATCAGCATTTGGTGTGCTTTAGAGTCAGCTGGTGATGATGGCTTGCGTGCATTGAGCCAGAACACAGATGTAGCAATGTTTCGCACTTTGTGTAACTTGCTTCCCTGCAATGAAAATGACATATTCATCAATCATCAGCCAGGTGTTCAACCTGCACATTCCCGCTTAAAAAAACCCTGCATGCTATGTACTACAACAGTATCTGATGAAAACTTGTGAATGGCGAATCGGCAATCTGCATGCAAGCCATCTACAGGTCACTGTCCACTGCTCATGTTTGTTTGCTGATGCTATTGGAGGATTGCATTGGCAGGTTTGGATATGCATGTCAGCCTGCACCTTTCAGTCACAGTCATGCATAAGAACCTGGATGTCATTTTGTGCTTCTTCTGAAGCAAATGATTGGTTAATGTTAGGTCTGGTGAAACACTCAGAGAAACTTTGCAAATGGCGTGGATCCAAGTTCTTCTGTTCTTGGAAGGAGCCATGCACCTGGCAGGCTGGTTCCAAAAGCATTTTAATTTTTGCCAGGTGAAAACAGCACTGGTACTGGCATCAGCCACAAGCATTATATAGAAAACCCTGATCTTCTGATGTTGCAGCATGACTGCCCCTGCATATCCTAACAACCAGAAGTAATAGAAAATTCGAGCAAGAGCTGAAAAGATCAGACAGTTGTGTCCCATTTTTCTGTGTGTCGTTGAGGAGTTGTGGCTGGCAACTATCAACGCCGAACCTTCTCTTGGACGCAGGAGCGTTGCCGATTGGTCACCGGCGATCCTGTTAACGAAAATTAAAACAAGAAAGCACGAGAATGCCACGAGTATACAAAAGAACATAAAGTGGCATCCAATGAGCCAGCGTAGCATAGCAAACAATAATCTGGAGAGAAAAGGCTCGGCCATTTCTTTATGGACAAATTAAACATATACATTACACGGTACCATATATATACCTGAAAGAATCTGCAATGATTGTATGTTGCGTGCATGTTCTCTACCATATCATCATATACATGCTTAGAAATAATATCATTATCAGTAACCGCCTGTTTAGTCTGGTAACTGTTTTAGTAGAATCACATCGTTCCATTTATCTTGTAAACAACTACTAAAATGTTAAGCACCTAAAAGAAGTCTGATTAAGGTTCCTTTTTGCTACAGCTATCGTCTAGCCGTCTTCTATGTGTCTCAGATTTGTCAGCAGCAGCACAACTCAAGGCTAGTGCCTAACCGTTGCCGCCTAAAGGCAAGCCAAGCAGGAAAGAGCAAGGGGCCGGAAAGGAAGGTCCCAGAGCCCCAGATAAATGGAACCTGTCTTGATCTCCCAAAAGGAATCAACGTATGATGATTTTGTCAGATAAACAGTGCAGCGTTTCTCTTGCTGTTATGAAAGTTTTGCTGGTACTATGAAACAGAAGTCGACCGAGAACTAATTTTTGGCTTAGGTGGTTAGTGAAGGTGGTTGTATCCTACACACTTTATAGATCAAATCTCAGGTTTTTGAGGTTTGCTCTGTTAGGGTAGGATCCGGGATAGCATTGAGAGGTAGAAGAATGAGTTACAGCAGAGAGGTTTTGGGTTTAGAGGTTCAGACGGAGGAGGAAGAGCATACAGAGTCACAACTCATTTCCTACTCTCTCATATACTCACGCATGAGCCATTTGGGCCACAGGTTCACGCACGGGCCCATCTTGGACCGGATACACTCGGATTGGGCTTCGACTGCCTTGTGGACCTTCTGGGCTCGACTGATGTTGCCTTCTCCTTGCTTGCGCCTGTGTCTTCCTGGTCGCCAGTGCTGACATCCCCTCCCCTCCATGGGAAATCGCTGCTGCAGCGCGTCTGCGTCCTCCCACGTCGCCATCTCCAGTGGTAGAGTAGACCGTTTCACCGACATCTGGGCGATGGATGACGAATCGCGCGTAGCTATATGACGCTGCAAAACAAGCTCGGGCACCTAAAGACAATAGTTAGCAGATGGTAATTCAGGCAATACCTGAGCCTTGGCCCCGATCGCTGCTTTCAACTGAGACACATGAAAGATAGGATGGATTGAACTGGATGGAGGCAAGTTCAATCGGTACGCGACAGCGCTGATCTTCTCCAGAATGCGAAACGGGCCAAAATATTTGAAGGCGAGCTTGTGGTTGGCACAGACAGCCACCGATGTCTGGACATATGGTTGAAGCTGTTGTTTTGCAGCTTGTGGTTGGCACAGACAGAAAACCATATCACCCACCTTAAATTAGCGCTCGGACCTGTTCTTGTCGACTTGTAGCTTCATACGCTGTTGCTCTCACAACAAGTGCTGATGAAGCAGGCGGTTCACCAGGATGCGTTATTCCAACCACAATGCCAACTCCGACGCTGGGCAAGAGTCCAGCGATTCAATCCTGAGATGGTGAGGTGTTGTGCCGTAGAGGGCCTTGAAGGGTGACTTGTTCAGTTCGGAGTGGAAGCTCATGTTGTACCAGAACTCTGCTTTCGCTATCCACTGGCTCCAACGCAATGGACACACGCTAACGAAGCAATGTAGATAAGTCTCGACGCACTGGTTCAAGTGCTCGGCCTGGCCATCCATTTGCGGATGGTAGGCGGAGCTCATCCTCAATTTGGTGCCAGCTAACTTGAAAAACTCTTGCCAGAACAAGCTCATGAAGATTTGATCCTTGTCAAACACGATGGAAATGGGCAAGCCGTGCAATTTGTAAATTGAATCCAGGAATACCTTAGCAATTTGCGCCGCCGTGAATGGATGGGCCAGGGGATGAAATGGTCGTACTTTGAGAACTTGTCGATCGCCACCAATAGAGCGTTGAATGGTCTAGAACGCGGAAGACCCTCCACAAAATCAAGCAAAATGATCTGCCAAGATTGAGTTGGGATGGGCAGAGGCTGTAAGAGCCCTGGGTACCTGGCACGATCGGGCTTTGCCTGTTGACAGGTTGTGCAGGAAGTCACCCACTCATGAATCAGTGATTTCATTCCGCACCAGGTGAAAAGTTTCTTGATGCGATGATAGGTAACGGGAAATCCTGAATGCCCACCCACGACACTATTATGCAGTGCGTCGATGATACAGCGTTGGAATTCTGCATCATTGCTGATCCAAATTCGTTGTTTGTAGCGAATAATCCCTTGATTCAAAGTATAACCACGCGAATCAGAAGAAGACATGGCCAGTTCCGTTAGTAAACGTTGCGCAAATGGATCGTTGTTGTAGTTGGCGGTGACTTCCAGGAGCCAGGATGGCTAACAAGATGAAATCACCGTGAGCTCCGATGGAGACGAAGGCCGACGAGACAGGGCGTCCGCTGCTCGATTGGTGCTGCCTTTCCTGTAAATGATGCGATAGTGCAGCCCCAATAGCTTAGTGAAGACCTTCTGTTGCCAGGGCATGTGAAGCCGATGTTCGGTCAAATGTGTCAGACTGCATTGGTCAGTGTCGTAGCGAACATGTCTTATGGCATGTAATGAGATTTCGATGATTAATGATAATATAGCTAATTGGACTAACATATTTATTAAGTATATATTTTAGTAGATTTTATGAATGCAATATATAAAGAAGTCATCGTAGCTAGGACAAAAATTGATTGAAAATAATTTAAAAAATCACCATTTTTTACTTATAAATAAAGGGCCATCTTACCCTTCTATTCCACACCAACAACAATATTTGCTCTCATATTTTCTTCTCTTATTCTTATCTCAAAGTTCTTTAGAATTTACAATAATTTGGCAAAATTAGTTTGAATTATTGCCAAAAATCTGAGAAAATTTAAAACCGACATCATACTATCTTGAAGAAATCTTGGCGAATTTTTGTATCGTTGTTCTATCTTGTTTTATTATTTGATTATTTTTAACTCTGAATATTTCAATTTTTTTATTACCATTCGACATTAATCATAGACATCGATGATCATGATAATATGTCTATTGATCATAATTTTTTTCTTTAAGTACTCACAGGGGACTACGGCCCCTTTGATAGCAGTGTTGCAGGTGAAGGACACAAAGGTGAACCTCTAGTTGGTTCACATGCAGTAGCACCTCCATCGTCAGACTCTGCACGTGCGCACACATTAGCAAGCACCGGCTCTAAAAGATCAAGAACCGGTATTTTCGAAGTTTGATAAGACTTTGAAAGGTTCTTAAAAAAAAAGATGAGATAAGTGTCAGGTATGTTATGTGGTGTATTTGCAAACATGAATTATCTGTAAAGCCCTTAGTTAGAATGAGGTACTTAAAGAGGCACGTCACAAGTTAGAAGCGAAAGAGTTGAGCAGCCATGAAGCAGACGGTGTTGCAGTACAATTCTGATGGCTCTGTTCGTTATTGGAAGTATGACTGCACCAATACTCGAAAAGAGCTATGTCGCTTCATTGTAAGAGTAGATCTACCACTCAACATCAGTGAGTCTGCTGCATTTGAAGATTACATTAACCAAGCTTATAATCGTAGGTTCACGCATGTTTCTAGATAGACAACTAGTAGGAATATGGTAAAATACTACAATATGTGTTGTAGCAAGCTTAAAAAATGTTGCAAATATGTACATTTTCAGTTGCTTTAACTTCGGACATATGGGTAGGTAGGGCTAGAGAGGATTATCTTAGTGTGGTTTATCATTTTGTTAATAATGACTGAGAATTAGAAAAGAGAATAATAATTTTTCGGTTGATTGATAACGTGCATACCCGTGAAAAATATTGCTAAAAAAATATCTTAGAAGTTGAAGAGTTTGGTCTCACGAATAAAATATTTTCTATCACTTTAGATAATGCTGTTGCAAATTCTAGAGCAATGGATATCCTTTCTCTATTGTTTAGTACCTATGTTGAATCTTTCTTGTTATATCAATATTGTGCTTGTCCTATTATCAATCTTATAGTAAAATTCGGTTTGAAGAGACTGTCGCAATAACTAGATGATTTACATACTACAGTGTCTTTTGTGAATTCCTCTAACCAACGAATTGCAGCATATAAACAGTATTACGTTGCAATGGATGTGTGTCTATACAAGTTTGTTGTGGACATGCCAATAAGATGAAACTCTACTTTCTTGATGCTCAAAAATATTATATCATATAAGAGCACATTTGATGTGTTTATTCATACACATTATCATCGGCACGGAGTCAAATTTTACTCACAGAAGCGCATTGGTATGTTGCCAAAAAGATACTAGAGTTTCTTGATTTTTTTTATGATTCAACTGTGAGTTTATTATCCAACATATTGTTTAGTAGTGCATAATATTATTAAAATTGCTACTCATTTAAACAGCTATGAAAATAACAGTCTTCTAAGAGATTATATAGTTCATATGAAATCTAAATTCTTAAAGTATTGAAAAGAAATTCCTTTGATGTACACTTTTGTCTTTATTTTATATCCTAGAGCTAAAATTGTAGATTTTTTTAGAGTTCTCACAATTCTAGGTGATGCTTTTGGTCATAATTATTCTAATTATTATACTAATATTTGTTCTAAGTTATTCAAAATTATAGTAAATATGAAATAAAGTATGACGGAGTTCGCTTGCAACGACCTTCACTAGCACCCACAACAAGTAAAAACGTGAGGAAAATATTTGGTGCAAGTTCTTCATCAAGAATTTCAGACTCTTCGTCACGGTTGTCTACGAGCGCCGGAATTTCAACATCTGGAGTGGAGCTAACTACCTTCATCAACAGCTATGTTATCAGCCATGAATAAGAAAACTTCAACATACTGCAATGGTGATATGAGCACAAGACGAATTATCTAGTATTTTCACTGTTAACATGAGATTTATTAATGGCTCATGTATCTATAGTTTCTTCTGAGACTGCCTTCAGTCTTACTAGAAGGAGAATCGAAGAGAAAAGAATAAATCTATCAAGTGAGATGGTTGAAATACTCAACATAGTAAAAAACTATGAACAAGTTAAAGCACAAATGTACCATACTATAGAGAACACTAAGCTTGAAGATTCATTCTAAAATTTATATATAGATGTTGATGAGAACATGTAATTTCTATTTTTCTGAGCTAGGTTGTACTCTTTTTTTCTTTTGCTAGAAAGATTTTTAATGAGGCAAATTATTAATAAAGATTATTTTTAAATTAATTATTTGTTCCTATTATTTCTAAGTTTTTTATTTTATTAATGTTTTTTTATTTTTTAAAAACAACCAGCCAACCACCTCTCGTCTTGGCCTATAAATACCATCTCAAACTCACAGTGATCCCATCGTCCACTTATCTCTTTTTCTCTACTTGCTAGCCAGTAGCCACTTGCCCACTTTAAGAAATCAATTCTATATTTTCATTCATGGATTAAGATACCGAGAACTCGTGTGCATGGTCATAGATGTGGTAATATTTTGAAAAGATCTTTAGAGAAATTAACGAAGAACAGGTAAGATTTGCTAAGTGTTATATGTGCAGCCATGAATTAGATGCCAGATCTCCAAATGAAACGGGACACTTGATGAAGCATATTAAATATTGCAAGCAAAATGCTAGGGTTGTTAATGAAATCATGTAATTTTTGGAGCGTAGCTATATGTTGTACTCTTTTTTCTTATAGTAGAAAGGTTTTTAACAAGACAACCAATTAATAAAGCTATTTTTTATTTATTTTCTATATTTTTTTGGAATTTTGTTGCTATTATTATTTTTCTATTTTGAGTGTTGTCGGGTCGAGCATGTCTCCACCGTATCTGTCGGGCTGCCATGCTGTTGGGCCCGCCGTGCCGACCGTGTCGCCATGCTAGAATCATATTCGGTCATACCGTGCCGGACCGAGTGGCTCATTTGATCATCTCTGGTGTAAAAGACAAAGTTACTAGTGAGTAACTAAAAGACAAATTTACCATGATTTTACTTACTCCATCGCGTGGACTCGGACGCCAAAGCGGAGAGACCGAGAGACGAGAAGGGGTTGCTTTGGGTGTGATTGGTTGATCGTGCAAGTTTTGTACGGTCGTAATACTAATTAGGGAAGTAGGTCAAGTGAAGTTATATTTGTTAAAAATAAACGTGTTTGATTAAAATAAGAGTGTTTGATTAGTTATATCTATAGATTAAGTTGATTTTCTGTTTGGTTGATCAAATCTGAAACCATATTATCAGATGTGAGAGTTAAGATTTTGATTGGTTACTCATACGAAGATGATTTTGTGATACTGAGAAGTAGATCCGACTGCATTAGCAGATATAGAAGCATGCATCCGTCGGGTTAAACTGTGGTGAGCTTTCCTACTAAATTATACTACTGACGTATATTTGTATCAACCGGACCAGATTAGAACACCGTTCAGATATGCTCTGTAGCAATCAGACCTTGCGACTTGCCCGATCCTAGCAGGTGATTTTGAACTCTGAAGTCAGGCACACACTGCGGGATGCAATGCTAAGAATGGGTAAAATGGTGAATGGAAGCTCTGCCCAAAGATGATGGCTGGCTGGTTGGCAGGTGCAATGAGATGATTGACATTTGGCCCAATGAAATTATACAAGGATGCCCAGCCCATTCTTTTCAGACCACGACTGGTCATGGGTTCACATACGGTCCAATGAAATTGTACAGGGATGCCCGCCCGAGTGAAACAGTGGTTTCGGCCGATACCTGCAGCTATTGGGCTTTATTACGGTTAAAACATTCGAACCCCACTGAGAGGATTTTTTTATTTATATGTTTTTAATTAAAAAATACAAAACTATAGGTCCGTTTTGAAAATTTACAAACCCTTAAAAACAATATTAAAATAGTCATGAAAAAATTGTTTTTTCTAATTGTACAAGTAATTATTTGAGCTTATTTTTTAAGATAGATTATAGCATCCTCTGCACACCAATTTTTTTAGATTTTTTTGTGACTATTTTGATAGTATTTTGAATTTTAGAACATTGGAATACGGTATTTTTTAGATTTAAAACCTCCCGCCCATTTGATGGGCTTCGCCTATTCGGGGCGACTGCGCCCGCATCATGAGGCTAGACACGGAGCGGCGACCATCTGCCCACGGTGCGGCATGTGCTAGCAAAAGAGGTAACACAAATTCTGAGGTGCTGAGGTGCTTGTAATTAAGGCGGATGCTAATGACCAGTGCTCGTTTTTCAATTTTTTCAATCGATGCCCTGGACCATTGGATTCAAATTCAACGATGTATCTTCTTTCTTTAACCTCCTTCTCCGGTGTTTAGCTTCTCCGCATCGCCCACCCATACCCGTCTCTTGCGACACTCCCACCGTCGCCCGCCACTGCGCTAACCCGACATTGTTGCCTTCCCGCTCCGGCACTGGCCCACCGGCTGTCCTTCGCTGTCCACGACCAGTGGCACCCCCGCCGCCTCACCTGCCCTCATGCTTGCCTACTTCGCTGGGTTGGCCTACTTCCCCGGGCATCCCTATAAACCCGCGAAACACATCGGCAACCTTGAAAATCCCCTCCTCTCTTTGAATCCTAAACCTCACCAGCTATGACTTAGCCGACAATCTCTGTCGTATATATGCTCCCGTTTCTAAATTTGAGGCACCTAAATTTTTGGAAGAGTACATTATTAAACAAACGGCAGACCATTGTCTAAAAAAATAACCGGCAGTACACTTCTAAGTTCTTAAACCGGCAACATAGCTTCACGCAGTTGAGCCCTAAACGCAATCAACCTGTGGCAACACATGGTCGATCTGAACAACGAGACACCCTGACCGATACCAAAAAGGAATCAAAGCACCGACGGCACAACCAACGCCAGCACGGCGGAGACGATCGATAAACGCAGGCAAGCCCAGCCATCTAATCTAAGCGGCGGTGCACCGCTCGCGCGCGAAGCCAACGCGTCTGTTGGGCACGTCGAACAGGACGCGGTGGTTCTGCTGCTGCATGCTCGCGATGACGTTGAGCACCGTGTTCACGCCCTTGGGCGCCGCGGCCATCGCTAGGCAGCCGGTGGTCCCGTATGTGCTGTGGATCACCACGTTCTCCTCGGGCAGCGTCACCTGCATGCCGTCGAACAGCAGCGTCACCGGCGGCCACGCCACCGTGGTGTTGAAGCACGTGTCGAACCCGCCCAGAGAGGACACGGGCGCGCGGACGCGGTGCCGGACCTCGTCGCGCACGGCCTCGTACGCGGGCGCCACAAGCAGGGTGAACATCGTGCCGGAGTCCAGCACGGTGCCGGCTCCGGTCGCCGGGTCGAACGCCAGCGCGGACGGCGGGATGGGCACCACCTTCTTGCCCACGCGGATGCCGGTCATGTTGACGTAGTAGAGGGACGACCGGTGCGGGTTCGCGAGCAGCGGCGTCGTCTTGATGCGCTGCGGCTGGCCCTTGCGCCCGAGCCTCAGCGTCCCGGAGAAGTTCAGGGATTTGAAGCTTGGGAGGCAGTACGAGAAGGTGGCCTCGTACATGTCCTTGGTCTGGGACAGGAATGACAGGGTCCCACGGCCGAGCCCGAGGAGGCCCTGCGGCGGCGCGGCCGTGCCGGTGGCCCTCTGCAGGCAGCCAAAGGTGTAGGTCTTCACGACGTCATTGGCGACGGCGAGGGAGTCCTGGGACAGCGCGGCCTGGAGCAAGGAATCAGCGTAGGTGAGGCTGAAGCCGCAGGTCTTGCTGTTCAGCGGGCACGCCGAGTTCGGCGCCTGCGTACACAGCGGCGAACCGCAGGGCACCAGGCGGTACGAGGTGGAGGCGGCCGGGTTGAAGGGCGTCGACGTGGGGCACCCGGCGCAGCCGGAGCAGGGGATCCACGCGGCGTCGTTGCTGGTGTCGACGGCGAGGAGGAGCTGCTGCGGCGGCGTGCCGAGGCGGGCGCGCACCACGTACGTCGGCGTCTGCAGCAGCTGCCTCCCCGACGCGATGGGCGCGTACGCGCGGCCCCCGACCGCGAGCGAGTCGAGGTACAGAAGCCGCGACGCGTCGCGCGCCGCCTGGTCTGCGAGGAACCCCGTCCACGACGGCGCCGCAGCCTCCGGCCCCAGCGGCGAGCACGGTCCGAACGCGTGCGACACCTGCAGCGTGGTCCCCGTGTCCGGCGGCGTCGCTGGGCACGACGGGTGCGATGCCGTCGCGCCCGTCGCGAGCAGCATCGCCGACAGAGCGATGAGCATCCTCCTACCCATGTTGCAGCTGTGCATCTTTGCGTGTACAACACCGGCCGAGCTACAATCCTGGAAGCGTGTCGACGAGGTGAGACGGTGGTGCGACACCGTGGCTATATAGCAGTGGGGCACGTGAGCCGTGACGCAAAACTACAAGGCCAGAGCCCGTGCCATGGCGCGCCCGTGAGGATTCTTCTTGGACCGACGTGCTGGCCAGGCTAGACGCACTCACCCTGTCACCCAGTACGTGCGAGCTGCCATGGCTCGCCGGGGACCAAGCTGCTGCAGCTCGTGATCGGAGGCTGTCTTTCGACCGACGGAGGCATTCCACGCACGCCCGGCGCGTTGATCTTCGTGTCGGTCCATTTTTTTGCACCGCGCAATGGGAAGGAAATGGCTGTGTGCTCGTCACAGACTCACAGCAGCCTTACCTTGTCTTTTGCACGGCGGTTCTCACGCGGCATGTACGGGTCTGAAGCAGTTGATAAACGTCTTTTTAGATTATAGAAAAAAGAGTGATGCTATATTACAGCGGCTGAAAATGACGTTGATCTCAGTCAACTAATTTCCATCGTAAGATCAAAATACAGCGCCCACCATCTTCTCTTCTTTATTAGCCAATGCAGCCTTGTTCATCTTTCCTACACCGCTACTCTCTCTGGGACATGCTCCTCCACCCTGCCCACATCCTCCCCTCTTCGACGACGTCCTAGCCATCAGATCCACGTCTGCCGCCCCCACCGCACTAACCCTTCTCTATCGGAACCATCGTCATAACACCCTTGCCCGAACACCACCCATCCGACGGTCCTCTGTCGCCTCGCGTCGCCACCCCGCCTCCGTGTCCACCTCCTGCGCCACCCACCGACCTCCTTCTAAGCTCAATAATAGATAAATCTCCACCGGAAAGCCGCTGCCGCCAATTCCGGAGCCCTAACCCGTCTCCATCACTGTGTTCTCATGGTCGACTTATTGAATAGCAAATTTCAGACATCTAAACTCTTGGAAGCGTGTAGAAAAAAAAAACATATTCTGGTCTCTACAACCAATGATGCATCTAACAATAAGAGTTGATACACCTGGCTTAGGACATGAACAATACAAGATACTTAAGAAAAAAATGTTAAGCATCTATAGGATAAATTTATTTTTCAATACAGATAAATACTACATATGTTTAAATATAATTAAATATATTATTAACACTAATATAAACATCGATACTTAAGTAAGGATCATACTCTTCGTCTAATTACATGTGTTAGTGCAGTTAAGAAAAAAAAACTCCACTGTACATGCTCTTATGGACCATGTAAGCTCTCGCTGTCTCGCGACAAAACACGCGAGGAGAATGGTGCATGGGCGGATGACATTAAGGACTCGGTTTACAAGCCTCCTGTTCATAGGTGAGTCGTGAGTGCAAAAAGTTATCATGCTTTGGAATGTAACCTAGAGATCCTGGTACCGTACAAGAGATGCCGAATTGAGAATGGGGACGCATAGTAACAGCCTAGGTTAGAAACAGAATTAGATCTGTGTCATGATTTGCTGGTCACTCCAGGCCGAAGCGATTGGCCCACAAGCTTTGTGTACACTTGAGCACCGCCCCATACACAGCCACCGCAATGTGGGCCCATCCATCGGCCTCTGCATCGCACCAGAGCACACAGCTCCAACCTCAAGGAACACGAAAATTCTATATTACCAAGATTGTTTATTTATCTTGAGATTCATGTTAAAATAATAAATAAAATATTATTTATTTATCTTAAGATTCATATTAAAATGATAGATAAAATATTATAAAATAAACAATAGAATTAATTGATAGATTAGTAGTATACGAAAGTAATAAACTATCGAGATAGATCGTGTATATATATAAAGATATATAGAGTTGTATTTTCCTAACCTCCAGCAATTAGCTAGTATGTTCTGTCACCATGCATGCAGGGTGGTGAGCGACGAGGTTGCCGGTATCGCCATTGCTCGAGATGATTCGCTCGAAAGATTTTGACGCGTGCATGGCCAGTCATGTGAAAGCTGATGCTCGTGACTTGTGCGGTGGAATTAACCAGGCCAGTTTTTTCACGCCCGATCGATGTCTGCTTCTGGGTGTTCCTGGCATCTCGCAGATATGCTCGTGGCGCCCAGCGTGTCGCTTAGCGCGTGCTCGCAGAGATGTTTTCTCGGTTTCGGAGGGGGTGGGTGCACCGTGCATCGGATCCAAAGCAGAGCAACACGCATGCCGGTGAAGGGCTGGCAACGAAGTAAGCAATTTTTGATGATATAAATAAGGTTTTACGAGAGTTTTTCAGTATCATATAGAATTTGCTTCCGACAACAAACGCATGGCTGCCCCCATACGGCCATACCGGGCCGTAAATTCGTTGTAAACTTTTTATTTTATAATAAAAATTTAATTAACTCTATTGTTACCTTCAAAAGATAAAACACTATCGTATGTTGTAACAAAAATATAAATATTAATTATGATAAAATCAATCAAAAACTCAAGGTACGAAGATATGTATATGTCATGTGAGTGTCATCGAACGAATAAGTCGGTAGTGAAACCGTATTTTGATTTTAGATAGTATCTAAATAATTAGGAGGCGATTATCCTTTAATTTCCTCATATTATTTATTTATTTATATTAGTAAAATATATTATATATCTGTAACCGGTAAGAGACGGGAGAGATCGAAAAATAGTGTGAATGATAAAAATAAGTAAATTATTCAAAATTTATAGGATTTTATTAGATAAGATGGGAATAGGAGAAGAGTCATATGTGAATCAATTAGTATTTAGTATTTTATACAGTAGAGATTTCCGGTATCTGTATTGCTAGCCAACAAGACAAAAGCAGAATCGAAATGAAGAACTAACGAATTACAGTCATGCAGGAGCTAGATATCATCAGTTACGTAAGGTAGGTAGGTAGTCTAGAGCAGCGAATTTTAGTATTCGATGAGATTCTGAAAGAGGATTGTATGAGCAAGGTCCGAACTGTTTCTATTAGTAGCAACATGAGGAGCCCCGAAGGGAGAATAAGAAAGATTAGCACTTCAGCTATTCTAAATATAAATAGATTCCGATCAAGCCGTTCACCTTTTTGGTTTATTTGAATTCCGTTCTCAGATCAGTACAAAACTTTTTGATTCGCACACAGTTGCAAAAAAATCGTATAAAAATCATGTAAGAAAATGGATGCGCGTTAGCGCAACGGCTTAAGTTGCTGCTGTTGCAGCCACCAGAGAGAAGAGACTGAATTGGGACCATCAATCCTCATGGTGTGTTTTGGACACACTGCAGTGGCACGGTTGTGATCACGTCTACGTCTAAAACCAATAAAATACAAAAGCAACCAAACGGCAGGTGCCAGGTGGTGAGGACTTTTCAGCATTGGTGTAGATATGAACTCTAAAATTCCACTGGACATGCGGAAATGCTGTTTATTTAGGTTGATATTCATGTTGGATGAATAGATAAAAGTAAAAAATTATAGAACAGACGAGAGAAATATACCGTGTGATTGCGCAAGGACTTGCAGAGTTGTATTTCGGGCGCAGATATCCTTTGAACACGTACAGTAGTAGATATGGCAGATGTTACTCTCCTGCACATCTCCGTCCAGTGTTGGGCTGGCACGGGTATTCGTGCTTCAATCGGGTGGGCGCCACGCAAGGAAATGGTCGAATCGAAGCTTGGATCGCCCATATGCAGGATGATGGCCCACGGCCAACTGCTCATGGCTGAAGACGGCCGCAGCTCACCTCGGCTCGGGCTGGAGTGGGCCGACACCCAACGGCGTGGGTCATAGAATCTGGGCACGGCCTTCCAATGGCATCACGCGCAGCTTCTCCAGTCCAGTCTCCACCCCGGTACTGCAGTCGACTGGGCAGTGAGCAGCGGCACACTGCACAACTCAACATCCAACAGCGAACAAGATAGGGGACTCTCGAACGTTCCAGAGAGGCAACAGAGGTGATTCGGTAGGCGACTCAGGAGCGGAGCAATTCGATGGCGATCTAGCTGCCCCTAGTTTGCTAGATTAGTTTATAATTTGTGTTGTTTTTGCTAGGTTAGATGATTAGGTTTTCTAATGGGTTTAGAACAAGAGGAGGAATTCTAGAGGATTTTTTGTTGTACGATTTGATGGTTTTGTCATGTTGATATCTGTTGGAGTCGTTGCTACTACTTCTTTTAAAAAGGGAAGATGTATTATATCTTATCTGATGGGGTTATCCGGTTCGTTCAGTGGTTTAATAGCGTTTTGCGCGGTTTATGATGGTTCAAAAAATATAATAGCCTTTAATAGTCCTACCTCATCGGTGAAGAAGGTATCGGCATCGACTCTTTCGATCTAGCTTGGTAGCGGCATTCGGAGAAGCTTCGGGATGATGCTGATGATGGCTTATATTTGTATTACTATGTTCTTTTTAGTTTTGTGATTGTACTTTGCTTACTAATCGAATAAAATCATCCTGATTCTAAAAAAACAGCTAACAAGATGGCTCCACGCTGAACTGACGTACCAAACCTTCAGCTCCGAGCCTCTGATGCATTGCATTGCACTGCACCACGGACCACCGACCGCCCGAATCGATCGCTCCGTGCTACCAGCTTTCGTATGTCGCCAACTCTGTCGGCTAAAAGAACAAAGGAGCTTCAGCTTCTGGCCTCACCTTCAGCCTACTACCACTTTGTTTCATTTGTTCAGGTAAACTTATCCATCTTCCCTCTTGTTCCCGGACAGAGCTGGCGTTTTCATGCAGTTCCAAGATAGGCAAAGCTTACTTGATAGTGGAGACCGGATGCATTGTTCTCTCATGGATTATGGGTCTTCCAACAAATAGCGATGCAGAGTTGGCTGATTCTGGAGGTGTTATGTCTGGCACTACATCAGCTTAATTGGCTGAAAAGGAACGATACAACTGCTCCGGTGTTTCGACTCTGTCTGAATCTGGATTCCTTTCCTTCGTTTCAAGTGTCTGAATCTGACAGACCATATCTCAAGCCGAAGTTTGTCGCCGCAGATTAGGACATCTGTACAAGTATTACTCCAATTTCAGTCACGCCTTCTTCGCCTTCGCCTTCATTAGGAGAAGAATAAATATCATCAAAGAGATGTGACCTGCTCTTTCATAACTCACATATCACTGGGACCAGAAATAAAACACAAAACACTGGAACTCATGCTTTGACGCGTTATAATCACTAGTTTCCTTTCCAGATACGGGGTTGCAATGAAAAATAAGAGGAAAATCGACCAACCAGGTAGCAAGAATTGTCAAACCCAAGTGGCGTTGCCGCTTGAAGGGAACCCGTTCCAGTTCCAGAACAGCCCAGGTTTCTTCAGTCCTTTTTTTAAAGCTGAACAGTAGAGGAAACCCCCACTGTGTTACTTTTTATTAATATAAAGGGAAGAACAAAGAAAGGAGAAAATTCTGTACATCCGATGGAAAATTCTTGTTACATTGTTCATTCTATGCAAGTTTCTTCAGTCTTCACCACCTACTGCCATTCGAACAAGCTGCAAGTCGCAATAAACGTCGTTGTGGCAGTGGTACAATGCATATACAGGTCATAAGAGGTTCGCTGTGACGTGGATTTTGTCTCGCGCAACATCTCCGGATTCCAACCAACAGCCGAACAGGACAGAATATTCAGAAGACAAGGCGATGCAGCCTTCTTCTCCTTTTGTTTCCTCTTCTTTAATATTCAGTCGTAAGCTAGACAAAAAACAACGTTGGCTCAACTCCAAAGTCTCCAATGCGCTCTGTCCCTCAAAACATAAGAAAAAAGAACTAAAACAATCCGTATAAATCTTCAGTTAATAAGTGTTTAGACAAGATGACGTCTGTAATGGCAGAGATAAAAAAACCATCCGAACAAGCTAGAAATCCTACAGATAAGGCATATACAGCAAATACAATCCATGTGTTACCAAAAGAAAAGCAAGTTGGTTACTACCTGACACGGACTCTTTTTGCTACTTCTTATCTTCACAGAAGATAAAAAATATTTTTAATTTCCGTGGCAAGTGGTCGACAATTTTAAAATTTGATTTTTTTCTCTTAGCCAACCCCTTTTTTTTTATAACTTGGAATATATTAGATATCAAACGAGCAAACAGATACAAGTGGATTATATTAAGTGATATGTATCTACGTAAGCACACATGATGCCGGCGTCGATGAGCAAGTTTTAGTTTATTTTAACTATAATCGCATACTTGATTCTGCTCGGGGGCGAAGCTATATATAATTTGGATGGTGCACTAGCATTAGGATAATTTTTTTTACTAGTAAACTGTTTATATCGATCATATAAATTTGTATATGTTGTTAGATGTATAGTAAAATGACACCAGGATCATTTTAGCAAGTTTGGCCCCTGATTCTGCTTACTGGCATGTTACGATATGCCAGAACCATTACTTTATCTTGTAGATTGAGATTTGGAGTCCAAACAACGAGAGATCTTATATCACTGACGCGAAAGATTCTCACAGTGCACTACTGAAATATCATCAACAATATTAATTGTGGCGTGCATATCTTTTCTCTTGTGTAACATTTCAATTTCTTGTTAGATTATCAAACATTTTTTTTGAACGGCCATTTTATAAGATATGTAAAATGTGTCAATTCCAAAGATAGTGTTTAGCCTTTGTGTCCTTTTTGTAAGTTGGATAAGTCCGGGGATGTACAAGAAACTACAATGTACGTAGCACTAGTTGTTTTACTTGGTCGATCACCAACGTAATCCAACTTATTATGTGAGACAAAGCTGCATCTTTCTGTTCTGACAAAACGATTCCTGTTGTCATGAACCATCTCCATATCATCGAGATTCCGCACTGCTGCGACGAGAGCTTAAGAAATGGATGACAGGGTGACAGACAAAACTAGATTAATAGAAATTATAGAATAAACAAGTGAGCAATGACAAGTGGCACAAGAATACAAGGCTCTGGAAGAACAGTTTGGACAATAGGAATCTTTATCATGCCATCATGGAAGAAACTGGACAAGACTTTGCATCTTTGATTATGAGGTTGCTGAGAGCCCGAGACTGAAGTGAGCATGGCAATTCACACATGCACGGCGACGGCACTTCCCTTTTGTTCTTTAATAATATGAATCAGCTGCATTTACATTATTGACTGAATATAACAAAAACAACAAATCCTTTTAATATCTTTGTGCAAAGTTGTCCCTGCCTTTCACTTGCAAACTGCACGCATGCCTGGTGAAGCCATATAGAAAATGTACGCTCATAACTAACTAATAAATACCCGTGCAAACGTATTATATTTATTTAAAGCTCTTTATATTTGAGTACACTGTACAATAACTATGTGTTGCATCAGTTCTTACAAATACACATATTTACTCGTAAAACCCTTATAAGTACATGGGTTTCTTCATAAGACTTGTAAACATTGAACCATATCAAACATATACCTTACCTTCAATATTAGACTTACGCGTGGAGCTTTCATTTTTATAAACCAAGGGTTAGTTTGGTTTATGGTCCTAGAGCGTCCTACCAAAAGTTGGTATGTCCATGCACGCGCGACTGTTGCTTAGTTCGGTGCCAACATATTTGCTAAGCCACGCGTCGCCCATACTCTCACGCTCACATTAGTTCATTTCCTCACCAATTCGCGAGTAGAACGTTAGCAAAAAATCCTTGGCCAAAAAGTTGACCAGCAAAGTTATAACCAGGCTAACTCCGGCGTATTCCAAACGTGCCCCAAGACCACAACTACCGGGCATAAGAAAACAACAACACAACAGGGCCCCACTTCCGTACACACTTTTGAGTAAAATATGGGTCCTTATGATTCTCAACATGAGAAAAGAAGCTCCAAATGATGGAGTTCCTCCGGTAATGCAGCCCTAAGCAAAACGCCAGCCATCCACGCGGCACTAACCCTGGCCCCACCAAAAGGCCACCCCATGCTTTAAAAACCACACAGACCCAAGCGCCGAGCCTCCCATCCATCCATCCACACGGCCTCTTCCGATCGGTTTGGTCCGCCGTGCGATTGGTCTCTCTCTCTCAGTCTCTCGGCTCTCGCTGCGCGTCCCCCCGTGCGGCCGAGAGGCGGTTGGCGAGCGGAAGCCGAAGCCCTCGCGCGCGTCTCGTCGTCGCGTTGCTCGTCGTCTATAACTACGACTCCCCTCCCCTCCGCTCCACTCCACTCCACATCCATCCCCGCCCCGGTCCGGCCCTATCCTGTTCGCTCCCCTCCTCTCCACACGATCCCCTCCCTTGTCGGCTTGCGCGCGGCCGGGGTGGCCACATCCACCGGCTCCCGCTCGCGCTATATCACACCGTCTCGCGCGCGCCCCGCGGACGCGTGGTGCGTTTGTTGATTAGTTAGGCGGGGAGGGGGCTAGCGTTGCGCGGGGGCGCGCCGCCGAACCGGATCACGCGCGCGTCGTCGCCCATGGCCACGCTCATACGCGCGGCGCCGCCGGCCGCGGCGCCCGCGCGCCTCCCGCTGCCCCGCTGCCCGTCGCCGCCGCTGCTGCTCGCGGGGAGAGCCGCCGCCGCGCGGAGGCTGCGCGCGCGGGGGCCGTCCGCGCTCGCGGCGGCGCGGCGGAGCTGGGCTCTCTCCGCCCGCGCCGTGCTCGGCGTCACCCACCGGGAGATCGCGCCGCAGAAGCCCACGCAGAAGGTATGGTATGGATATGGGCGGCGCTCCGCCGATCACGTTCTCCTGTCGCGATTGGGGTTAATGATCTCGTGACTCTCTCATCGTTATAGAGCGCGTGTTTTGGGGTTTTGCGGGTTCGGGATTACTTATATTGGTTTATGAAGCCATCGGCGATTGCATGTTTTGATGGACTCATGGCTTAAACCCTTTTGGATTAGCTTTGACTTTTGTTTGCTTCCTATGATGCCGATTGTGCTGGGCGATAGGGAAAAACAAGAATAGCAGCGCAGACAGTTGACGAGTCCAATTGTTTTGACATCTCCTGATTACAGTAACCGATAAGCTTCTGTTATGAAATAGAGGTTGCTTGCAGGTGTTAGTTTTTTTAATCCGTGGCTGAGCGTCATGCGCTGCAAAGTGTCGCTTTTGATCTGTTCCTTCCATGCAGAGAAATACATAGTGTAGCAACCGAGCAAATCACACCAAATACAGGAGTAATAAACAATTGAGTGTAAGGGAGAGATAGATGACAGCCGTGGTGGTAGGTACTAACCACGATCAAGTTTCCAGGAGTATCAGTGTATCACATTGTGTAATGCATAGGTGGAATTTTTGTAATGTACTCATTGTCCATGTCCCTACTGGAATGTATTTCAATGGGTTGCAACAACGGTAAATCAGACGCTGTGTTTTATTCTGCTTGACATCAGGAATTCCTTTTTCGTGCCAGGTTGCAGATTTGAACGATATCTTATCTGAACGTGGAGCCTGCGGTGTTGGGTTCGTTGCAAACTTGAGAAACGAGCCTTCGTTCAACATTGTTCGCGATGCTCTTATGGCTCTTGGGTGCATGGAGCACCGTGGTGGTTGTGGAGCAGACAATGACTCTGGTGATGGGTCAGGATTGATGAGCGGCATTCCATGGGACTTGTTTGATGACTGGGCCAACAAGCAAGGACTTGCTCCCCTTGACAGAACAAATACAGGTGTAGGCATGGTCTTCCTTCCAAAAGACGAGAAGTCCATGGAAGAAGCCAAAGCTGGTAATGTCTTGATGCTTTACCACAATATGCTGCCCACACAGGAGAGCATTTTCTTGTCTTCAAAGTGCAGCACTTTTTATGTATATATGGATCAGAGATTTCGACTTGGCAGTCCCTGTCTTGTTGCAGCCTACTTCAATTGTTATACGGAATTTGAAGGCTGCCACACTTTGCATGCTCACACAATGTTGGTCCTTAAAACTTAAAACCTTTGATCGAAATGTACTTTATCTGCTACACTAGTTTCCCTTGGTATAGGATGTTTTGAAAGCAAGCAGTATCAACAGTTATAATATGCCAAAAATTTAGTTTCTGTTTGTAGTGTGCTAGTTTGCCTACCTTCATAGGAGTATTTTTTATAAATAACGCTCTCATTGAAATCTGCTGCAAAAGTAAAAATGGGCATGGTTTTGTTTACCTTTCCTTTTGAAAACTGTGTCTTTTTTCTTGTTAGGTACTAGTTACCATAATTGCTATTAATTCTGCTTCTGCATGATCTGAAAGTGGCCCCATATCATGTTGCAGTAACTGAAAAGATTTTTACGGATGAAGGCCTTGAGGTTCTTGGCTGGAGACCTGTTCCTTTTAATGTATCAGTGGTAGGTCGCAACGCAAAAGAAACCATGCCTAATATAGAACAAATATTCGTGAAAGTTGCAAAAGAAGATAATGCTGATGACATAGAGAGAGAATTATACATCTGCCGAAAGCTGATAGAGCGGGCTGCAAAATCTGCCAGTTGGGCAGATGAACTTTATTTCTGCTCTTTGTCAAGCAGAACAATTGTCTACAAGGGAATGCTTAGATCTGAGGTTCTTGGGCAATTCTATTTGGACCTTCAGAATCAACTGTACAGATCTCCATTTGCCATATATCATCGAAGATACAGTACAAATACAAGTCCTAGATGGCCTCTTGCTCAACCTATGAGGTTGCTTGGACACAATGGAGAGATTAACACAATACAGGTTTGCATTAACATCCTCAAACAGTACCTGTGTTGTTACTGTTGCTCTCTGTATCTTGTTTTTAGTTCCTTCCTACGATGTTTACCAAATGTTTTGATAGTGATGTTAAGCAGTACCTTGGGCATTATTTATAGTTTTCTGTTTTCCTTGCAGGGGAACTTGAACTGGATGCGATCAAGGGAAGCCACATTACAGTCTCCTGTATGGCGAGGTCGTGAGCATGAAATTCGCCCATTTGGTGACCCTAAAGCATCTGATTCAGCAAATCTTGACAGCACTGCTGAAGTAAGAGGCCGTGCACTTTTCACTAAAATTATAGCATAAAGCCTGCATTCCATTAGAGAGGAAACACGTGCGCACAGAGCCTGCATTCATATTTCTTCTTTTTCGGTCCACTTTACCTTAAATTCTGCTGGTGCTGTTGTTAAGTTGTCACATCCTTTCTTGCATCAGTTACTGTTAAGAAGTGGTAGAAGTCCCTCTGAAGCTCTTATGATTCTCGTCCCTGAGGCATATAAGAACCATCCAACATTATCGATAAAATACCCTGAGGTATGGTTATGGGCAGGCATGTAGTCCCTTTCATATTAACCTATGCAAACAATCATGTCCAAGTGAATCTTACCTTGTTTTGTGTATAGGTAATTGACTTTTATGACTACTACAAAGGTCAAATGGAGACCTGGGATGGACCTGCTTTACTATTATTTAGGTAAGATTGTTTTTATGCCAATATGGAACTGGTGACCCTTATTCTTTATTTTCTTTTGCTATTTCAGTATTTGATGTGAAGCACAGTGTTGTCCACTTTGTTTAAAGCCTTGTTGTGTTATAACAGATATTACTTCCTTCTATGTACTTAAATCCAGGGAATGAAATATAGAATTAGTATGTATCCAATTGTAAAGAGATAGATCATAATAGAGATGGCTATGTGTTGTCATTACAAGTGGCATCGAACAATATCTATTTTGTAGAAGCTTATTTGAATGTGGCTGTGGAAACCTTCTGAGCCATGCTAGGGCAGTAAAGTTCCCCATAGGAGACATAAAATAGTATAGATAAAATAATTGTTACTAACCTTGGGGATTTTGAGTGGACAATCACGTCATTAGGGTTGATGTGGATATATAGCCACGATATGGGCCTAGATAATATATGGACCTTAACACCCCCTCTCAAACTCAAGGCGGATCTGAAGCGTTGAGTTTAAGCAAATGCAGCCGATGCTGCTCTTGAGTCTGTGCTTTAGTGAAGAAATCTGCAACTTACAGTTCGGATATCACATACTGAAGAGTAATTGTTTTTTGATGACAATGAAATCGGGTAAGTTCATGCTTCTACTAGCAATCTGTATGGCTCCAGTATTATCACAGAGAAGAGGTGTGGGATCATCACAAGAAATACCAAAATCAGTTAACAACCATTGAAGTCATACAATCTCAGAAGTGGTAGTGGCAAGTGCTCGAAGTTCAGTCTCTGTACTAGATTGAGATATCGCTGCCTGCTTCTTGGACTTCCATGCAAGAGGAAAAGAACCAAGAAGAATGCAATAACCAGTGATAGAACAACGATCTGTTGGATCACTCGCCCAAGTGGAATCTGAGTAAGCATGAAGCTGAAGTGGGCTATAATGAGCATAAAACAAACACTGAGATGATGTCCCCCTTAAGTATCGCAACACACGAAGTAAATATCTAAAACGAACCGAAGTAGGAGCACTCACAAATTGACTCAAAATATGGACATCATGAGCAATGTCAGGTCTGGTAACAGTGAGATAAACAAGGCTACCCACAATATGTCTATATCGAGAGAGATCCTCAAGAGGTGTACCATCAGTAGGAAGAAGCTGCAAGTGAAGATTCATAGGTGTTTTAAGTGTTCAATTATCAGTAATACCAGAACAAGAAACAATATATATAGGTGTATATATTTGGACTGAGAAAGGTAATAGCCCTTGATAGAATGTAAAACCTCAATCTCTAAGAAATAACTGAGAGGACCCAAGCCAGACATCAGAAATTGCTCACTAAGTTGTCTCTTCACATGAGAAATATGGTCGGCATCATCACCCGTAATTAACATATCAACAACATACAGAACAAGCAAAGAACATCCACGTGAAGAGAGATGAATAAATGAAGCAGGATCATGATCACTAGGTGAAAACCAGCAACTCGTATCACAGAGACAAAGCGTCCAAACCAAGCACGAGGAGCCTGTTTAAGACCATATAAAACACGACGAAGACAACAAACATGTCTAGAAGGAGCTCCAACACCTAGGGGTGCTTGCTATTCCAAGGAGCTTGTTGCCCTTGATCGTATTGGCACTTGGGATATTGTTCCATTACCGTCACATGCAATACCTATTATATGTAAATGGGTGTTTAAAATTAAGACCAAGTCAGACGGTTCCATTGAGAGATATAAAGCTCGTCTTGTTGCTAGAGGTTCTTAGCAGACTCGGGGACAAGATTATGATGAGACATATGCTCTTGTTGCTCATATGACTATTGTTCGTACTATGATTGCAGTAGCTACTACTTATTTTGGACTATCTCTCATATGGATGTTAAGAATATTTTTCTTCATAGTGATTTGTGTGAGGAAGTTTATATGTTCCGGAATACTAGAAGCTTCCTGATAAGTGGATGGCTCATCAATAATAGCACTCACACACGAACATATCCTAACTTGTCAGGAGGCTCAATAGTAGTACTATCCCGTAGATTATATTGTGGATCAACCTGGGACTCATCAGAAATAGCATGCGACTCATCAAAATTGTTAGATTCATTAAAAATAGGAGCATTAGGACTGGTCGAGGAGATAGGACTAGGCGGAAGCTCTGTGAGATCTGTGGGACGACGTGTGTATACACGTATGATGGGTGGTTTAGATGGTGAAGGTGGAGCAGAAGTGGGTAGAGGAGGCTCAACAGGAATTAGTGGAACGGATGGGGGAAATGTAGAGACATCATCACTGGATGAAATAGGAAGGAGACATAGAAATGATGTGGGCTCTGTGGGAGAATAGGATGGCTGAGTAGAATGGTTATAAAAGAAAGGATGAGTCTCAACAAATGTCACATCATGAGAGATATGTATACGACGAGAGGAAGGATCATAGCAACAATAACCCTTATACTCAGGACTATATCATAGAAAAACACACTCAACTGACTGGGCAATCAACTTAGTTTGCTCACGAGGTGCAAACAGAACATAGCACATACACCCAAACACTCGAAGATGATCATAGCTAGGAGGAGTACCAAAAAGTACTTTACCAGGGCACTTGCCAGACAGTTTGGACGTTGGTTGTCGATTTATGAGATAAACAACAGTGGAAACAGCTTCGCCCCGAAGATGAGAAATAACAAAAGAGGCAATCAAAAGTGTTCGAGCAATCTCTATGAGATGGCGATGGAGGCGGGCCGGCTCCACTTGACGAAGAGGAGCTGCAATGGAGCATGACGATGGGCTGCACAGGCAGATCCGCGTGATGAAGACGAGCGGCTCTGCACTGCAGTCATGTGCCAAGGGGTCCAGATGGTCCGCGTCTCGGTTCCGCGATGGGAGGTGGCCGCAACGGTGACTAGTTGGGCGGCGGATTGGGTCGTAACAGCAACCAGGCAGGCAACGGCTCGGTTCCGCAGGAGATGTTTGCAACGGCGACCAGATAGGGCAGCGGCGACATGATGTAGGGCGGCGGATCCGGGTCTAGAATAGGATGAGCCGCGGCGTGCGGTAGTAGAAGGTGGCACCACACTGCGATGAAGGGCAGCCATGACGGCGGCAATGAAAAGAGGCCGCGACGACAGCCTGATGAAGGACGACGTGACGGGTGACCTGATGAAGAACGACGTCCAGAGATGGCGTCAATGGATGACGATGTGAATGGATCGTGGGTGGGTTAAATTTTTTGATTAGCCTTAACCCTAATCCTAATCCATGGCTCGATACCATGTTACTAACCTTTTGGATTTTGAGAAGACAATCACTTCATTGGGATTGATGTGGATATATAGCCATGATATGGGCTAATAATATATGGGCCTTAACAATAACAATAGACAACGTAAAAAAAATCATGAAAGGCACCATTGAACTGGTCTGGAAGCTCCCTGGAAGAGGAAATTTATAGACTGTAGCGGAATTTTTCCTTTTTTTGGTGTAATTTCATGTATAAGATATTCCAGTGCCGCCTTTCCAACTGAATAATGGCCTGCAACAGAGTGGCGATGTTTACAATTATTTTTTGGTATATTTTTATGTTCAGTGATGGAAGGACAGTAGGAGCAACTCTTGATAGAAATGGGCTCCGTCCAGCACGCTATTGGAGAACATCAGATGATTTTGTTTATGTTGCATCTGAGGTAGGTTCCAGCTATTTCTTTCTTATGTACAAAATTGCATGTCAAGAACAATGTAAGCATAGAATTATTGTTACTCCCATATGTACTGAATATCCATTTTGAAATCCTTGAATTGTAGCATTTGGTTTATCCACAATAATTCATTGCAGATATACTGACACCCTTCTATACCAAATCGCAGAGTTCAGATGTCACAAGCTAAACTAAATGTAACATTCAGTAAGTACTGTGTCCATTTGCTAAAGTGTAGGTCTGACAGCTAGGCTAGGTGATTAGGAGAAAACTACGAAGTTAGTGATTTGTTCCTATTTGAATGTACTGTGCATACTCATGTGTTGCCTGGTGTCAAACTTTAAAGATCCTGCATGGCTTTCTTTCCCTTTTGGCCACAAATTCATGTCGTGGCGCTAGATAAATAACATTGGCTGAGTTTTGTTCAATGTATCAACTGTCATTCGGGGTTAGACCTTTCCACTTGTATGTAGCAGGGGTTATTAATTTATGATGTATAAAACGCTTACTGGGCTAAATTTCAGCTCGTTCTCTTGTCTATATTAGTTTGCAGAGAAACAAACAGTACTTCAGTTGTAGTAGAGAGTATACGCAGTAATAGGATAGCAATTTATTTTTTCCCTTTTTTTTTTTCCTGTTATCTTGTATAAGCTTCTCTTGCAGTTCCCACCTTTTGACCATCTCCTGAGCAGTTGAAACTTGAAACTGATCTGATTCGTTTTATAATTATGACATGAAAGTATGTGCTAATAGTTGATGAAGTGGATTTTGATCACCTTCTCAAGTGTTATGTGAATCCCAAAGTTTCATGTCGGGTTCGTACAGGTTGGTGTTATACCAATGGATGAGTCGAAGGTAGTAATGAAAGGAAGATTAGGTCCCGGAATGATGATAACTGTTGACCTACATACTGGACAGGTTATAATAGAAACAAACAGCCTCTTCCCTTTCTTGCCTTTGACTGCTGCAGACTTTTCTCGTGTAGATTTTAAACCTCATGAATCATCCAGGTTCTTGAAAACACAGAAGTGAAGAAAAGTGTGGCTTCCGCAAACCCCTACGGAACTTGGTTGCAAGAACGGACACGTTCAATGAAGCCTGTCAACTTCCTCTCCTCAACTGTCATGGACAATGAGGCGGTTTTGAGACATCAACAGTGAGAATCCATCAAATTTTGTTCCATTGATCTTGAATACCTATTAAATTTTTTTCTTGTACTTGTCCGAGTTGTGGTCTTGTGGAACTTCGTATTTTTTCTATCGGCTGAGTTAGCATGCATGTATGTCTGATATTCTATCTTGTGCTTATGTTGAAAAGGTTTGTATGGTGACCATTAGTATAAATGAAATAGTTTGGATTACTCATATGAAAATAGCATTGGTATGTTATGAAATTAAAACATGTTCATAGTATAATATTCTATGCAATTTTTTGTTCTACATATCACTATAATGATTAAAATATACGTGGACAAAAGTGTTCTTGAGATTTCAGAGGATGTATCCAAAACAGTGCTTTTGATCTTGGAATGGCCATGGTTTAATGTTGAGTAAAATATTGCCAGGAATCTTGGAATGACATGTTCTCCTTGTGTACAACCTAGATATATTATTTCTAGATCAGAAGTTGCACAACAGACAAATACCAAGGGCTTAATGTTTAATTTATACACACTGCCATTTCCCTAGGGCATTTGGCTATTCCAGTGAAGATGTGCAAATGGTAATTGAATCAATGGCTTCACAAGGAAAGGAACCAACATTTTGTATGGGCGATGACATTCCATTAGCTGTGTTGTCACAAAAGCCACACATGTTATATGATTATTTCAAGCAGCGGTTTGCGCAGGTTAGTAAATCCTTAATTAATTATCTGAACCCTTTACAGTGCAGACTGAGTGCTAGATTGATTGAAATTTGTATCCTGATGCACTCAAGTAATAATTTTTTCCATTTCAGTTAGACAGTAACAATTGTTAAATGACTGCACAATCTATGTACTCCTTGGCAAACTTCTCATCTATAGCAGAGTTGATAGTTGGGAAATTACATTTTTCTCAGGCACAATAAAATGTTATTTTGAAGTACCAGCAAATCTAGTCCGTCTTCAATTGCATCCATCAGTGTACGTGCAAAGGTTGGCCTGGTGTATTGTGAAA
Source organism: Phragmites australis (assembly GCF_958298935.1). Taxonomy (NCBI): domain Eukaryota; kingdom Viridiplantae; phylum Streptophyta; class Magnoliopsida; order Poales; family Poaceae; genus Phragmites; species Phragmites australis. The sequence goes on along the minus strand of NC_084934.1, from coordinate 28,950,960 downwards.
TTTAATACTTTCACATAAAAAATTCCACAAAAAGTAAATCGAGCTGCATACTCTTTTGTTGGTATGATAGCCTTGAAGGGGAAAAAATAGTGATTTTTTTACTGAATAATTTGTTTCATTGAGCATCTGCTGTCTAGAAGTCATAACTGGTCTTTCAACTTTTACTTTGTAACAATGGTGCCATTTCCTCCATGGAATTTGGTCTCCTCATTTACAAAGTTATTATCAAGATCAAACGTCCTCTCAGCTTTGGCTTCTACTAGACAAGATTTTCTTTCCCATTTCTAGGTTACAAATCCTGCAATTGACCCACTCAGAGAAGGTTTAGTTATGTCTCTTGAAGTTAATATCGGTAAAAGAGGCAACATCTTGGAGGTTGGCCCTGAAAATGCTGATCAGGTAAGTTAGTTTTCATAGTAAGTGTATGACTTTACATTTATTTATTCTGGGTAATATCAAAACACCACCATTTTGACTTTTCCAGGTTGCTCTATCAAGTCCTGTGCTGAATGAAGGTGAACTAGAATCGCTACTGAAGGACCCAACACTGAAGCCCAAAGTACTCTCAACATACTTTGATATTCGTAAAGGTCTAGATGGTTCCCTTGATAAGACAATTAAGGCTCTTTGTGAAGAAGCTGATGCTGCTGTGCGGAATGGTTCTCAACTTCTTGTACTTTCTGATCGTTCTGAAGCACCTGTGAGTACTGATGTTTTAACATGTTAGCACAGTACTTGAAAGCTGCTATCTTTTCAAAGTCTCGGGTGTCAAGACTTTCTTTATTTGTTTCTTGTTTTTACATATTCAAAATATGTTTGAAGTAGCTTTACAGATATTTATTCTTGAAATGTACTTAGGATCTAAATGCATGTATGCTTACCATTCTTTTAACTCTTACTTGTCTACATATGCATGCAAGTTTTGTGCAGTTAACCAGAGAAACTACATTAAAACAAAGTGGATAACATAATGCCCCATAGAGCTGCGTTCATACCACAATCTACTTGCATACAAATAAAGAAGGAAAATAATAAAATACACCTGTGCATCAACATGAAAGGCCTACAATCATTAATGTCTGTGGATGTTCTCACTTCAAATGGGCACAAATCAGGCTAATTGTTCTTATTACAAACACTGTTGACACACATCCTGTTCACCTTAGATTGGTCCTTTTCTATCTTGGAAGCATCACTAAAAGATCCAACCACCTCTTTGAACAGTTTTTTGGGTATCTTGTCAACTTTTTCTCGCTATGATTTTGCCTACCAAATCTAGTATAACTTCTGTTTTTAAATTGTCCTGTCTTGTGGCCAGAAAGCTAGCATTAGTTTTACTAATGATGCACGATGAAAACCTACAGTTGCTAGAAATCTTCTTGATCGAGTGCTTTGTAATTCACTTAAAATGTTTCATTTTGCTTGCATAAAAATGTGTAGCTTTCATTTTGGTTCAAATTCAGATTGTTGATACTAATATATTCAAGATGCAATTGAGAGTGGATTGTTCTTTTTTGTTTTTTCTACACTTCCTAGATTGCAATATTAAATTACTGGATGATGTAGGAACCAACTCGGCCTGCCATACCAATACTTCTAGCTGTTGGTGCCATCCACCAGCATTTGATTCAAAATGGCCTCCGTATGTCTGCTTCTATTGTTGCCGATACTGCTCAGTGTTTCAGCACCCATCACTTTGCCTGTTTGATCGGATATGGTGCCAGGTATGAGTTTGTTGAACAATAGATTTCCTTCAATAGCAGCAATTCGTTACTTATATTTGCTTCATCCTGCATAGAAGCATGTGCACATCCCCAATCTGAATTGACTTATGAAAGGGATTAAAAGTCATCGTGACCTTTAAAATACACAGAAGTCATAACACAATGGAGCAGTGTTTTCCCAGACGTTAGATGCTAGTCGGGCGGCAGGCCAGCACCTAACACCTAATTGGCTATTAGGCATGCCTAGGCGGTAGGCGGGATAAATGGTAGGTGGGGTGGAGCTAGGCGGCTGCCTAGGGGAACTCTGCGATGCAGTCCATATTCCAGTTATAATAACATCAATCATTCCAAATGTCGGTTGCCACTTGCTAACACCTAGTACTGTATGCCTTTGTGCATCTGATAAATATGTTAGCGATATATGTTTATGATTTATTCCTTCATGCTGTGGCTGTCCAATATTATTCCTTCTAGGAACACATCGAATTTCTTCGAGGAGTAGCGTGGAAATTAAATGATCAAACTGAGAAAGTTGATAAAATGTGCCCACTCTAGTCTACAAACCAGCGTACCAGATCCACCTTTCTATTATTTACATTGACGATTGGTGTGGAATTGAAGTATAGATGATAACCACAAAATTGCAATCAAAGTCCTTGTTTGAGCAGAGAAGCAGTCGTTTGGACTTAGAACCATGGATCCTTTTTTCTTTGCGACTTCATGGAAGACAGTCAAGACACACACGTGGGCGTACCACTCCACACACATGCCACACTCACACAGAAGTCAGTGCGTCCCCTATTACACGTCCACAAGATTTTATCAGTGAAAGATGTGTGTGTGTGTGTGTAAAACATGGGCTCCAAAATTTGAACTCTAGTGGGAGGAATTGTAATCCCACGACTCTTCCACCGGACCAAGAGGTACTTCCCAACTTTGAATCATGGATCTTAGGACATAGAACAACTGCACAATACTAGTGTTGGACATAGCCAAATATTGAGGATACTACCCATAGACAGTGCTTACATGGGAGTTGGACCCTAGACTTATGACAAGACACCCAGAAATTCACTTGTTTGACTACATGTGTTTTTGGCCTTTAATCAACTTGTAATTAGATCTAAATATTATAATTTGATACAAAATAAGGAGATAAGGAGATTCCACGATTTGCCACTAATAACTTGCAATGTTCCTTATATGCTATCGTTGTGGCGAAGACATGTGGGTCCAGGTCCCATATGTCTTCCTCACAATGGATGGCATATTAGGAATTAGACTGTTATTCGGTGGCATATCGTAGATTTATCCATAAGTCACAGGCGTAGTTTGTTCTCGGTTGAACCGGTATATGTAGATTGTAGTATTCATTTGTGTGCTTCCTCCATGAATCATGCAGTTTTGAAATAACCATGTATCTTCTTACTAGATTTACTAATATTCATTTTTATACTGCGCATTAGTGCTGTGTGTCCTTATCTGGCACTAGAAACGTGCCGGCAATGGAGGCTGAGCAACAAAACTGTTAATTTGATGCGAAATGGGAAGATGCCCACAGTGACCATCGAGCAGGCTCAAAGAAACTTTATCAAGGTATCTTTTCTCTAGCTTGTGACTTGTTTGTTGAATTATTGTAGTATCGCCGCCACGCGTCTGAACATAGTTGAATCCAATACGGCATTTGAACTCTTCGATCCATGTTTACATGTTGATGTCCTATTTTCCTGCTCTAATTTTTTGATGTATTATCTCGGTCTTGCCTGTTTTAGTTAGCACTTAATTGGTACTTTTGTTAATGTGTTCAATTGATGCGCTTTTCAGGCAGTAAAATCTGGCCTGCTCAAGATTCTTTCAAAAATGGGCATCTCACTGCTCTCAAGGTTTGTCTATCTTTGCCATCCAATTAACAGAGTTATGCTGTCAATATTGTTTTTTTAAACCAAGGGCAGGAGCTCTGCCATTCATTTCAGAAAGAAGAGAATACGCCATCCCCAAAGGGGATACACCACAAAAGAGATACAAACACCGACACATACCCTGGTAGCACACACCGATAGAAAGGTCACCTAAACACCTCACCTAGCAACAGCAACACACATGAGAAAAACCACCAGGACACAATAAAGCACCAAATCACTTGGCTACATAACAAAAGAAGAGACTCTCACCGACACCTAGATGCTGTCAATATTGTGAAGAGTGAACTACTACTGCAATTGTTTAATCCATCCACATTGTTTGGATAGTTATTGTGGAGCTCAGATCTTTGAAATTTATGGTCTTGGTCAAGAAGTTGTTGATCTTGCCTTCTGTGGAAGTGTGTCCAAAATTGGAGGGCTCACACTTGATGAGGTAATTAAACTCTATCATAACTATTTAACCATTTTTTCAGTACACTGCATCAATTACCTAGCTTGAATGCCATAGTTGTTGTACAGTTTTCCGATCTGTATATTTTTTCTTTTTTTTCTTTTTGATTGTCCGGGCACACTGTTTAGAAGGCTTCTTTTTTTAATCACCTGTAGTTCATTTACGTTTTGTCTCTTTTGTGACTTTACTAACACTTCTCTAACACTACTATCCCTATCCTTGTAAAGCTGGGTAGAGAAACTTTGTCATTCTGGGTGAAGGCATTCTCAGAAGATACGGCGAAGAGGCTAGAAAACTTTGGATTTATCCAATCCAGACCTGGAGGTAGTATCTATCTTGTAGCGAAACATTTTTAGTTGTATGATTTAGATGCATGTATTCTGGCATTTTCCTATAATATTATGTTTTTTAATCATAATGTCGCTATTTCAGACCCGAGATCTGGTTTTGGTCTGGTATTATATGCTATAAAACGTACTATGGCACCATTAATCTTTGATCAAAGTTTCTTTCAGCTTTCATACTTGGGATTTACCAATACGGAAGTGCCTTCATGCATCCTCTCCTGTTATGTAGCATGATAATTTTAAGCTGTCCTCTAGCACATTTATTTTACTTCAAAGGTGTTACCAGTAGCAAAGTCCTAGAATTGACTGCATAGCTACATCCATTTTAGTCTACATTTAATGCCCTCTTCTATCTTTCCCTCAAACAATACCCTCTTCTAGTTGCTGCTCGAAGTAATTGTTTTTTCCCCTAGTACTGAATTAGTACTGTGTACTGCGTAGTACTGATTAATGGTGTTTTGTCCTTTGTGAATAGGTGAATACCATGCAAATAATCCTGAGATGTCAAAGCTGCTGCACAAAGCAATTCGTGAAAAAAGTGATAATGCGTACACCGTCTACCAACAACACCTTGCAAGCCGTCCTGTCAATGTTGGTGCTTATCCTTCAGGTTGACAACCCATTGATTTTTTTGTTACCACAAGGCTCATCATATCTTTTATGTCGTAGGTTCTTCGAGATCTTCTTGAATTGAAGAGTGATCGTGCCCCTATTCCTATTGGCAAAGTTGAGCCTGCAACCTCCATTGTTGAGCGTTTTTGTACAGGTGGAATGTCCCTTGGAGCCATTTCAAGAGAAACACATGAAGCTATTGCAATCGCAATGAATAGAATAGGTGGGAAATCTAACTCAGGAGAAGGTGGTGAGGTGGGTCAGATAAATTTCTTTTATACGAACATAAAGTCGTATGGACTTCAATTGGAAACTACGACATAGAATCGCTTATGGACTTATCATTTTGCAGGACCCAATCCGTTGGAATCCCCTCACAGATGTTGTAGATGGGTATTCTCCAACACTTCCTCATCTCAAAGGTCTTCAGAACGGTGACACCGCCACAAGTGCCATTAAGCAGGTGTTCCACTTTACTTTATTGGTGCTATATGCTTCTTTTTTTTTTGTGATGGATGAGGTCACAATGGATATTCAGGGAGATATCCCTTGTTGTATGCTCTTTGCTGACGATGTGGTGCTAGTTGAAGAGAGTAGGATAGGGGTTAATAGGAAATTAAAGTTGTGGAGACATACTTTAGAATTAAAAAAAGGTTTAGACTTAGTAGGATCAAAACCGAGTGTATAAAGTGCGATCTCGGTGCTACTAGGAATGATGGCGAAGATGTTAGTCTAGATGGAGAGGTGGTTCCCAAGAAGGGTACCTTTCGATATTTGAGATCGATATTACAGAGGGATGGTGATATCGATAAAGATGTTAGTCATAGAATCAAAGCTGGATGGATAAAATGGCACTAAGCTTCTGGCATCTTTTGTGACAAGAGGGTGCCACAAAAGCTGAAACGTAAGTTCTATAGGACGGCGATTAGACCCGTGATGTTGTATGACGCCGAATGTTGGCCAACTAAAAGGTGATATATCTAACAGTTAAGTGTAGCAAAGATGCGTATGTTGCGATGCATTTGTGGCCATACAAGAAATGATCGATCCGAAATAATGATATACGTGATAGGGTAGGAGTAGCATCAATTGAAGAAAAGCTTGTCCAACATCGGTTGATATGGTTTGGACATATCCAATAGAGGCCTCCAGAGTCACCTGTGCATAGCGGGATACTGAGGCGCGCTGATAATGTGAAGAGAGGCAGAGGTCGGCCAAACCTAACTTAGGAGGAGTCTGTAATGAGAGACTTGAAGGAATAGAATATCTCCAAAGAACTATTCACGGATAGAAGCGTGTGAAAGTTAACTATTCACGTGTCAGAACTATAACTTATGCATCAGTCTCCTTGTACCGTTATTACTTTTATTTTTTTTACTATTGTTAGTACCTTTATTATAATTATTGTTTTCTCATCATTTTTTTAGTTGGATCTTGTAGGTTTTATCTCTAGCCTACCCTAACTTGCTTAGGACAAATGTTGTTGTTGTTGTTATACCTTGGATATTATGTATATTTTGAATGCAAATAAAACCATGACTATAGATGCCTCGGGAAAGCTCATGCGCTGTTGGATAAGTGTGTTTTTCCCAAAAATGTGGGGAGCTAACCTTAAAAATCTTCCGCAATAAAAAAACAGATACTAGTATGCTAGTGAACTGCCTGGAAATTGGTACTGCTGCCGTGGAGTGTCTGCTTACAGAGAAGGGATCTAGAGGTCTGTCTAGATGTGCCTGGACTCCGGAGATGTCTGGTCATATTCTGGGGTCTCTGGGCAAGATCTTAGTGAGACATCAAGTGGCACTTCTCAAGACACGAAACTTCAGTAGCATATGTCCAAATTGCTGTTATAAATAAGTTGTCATGTGTGTCACACAAAGAAAGGACTATAGCGTATTTAAGTGAATTATCTTGCGCAGTATAAATGCGAAGTTCCCTATGTCTTTATTGTTAGTTCTTAATTACAGATGCATTATGTATTCTTTCTAGTGGATTAATATATTTGGGTTGGTTTTTATCTGTACTGCCCCTTTACAGGTTGCATCTGGGCGTTTTGGAGTTACACCAACATTTTTAGTAAATGCTGAACAAATTGAGATAAAGATTGCGCAAGGTGCGAAGCCTGGTGAAGGGGGTCAACTTCCTGGAAAAAAAGTCAGTGCATACATTGCTCGGCTGAGGAACTCGAAGCCTGGAGTTCCTCTCATATCCCCACCCCCACACCATGACATCTATTCCATCGAGGATCTTGCACAGTTAATTTATGATCTCCATCAGGTTTGTCTTCTGCAACTATTGGTGAAATCTGGAATGTTAACTAGTAATATTGGTACTATGGGAGAACTACAACTACTTTAAAATGGTAGTTTTCTGCGGGACTCGCAAGGATTGGATCCCTTCTGTTATCTATTGGTGCTATGTCAACTAGTTATGCTGTTTAATTTATGGTTCTTGTTCTTAGTACTAATGAAGATATGTAATAAATATCTGGCTGAACAGATCAATCCTAAAGCTAAAGTGTCTGTAAAGCTGGTAGCTGAAGCTGGGATTGGAACTGTAGCTTCTGGAGTTTCCAAGGGAAATGCAGACGTAATTCAGGTTAGTTGAGCTTCTTTTTTAATAATTCATTGACTTAACTCATGCTTTCATTGTGCATGGACCTGCATTCACATAAGTATCTGTGGTTACCTTCTGTTTACACAATTTATGTCTTAACTCTTTGTAATAAGGCGCTACATGCTAGTGAAAATTGTGCTATGAACTTAGTGCATATTCTGGCAGAACATTTCTGATATTTACTAAATCTTCAGAAAAATCTCAGCAATGCAGCACAAGATAGTCTTGTCCAGAAATACCATAAGCTATGTCACACTATGCCAAGATGCTGAACTAGTGTAATGACCGGATGAACGCACTAAACCTCATAACGTTTTGCTCCAACTCCAAAGTTGATGGATTATTGCAGCACTTGAGACAAATCATGTTACGAGCTCTTATTTTATTGCTTGCAAATGTTTTTTGTCCAAGGCCTACTGTACTCTTGGGTGAATTAGAGATTTACTGTATACTTATTTTGGGCATCTAAATAACTATTATATTACACAGATATCAGGTCATGATGGTGGTACTGGAGCTAGCCCAATCAGCTCAATCAAACATGCTGGGGGTCCTTGGGAACTTGGTCTTACAGAAACGAACCAGGTTTCCTACATTTATTTGTTTGCTGTAGTCACTTTCTTTTCTATCAAATCATTTTCTGTTTTCTAAAGCTGGTTAGCTTCCTCCAGACACTTATACAAAATGGATTGAGAGAGAGGGTGGTACTTAGGGTGGATGGCGGATTCAGGAGCGGCCAAGATGTTCTTATGGCTGCCGCCATGGGTGCTGATGAATATGGTTTTGGTTCTGTAGCTATGATAGCAACTGGATGTGTCATGGCACGCATTTGCCACACAAATAATTGCCCGGTTGGAGTTGCTAGTCAGGTGGTAACAACACAAGTTATTTTACCTTCCTCTTGTTGGATTATCCCTTATATTCTATGCACTTGCAGAGAGAAGAGCTTCGTGCTAGGTTTCCTGGTGTTCCTGGTGATCTTGTCAACTACTTCCTCTTTGTTGCAGAAGAGGTATGGCATGATTCTCATTACTGATGCTGTTTGTGTAAACTTTGTTCCTTAATTTATTTCACAATTCCTGTCACATAACATTTATTTGAGGGATGATTGTAACTTCTATTTAAGTAATCATGCTTAATTTATTCAGGTACGGGCCGCATTAGCCCAGCTGGGATATGAGAAGCTGGATGATATAATCGGACGAACAGATTTGCTTAAACCAAAGCATGTCTCTTTGGTGAAAACACAGCACATTGATCTTGGATACCTCTTATCAGTATGTAGTTGATAGCCATTGTCATTTGATGTATTGGAATCTCATCCATATGCCACCTATATTGATCAATGGTCTTATATCAGAATGCTGGATTACCCAAATGGAGCAGCTCCCAGATTAGGAGCCAGGACGTCCACACTAATGGCCCTGTTCTTGATGATACAATCCTTGTCGATCCTGAGGTAATGTTTTCTGTAAGTTCTCTTAGTTACATGGAATAACTTGACTAATGGCTATCTACTAAAGCTGATTGGCCTGCATTATCAATCAAAGAAATCCGTGACTTGTCACTCTGTCTTGGAAACCACAACTGTAGTATTTATGATCTGTCTAGCCTTACATGTAGTCGAAAGTGAAGTGTACAGTTGGTAGGAACCTGAGTTAAATCACACGTCGCTTAATACGTGCATGGTGCAACATTAGTTATATATTATCTAATTTGCAGATAGCTGATGCAATTGAGAACGAGAAAGTGGTTTCCAAGACGTTTCAAATTTATAATGTTGATAGAGCTGTGTGTGGTCGAGTAGCGGGTGTGATTGCCAAGAAGTATGGAGACACAGGCTTTGCAGGGCAGCTCAACATCACGTATGTTCACCATGTTCTATTTTGCATATGTTTTTGTTTTTTTTTTACTATGAAAAGGTAGAAACATAATTATTTTTACATTTCAGGTTCACTGGAAGTGCAGGACAGTCCTTCGGTTGTTTTCTGACTCCTGGAATGAATGTTCGGCTAGTTGGAGAGGCCAACGATTATGTTGGAAAGGTACTAAATATTCAACTCTTGATATCTTGTCTGACCAGCTTTATCAAACCTTCTTTGATTTTTTTCAGGGTATGGCTGGTGGAGAACTGGTAGTAGTTCCTGTAGATAATACAGGGTTTGTTCCCGAGGATGCTACTATAGTTGGAAACACTTGTCTGTATGGAGCCACAGGCGGTCAAGTATTTGTGAGAGGCAAGGCAGGAGAAAGATTTGCAGTTAGAAACTCTCTAGGCCAGGCAGTGGTTGAGGGCACTGGAGATCATTGCTGCGAGTACATGACTGGTGGCTGTGTAGTTGTACTTGGCAAGTAAGTACAACCTGCAGATTTTTCTTTTGGCAGTTGCCTCCTTTCCCTAAATCCTTTCACATGAATATTTCTTAATCTGCAGAGTTGGGAGGAACGTTGCAGCTGGAATGACTGGTGGCCTTGCCTACATTCTAGATGAGGATGATACACTCATCCCAAAGGTTCGCAAGCTTCAAACTTAAGTTTACTCTCTGTGTAGCACGTCAGTGGGGTTTGGGCTGTTTAATACTGTCGCTATATTTCTTTTCGTTGGTTCATGTTTGCCATTTACCAACTGACGTGATTTTTATGAAATTCCTGGCATAAGCACAGAAAGTAATAACCAAAGAGGCCTATATGTTATTCCTTCCACATAATTTACAACTTCTCAAAGGTTATAACTTGCAACTGTCTTAATAGGTCAACAAGGAAATTGTCAAGATGCAGAGAGTGAATGCTCCAGCTGGGCAGATGCAGCTGAAGGGCTTGATTGAAGCTTATGTTGTAAGTGGAGTGTTTTTCTTTAGGAAAACAAGTGTGTATCAACTGTTGGCCATTCCTGACTTAGCTAATTTTGGATGTTTTCAAAGGAAAAAACGGGCAGCGAGAAAGGTGCCACGATTTTGAGGGAATGGGAGGCATATTTGCCACTCTTCTGGCAACTGGTACCACCCAGTGAAGAAGACTCGCCTGAGGCCTGTGCCGAGTTTGAGAGAGTACTCGCGAAGCAAGCAACCACCCAACTATCTGCGAAGTGATCAAATCAGACAACAGGAAGGTGTTCTCTCTTTGATTCTCGTCGCAAAGTGATCTCCTCTGACCGCATCAAGAAAAACGTAACTGGCTTACTTATGAAGCACCAAAGTTCACCGAAGACTGCAATTTTGTGGAGGCTCTGCCCAAGTCATCTTTTGGAATTGGGTTCGCAGAACCATCGAGGTTTCTTCCTGACGCTCTTGCACCCTAGGTAACCCCTGTAAATTGTTCTGCTGACCCTAGGTTGCAAGGCGCTCTTTAAACTGCTGCGTTCTTGTACATGATTCTTGGTCCGTGCCCTGTGTAAGTATGTTTTGGTTAGCTCTTACATTTATACCCGTCTAATGGAGGCATGCAAGTCGCATGTACATAATAAGGTGTACGGTCCAGCAGGATTTCTCAGCTTTCGTTCATGAATGAACTGTTGCTTGTGGCTTCATGGCCGTTGTGTGATCGTTGTTAAGGCTGGAATCCAATGTTTTCTTAACAAAGGTTGGAATCCAATGCTTGGCTTGGTAACATTTATGGTTCTGGGCAAGTTTAATTTCTACTTGTATCTCAAGTAAATGAGAATTCCGTGATGTGCCGCTGAAGAAACATACAGCGTAGTCCAGGGAGCTATTGTTTTCATGAATTTTGCAGTCGCTTGCTAAAAAAAAATGCACTCTTACATGTCTATTCAGGTTTACCACTACAGTTTTGGTCTGGAGTCTGGACTGTTATGCTCTCAGTCGTCTCTCCCTTCCGATTGGCGATCCCAAATTACCAGTCACTGTACAGATCTCAACGGCAATTTTTCTTTTGTTTTTCCATGGTATTTCTTCTTTTTGTGCTATTTTTCAAGTGACGATAAATTAAGAAAACATCATTCATCCATCCTTAATGGTGACGATATCCGTGGTGGTGTCTTCTTCAGTGACGGTCACCATCTGCGAAAGGCACGATTAGGGTTGGGACATTGGGAGAGGTTAGGGTTTAGAATTTCGCTCGAGTGGTACTGTCAGCCTCTTGATTTGCAGGATGTTTGGGTAGGGTTTTTTTTTCATTTTTTTATAAAAAAGTCAGAAGCTATCCAAACGGTTGGTTTCTGATCCTAACTTCTTGTGGCTTTTAACTGATTGAGGAAGCGACTATGGCTGAAATGAACAAAGCTAAGAAGCAGGTTCTGACTGGCTTTTCTGTTTTTTAGATGTAGTGAGAAGTTAAAATTTTATTATAAAAAACAACAAAGCTCTGAAGCCACAGCCTATCCAAACGGACCCGAAGTAGGCTTGCTTTAGTCTGCTCTTTACCAAGCGTGCCAACCACCTTCATGTTTGCTAATGAAAACATGAGAAGCTTTCGAAAACCTGAAAAATCGCTGTTGCATTTTATCAGAAATGTCAATGATTTGCCACTTTATTCATGAACACCGAAGTATTTGCCACTTGAGGTTCCTATGCTGACATGCAAGTGACACAGCAGACTTGTCAGCATTGGTGCTGAAATGGCAACACTTGGCCACTACTACAGTGGAGGTAGAGGTACCCTGAGGGCTAGCTCACTTCAGTCAATTGAGAGTAAAACTGGACAATGGCCCCGAAAAAACACATTTATATTGCAAAGATACTTGGAAGACAAGTGTCAGTAATCCCCTTAACTCATTACATACAATAGAATAATAGATTACAAAAGCATAACAAAAATCACACTCGAAAAATGCTGCTGCATGCAACAGCAAAACAATTGAAGGATGGAGAGGGAAAGGGACATACATTCTCACTAGCGGCTTCTACAGAAGACAAGGGAAAAAGATTATGTACCGGGAATATACAGACGTGGGATTGCAACAACTGAACAACCTCCCCCTACCTTGGACTGTTCCAGGGAGACGAAGACTTGTAAGGGGAACCATGGGATGCAGATCCATGCCCTAAATCGAGGCCGTGGAGTTGCTCCATCAATTGTGACCTCCGTTCTTTGAAGAAATCTAGTCGGGTTGTCAGTTCAACCAGGGTGGACGATGGCACGGACTGTTGCCTCCCATATTCTGAACCCTGCTACAAATAAAAGCAAAGAGAATTGAATACTCATACTGAAGTAGTCTCCTTTAACACCGTTGCAGCCATAAGAAGAACCGGTTTCCCTTACCTCGGTTGCTCTAGGGATGTTCACGGACATCGAAACGGTCTCCACTGGCATGCTTGTTGATGCCTCCCTCGAATCACCCAAAGAGGCGTCCAAGGATTGCTTGCGGGAGGACTGCCTCGAAGAACCATGCGTTAGCACATGCTGCTTTAGGCTTCTCCAGTGTGATGCACCTGCTAAGCTCCCCTGCCAAAATGCCATCGTGTCTTAGTATCATTTTGCTGTAATTCCAGCTTTACATCATGGTGGGAAAATTAGTCATCGGTGGCCATGTTCACATCACGAGGTGACTCCCTGAATTGTTGACCTATCCACTAAAACTGGGTGCTTTGGGGTTTAGGTTGGAGTTTGAGCCAAAAAAAACTATGCTGTGTGACTATTACTTGGAGCCTTACTTATTTTCAGCAGAACATATTGGGAAATATTAGCATGCAGGCCTTTATAATCTAGGACCAGCAATACAAGCCTTGGATGGACATAAGCCACAGAACCAAGCATATGGCCAAATGAAAATCTCAGGAACTCATCAGAAAAGTAGATACGCTATTAGAGTCATCTTTCATTGTGCTGCTTGAAAGTTCCCGGTGGTGCTAACCATCCGGTGGCAGATTGCCAGTGGTGCCCTTTTACAACTAGAACAGATTGAACCTGTACAATACTACTGTTAAAGTGCAGTGGATAACGGGGCTAATGTCAGCTAATTTTTGCACTATCTTGGGTTTCGGTGTTGCGCATTTAAGCATAGCAAAGTAAGGGAAATTCCAGCAAACATCAAACCTCATTTCTCTGCTTCTCTTGATTACAGATTGCAACATTCATATCAAATCCCGGTTGGACAAAGTTCCTGGTAGCAATAACATATTTTCATGGTCAATGAATTGCAACATGAAAGGATAATTAGGGAATATAACAACAACAACAACAACAACAAAGCCTTTCAGTCCCAAACAAGTTGGGGTAGGCTAGAGATGAAACCCATAAGATCTTGCAAGTCTAGTCATGGCTCTGGCACGTGGATAGCTAACTTCCACGCACCTCTGTCCATGGCTAGTTCTTTGGTGATATTCCAGTCTTTCAGATCCCTCTTTACAGACTCCTCCCATGTCAAGTTTGGTCTACCTCGACCTCTCTTGACATTATCCGCACGCTTTATTCTTCCGCTATGTACAGGCGCTTCTGAGGGCCTGCGTTGTATATGCCCAAACCATCTCAAACGATGTTGGACAAGCTTCTCTTCAATTGGTGCTACACCAACTCTATCACGTATGTCCTCATTCCGAACCCGATCCTTTCTTGTGTGGCCACACATCCATCTCAGCATGCGCATCTCCGCTACACTCAACCGTTGGACATGTTGCCTTTTAGTTGGCCAACATTCTGCGCCATACAACATCGCAGGTCTAATTGCCGTCCTATAGAACCTGCCTTTTAGCTTCTGTGGTACTCTCTTGTCGCAGAGGACGCCGGAAGCTTGGCGCCACTTCATCCACCCGGCTTTGATTCGATGGCTCACATCTTCATCGATTTCACCATCCTTCTGCAGCATCGACCCCAAATATCGAAAGGTATCCTTCTGAGGTATCACCTGCCCGTCAAGGCAAACCTCATCTTCCTCGTGCCTAGTAGTACTAAAATCGCACCTCATGTACTCAGTTTTAGTTCTACTAAGCCTAAAACCCTTCGACTCCAAGGTCTGTCTCCACAGCTCCAACTTTCCATTTACCCCCGTCCGACTATCGTCGACTAGCACCACATCATCTGCAAAGAGCATACACCATGGGATATCACCTTGTATATCCCTTGTGACCTCATCCATCACCAAAGCAAAAAGATAAGGGCTCAAAGCTGACCCTTGGTGCAGTCCTATTCTAATTGGAAAATCATCGGTGTCACCATCGCTTGTCCGAACACTTGTCACAACATTATCGTACATATCCTTGATAAGGGTAATATACTTTGTTGGGACTTTGTGCTTCTCCAAGGCCCACCACATAACATTCCGCGGTATCTTATCGTAAGCCTTCTCTAAGTCAATGAACACCATATGCAAGTCCTTCTTTTGCTCCCTGTATCTCTCCATAAGTTGTCGTACCAAGAAGATAGCTTCCATGGTCGACCTCCCAGGCATGAAACCAAACTGATTTTTGGTCACGCTTGTCATCCTTCGTAAGCGGTGTTCAATGACTCTTTCCCATAGCTTCATCGTATGGCTCATCAGCTTAATCCCACGGTAATTAGTACAACTTTGAATATCCCCCTTATTCTTGAAGATTGGTACTAATATACTCCGCCTCCATTCTTCGGGCATCTTGTTTGCCCAAAAAATAAGGTTGAAAAGCTTAGTTAGCCATACAATTGCTATGTCTCCAATGCATCTCCACACCTCAATAGGGATACCATCAGGGCCCATTGCCTTGCCTCCTTTCATCCTTTTTAAAGCCTCCTTGACCTCAAACTCTTGAATCCTTCGTACAAAACGCCTGTTGGCATCATCAGAGGAGTCGTCCAGCTCAATGGAAGAGCTCTCACCTCCTCCATTGAACAGCTGGTCGAAGTACTCTCGCCATCTATTCTTAATCTCATCTTCCTTCACCAGAAGTCGATCTGTCCCATCCTTGATGCATTTGACTTGGTTGACATCCCTCGTCTTCCTCTCACGGATCTTGGCCATCTTATAGATGTCCCTTTCCCCTTCCTTCGTGTTTAACCGCTGGTAGAGGTCCTCATACGCCCGACCTCTTGCTTCACTCACTGCTCGCTTTGCGGTCTTCTTCGCCACCTTGTACTTCTCTACGTTGTCAACACTCCTGTCCAAGTGTAGGCGTTTGAAACATTCTTTCTTCTCCTTGATAGCCTTCTGGACATCCTCGTTCCACCACCAGGTATCTTTCGCTTCGCTTCTACTTCCCCTCGTCACCCCAAACTCCTCGGAAGCCACCTTCCGAATGCAAGTCGCCATCTTTATCCACATATTGTTTGCATCACCTCCTTCCTCCCAAGAGCCCTCCTTAATTACCCTCTCCTTGAAAGCTTGAGCCGCTTCCCCCCTGAGCTTCCACCACTTCGTTCTAGCGACTTTAGCGCGCTTATCCCGCTGGACACGTATCCGAAAGCGGAAGTCAGCCACCAAAAGCTTATGTTGAGGGACAACACTCTCTCCAGGTATCACCTTACAATCTAGGCAGGCACGCCTGTCTTCTCTTCTCGAGAGGACGAAATCGATCTGGCTAGAGTGTTGGCCACTACTAAAGGTCACTAGATGGGATTCCCTTTTTTTAAAGAGGGTGTTAGCTACGATCATGTCGTAGGCTAGAGCAAAGCTTAAGACATCCTCTCCTTCTTGATTCCTGCTTCCATACCCAAAGCCCCCATGCACCCCCTCGAAACCTGTGTTAGATGTACCCACGTGGCCATTGAGGTCTCCTCCTATGAAGAGCTTCTCGCCAATAGGTACACTCCTAACAATTAGGGAATATAACACGTCTAACAAAATGTCAAACATTCTGCTTTTGTTACTAAAATGTGCAGCTCAAACATTTGGAATATTTGGATGTTGTGGGCACGTAGTTCAAAGATAACTGAAAATAATGATACTTGTGAAGCGTACATCACATATTGTCTTACTGCGAGAGATGACTTGGAAGGTGTTGAGAACGATCATTTGCATCTATGAATGAGCTGTATTGGTGCTGGCGCTGTTGATTGAGTTGGAGATGTAGCTCTGCAACCTTCTGTTTTAGTCTTGCAACATCAGCTTCCGCAAGAGCAATCTCTTCAAGTTCCGCCTTCGTCTTAAGCGAAGTGATATTGTACAATAGATACCACAAAATAAGATCAGCAAGTACAGTAAATTGAAGATCAACTTGCTTAAGATTTGAGTACCTTTGAATCCATAGAGCATGAACTAGAAAATTGTGGAGAAGACATGCTTAGTCCAACTTCCAGTGCAGTTCTAAGATCCCTTTCAGCCTGTAGCTGCTCTTGCAACCTTGACACCTAGTGGTACAAACTAAGTGTGCTCAGACAAAGCAGCAAACTCTCATAAAGAGGCACTTGTTCTAAAATGTTACGTGGGAAATTGCCTAAAGCTGATTTCAACAAAACAGAATATAATCAAAATGCGCACAACAAATGGCTGAATTTCTGATATATTTTGGAAGCATAAAATGAAGCAATCAAATTATATACTGATCGAATATGGCATACATCCTGTTCCAGAGCCACACGACGCTCATGTAGCGCTTGTTTTCTTCTTTCCAAACTTGCATGTAGGATTGCATTACCTCTAGCCTGAGAAGCATGTCCAGTTAGTTCGCAAGATTCCCCTAAATCAAGAATTGATATACATGTATTTTTCCTTTGCTCACCTCCTTTGCAATCCTGATCTGTAGATCATTCTTTGTGACCTCAAGTCTTTGGATAGCAAGCCTGCAAAATTTATTTTTGTAGTTAGCACTTTCAGTATAAAATAAATCAATAACTGAAACAACTTTAAGAATCAAACTCCTTTGCAATTCTGGACTATTTATACGAAACAATCATGTAAACATATAAATTTAGGCTGTAGAATGACTAGGAACTTACTCTTCTTCACCTGACGAATCAACTAACTCTGACGAATGTTGGCTTTTTCTTGCCTGCATGAGCCATCCGTGTAAATCAGTAAGATCAAGATGCTACAGTTGATAATTACAGAAAAAAGAAAACAAAACTTCATGAATAATCTGATGGCAAATTAGTGTGCTACAGGAGCATATTTCTGGTAATGATTTCCCAGAGTCTCATAATTTTTGGTTCAAGATGTCATAAAACCAAAGTCAATGATCACAAACGTTACTTGGCCTTGCTAATGTAACATTCAACAAACCTATAAAGAAAAAAAAGCAAAAGATAACTCATCGCTTACATTATTCCGTCCCCAAAAGTTAGAACGCTTCGCATGCTGCTTAGTTCCATTGGGTTTGCTGGACTGTCTGTCCACAGAATATTCAGCTCCAGGACCAAGCAATGAAATTCCTGCATCCAAAGATGAAAGAATCTCTCCCATCAAGAATGGAGTTTCATGACTGGACACCAGATTTGATGGATCCTTTTCATTCGTTGATTGCTGGACACTCATTGAGCCATTTTCAGTTAAATGACTTAGCAGAGCATCATTTAAATCTGTCTTTGCTTCCAAAGCCTTATCCGCAACAGAGGGTTCAGCATCTGAATCATCGCCATGAACTACCTGTTGTGCACATTACAGTAAGGAAGCACAAACTATGTCATGACATCGACAAATGAAGATGCTAACCAAATAAAAAAGAAAACACAATTGGTTTCTTATTGAGCTACTCGGAGGTCTTTACACGAACCAAAGAAGGGAAAAAAATATACGGACAATAAAGATAAGAATTTTTTACAAGGAAAAAGTAGGGGAGACAAACTAGATAAGACATGCTAGTATGACCAAATCATGAGGTGCAATATGTTAAATATATTGAAAAAGATCTGTCTTCAGTGAACAAAGAAGTAAGCTTCTATTTGCATTTTTTCTCTTTAGTCCTAAAAAATTATAGAAGGCGAATATATGATTAGTATTGCACAATATAATACTGATTAGAACAGAATTGCAAAGCATATAAAACCTTGTAGTCATATAGGTCACCACCAGCACATGCACTGCTTTCACTCAATTTTCCACTCAATATACGCTCGGCATCATCTAATTCCTGATCAATATCATTTTCTGCATCATGGAACCCATTATCCTTGACATCCACGGTTTCATCATCTGTTGATTCTTCACTTCCACTATCTCTGGTTTGAGAATCAGGTGATAAGGAGCATCTTGGGTGTTCATCCTGTAAAAATGATAAACATTAAGGATATGGTGTCTGCTGCTTTTTAGTTTATCACACATAACTCTATGGTTAGACACCAGAGAAACCAATTATGCATGCAGATGAAGCAAGATGGGAGCTTTGCGACATATGGAAGGTCAAAATGCAATGCAGCTGTAAATTGAAATGATTTATCAGCTCCCTTATAAAATCATCACTTCAAATGTGCAGGCAGAAAATGAATCACATGCACTCATGATAAGTAGAGAGACAATTGACCGATTGCACCATCTTATATTGTCCATAATAATAGTATAATCAGACATATATAACAGACACTGGGACAGCACAAGTAAACTTACATCAAATATAGTCTCATATTCCTCTAATAGAGTAGTGACAATGCCTTGAGCGCTGTTAGCAGCATTTGCAGCAGCAATAAGCTGAGCAGAAGTGTCACCATTCATGTCGAAGTCATCTTCCATCTCACATTCACCAGCCAGAAGGGGACGTAACAAGAGAGGAGCCATACAAGCAGCAACTGCTGATGGAGTCATTCGATTCTCAGCAGTATGAGAAGCAATAGTATGCATCATTCTCAAAATTCTGCAAACATGGGTTTATGAATTGGTTGAGGATTAGCTTGATAAAAGATATAAAAAAATTACAGGTCCTAGCAAATTTGATGACTGCACAAAACTATAAGTACATGTAAAGATAATATATGTAGATTTGGTAACTTTATTTATGGAAATATATATGTCCCCTGTTGTTTCAAATTGCATACTTACAATAAAGAAAAACGGTTCACCATATGTTTGAGCAGACAGGGGAATGCAACTTAGAATGCATTATTCTTATTCAGGATTATATAATATCAGGTCATAGAGAATTTAAACACAAAAGATATCCCCGTGAAAAATAAATATACTTACCTCTGCAGCAGCAGCCTATTAGGCTCAGGAAATGTTTCAGATATTGCTGCACGCATAGAATTTATCCGAGATTCCTTAATTTCCAGACCTAGATGAGTATGAAAAAGGTATGTCAAAGGCCAAAATATGGAAACAAAGAAAGCTGAAAATTATACAAGAATCTCAGCTAGGAAACTAGGTTAACACTAACTATTTGTTTCTGCATATGTGACTGGAAAAAGAACATCCGAAATTCTCATAGATTAAGCATCCATTAAACTATAAGAAAATAGAACGCTAATCAGTGACCATAACAGGACCATGCTAGGAATCAGATGGAAGGATGTACAGAAGTACCGAACCACTCAAGCAATACAATTTCTAAATTCAAACAAGACAATCCTCCATAACCAAGGAACAATATTCAGATTAACATGAATAGAGCACTTACGGAAAGCTTCCAGTAATGCTGTGCAGCAGGAAGCAGGAACTGGAGAAGATGGCAGCTCACGGAGAACACGCTGCAGATACATAATTGCATTCATACAGTTGGCGAGCAGAAAACAAACTAATGAAACTCTATGACATCCATGAATCTTTCTAACAAGATAATAATTAAGCAAGGTACCTTTACACAGTCACCAACAACATGAGCATCCTCTTCGGGTGCAAACTCTGTCTTTCCTGCAATAGAAAGAAACAAGTGCACATAATGAATCATATGTGCAATGAAACCAAAACTAAACATCACAATACTCCAAATATCATAAAAACCTTGCTCATATTCTTGCAATCTCCTGTCAACCTCATCCACATCTGCAGCCTGACGCAAAATTCCTTCCACCTTTATCCCTACAAAAAATGTTCACAGTTCAATTAACTATTTATATTGGTAAAGTGCAGCAGGTCCCAAATTTTGGTGATAATTAACATTGCTTGGCCCCACCATGTTTCTCAAGGAAACGCAAAGCTTTTTCTAGAAAAGAAGGACTGCCATCAATATCTTCCAGTGCAAGAAGTATTGGCCTGCCAACAACTAGCGATTGGATAGGTCTCTTCTCTCTCCCTGCAGTCAATAGAGGAGGAAAGGTATGAAAAAACAGATGGATATTAAGTCCGCCATGAATAGAAGCGAGTCACATGATAGTATAAACTGTAAGGGAACCAACAATTCGGAATAGCCCCTTCATATACATCTGTTGTGTCATTACGAAATATTCCATTATGCCCCATCACAAGAGCTGCATTTGGAGCTTGTGCAAGAGCTTCTTCCAGTGCTGTTTTCCACTCTAATAAATCTTCAGAAGTTTCAGCCTGTATTTAGAAAAGGAGGTTTTAGAAAAGGAGGTATTTTTTATGTAAAAGTTGAAGGAGTATTAAATGCATGAAGCAAAATCATAAGGCTTTTAATTTAACTTTTGGGTTTGCTCGAGTGGGTCAAACTGTTTAGGTGAAAGGTAAAGATGTATACCTTCAAGGTGAAAGCACGGCCGTCATGGGCATCTGGAAAAAGGACAGTAAGCAGCTTTTTGTCCTCCCTGACTACTACACTGCAAATGAATGCAAAATATATCAAAAGAGAAGAAATAGCAAGTTATTTGTCTAGAGAGGCAGATATACAGCAAACGACAAACATATTTAGTACGTTCAGCATGACCAGACGAGATACAAAAAAGAATATTTGTCAAATAGACACATACCTCCCAGAATTATTCAGGTCAATGCCCCCCAAAGTAAGGTTCACTTCATCACTTCTCTGCGGCAATGTACTCTAAAAATGCAACGAATATGCAGTCATCAAGAATGAGAACTGAGTGCTCTTGACATATCTCGTAAACCAGAACAATGAATTAAAGGAAAAATATGACAATGACTAACAAGTAGTCCCGTTAAACTTAGCCCGAGTATAACCATAATTTACATTGTAAACAAGAACAACGATACTAACAGGATCACTCTTGAAGAATACTAGTGATGTTCGCGTGAGGATGAACCAACGCTTTTTCCACGATTTCCATCCAATTCCTGAAATATTGTAATGGTAACATTGCTATGGTCTCAAACGAAAGCACAAAATGTGTAACACAAATAGTTTTACCTTTGGATGATATGAAGAGAGGACCACTCTTAAATACCTGGCCAGGAGGTCATGGGATGTAGGAAATATTGTAATGATAACAGTAATTATGAAAGAACAGATTTCAGAAAATGTAAAATGTTGTCCGGTCCAGAAGTCTTGTTTCAAATAGAAAATTCAGAAGTATTGTATCAAACAAACAATAAACAAAACACCATTAATGCAAAAGTTCAAGGGAAACCTATGTATCTGATGCACCACAGCACAAATTCATGGTGACCAAATTGAACCATCATGTGAAGTTCCCTCATTTTGGAACGTGAGGAAGCTCTCCAACTAACAAATGAATTTACACAGCCTGCTCTCCTATGCCCACATATGCACAAACACACATAACCAAAATAAACTCCTACAAATTCTTCACATTGCCCTGGGTTCCTACTCTCCTTCCATTCCATATCCAACCTCTCTACTTATAGGGCATCTCAACTTTCAAACACCACTCACCCTACAGAAATATCAGTGACACCAGTCATCCCACATCTCTGACAGCAATTCAACAGAACCATTGTCCAGTTTGAACATAACAAGTCACAACAAAACATTGGAACGCCTCCATCAGTCCATCCTCGTACCATTTCCAATGTGATTACCCCCCAAACACTTCCATTCACATTTCTGCAGTGAAAAAATGTCAACTCCTACACAAATTTGAGCTAGCATGCGCCCCGTGCCCTCTAATCCAACCCAAATTCAGTAGCAGCAGCAGCAGCAACCCCTGCAAGCTCACCTTTTATCGTGCACCGGAGGCAACAGTCACCACCCACACATGACACATTCACACCACGTCCACCCAAACCGCACTGCTCATCCTCGCCATCTGGAGCTCGAACCCGAAAATTCCAGCACCAAAACAGCTAAACACCTATCCGCACGCCGAAGCAAGGCATCGGATACCAAACGCACGCCAAACTGGGCACCCCGCGCGCAAGCGAGGAATCGGACACTCACCGGGCCGCCACGCGCCTGCCGCTCGGCCGACCCCGCCGCCATCACCTCTCCCTCTTCCTCCTCAGATCGTCCGCATCAGCCAGCCAGCCAGCAGGCAGCGCCTCAAACGCAGCCTCAGCCGGAGCCGGAGCCGGAGCTACCGCATGAGCAGCAGCCGCATTTGGATCCGCGCGCGGGCGCCGCCGCCCGGCGCCACCGATCGATCTGGCGCGCGTGCGGTGGAAGGGTGGGAGCGGGAGGATTAGGCCGCGGTGGTTAGGATCTGGGGCCTCGGGTTTTTGGCCCGCCCGTGGAGTGGAGCCGCGGAGGTGGTGGGCGTGGGTGCCGCTCTGCTCCGACTCCGAGAGCGTAAGCGACAGGTGATTGATTACGCGAGGAGGGGCGCACGCTGCCGCTGCGGCAATCAAAGCGTCCCGGCAGCGCTTCACCTTTCGGCTCTATCTCACGTAGTCACGTCTGAAATAAAGCAGCCTATATCCCTAATTTTAGTCTAAAATAAAAATGAAATAGTTTGCTCAAACAATCTGACATAGCTCCGGATACAATAATTTTTGGAGTTGAGTATTACTAGCTTAATTTGTAAAGTTACAGTTATGGGTACATCGATGATGTTTGAATCAATTATTTTAATTTAAAAATAAAGATTTAAATCACTTTATCTTAGTCTACAAATTTAAAATTTAGTATGAAGCTGAAAACTAGAGTATTACCAAACAAAATATAACTCCAGTTCAACGAATCTATGAAGCTAACGATACCAAATTTCAATAACTAATAGAGCTAAAATTCTGCCAAACAACACCTCTCACCAAGCCGTACTGCGCTATGAGCTTTGTTAATTTAACCACCTTTGGATTTGCCTTAATCTGGTTCCGTTGTTTAATTGGGAAAGTACTATGCTACGTGACACCACACCTTTTCCAAGATGTGCCATCGTCTGAAAGAAAAAACGACGTGATCACGCTTCAAAATCACAACGGTTCAGAAATCAGGCGCCCGTCGTATGAACACCGTTTTAGTTTAGGAAATATACATGTTTGGTTCACAAGAGAGAGAATAATTCAGCGCTAAATGCTGCCAGTATGTTCGAAACGCATGAATTTCACATAAATCACCGTGTTTCAAATTGACCTAGCCGATGGTCGAAATACTAATGGTGCTTGTACTCTAGACATCATAACAACAATGAATTCCATTTAACAAATTGTTACCATAGCATAATAAATGAATAAATACAATTACATTCAGCAAACTGGTCTCCAGAAATGGGAAACAGGTATGATTGGACTGAATAGATTAGCCAAAATGTCTCTATGTTAGGCAAGTGGCACTAATCTAAAAGTGATATGAAACTATAAAATTAAGATGGGCACCAAACTGTTATTAACAACATATATGTCAACATGCATCATCAAGTGTAAAGTGCATGTACGCTTCCCAAGACTTTGCTCTGGGATTGCGTGTGCTGGGGAGGATTAGGCAGAGAGTAGGTGTGACTCAAAAGGGACGCTACTACTGATCAGGAGGAGATTAGGTACGAGGCCGTAGCAAAAAGGCTCTGGGAATAGCCAGATGTGACGGACTGTTACTGAACCTTATAATCATAATATACATCGTTTTATATAAAACACTATCTCTGATGTTAGATTTGATCAGACGTGAAGCTAGAGTTTTGAAAACTGATTACACATTTTAACATATCAGATCTAGATGGTGTACATGTTTATAACTATGATGCATAAGAAACAAAATTGAATCGTTGATAACTAATATTTATAAAATTAATTGTATTTGTGATATTATGAAAGTATTTAAGACAAATCTACATATGATTTTAAGATTTTCAAACTAAATATTTTGAAAGTTATTGTTGACCAAAATTTTAAAAGTGTGACTAATTTTTTTTTTAAAAACGACATATATTTATAACAGGTGGGAGTATTATGTTAATGCATAGGTGGTCACCGACTCACCGTAGCCTGGATGGGCCTCGGTTTGGTTTGCCTTCTTCCCGTTTCCGCCCTTGTTTTCTTCTCCTCTCTACCTGCTGCAGTGCCGGTAGGAGGAGGGATCCTTTCAGGCTGGGCCATTTGCGTCACAGGACCACTGTTTGGAGCTGTAGGACCTAGCTTTTTGTTTTGGCTAGTGACACAGCTATTTGGATTAATTTGTTTTGGAATTTGTATCTGGCAGGTTGTTGAGAACCTGCAGTGAATATCCCTTTTGGCCTGTGCTCCGAAGAGTATCGAGCTCGGATCAAATTTGAATCTTTGGTTGAAAGTTTTGGATTGTAACTAGTGATCAGGCTTTTGCTGCTAAATTCAGATTTTTCAGATCAGGAGCACGAAAGAACTGCGACATTGCTGTTTTGTAAAGCATTCCTGATGTTCCAGATAAACTAGTCTCGAGTCATAAGTACACGAGTGTAAACTAGCTCTGGTTACTATGAGATGCAGTTTCATGATTGCAAATGAGTGCCGGTACCACGGCCAATCACGTCAGAGCATATAATGTAATCATTTTTCACATCATCATATTACAGACTGTAAAATTTCCAGGTACGCTAATAACACCATCAATCCAGCCACACAGACTGAAAAAGAACTGCCCATGTACTTTCAGTAAAAAGATTGTTCTCTGAACGTTAGCACTTAGCAGAAAGTTCTCTGAACGTTGTTGTAGCTTTTATCCTTTTTACAGTGAGCGTGCAGACAGTAGAGTCACATGCTGATGGGCGCAATGCCTCAATCTTGTCACTTTCGACCTTGTTCAGGAAGCAGCCACATGAACCTTTGCAGAAATCTATGAACATAAAAGCTTTCAGGCAATCATCCAAAAAAAGGCCATGGTTCTGGGTGAAAATGTAAACTCTCGCCATGACTGTAAGCTCATTTCGCGCTGCTTTGTAGTATTTCTTCTGCGCTGCTGCTCATGAATATATCACCAGACGAAATGTTTGATTAGCGCTAGCATATGTGCTCAACGACTTGCCTGGAGCACAGTAAATTCGTAGAAAATTCAGCGAATTTAGTTGGCCAAAAACTTCTGTTATGTATTGATCAAAATTGTGTACATCTTAGCAATGCAGAGATCAGAGTAAACTCTTATACAGCTGTATCAGTTTGATGTCTAGAGGATAGTGGATGATGGCTTAGTCTTGTGTTTGCCGGCCGATTGAACTGGGAGGCCTCGACATCATGGATTTAAGGCTTGCCGGATTCACGCTGCGGATAAGATGGCTTTGGCTACAGAGAACAGACACCACTCGGTCATGGCATGGACTAAAATTGGACAACGAGAAAGAGGTCCAAGCAATGTTCGATGCATGAATTGAGATTAACGTCAGGATGGGAATCTTGCTGTTTTCTGGTCCGACAATTGGTTGGAGGGCACATCTATTCAATCATTGGCGCCTGACCTCTGTCGCCTTGTTAGCCCTCAAGTTGTTTGATCGGCAGTGGATCCGAGACATCAATGGTGCGTTGACTGTGCAGGCCATCGCTCAATACATTGCCACTTGGGAAAAACTGCATGATATCCATCTGTAACTAGGTACGGAAGACATGGTTCGTTGGAGATGGACAACCTCCGTGCAATACACGGCGAGATCAGCATATCAAATGTTCTTCCGTGGTGCCGTTGACTTTGCTAGAGCAAAGCAGCTATGGAAATCGTGGGCTCCTCTCAAGGTTAAATTCTTCATGTGGCTGGCTATGCGTCGTCAACACGGACTGCAAACGGATGGCTCTTGTGCGCTATGTGACTAAGAACCTAAAACTGCAGCTCACCTACTTGTGAACTGTTCAGTAACTAACACAAATATGACGGGATATTCTAAACTGGGTTCGTCTACCGCATCATTTCCAGGATCAACAATTAAGCATCATTGACAATTGGCAACAAATGCGCAGGGGGGGGGGGGGACTGTCCAAGACACAACGAAAAGGAGTAGACTCGCTTGTCATGCTGGTTGCTTGGCAATTGTGGAAGGAGCAGAATGGGCGTGTCTTCAGTAACACCACTACCTCATTATCGCAGCTAGCTGACAAATATCAAACATGAAGCGAGTCTGTGGATTGCAGCAGACGCCAAACAACTAGGTTGTTTAGTCGTGAGAGAGTAGCCTTCGAACTTTGTGTAGCTTGTTTGTCGTTTTTATGTGTATATCTCTTCGTGTAAACTTGTTTTTTAGCGATCATTTGGCGTGCATCGCGTCGTTGTAAGGTTTTTTGATCAAACATTCTTCTTAATATAAAGATACGTAATTCTCCTACGTATTTTAAAAAAATATTAACTTGATATAACAATTAGAGTTAATAAAACTCTTTTTTTCCAAAAAAGAAAATTGACCTATACTGAGTAACATAACTCGACTTCTCAAGTTCGGTTCAATTCCCTCTTTTTTTTTAAGGTTACTGCGCCTTCAATTCCGATGCTTCAATTCACTTGAATCACGTAGGAAAGGACAAGGTTGACTTGAAATGATACCATCGCTCGCTCTACGGCGCTAGAAAACGCACTTGTAAGATGCCCCTGTATTCATCGTATTCGAATGTGGGACGCGTAATATTGGAAATACGTGTCCCCGCGAACACCAGTTACCCATGTAGCCATACGTCTCCCCGCTCAGGACACGTAAAGAAGAATACTGCGCTGTCCTGGTCGAAGAAGCGGAAACTATAAAACAAAACGAATTAAGCCGCCAAAACCCTAGCCCACACGAATGGTCGCCTCCCTCCGCGCACCACCATGCTGCTCCGCCGCCTCTTCTACTCCTCTCGCCACCTCCGGCACGGCATCCAAACCATAACGCCGGCCACCACCGCCCCCTCCTCTTCCTCTCCCCTTCCATTTCGCCGCCTCCCAGACCTCCTCCCCTCGCGCCTCCTCCCCCCGCGCCTCCTCTCCACCTCCGGCCGCGACGACGACGACGGCAACAAGCCGTGGACCTTCGCGCCGGACTCCTGCGATCCGGACCCTTTCGCGCATGAGGAAATCGCCGCCGATACTGGCGAGGCGCCGCCGATAGGATCCGCTGCCGCCTCCGAGGAGCCCTGGGCGAAGGCGGATGGCGAGAATGGGGACGTGTTCGGGGAGATCTACAAGGAGGCGGCGTCGGCGCCCACCGCGCGCGGAGAGGCAGCTCCGGCTGGCGATGACGAGCAGTGGACGCTGAGTGGGGAGGAGGAGAAGGATGATCCCTTTGCCGTGGCCGTGCTTGGGGAGGGGATTGTAACCGAGGGTGGTGGGCTCGATGAGCTCGATACGGGGGAAGACCATGAGGCTGAGCTGAAGCGGCAGCAGAACAGGGCGAGGGAGAAGGAACTGATGGAGACGCTCAAAGGTGATCTCATCTTGAAGTGCTCATGTGTGCCTATGCTTTGATTTCTCGGTAGTGCAGTAACCGAATTTGGGAGTATGGTGCGGTTGTGTTTATGTTTGTTGTGTAGGATTAGTTGAACAACTGATCGAGTACCGCAGTTTGAAGTTACAGAACTGTATTCAGAAACACAGTAGTTTTCTGCATTTTGAATAGGAACTGCAAATGTTGGTGAGATGTTTGTTTACCAGTGTAGGGTTGAGCCGGTTGGGTTTTTATACCTGATCGAAGACTTGCCTGCTATGTTACATTTCCTTAGTTTTTGAGTATTGATGCCAACGAATTCAATGTAGCTTCAGATCATAATGTGAGGTTTGGATGTAAATGTTGGTATCCAGTGACCCAGTGGAGTTCCCCTTCAGGTGAGGCAATTCATGTTGTGAAGCAGCCAATGTGATAAGGACATAAGGTAGCATAGAAATGGACAGATAGTTTAACTTCCACTTCTGGCAATCATTATTCCTGGGCTGTTCGACTTAATGACTGATCAGAATTTTTTGTATGATCACATTTAGTTTCATTTTTGACGTTTGGTTTACTTTCTCATTTCTTTTTTGTGGTTTTGACTAGTATCATATGGATACTTCTAAATCAGTACTACGTGCCGATGCAGCAACTGATTTTTTTTTTTTATGGTTGCAGGTCCGAATCGTGCATTTGGTGATCTCATTGCAGCCTCTGGGATTACGGAGGATATGATTGATAGTTTGATCCTCCTGAAGGATGTCCGGGGCATTCAGGGATTGCCTCCCCTACGTGAAATAGAAGATAAAGCTATCCAGAAATTGAATTCAACATCAAGCAGAGCTGAAGTAGAGCGCCAAAAGCAAGAGGAAATCGCTAAGGCACGTGTAAGACAAGTTGATGAGAAAGGAAGGGCTTATGGAACAGGGAAAAGGAAATGCAGCATTGCTCGTGTTTGGATTCAGCCTGGTGATGGCAAGTTCATTGTCAATGACAAGGACTTTGATGCATACTTCCCAATCATGGACCATCGAGCTGATCTTCTTCGTCCGTTTACTGTCACCAAGACTTTGGGCCTTTGGGATGTAACCTGTACTGTGAAAGGTGGTGGTGTCTCAGGTCAGTGTTCATAGCTACCACAAGTTTACTTCTAGTGTTTTTCGCAATGGACTAGGCATTTTGAATTGTCATGCTAATTTGAAAGTGGTGTATTACAATCGTTTAAGTGGTAGGTATGCTGGATTCTATACAATTTTGTTAGTGGTTAGCACGAAATAACTGATGACATACATTAATGCTTGAGTTTCATATACTAAAATAGGTCAGGAAGCTGTGTGTAATTTGTAAACTCTGCGTGGATGTGCAAACATGTATGTTTATATGGTACCATTATATGCTATGGCATGTGTTCCAGCAAACTATTGAACAAATACGTATGCTATTTCATGGATTCCAGCATCAGAATCTTTCTGCTTTTGTTCATGATTACTATGTACAAGCCAAAAGTTTGATCACTGGGTATGTATTTCCCCTTTGTTTCTAATGTTATATATGCCTCTAACTCTTTGAATATGAAACAGTACAACTTTAATTATTCTGTTTATGCGATGCAGCTTTTCTACCATTACTTGTGCACATTAACTGTTTTTCAAATGTTTATTGATCATAGATTTGCAAAATTCTTGCATCCTTATTTATTCTATTTTATGGGAGCTTTTCTACTGCTGTTTTTGTGAATTTACTCTTTTGCTTAACTGATCATAGATTACACGGCTCCTCCCCCAAATTGAATTTCTGTTCTTCAAGCGCAGGACAAGTTGGAGCTATCCGCTTAGGGATCAGCAGGGCCCTGCAGAATTGGGAACCAGGACTGCGTCCATATCTGAAAGCGGGTAAAGCAGATGGTCTTCGCAACCTATTTTTTTTACTTACCCCTCCCAATAATCCTCTAGATTATTGTTGGCATTGTGAATTTTGCTACTTGTTTCAATCGTGAAAACCCTTCTCTTTTCTGGCAACCATTCACACCAGAAGCAGATTTCAGTGAATGTTTTTGCATCGCTGCCATTTTGCATTTATATATGGTCTTCCAAAAGTTGCTGATGTCGGTATATATGCACCAAACAGCTGGATATTTAACAAGAGATTCACGTGTGGTCGAAAGGAAAAAGCCTGGAAAGGCCAAAGCAAGAAAGAGCTTCCAATGGGTCAAGCGGTAATAGGTAAATTCTCTCTGTTTGCCAAATTGTCAAAGGAATATGGTTTTGATGTTTTTTAGGGGAATCCTGACTGATTTTCTGTAACGGTTCAGGGCAATGTGCAGAATTACCGTATTTTTTTGTGGCGGGCCTCTGGTCTTTGTTGTGGGTTGTCCAGTCAACACAGCTCTGTACTTGCACTTGATTGATACTAAGATACTCCAGCTTGTGTTGAAACGGGGATCATGAGACACTTAAGTATTTATTTTTCAAACAATCAACACAGAAATCGATCCAGGAAATATCATTTGACCTCATCAAGATGTAGAAGTTACTTTGCTATGAGCTGTGTCAATAAAACCTGACCGTGCCATTGGAATTCTGTTTAGCTCACAAAAACTTGCCTTTCAATGAATTATGATAAATAGTTTCATACTATTTTTTCTCTCCATGTATATCTGCATGTACCTTGGGGAAGATTCGTTTTGAGCATGGGAAATGAATGGTATGCAACCGGTTTCTGTCTGAAAGAAAAAAACCCAAACGAAATCCATTTCTCTCGCACGGGACGTTTTTCACCATCTGTCTGTAATGTTTTGAAGTTTGAACTATGCTCGTCTTGAATTGCCGGATCACCTGATTGCTAGAGGTCAACATCTCTGAATGTTGATGCTATGCTACCGTCAGAGAGAGGCCTTCGGCCACAGGCCCACAGCTAGTGAGGCAGCCACAGGATTTAATCTTTCGATAACTTTCGGAGATTTCTCGATGGTGCCCGGTGGGGAATTGAGTATTTCACGCTACAATTCGCAAGCGCTCTACTCGAGTATGTAGAATGTAGAGTGAAATCGTCATTTGTTACTGATATCTGAACAGTATGTTTACGCAATTTTTGGGTTTTCACTGCTTAAACCCGATGGCTACTCAGGTTCATTCGGTACATTCTGGTGCTTGGCTACGATATGCCTCTTTGCTTTGGCGAATGTAACCATTTTAAAATGGATTAGTTTAATCATATGGCCATTTAATCCGCTCTTGCCTTCGGCACGATTCCAATTCTCGACCTTTGAGATTAGAAGGAAGTATTATTTGTCCATGGATCAGCATGGTAACGAACCAAGATATTTAATATCGGAAAACAAATAAAGCAAATTACAAACTGAAAGTTGTAATTTTTTTTATAAAAAAATCAGGCTCCTTGTTGGGCCAAAACAAATCATTGGAGTAAAAATGTCAAAATATGTTGTACCTACTATGCCGGCCCGAGGCATCAAACCCAACACTGTAGTCACGGCTCAGGCACAGTACGAGTCAATGGGTTGTGCCTGGACCGAGCGTGCGGTACAGCCGGCTGATGCAGGCACGGTACGGAAGTGGCCCGGCTTGCCCACTCGAGTATGCCATGGCACGGTTGGCCCGGCATAGCATGCCTGGGTCGGCTAGAAGTCGTTGCCCGTGGGCCAGCCCGGGTGGGCATGGGTGGCATGACCGGCACGGGAAGGCACGTGGGGGCATGCCGAGTTAACGGGTTAAACGAGCTATCATTATTTTTTAATTTTCTAGTCGTTTTGTGATCGTTTGGGCTAAAAAAAATCAAAAAAATTGTAAAAATCACCATTTTCACCTATAAATAGAGGATCAATATGCACTTTCATTCCACACCAATAACAATATTTGCTCTCTTGTTTTCTTCTCTCATTCTTGTCTTAAAGTTCTTGAGAATTTACGATAATTTGGCAAAATCAGTTTGAATTGTTGCCAAAAATCTGAGAAATTTCAAAAACGTCATCCAACTGTCTTGAAGAAATCTTAGTGATTTTTTGCATCATTTTTCATTCTTGTTTTATTATTTGATTATTTCTAACTCCGAATATTTGAATTTTTTAGTGCCATTCGATGTTGATCATAGACGGCGGTGATCATGATCATAATACATTCATCGATCATGATTTTTCTCTCCAAAGACTCACAGGGGACTACAGTCCATTTGCTAGCAGTGCTGTAGGTGATGATGAACCCGATGGTGAACCTTTGGTTGGTTCACATGCAGCAGCACATCCATCGTCAGGCTCTACAAATACACACGTATCAACAAGCATCGGCTCTAAAAGTTCAAGAGCCGATACTTTCAAAGTTTGACAAGACTTTGAAAGGTTCTACAGAGAGGAAGATGGGGTAAGTATTAGGTATGCTAGGTGCTATATTTGCAAACATGAATAATCTGCAAAGTCCTTAAGTGGAACGTGACACTTGAAAAGTAACGTCATAACTTGCAAGCGAAAGAGTGGAGCAGCTATGAAGTAGACGATGCTACAATACAACCCCAATGACTCTATAGTCATTGGGAGTATGACTCTACCAATGCTCAAAAAGAGCTATGCCGCTTCATTGCAAGAGCGGATCTACCACTTAACATCGGTGAATCTGTTGTATTTGAAGATTACATTAAGCAAGCTCATAATCCTAAGTTCATACATGTTTCTAGACAGATAACTAGTAGGGATATGGTAAAATGCTACGATACATATCGTAATAAGCTTAAGGAAATATTACAAATATGTACATTTTCAGTTGCTTTGATCTCAGACATATAAACATGTAGGGCTAGAGAGGATTATCTTAGTGTGATTGCTCATTTTGTTAATAATGATTGAGAATTAGAAAAGAGAATATTAGGTTTCCGGTTGATTGACAACACGTATACCGTGAAAATATTGATGAAAAAATATCTTGGTCTCATAAATAAAATATTTTCTATCACTTTAGATAATGCCAGTGCAAACTCTAGTGCAATAGATATTCTTACTCCGTTGTTTAGTACATATGTTGAATCTTTCTTGTTACATCAATATTGTGCATGTCATACTATCAATCTTATAGTAAAATCCGGTTTGAAAAGGCTGTCGCAATACCTAGACGATTTTCGTACTGCAATATCTTTTGTAAACTTCTCTAACCAACAAATTACATCATATAAGCATTATTGTGTTGCAATAGGTGTGCGTCTACGTAAGTTTACTGTGAATATGGCAGTAAGATAGAACTCTACTTTCTTGATGCTAAAAAATGGTGTACCATGTAAGAGCACATTTTGTGTGTTTATTCATACACACTATCATCAGCATGTGGTCAAACTTTATTTACGGAAGCGCATTTATATGTTGTCTAAAGGATACCAGAGTTTCTTGATTTTTTTATTATCCAACTGTGAGTTTATGAGGAGTTTATCATCTTACATCTTGTTTAGTAGTGTATAATATTGTTAAAATTGCTACTCATTTAAATAACTATAAAAATGACAATCTTTTAAGAGAATGTGTAGTTCTTAAGAAATTCTTTTATTGTATGTCTTTGCCTTTATTTTAGAACCTAGATCTAAAATTGAAGGTTTTTTTAGAGTTATCACAATTTTAGGTGATGCTCTTAGCCATTATTATTCTACTTATTATACTAATATTTGTTCTAAGTTATTCGATATTTATAGTAAATATGAAATAAAGTATGCTGGAGTTTGCCTGCAATGACCTCCACTAGCACCCATAACAAGTAAGAAGATGATAACATAGGGAAAAATATTATGTGGAGGTTCTTCATCAAGAAGTTAAGACTTTTTGTCACGATCGTCTATGACTACGAGCACTAGAATTCCAAAATCTGGAGGGGGGCTTACTAACTTCATCGGCAGTGACTTTAGGAGCGATGAACATGAAAATATTAACATATTGCAATGGTAGCATGAGCACAAAATGAATTATCCAGTACTTTCACTGCTAGCATGAGATTTGTTAATGGTTCCTATATCTACAGTTTTTATGAGGCTTTTTTTAGTCTTACTGGAAGGATAATGGAAGAGAGAAGAAAAAATCTGTCATGTGAGATAGTGAAACCATAGTAAAAAATTAGGAACAAACTGAAGCGCGAATGTAATACACTGCAGAGAACACTGAGTTTGAAGCTTCATTCGAAAATTATATATAGATGTTGATGAAAATATGTAATTTCTAATTTTCTGAGCTAGGTTGTACTTTTTTTTTTCTAGAAAGGTTTTTAATGAGATAATCTATCAATAAAACTCAGTTTTAGAATTAATTA
Organism: Phragmites australis; assembly: GCF_958298935.1. Classification (NCBI taxonomy): domain Eukaryota; kingdom Viridiplantae; phylum Streptophyta; class Magnoliopsida; order Poales; family Poaceae; genus Phragmites; species Phragmites australis. Next base: position 28,916,613 of record NC_084934.1, on the reverse strand, counting down.
TGTATCTCTATTATTTCTGATTTTTTAATAATTTTTCTTTATTTTTTCGAAAGCAACCCAGGAGGTCGGGACGCACCTCCCACCTCTCATTTTGCCTACAAATAGCCACCATCCATCCATGCCGAACTCTCAATGATCTCAATATTCCATCCCCATCGACTACATATCTCTCTTTTTCTACTTGCTAGCCAAAGCCATTTGCTCACTTCAATAAATCAATTCCATATTTTCATTCATGGATCAAGATACCGAGAACTCGCGTGTAGTCATGGGTGAGGCAACATTTTGAAAAAGTCTTTAGAGAAATTAACGAAAAACATATAAGATTTGCTAAGTGTAATATATACAGCCATAAATTAGCTGTCAGGTTTACAAACAGAACAAGGAACTTCAGGAAGCATACTAAATATTGTAAGCAAAATTCTGGAGTTCCTAATAAAATCATGTAATTTTTGGAGCATAGCAATAGGTTGTACTCTTTTTTCGTTATAGTATAAATGTTTCTAACAAGACAACTACTCAATAAAGCTCTTTTTTAATTTTCTATATTTTTTATTTTTAGAATTTTATAGCTATTATTTTGATTTTTTTTCTTTCTATTTTTAGAGTGCTACAAGGTCGGCTGTGCCCAGCTGTGCCGACAGGTCGGCCGTTTGCCGCCGTGCCTCCATCATGTCCATCAGGCCCCGCCGTACCGACCGTGCCGCAATCACGCCCGAATTGGCATGGCTCAGCACGGTGGCTGACGGGCCGTGCCGTGGGCCAAGGGGGCGGCACACAGGCCGACACGGCACGGCACGACCCATTACATTAGCTAGGCCGATCGGGTCGAACTGTAATTGCGTCGAGCTATAATTGGGCCGTGCCTAGATAGGCCTGTGCCGTAACGACCCGACCGACCTATTTGAACATCTCTGCGAGCTTGAATGCATCACAGCGTCACTGCAAAATCCAGATGCACCCTGGCGTCCATGTAAACCCATCCAACATTCTCACTTGTTCAAAAACCAACCAGTGGTATGGTGGTACAGGCGTGATGGTACACTTTAACTATTAGGGTTTAGATCTTGATGTTCCCAAATTACATGTACAAGTGTTTTTAGTTGTACTATCTGTAGATTTGTGATAGGGATCCACTCGTGTGGTGTGCATGCATTGGTATAGTGATGTGTGTGTGCATCACTTGTAATCAGAAAAAAAAAATTCTCACTTGTTTGACGCCAACATCCGCTGTCTCGCATGCATGAATATTCAATCCAGCTTAGGGCTGGTTTGGTTGGCCTGAGGCTTTTCTAAAAGATGTTTTTAAAAGCTGCTGTTAAAAAGTTGTTTATAGAAAAAATTATTTTTAAATTGATTTTTGATGCGGATAAAATGTATAATATATACAATATCTCTCAAAACATCATCCCTCAGAAGCTATAAAAGCTCCTCCAAACCAGCTTCTGGCTTCTATTAATAATAACAATTTTTGTTAACTTATACTTCTCATAAGCCATTTTCAGAAATAGAATGTTTGATTTAGCTTTCTATTTTCGAGTAGAAAAACCAACGGAAGGGCCTTACGCCAACGGAAAATGACCAAAGAAGCGATCCGGCCGTACGAGCCGAGAGTTCCCACCGGGATTAAAAAATCGTCAAAAAGTTAATGAAAAGATTAACATGTAAATCCATATTTTTCTTGTATAGAACGTATCTTAAGAGTATTTTTAAAATTTGTTTCACTTTATTTAGAGTTTTATTAATTTTTTCATGATTTTTACAAAGTTCAAAAGTATAAAGTGAACTTTTTCCTACATAAAGCACAATATAATTAAACTAATAAATTAGTTTGTAGGTGTGGTGGGTTAATTATGAATTAATTTAGTTGTAACAAGTTTACACAATCCTGCATGGTACAATAACTATTTCATGAGTTCATGTATTTTTAAAAGATATAAGATTATGTAAGAAGACTAACAAAAAATTGGTTTCATGATTTTTGGATTAGCAAAGAATTAACTATATATTTAACTAGGTTTAATAAATATATTTTCTTACAGAGAATATATAACATTTTCATAAGTATAAATACTTTTATCATGTAGATCATGTTACAAGTAAACGAACAAAATTTGTTTCACTTTATTTGAAGCTAAGATGAATTAGTTATCGATTTTACAAAGCTGAGCTATTTTTTCTTGAACTTCTCTGAAATTTGATAAAAGCGAACGGTTTTCGATAAAATCGAACGATTTCTGATGGAATTCAAGTGGTTTTTAATCACAAACAAAATACGAGAAATGCGATCGGTTTTCGATAGAATTCGAGCGATTACCAAATGATCTGTTTGCTAAAATTTTGCTTCCAATTTATAAATTTGATGGATTGAATTCTAACCGAATTTTTTTATTTTCATGAATATCGGAAAATCACTGGGGGCGATTTTCAGCTCCCAAACGAATTTTCGAACCTGGTTGCCCACCAGCAAGCAGTCCAGCAGATCCACGAAACGAGGCGTGGCTTACTAGTCTTGCAAACCCCGCCGGTCCGCCCGTCTCGCGGTCGCAGCAGTCGTCGCCCTGCTCCTCCTCGCTAACTACCCGCCCCCACCCGGCTCCTCGCCCTTTGCCACTCCGAGCCTCTAAAGGCAAAGCGCGCGGCGATGTCGGCGGCGGCGGACGGCGCGGCGTACTGGCTGCGGTGGCAGGTCTTCGTGTGCGGCGCGCTCACCGTGCTGCCGGCGGCGGCCGCGGCGGCGCTGCTCCCGCGGCTGAGGAGGGCGGCGGCGCCCCTCCGCGCGACCGACCTGTGGGTCCCCTGCTGGGCGCGGCTCCACCCGGGCTGGCTCCTCGGTTACCGCGCCTCCGCGCTCGCCGCCGCGGTCGCGCTCCTCGCTCGCCTCCTCGTCGCCAACGGCCTCGCAGCCTTCTACTTCTACACCCAGTACGGCCCCTACTCCTCCTCAAGTCCCCATCCTTCTTTTCGAGGCTTAACTGCTACGCACACACAAGTATCGTACACACTCGTTCATGCGAACATATCCTCGTTGCGTGTATATCTCTACAATGTGGTACAAGTTAGCGTAACTAGCGTTTCAGCTGATCTTTTTGAGTAGACGTTTTGGGCCTTTGACAATTTGCATGGCTGAATAAGTGAGCATCCTGTGACGCTAGCATAATGGGAGCATGGTACACACTAAGAACAGGCATTTGGTTTGACACTTCGAAATAATTATATGTTCTGCTAATAGATCTAAAGCATCATGCTTTAAATCTTGACAATGTTGAAATTGAATTCATTGCCCCTATGACAGTCGACATGTACTTGCTGACATCCTTTTTAGCTGCATGCTGTTCGGTTCCTTGAGTTGCTTGTTTCTTAACCGTTATTTTGAGCTAACTTTATTCTCCCAAATGAATTCGCAGGTGGACCTTTCTGTTAGTCACAATATATTTTGTGGTACGTTCCCTGCTTCCATGTTGCCTTACCACCCTGTAGCTGCCTTGTCTTCTGACTATTTGGAAGAAAAGTTTACTTTTAGTTTGGTTACCTTTTATTGACCTCACTATTCTTTTTTTGGTGTGTTACTCTTAGTTTGCAACAGCAGTATCAGCTCATGGTTGTTGGGTTTACTCAAAGAAAAGCTTGAGGAAAGCTGATGAATCCCGTGGATTTCTTAGTGGTGATGTTGAAAATCATGACATTTCCACTTTGAGTTCTGGAGAGAGGAAAAAAGATGAGACAAATAAGATGGTGAGCTATTATGAGCAAATAGTGAATGAAAAAAGAGCTGGATTTTGGGGACGTTGCATGCAAATCATATACCAGGTTTGGACTATCTACTTTTCCTTGTTAAATTTTATATGTCTGTACATTATGTGTTTTCCCAATAGTTTTGCCAATTCAATGCTACCACTGTTAGGAATGTGCCACAGCAACATTTGATGATTAGCTACTGGCCTACTGCATCTTATTCGATAGTCAGTGCATGTACTGAAAGATAGTACTATACTGCGCTTATTCACCTTATCTAGTTACTTTTGAGTTGTCGCTATGCAGCTGCTACAGATATCATTACTACCTTTGTGTGTTCGACATGTTGTAAAATGTGATTTCAGAAGAACACAAATTATCATGCCTAATCTATGGAATTTAGCTCTTGTAATTTGTTTGATTTTGTTTCCTTTGTCTTGTTTACCACTTGCCTTTCCTAAATTCTTTCCATCCGCACCACAAATGCAAAGCTTCTTCCTCCTAATGAACACTTGACTGAGCATGGGTATTGCTGTTGCCTGATATTCTTTGCCTGTATGCAGACCAGTGCAGGTGCAACAATGTTGACTGATGTCACATTTTGGGGGCTCCTTGTGCCATTTTTCTACCGTGATAAGTTTGGGTTAGCATTGGTATGTAACCATTCGGAGCTGTGTACATATTATTTCCTGTTCTTCTTGAGTAGTACTAAACATTAGCAAGCCTCAATAGTCCACACCTCTTTATATTTTTTATTGAATCTATCCTGACTTGATAATGGGCACAACTCTTAGTTGTTAAATGCCTTGTTTATGTCCCATTATATCGCAGTGGTACCCATTACTAACTGATTTATATTGAGTGATAAAAAACATTGTAAAAAATCGAAAGTTCGAAGTCAAATAGTCTTTGTTGAAGTGTTGAATGTCAATAAGCAAAGACCATTGGCCAATTGGTAGAGTAATAAGCAATCCTGGCATTCGCAGCTAGCGAAGTGAAGACTTGTTTGAATATTTAGTTATTTACTGCATACAATTCGTTAAGCTTTATCTGAACTTTAATGCTGTTGATCTTCCAACTGAAGCCCTTATGGAGCTGAGCCTAAGCAAAACACAATATTATTTGATCTCTGTCATGGCCTAGCCTTAACTACCTGAAAATTGAAAAGTTCCCATGAGGCATAGGGCACAAATGTACCGAGAAGCTTAAGCTGTTTTTATTTACACCAAATTAACTGTTTTCAAGACAATGCCTTATATCTTGCCATCTTGTCCATAAAAATTTCTTGCAGGTCACTGATGGCATGCACTCTCTAAATGCTGTTTTTCTACTTATAGACACAGTTCTCAACAATATGGTAAGATTACTTGTAAATTATACTGTTCTTCCCTTTGGGTTGGTTGGTTTAATTACTTCACACTTGTGGGCTTTCAGCCTTTTCCCTGGTACCGAATGGCTTTCTTTGTTTTCTGGAGCTGCGCCTATGTAACATTCCAGTGGGTCCTTCATGCTTGTGGAGGCTTATCCTGGTAAATTTTCTCCCTTGCCGTATACTTAAGAGAATTGAATGGAATGCCTTTGGTTTACCATTTCTTGAACCCGATGCATATTTCTGTTAGTATATTGTGTACACTAAGAAAAGGATGGAGCACTGTAGGATCATTTACACCGTATAATCTAATTGGCATTGTGACCAACAAAAAGACTACAAGTTGGTACATTAACTCTACAAAAAAAGGGAGACAAACGTAAACCGTTTTTGTTGACTTCTGCAATGTACCATGCCTGCGCTGATGTGCCTTTCTATACCCATGTGACATATATTTTCTCTTAAAGCGATTTGGGCAAATTCATTGCTTGGTGTTGGCCATGCATATGTGAGCCAACTTTAGGACAAATTTTACACTTTTTCCAGCATTAGTTTATGTGCTCTAATTAGTAAAGTGCATTCTAATTCCTCAATTCTTCTAGTTGATGTTAGTATGCTGATATGTTATTGATGCAGTATATGTTGATATGTTCATTCAGTTCAGTTATGTATGCATTTGAATAAAGGGAATAAATGCTCATGTAGTGTTAGACAACATAAGAAAAACATTTTGAGTTCTAGCTTTGGTGATGAAATTGTGTCCCTTTTACCATCTTCAGGTGGCCTTACCCATTTCTGGACCTTTCATCGTCTGGAGCTCCTCTTTGGTATTGGCCTCTATCTCCTTACTTCATCCTTTACTATCCATAAACCAGGAATCCTTAGAACAATCCTAATCTGGTGCAGGTACCTCGCCATGGCCATTGCTCATGTCCCCTGCTTCTTTCTGTATTGGTTGATCGTCAAGGCGAAGCACACTTACTTCCCAAGGATGTTCCCACATGCTTATGCTAGGACAATTTAGGTCATTTCTCTAATAACGGACTAGGATATGTCTGTATAAATAAATATCAATAGTAAATTATTTCCAAACTTGCTAGGTTCAAGTGTACGTATACTTGTATAGTCCCAAGAATTCACAGTCCCTTTGAGATGGGGCTGAATTCCGAAGCACACCGGGAACAGCATATTGATCAATGAATACAGAGGCTTATTTTTAACGTGTCCTCGTTTTCTTAGTACTCAGGATCTGTTTGTTTTAGCTTGCTTTTGATCTTACTTCTATCAGAAGTTCAGAAACTAGAAGTCTAAATAAATAGATTTGTTGAAAAATAGTTTCTGTAAGAATGAGAAGTAAAAAAATGTTGTAAAAATTAATAGCTAAAATTTAAAAATAGCATTTAAAAATAGCTTTTCAGTAAAGTAAAAAACATAACTTTTCAAAAAAGCCAAAAACAGAAATTCAAACAAATAGGTCCTCAATGTGTATTCCTTTTCTTGAAGAAAATATCATGCATCATAGGAAGCATGCCCTTGTTTACCCCTAATAATTATGCAATGACGAGTATTCAGTTATCATGTGCTGTGCGACGATCTCATCTGCTGCTTGGAGGCTCATCATTTTACTCGTTTGATCAACAGATCCTAGCCCGTTGTTTTTAATGCCAAATTTTGATCGAAATGAAGCCAACCAAGATTTGCCTTGCCTTGACTTAACACAGAACAGATGAACCGCGATACAAAACACTAGGACCCAAACCAACTGCGTGTACGCAAGCGGGAGGAGGCGAGCAGGCTGGCCAGATCGTCGTCGCCATCCTCTCCTCCTCGCGGCGAGAGTAACAAGGCGATGAATGGTGTGTATGGCTCCATGCTCAGCTCCGGCGCCAGGTTGTGGCAGCCTTGTGGGCATCTGGTACCGCGCAGTCTCCCTCTTGGTGAAACAGCTCGTCCTTGAGCTGAAACTCTGGTTACTGCTGAGTGAACTCGATCAGCTTCTCTCATGTGGCATCTGCTGGATTGCGGCCAACCCACTGCACCAAGACCTCCAAAGTTTCTGTTCAGCCAAGCAGTGGTTATTTGACTTCTTGGCAGACTCTATGGAGAAGGAAGCCACAATCTTAACAGTCAATCTCTGGCATATTTGGGAGGCTAGGAATGGTGTCAGGAATGGCGGCCACCAAGTGCATCCTCTGCGCATCTTTGAGAAAATCCGAGCATACGTTGATATGATTATAATGCATCTTTACAAACCCGTTGTCTCCAAATGGTGTGACCCTGCTAGGCCGAAGCTTTGGGCTCCACCGCCGGAGGGATGGGTTAAAGTGAATGTTGATGCCGCTCTTTTTGCAAATTCCAATCGGATGGGAATTGGTTTAGTGATCAGAGACCATAACGGTTCTTTTCTGGCTGCTTGCAGGCAGGGTTTTCTCGGGGTCACTGAACCGGAGCTTGCAGAAGCGATTGCTGTTAGGCTTGCAGTCCACTTTGTCTCTCCCCTCCCTTATAATCAAGTGCTTATTGCCTCTGATTGCCTCTCGCTCATACAAAAGCTCCAATCGAACTCCAAGGATCGATCTGGTGTGGGTCTGCTAGTTCAGGATATCAAGCAACAAGCTAGAGGTTCTTCTGTTTTTTCTTTCAGCCATGTTAGTAGATGCTGTAATGTGGTAGCTCATGTCCTAGCAAGATCAGCTGATCAGCTTCCTAATTCTGTCTGATTTCATGAAGCTCCGGTTCTTGTCCGGGCTTCTTTATGTAACGATCTGTTGAATCAATGAAGGCTACCCGTTATGCTCCAAAAAAAAAAAAAGACCTCCAAAGTGCCTCGGTTCAGGCGGGAACACACCGTGGCCGCTGGTTTAGGGAGCGCACCCGGCCGTGCTTGATTTGCGGCGGGCGGACCACTTCAGCGGGCGGGGCACCTCGGAACCTCTCGAGGAAGACAATGTGGAACACATCATGAACGCGGGCGCGGGGTGGAAGAATGAGGCGATACGCCACTGGACCAACGCGCGCGGCCACTTGGAATGCCCCGTAGAGCCGCGGAGCAAGCATGGCAGTCGACTTGTCGGTGATGGATGCCGACGTGCGGTGCTGCAGCCTTAGCCACACCCATTCGCCGACCTCGAGCCGGATGTCACAGTGGTGGCTGTCGTACTGACGCTTCATCGAGTCCTGTGCCTGAAGTAGGTAGTCTTGAATTTCTTCCAGGAATGCGTCCCTGTCCTGCAACTGCTTGTCCACCGCAGCGACCCCTGCAAGGCCCGGCTGATAGGACATGAGGGTAGGAGGCTCCCGGCCGTAGATGAACTGGGACGGTGTAGCCTTCAACGTCGATTGGAAAGAGCTATTGTAGCAGAATTCAGCCGCAGCCAGCTCCGCGGACGATCCCCGGTGAGACAGCGCAAGTAGGCACCAAGGATGCGGTTTATGACCTCCGATTGACTAACTGGAGCTTGACGCCGACCAACTTGAAGAGCATTGTCCAGAACATGCTCGTGAAGACCGTGCCGCGGTCGCTCACAATTTAATAAGGAATCCCACGGAGGCGCACGATCTGATCGAAGAAGGCTTGGGTGACAGACATGGCGGTGTAAGGGTGCCCGAGTATGATGAAGTGCGCATACTTGAAGAAACGGTCAACGAGGGTCAAGACAACGGTCTTGCCGCCGACCTTGGTGAAACCTTCCACGAAATCCAGAGCGATGTCGAACCACACGGTCCGCGGTCCCTTCCAGCGTCTACAGCAAACCAGTGGGGTGGAGGTGCTCTGTTTTGTAGCGCTGACAAACAAAGTATTCCTAGACGAAGTCATGCACCAGCTGTGTCACATGGGGTTTGTAGAAGGATGCACGCAGCCGGTGGAGCGTCTTCTGGATGCCCTCGTGCCCCGTCCCGTGTGCCACCTCTAGAATTTGGGGCCACAAGGCAAACGATGAAGGGACAATGATGCGACCGCCGTGGAGAACGAAGCCATCGACGAGCGACCACAATGAGCTGGTTGGGCCTGCACTGATCTCTGCTGTCTTGGCCACCACCTCAGGCAGAGTTGCCACCTCGTGCTAGGCCTCGTCGAATAGCTGGAAATCCGACATGGAGAGGGCACGCGTGGTGATGGCGTCCTCGTCCTGACACGACAAGGCATCTGCGGTGGAATTCTGGTGTGGGATGCAACTCTGCAACGTGATGCGCACACACCCTCTGTCTCGACCATCTATCCCTCTCATCTATCCATTGATTCTCTCATCTACTATCATATTTTTTCATCTAACCTTCCAGCATGAATCTCAACACAAATGCATAGTTGACGTAGAGGGTGTGTGCCCACCATGTTGTAGAACTTTCCCTTCTGCCCCGTGAAATCATAGCTGAACAACCACGTGTGCTGAGGAATCATGGATAGCCGTTGGTCGAGGCATCGGTCTGCACGGTGAAGGAGCGCACCCACAAGTAAGGGCGCTAGTGCCACACCGCCTTGACGAGGCCGTTAAGTTCCCACTCGTAAGCGGGGAGCTTCGTGTGGTGCGGTGCAACTAGGGTTCGCAAATTCGACAAAATTGGTCGAAAACCGTGAAATTCGGTCAATTCGGTGCGGTCCGGTTTTGTAATACGATCGAAATTTGTAATTGAATTCAAAAAAATTAAATTATATTTGAAAAAAATAAAAAAATTAGAGACAATTCTAAGGCTATATGTGAAAAGAAAATAAAAAAATGACGTTTGCATCAGAAAATATGTGCTGAAACATTGATGGATTAAAAAAGACCGAAACGGGCCGAATGCACAGTGCAAATGGCCTGTTTCGACTCAGCTGGATGGGGTGAGTGATAAAGTTTGTGATGAATTTTATTGTTGTCATATATTTTTATTTTTTACACAAAAAGTAGTTTCATGATTTTAGAACTAGCAAAATGATTCCAAACCACACATACCGAATCATATAAAATAGAAATGGAATTGTGACATTCGTCGAATAGAAAAGGATTTACAATGGAATGACACTTTATGTATGAAATATGTGTGGAGTAGATGGTAGAGATTAAACAAAATATAACAAATGTCATGCCATATTTGTTTATCTTTTTTTCTGAATTTTTACGATTTTTCTTGTTTTTCTTGAACTTTATGAAATTCAACAAATGCTCTCGGTAAATCTAGAAATTCAAAAGGTTTTGGACTAATTCGACTAAAATGCGGTCAATGCGAAAAATACAGTCGGTTTCGCTCGATCGATTCAGCCATTTTTTATCACGGTGAAACCAATTCGACCAAATGAATTCGACCAAATTCTCACCGAATTTCATGAATTTCGTGAAATCCCTAACCTCCGTATGTCGGTTGTCAGAGGAATTTTTAAACCCTGGGAGCAACGGCCCGGCTGAAGAAGGAGATGGAGCCACCGCCTTGGTGTAGCATAGCACCAAATCCGGCTCCGGAGGCGTCGCAGTCGATGACGAAGCCGCGATCGAAGTCCGGCAACTGTGGTACCGGTCCTTCCGTCAGGGCACGCTTCAGCGCGTCGAAGGCGTAGTCAGCCGCTGTGGTCCAAGCGAACGCCTCTTTCTCCAGTGCTCGGCTCCGGCGCTGGGCTTTTGCGGCGATGGGAGCGCAGCCTCTGGTCAGTGGCCCCTCGTGCATCTCGCTCGCGTCCTCCGCTGAAGCTGGTGAAGACCCTAGAGTGCCTTCACGCCGAATGGGTTCTCCGTACAGGACACGGGCGGCGGAAGCATCCGGGCCTGCCGTCGACGTCGGGTGGCGGCCCGTCAGCGATCGGAGGATGAGCGGCGGAGCGGGTGAGGTCGCGGGCCAGGACTTGGACCTGTCGTCTTGGGCCATAGCTAAGGGCCTGTTTGTTTCAGCTAGAGATTCTGAAAAGCAGCTTATAAAAGCTGGATTGTTAAAAGCTGGATTGTGAAAAACTGGATTGTGAAAAACTTTTAGACTGTAGATTCTAAAAAAATTTAATGGACAGTTTAGTAAAATGGACTTTCACAATCTATCAAAAGCTGAGGAAAATCAGCTTCTCAGATTCTCACAATCCAACCAGCAGATTTTAAAAAGCTATAACCAAAAGCTGTCTGTTTGTTTCAGCTTCGGATTATAAAAGCTGAAAGCCAGAATCCGAAGCTGAAACAAATAGGGCCTAAATCTAGATCGCACAGCTTTGATCTGACGGATTATAAGCATGCTCAGGGTAGACCGCGGTCAAAACATTTTTCAACTCAGCCCCCCCCCCCCCACCCCATTTGGATCGCAATTATTCCTCGTGATCCAAATATTTACATAAAACCCTTTAATTTGAATCACGATTAGTCTTCATGATCCAAATACTTATATAAACCCCCTAATCTGGATCACGATTATTCTCAGGATCCAAATATTTGCAGAAACCCCTCTATTCCCATGGGCCATGGGCATGGCTGCTTTTCCCGTCCGCCGCCGACGAAAGGACTTGCCGGAGAGCTGCACCCGGTGGTGCAGGCAGATCGTTCAGTCGCTCCTGCCCCTCCTCCTGGCCGTCGATGTGCTCCTCCTCCTTTCCTCCGCCTACTCATCCATGCTTGCTCCATCCTCCCCTTATCCGCCTCCGGTGGCGGCGGGGCACACCGGTGTAGTCTCGAAGGATCTCGAGGGCGAGAGATTTCTGCGGTACACGCCACACAGCTGCAGTAACCAGGTGTGCGATCTCCGGAACGCCGCGCTGCTCAACCGCACGGTCGTACAGTTTACCCTGCTGGATCACCACACGTCGTTGTGCTCGGAAGCTGCCCCAAGTTTAGTTCAGAAGACCGACCCCGCCGCCGTCTGGTATCACGCCATGCTTATTTTGCCCCGCCGCTTGCGTCTGGTAAGATGAATCAGGCGATGATATTTGTTTGGAAGATTGTGTCCCGTGAGATAATCAAGGGATTATAGTTGTTTGTTTGGAAGATTGCGCCACTTTCTGACTTGGTGGACTGATTCTAGCATGTCCTGCGTACTGATGGAAGACGCTGATGAGCTGCAATGCTGATGATTCAGTTATCACCAGCTGTTCCGAAACTCATCAATTCACTCGTTTAATCACATTTAACCGATCGAGTACAACATCCATTACATGCAGTCAATGATGCAACAAGGTAATTTGGAACACTGGAATGAAATGAATTCGGATTCCTCTCTCTCTCTGACAGTAGTTCAGATTTGCACATCAAAGACAGGAGGAAACCAGCAGCATGCTTGTTGTTCTAAATTGCATTTAGCTAGTCAGCAAAGAGGCACATTTGAATGTTTGACATGATCACGTTCTAAGCTATAAATTGGCTATATTCACAGTAAAAATCCCAACTTTCTCATCAGTTGTTTGCTACAATTACCCAATTAGATAGAACATAAAGTTCCCTCGGCATATGCGGATCAAAACTCACGCTAGGGACAATTACTAGTACTATCTCATTCCCCAATGAATTCAGTGCCATCCGCCACCTTGCAAGGAATAGGGGAGCAAATCCGTTCAAAATCGCTGCTTCTCGTCGCCGGTCGGCCTGCCCGACGACGACGCGACTCTCTTCACGAAATCGGCGAAGGCGTCGTTGTAATTCGGCCCGGTTTGCAGCCGCACGAGGTTCGTCCGGTAAGGGATCAGAATCGTCTTGAGCCCTGCACGCGCATCACCGCACCGATCTTAGGTTCATTCTGGATGCAACGAACCTGCGCATACCGGCACAAGAATTGGGCAACTTACCGAAGATGCACATGGCACGGTAGATGGCGGCGGCGGCGACGCCGTCGCGTGCGGGGGTCTGGCGGCTGCCCTCGAGGCATCGGAGGAAGGCGAGGTCGGCGCGGAGGAGCTGGGCCTGGTCGTGGGTGTCGTAGGCCATGTCGTGGCAGTAGCAGCAGAAGTCGAGGTGGTCGACGGGGCGGCGGTCCCAGAGCACGGAGCCGGCCTCCTTGCCGCTGGACCAGTTGGGCCCGCAGTAGTGGCCGTAGCGCGGGAACAGCTTCGACAGCCACGCCCGCGCGCCGCCGTGCCACGGCAGCTGCGCCACGTACGGCCGGAACAGCGGCACCGCGCAACCCACTAGCTGCCGCGCCTCAGCCTCCGCCTCTGCCGCCGCCTTGGCCGCCTTCCGCGCCGCGGAGGCGGAGGCGGATGCGGCGGGGTCCGGCTGTTTTGGCGGCCGCTCGCGCCGAGGGAGGAGGGAGGAGAGGAAGGCGGCGAGCGCGTTGGTCGCGCCGCCGCTGGGCCGTCGGGGGGCAGCGGTGACGGGGGTCGCCGTGGTCGGGGTCGGGGTGGGGAGGCGGCGGAGGAGGACGGCCGCGGGGTTGAGCCGGAGGGCCGGCTTGGAGGAAGCGGTCGGCTGCTGGGAAGGCGACGGGGAAGAGGAGGAGGCGACCTCCATTGCCGCGGTGGGAGACGCCGCCGATGCCGCGGCGCGTGAGGCGGTGGGGATTTCGCCCGTTTTTTTCCGCTAGTTTCGCTGCGTTTTTCGGGGGACGCTCGCGGCGGTGGCCGCGCGGTGGCGTGTGGACGTGCGGGCACGTTATTTTTCTTGGGCCACCGGGTGGGGCCGCGGCCGGAGGCGGGGAGTTATTTGAGGTGGGCATTGGCTGGCCCGACGGGGCGGTAGGTCGGTTCGCCGGTTTTGGGTGGCGGATAAACTAAGGATCTGGAAGCGGATGCCGCCCGCCTACATGCGTGCGCTGGTTTCGTTTCCGTGTCGTGTGTGGGGTCCTGGCGCGAGGTGTGGTGACTCGTCTCGGGCGACAGGCGGGGTCCGGTTGCATGGTCATCTGTTTCCTCAAGGCGGCGGCGGCGGCTGATGAGACGGGAGACGGCATCGGAGCGACGGGAGACGAGCGTGTTCATCTGTTTTCTCAAGAGCTGTGGACGCGGAAAACGGCGGCGGGATGGTTGTCGGGCGGGGTCCGGCGAGCGATTAGGAGGGAGATGGCTTGCGGTTGCAGGAGATCATAGCTCGTTGGTAGAGAAGGCCATCGAATAGTCTAACCAGTGCCCACCCTCACTCTTCCGCTGAGCGCCAAAGTTCCTAGCATCATTTCCAAAAAGAAAATCATAATAGAATGATACATTATCGAGTATATCCTGAAGATTAATGGAGGATAAATCTATAAAGAAGCTTGCACATTGTTAAGGCAGTGATCAGCAGGGGATCAACTCCACAGGCTGTGTACAACAAACAATATATTTTGTGCTGCTGAATCCAATATGAGCTATTGGCAAATTTCCTTTGACATCGCACTAATCAAGGCTCATCTGAAACTTCTGACCAAAATTTGACCACCAGAGCGGCATCTAAAGAGGGCAAAAGAACCGTTATTACTTCTTCATTTTCACCTCATTTGTTCGACTCAATAAACTCCCGGTATTCCTTCTTCATTTTCACACCAGAGAAAGTCCTGCGTGTTCCAAGATCACCAAAGATGAGAGGGGTTTACCTATGACATCATATACAACTCGCACCAAAGGATTTCCAATGCACTCAGTGGCGTCAAAGAAGTTTCACATACTCGAGGGTAGTTCCATTGTATGATTATAATTAGGAGCTGGCTTTGAACATTTTAGTTGGAGAACCTCACCAGAAAATATATCAAGAGAAAACATAAGTGCTATGAATTATTTGTGTGATTTGGCCTCATTTTCATGACATGTCTCAGGTCCAGCTTGTGTCTGGAACTCTGGATGCAAGGGCTGCGGTACTAATGCACTATCAAGGAAATAAATGGTGGATAGCGGGGCTGTAGCAGATTGGCATCAGGGTAGTTGATAGCAGATACACCTAAATATAGCGGGTGCTAAGCTCCAATTGCGGTATTTAAAAACACCTAGTTTTTTTTTGTAATAGTGTATATATTATGACTTTCTCCCATCATAAAAATCATGCAAAATAGACTAGTCAACTAAAACTTATAGTTTAGAAGCATAACTTGTACATACAACAAGGTAATAATACAACAAAAGTTAAAATTTTAAATTTTAAAGAAATAATGCGCTAGGAATGAACCGCTACCATGACTAAATAGCGGCCGCTAAAGCAGTCTTACAAGCGCTATAGCAGCTTGAGAAGCGCTATAGCGCCGCTAAGTTCCAATATGCTATTTTTGACCGCTACCTCGGATCGCTATTGTGGCCGCTACCAACGCTATTTAGTACTATAAGATCTGCCATTGCAACTTTTTGCAAGTGCAGCATTCATGACTAGATTGTCTTTTTTGTTACCAAAGCTTCCACTTGAAAAGTGAAGAATGATGTAAAACATATAATTTTTTTGCAAAGATGGAGCGCAAAGATTGACCAAGCACAATAAAAGACACATATATCAAAGTAGCCCCAATATTTAGCAAAGATGAGTCTTAGGCTAGTAAGTTTAGTTCAGCATTCTTTACGAAATATATGATCTAACATTTCCTAGAAGAGAACAGATAGACACAAACATGAACAGATCTTATAGCAAGAGAGCTAGCCAAACCAATCCATGTAAATATGGCAAACCTGATCATTTCTTTATTCTTAAAAAATTGAACACAAGGTGTTCCCATGATGCCTGCAGCTTCTGCAATTTCAGGATCCTCCTCAATGTCAATTTCAACTAAATGAACATATTCGTCATACTCATCTATGACCTGGAAGAAACATCATCTATTAGCAAGTAACAAAATAAACAACCAAACTAACACATGAACAGCTGTAAGCTGTTAGAATGAGAGCTTCTGTAGCACAGTATCAGCAAGTGAGTGGCAGTTGCAGTGCCGCACACAATGTTAGTCAAGCAACTATTGATTTTAATTTCTAACAGCCAAGTGGTGTTCCGAGTTCCTACCATTGTGGGGGATTTTTTTTAAATGATTGATAGGTTGTGTTGAAGATAAGACCTAAAAATAAACCAACAAAATATGAGTACTGGGACCTTGAATCCTTAGCTTGCTTGGCTTAGCCTTTCTTTAAGTATTTGGTATTTATTTCTAGATCAGAGAAATGAGCTCCAACATGCTCCTAGCAGATACAAATTGCTACTGGATGTCTGAATTGTCACTATAAACACACAATGGTCAAGAGAAACTGTGCAGGGTAGAAAGTAAAGTTGTTTCCAGATTTATAGTTATGTAGTTGTAAAAAAAATCTGATTATCAAGGCCCACTTTATTTATTTAGAATGACGTCTCATGATGTTCAGAGTTCAATCTCAACTTTCAGGAACTAACCTTGCTCAAAATTGGTTTTAAGGTTCTGCAGGGACCACATGTGGGAGACGTATATAGAACACAAATAAGCCGTGGACTCTCATGGTATATTTTGCGGAGTGCATACTGCAAAAAAGGAAACATTAGGATCAGTTTTCACATCAATATTTGTGTCATATGAGCCAAACTATGCGTAAATACCTGTCCCTTGTGTTTTGTGTGAGAAATGTCAAAGCCCATTTCAACATCTTTGTCTGTAACATCCTTCTTTGTTTCTTCGCGAACAGGCTGCAATTTAGTAACAAATTAGAACAAAGAACTGTACCTTGTAAGCTTGATCGGTTACTAGATAGCCAACAAAAGGTGCTAAAGGTGCATTAAGTATGCATGTACAGAAGATGGGTAATAGCTCGTGTCACCATTCACAACTTCACCTAGCTATGTAACATAATGACGAAAAGTCTAAACTCCGAATTTCATACATGGAAAATTTCCAATGTGGTTACATGGTATGGCAATGCTAATATATGGTGACCAGGAGACTAGAAATATCTGGAAAAAAAGTCAACAGAACAAATGACTGCAGCTGTTCATGGTACTGTAGTTCCAGTGATCTAAGATTGGACAGCCAACCTCCATTGAAATAATGACGACAAAGCTAGCCATAGAGAAACAGATGCTGTGAGAAAAAGTAATAATACCTGGTGAAATTCAACAAGAAGATCATTGGCAACTAAGTATCTTTCAACTGACAAAGCGGCTATGCATCCAGATCCAGCTGCAGTAACGGCTTGCCTCCATTCATGATCCTGCATGTACAGACTAGTGAAGCATAAAAACCAAAATGGTCATGGAATGGCTAAAAGATTCACAAGGATATCTCGATTTCACAAATACATATCTAGCACAACGTAGATTGTAATTTGTACTGAGGATTTTCTGGACACTAAGAGGCAAGGTTTCCTTCTTGATCCATCAATAAATGATATGCTATGTGATATCAAAGATATGACATGCTGATGACAATAGCGTGTATAAACTACAACACGATTTAGTCCAAAGTTCAATAAATAGTGAAATACGATAGGTTGCAAGTTGCAACCATGTAGAAGTCCCATACAGTAGGTGAAAGATGGGGTTACCTGCACATCACCAGCAGCAAATACACCATCAACTGAAGTTTTCGCTGAACCTTCTTTAACCAAAATATAGCCAGCACTGTCAAGTTCAATTTGACCTTGTAGCAGCTGACTGTTTGGAGTATGTCCTATGCCATAAAATAGACCTTTCACCTCAAGAACTGATTCCTCTCCTGTATCGATTCTCTTCAGTTGAATACCAGACATCTGGCCTTTGTCATTGCCAACAACATCCACGGCTTCTGTATTGAAATGTACTGTTATGTTGGGGTTGTTGAGTACTCTGAAACATTCGCCATAATCAACCTGTTAACCAAACATCCAGGGAATTCAAGTTTTACCTCATTAATATTCATGTGACTGAAAAGGAGCTAACATCCTCCAAAGAACATAATAACTTCATCTACATATAACATATAAGTTCCAAAACAAAGACAGGCCGCAGGTTCTATGAAAACTCAAGCAATGCTATGATTTTTATTATCTAACTTGGTGAACAGCGTCAAGCATTATCTAAATTAACGCGGGCTAAAGTACGATAACTACAATGCAGCATATTACCATGCCATCATAACCCAAAAGGTAAATATGGGTTACCAAGATTTACTGTGGCTAAAAGGAGAAAACCAACCCACCATTCCCAGTAATTAACAAGTGCTAAAGCCTAAGGCCCAAAAATACTGGCAATCCATCAGCAATATGTTTACGTGAACAGAATATAACTTTTCTAGGGAAAGACTTGAAATTGATTTACCTGTCCTGCATAGCTTTGGATGCTCGTAGCTGATTCCTTCGAACAAGTAAATGAACATGGCAAGCATATTTTGTCAAATATATTGCTTCCTCTGTAGCTGTGTCACCACCTCCAACAACTGCAAGAACTTGACCCTTATACAACGGCGATGCTCCATCACATATTGCACATGCACTGATACCTCTACTCCAAAATTCATGTTCACGAGGCAACCGGAGGCGCTTAGCCGTAGCTCCAGTTGCAATGATTAGACTATGGCATTTCACCTATATATGACACTGAAATAAGTGCAGAGAAAACATGCATAAAGTAGTTTGTGTGCATTATGGCAGGTGATTGGCTGATTGCAACATCAAATGAGTATATATTGTACATACAAGACACAGATAGCAGAAAAACTAAAGAGGCCAGTCATAAACGTAAACCATAAGACTAGACAATAGTGTACGACCTGATTAAGTAAACCATATAAAACACTGCATTGACTCAAGAGCTAAAAAATCTATCTTGTATCCTTATATTCTTTCTCTTTTTTTTACAAAATTTCCTTTGTTTTTTTTCCTTATTTATTGACTATAGTTTTTGTTTTTTATTAAATCATTAGATCATACTAGTGACCATTGAACAGCCACATAATAAACATGCAAAACTACCTTGGTCCAAAACAGATTATGGAGGAACAAGAGGAAGAGCACAAAAGCGTGTACCTCACGATCGCTACTACGAATAACAAATGGGCTGCTCTTTACATTCACAAACTCAACATCCTCTTGGTGAAGCTCGGCACCCCAGCGTTCTGCTTGCTTCCGTATTCTGGTTTAATCAATGCCCCCGTGATGATGTAAGTACGGCAACATGGCACTATCAAATCGATTCAAATAGCTGGATAATGAACACTTTTACCTGTCCATCAGATCAGGCCCGGTTATACCATCTGGGAAACCAGGGAAATTCTCCACCTCAGTCGTGGTCATCAGCTGCCCACCAGGGACACCACCCACCTGGTACCCTTCGAACACGACGGGCTTCAGGTTCGCCCGGGCAGCGTAAATCGCAGCAGTGTACCCGGCTGGGCCGGAACCGATGATCACCAGGTTCTCCACCCGATCTGCAAGAACAACCAATCGATCATCCACTTCACATCGCTTCCCTCTGAGCTCCACTAATAGTAACCTACCGCTACTTCGACCGCTCCCAGATCAAATGCGGCTAAGCGAGTATCCTATCGTCTATTGCAAGAGCAAGTCGCAGTTTGAGGACAATCCAATCTGAAGTCCGAAAGCGGCGGAAGCAAGAGGTGAGGCGCACCTGAGGGAGGCGAGGCGGGGACATCCTCGTCAACCGCGCCGGCGGCGGGGCCAGCAGCGGAGCGCAGCGCCTTCGGTGCGCGGGCGGCAGGGAGAAGGCGGCAGGAGGAGGGGAGGGCGACCCGGCGGCGGCGGGAGGAGGGCGGGGCGGCCGAGAGGGCGGCGGCCACGGCGAAGCGCGTGACCGCCATCGCGAGCGGGAGAGGGGAGGGAGGCGAGAGGCGGCTGGCTGGCTGGCTGCTGTTGCCTTGGTGGCGGAGGGTGTAGAGCGGATGGATGGATGGATGGATAGGGTTGGGTGGGTGAGGGAGGGCGCAGGAGGCAGGAGCCAACGGGGGAGATGGGTGGGATACGTGCTCGCGGTGGCTGCCGATCGATCGCCGAAGGCTCGAGCAGGCGGGCTTTGGTTGGTTGGTTCCTCACATCCTTGTTTGTTGTGCCCCTCCGCCCCCACCTCACCACTGTCGTTTCCGGCGTACTGGTTCTCATCGAATCATCAAACCATGCGATGCTCCTCGTCTCCCGAGGAGATTTTTGTTTTAGAAAACAGTCCGCCGTGAATATTTTTCCTCTTTCAATCTCGTTGTGGCCCGTCAAGCAAGTCGTGGCACGTGCCTCCTGGAAATGTGTGCCACGGTGGTACGCACTCGACCTAGGACCGTTTGTCAGAACTCTTCTTTCCCAAAGTGATTTTTTTGAAAATTTAATAAAAAACGTGAATAAAAAGTTGATTTTTTTCAACTCCTATTATTTAGTTTTTTTATTGAACCAATCTAATTGAATCACTTTAAGAACTGAAACCGTAAATTATCTTTTATAGAACTCTTATTATTTTTAATAGGGATAAATGCAAAAACCCCCCCAAAAGTCACTTGGATTTTGACTTTCCCCCCCAAAAGTTGTTTTGTTGCAAAAAAAACCCCTCAAATGTTTGATTTTGTTGCAAAAACACCCCCAAAAATTCAAAAAAAAAATTAAAAAATCACAAAAAATTCTAAAAAAAACTAGAGACAATTATAAGAACTTTTGTGAAATTTGTTTTAAAAAATAATATCCTTTGCATCATATTTCATGGAGAGTAAGTTTGAAAAAAAAGAAAAACTTACAACTCATTTATTAATTCGAGTTAAATGCATAGTTAATTATTTACTAATCCAAAAATCATGAAACAAAATTTTCTAGTCTTCTTACATGATCCTCTATCTTGTAAAAATACATGAAATCTTGAATTAGTTATTGTAACGTGCAGAATTGAGTAAATGTGTTACAGATAGATTAATTCATAACTAATCCATAACACCCCCAAAATTAGTTAAACCACTTTTATTAGTTTACTTAAACAATTATTTGTGTAGGAAAAATAATGGTAGACATGAAAAAGTTAAAATAACATGAGTTAATAAATGAGTTGCACATTTATCTTTTTTTTCCAAACTTCCTCTCCATGAAATATGATGCAAAGGATATTATTTTTGAAAACAAATTTCACAGAAGGTCTTAGAATTGTCTTTAGTTTTTTTTAGAATTTTTGAATGATTTTTTTAGTTTTTTAAATTTTTAGGGGGTTTTTTGCAACAAAGTCAAACTTTTAGGGGGTTTTTTGCAACAAAATAACTTTTGGGGGGGAAAGTCAAAATCCAAGTGACTTTTGGGGGGGGGGGGTTTGCAGTTTTCCCTTTTTAATATGATACTTAGTTTAGAAGCTCAATAGATATTATCCATCTTACACTCTCCACACCGTTCGAGAACATGATCAAGTGCATCATGAGGACCAAGCCTCACCTCGGTTGGTAGTGTTCGGTGTGGTCGAGCGGCCACTCACAAGTTCAATCCCTACTGTCGGAGGATGAACTCCTGTCGCAGGGATCCCGAGAGACCCCCTTTTTAGAGATTCGACCGGGGGGATGATCCTGAGCGAGCTTGTTTAGGAAATAAGCGGGAAACAGAAATAAATGCGGTGGCTGGTGGGAGATGATCGTCCTAGTGCGAGAAAGATGGGTGCACCGGGGTTTAGACAGGTTCGGACCGCACGGGGGCGTAACACCCTACTCATGTGTGAGTGCTATATCTATCCTCGAAGGGAATTCTTCAAGGATGTATCTGGGTACAAGAGAGAGCAGCTTACAGAGAGCTTGAGGCTCTCGTGTTCTAGCTTGGCTTGAATGGGTTCGAGCGTCTGCGTCCTCTTTCTTTTTCCACACACTTTCGGTCTGTCTCCCGAGAGCTTCTTCTTCTTCTTACGTGTTCTTCATCCTTTCCTTTTATAGGCGCGCCGACCTCGACATATCCTGAATGGGAAAGAGGGGGTGCGAGTGCCAAGGTGCCACGGAGAAAGGCGTCATTATTTCGTCTTGGCGAAGTGACAGGGGCGGTGGAGAAATGCGGCGCGCATCCGACCACCTGCCACTGTGGAAGCCCTCGGGGGCCATAAAGGGGGCCCACCGGGCAGCCACAGAGGTACCCGCTGCGCCCACCCTGTCTTGTTCTCCTGCCAGGGCAGGGTGGCGGGCGGAGCGCTTCGATTCTGGCAACATTATCCCGAGGCACTCGGATGAAACGGGACGGGACTCGTGCATTTAATGGACCCACGCCCCCCCTGCCAGGGCATGGCAGGGTCTGACACTGGGGCGTGGGCAGCTGAGAATGTCAGTATGTCAGGATGTCAGGCCACGCGTGCCTATTAAATGCGGCATTGGGCCTTTGACTGGCTGACACCCCGACGATAGGACCATTCGGGTCGTCGAATGATCTTGCGCGAACCTTCGGGGAACCGAGTCCTCGGGGGCCGCCACGCGCAGCCCCGAGCACTCTCTCCCGAGCACTTCGGTGAGACCTTCGGGGAACCGAGTCCTCGGGGGCTGCCACGTGCAGCCCCGAGCACTCTCTCCCGAGCACTTCGGTGAGACCTTCGGGGAATCGGGTCCTCGGGGGCTGCCACGTGCAACCCCGAGCACTCTCTCCCGAGCACTTCGGTGGGACCTTCGGGGAACCGAGTCCTCGGGGGCTGCCACGTGCAGCCCCGGACACTCTCTCCCGAGCACTTCCTTCCCGGTATTTGGACTCTGCGGATCATCGGGGAACCGGGGTGCTCGGGAACCTAGAGGCTACGGCCCCGAGCACCTTCCCCCAGGACTTAGTTTCTTCTTACCCGGCAGGGTGGACCCCGCGGGATGGTGACATGTGGCGGATGGCCGGTCCGGTCTCGGGACTCAGGGACCCCTGGTTCCTAATACACCGACACCTACGATCGGCACTTTGCGTGCCTCATGTGGTATTTCCCAGTAGCACTCAAAATTAGTCCGAGGTAAATTAGGTAGACACGCGTATGCATTTAGTGGTATTATGTGTTACCATGCACTAGAGGTAGGGGTGAAATGGCTCAGAATCGATCAGAATAGGGCTCTATTGTATTTGAAACTATTTGTTTTTAATCAAAATCGGATTCGAATACGGATAGTTTGGATACGAATATGATCACGGATAATATCGGAAACGAAGATCAAAAATGAAAACGGCCGGTGAGTATTTACTGAAACACGAAAAACTACTCAAATTATATGTAAGAACATAAATAAACAATTGGCATATTTATACTAAAAAGTTAGTACGCAATAGTTGAGATATATATACTTAGTCGCTTGGATAAAAAACAATACAGCTTAGTTCATCATAACTTTATAAGTTCACACAGATACATAATACTTAAACTTAGTACACATATTTAAACTTAGTTTATTATAAACTCACAAAGCTAGTAAAAAAACTAAAGATAACATATACATAAATAGAAGAGATGATCTTCTTCATGTGAGCCTACCGCCATAAGAATAGCGCCCTAACACTACTGTCGAGTAGGATGATAACCACTAGACAACCATGTCTATGTCCTTGATCAGCGTCCCGTATGGTGGCTAAGATCGAGATAGAAGTATCCTATTTAAAAAAGTAAATATGTTGTCTTTTCAATGGGCGACACATTTAAAAATAAAAAATATTTTATTCTCTTGCTCTCAAAATTCAAAACACTATCGATATTATCATAAAAAATTCTAAACAATTTTGGTGATGTAGAAGATAGTTGATTTAGCTACCTGTGTATAATGAAATTTGTCTTTTTTTTAACCGATCATATTTGGAGTTGAATTTTTTTAGAGCTAGATTATAGTATCTTTTACAACATATTTTTTTTAAAAAAAATATCATAATTATTTCAATAATGTTTTGAATTTTTTAGTATTAAAATGTTGTTTTAGCCATAGATTTCGGATAATATCCGAACCCAGTTAGTCCGGATATCCGATGCCGATGTCAATTTCATCGAAAACTGCTACGTCGATTCCTATACTGATTCCATAAAAAATATTCGATACTGATTCCGAGCCAAAAATATCCAATACCGATTTCGAAAAAAAGCTATTCGTTTCCGGTTTCAACCGAGATCGGTCGGAAACTATACGAACCGTTTTCACCTCTATCTGGAGGTCTCGTGCCTTTTAATCTCACTTTGACGTGTGTATGGATATGTTAGAGTCGTGCCTTTTAATCTCACTCTGACCTGTGTATGGATATGCACGAGTGTGTGAGTGTGGTATATGTGTATAGTATACGTCCTCAACGTACCCTCTAAAAAAAACGTTCAAGTGCATCCTCCTCTGCAATTTGCCAGTTAAGTTTTCCTTTCCCTCTTTCATGTGTGTGGTGGTATAAGCAAATTGGGACCGTCAGTCTTACCCAGGAAAAGAAAAGCTGGGATCTTTAGAGATAGGTGTTTTTCATGTGTACTGATGATTACAAGAGATATTATCTACGGCGGCAATATAATCACAGAGCCACTAACATGGACTGTGCTTCACCAGTAGATACAAAATGGGTTAGCTTCATGTTTGCTTCTGAGACGAGGCATTGCAGCTGTGTGTTCGAATATATCTAAACACAATGAACAATCATGAATTCGGAGTGCGTCAAAGGTATAGTTTATCGATTATTTCTTAACCCTTTTTGCAAGATGTCTCACACAAGTATGCTATCGAACTGCATCTGGACAAGAACCTTGTCAATGGCCACTGCACTGTGCGAGCTTCAGTTGGAGCTGAAATGTTTGTTTATCTAGTATCGAAGGTTTTGAGTCAAGGACACCTCCAATTAGGGAACGCAAAAGGAAGCACAGCAAGAAGTAGAATGTTCGTGTCAAACTAGAAACAAGATTTGCAGAGGATGAGTTGGAGAGCTTGGAGGATCCAAGACCGGCAACCGGTACTGGCAATGACATAACTTATTTGGAGACAGATGGAAGTTTTTCTAGCATGCCCTCAGTTGCCGGTGAAACAGGAAGCACATTATCATCACGTTCCTCAGTGAATCAAGCGATCAAATCACACAGAAAGACTCAAATCCACTCAACCAAGAGTTCAATTGCAAATGTCACAGAAGTATTTAAGTCTACAGGTTCAATCAAGATACAGTGAAGAGGAGAGGGAGGCTAGAGCAGGATTGGAGCCGTAGATGAGGAGAGCAGATGAGTGGGAAGGAAGAGCAGCAGTGAGGGAATGGGATCAGCGAAGGAGAGCTCGGGGAAAGAAGAAGATCGGGGAAGAGGAGAGTCTGTTCCAGGTTGTATTCTTAGATGCCTCCAGCCACTGGCCTTGCTTCCTTTTGTATCGACCTCCTGTTAGCCGGGTCATGACACACATGTGACTCCTTAGTGAATCTCTAACCGACCTCCCATCTAACCCCTATTCTATTTTTGAGGGCCGACGATAAAAATCGTCTTCAACCGACTCCTCATTTGGTTCCTTTTCTTTGAGAAGTCCTTAAATCACCTCTCTTACCCCCTACATCTATCGACCCCTCGTCCACGGCTGGCCCGCTCCCGCGTTGCCGCGCCCGCACATGACCCCCTCCCGCGCCGCTGTGTTGGCAGCTATGGCCGTACCTAATGAATGCTTGGTTGATGAGCCGCCGCGAGCAAGCAAGGATTTTTTTTTATATTTTTAAAATCTAAAAATTGCAAATATATGTGTTAAATTTGAAAATTTGTAATCTATACTTATATCGCTCTTCCAACGGGTAATAAATTTAAAACAAAATAAAAATGCAAGGTTCCAATGCTCTCAATATTTAAAACTTTGAGAGCGTTGAAAGGCTGCATTTTTTTTTTAAAAAAAAACTTGTTGCATGTGATATGAGTATAAATTTGTAAAATTTCAAAACGGATGTATATATTTGTAATTTTCGGATTTAAAAAAATAAAAATAAAAAGTCGGCAAGCAAAGTTGGTTGGGCTTGACACTTTGGGTTGGGGACGGACAATGCGACTGAAGGGGCTGTTTTGTTGGAGCGGGAGGGGATGTTTTTGGTCGGCGCTGTGGGCCGTGGCCTCGTTTATTGGGCCGTAATGTGGTGCTCGACAGCTCAGGGTATGCATGCTTTTCGTGGGCTCTCGGCCCGTTCCTTTTCTTCTCTTCGTTTCCCCACTGCCGAAGGGCCTACAGAGAATGTCTTCTCTTTTTTTCCCTTAAAAAAATAGAGCAAATCTTCTTCTCTTCTTGTTTCTGAGGCGAATCCGAGAGCTTTATTATAGCACAATTTGTCAAGATTACAGTCCTTGTGAACCTTGGCAGCCGATAACTGACAAGATGTTATTTTTCCCAAAAAGATGGCAGGATCTCGGCTATTCATTAAAGAATAAAAAAAATTACAACAAAGTACACTCCTTACTCAAAACAGAGGGACGAGAAACTACGGAAAAAACATTAGCATACGATAACACCGAACATCTCTAATATAGACACAAAAGAGAGAGCTAAACCAACGCCCAAAATACTCCTATTTTCACGATGCCATCACGGACAAGATGCTTGGTCGAAGAAGAAACCCAGAACTGAAAGTATAACATGTGCTTGTTCGTCTAAAAAAACAAGTGCTGGTTCGACTTGCCGCACACTGCACTGCCTAGAACAGAAGCAGATGTCATCTTGGGCATCAAGCGCCCTTGGATGCCAAGCCATCAGGAGCCAGCAGTGCGCGTGCGCCTGAAGCCATTCCGAGCCTCGATTTCGACGGGCGGCTTCTCCGTCCGATTTTTCCACAAGTATTCCACCGCGTGCGGACGACCGGAGACGGTGCTTGCGCCGCTTTCCCTTGCAGAACCAAGTGAAGCAGGCACCAGCCACTTTCGCAGCTTCTTCTCGTCTCGCCGGATGGATGGATGGCGAGATTCCACTACCTATCTACCCATCCGGTTTGATCATTTTCAATCGATTTTCATCAGAGTCTAGAATCTTTTTATAAAAAAAATTTTGTTTTTTTTTAACGTTACAACAGTTTCACTTCACGATTCATATTACGAAGAGGTTTTTAAAGTTATTCCCTTCAGTATGAGATTCTCTTATTTCCCTTCATGAATCACTTCAAAATGAAGTCGTTGTAGATGAAAGAAAATAAATAGAATGGAAACGGAGAGAGGAATCAGAAAAAGAACAAATAAAGAAAATATAGTTGAAGATGATCTTATAGATGATAATTTATCCTAATTAACCATTTATCAGTGGATAAATACTCGAATATTCAGATAGGGTATGGATAGCAAATGGTACCCACGAATATATTTATGGATAAAAAATACTACTCGACGTATAAACAAATACGGATATAGGTAAGGCATACTTATACATGTGAAATCCGTATACCCGTCATATAAATATTCCATCTCTAAACCTAATATTTTTATATCATATAAATACCCTGCTTCGACCCACCCACCGTACCACCACCGCCCCGTGTCACACCACCCTAGCCCACCTCGTCTCGTCGCTGCCACCCCATGTCTCCCCGTGCCACCCCGCCTTGTCGCCCCGCCCCACCCCACCCCACCCCATCGTCATGTCTCAGCCACCACCGCCGCCATGTCGTCCCATGCGTAAAATACCCGCAAGTAACGGGTATCCGTGGGTAACGAGTTTGAGACCAACTTTTTATAAGGGTGTTCGTAGATGTACTTACGGGTGGACAAACAACTAATAAATAGAAGTATATATATGAGCACTACTTATACCCGTATTGTCATTCTTACTCTCAATCATGGGTGCGCATTTTAGCAGCTATGACTACGAGCTATCTATCCCATCCAGTGACGGATCCAGCCATCTTTGAGAGCACGGGTAGGGCCAACGTCAGTGGCAGGGCCAGCCATCTTTGGATCCAGAAAAATCATCTTCCAATCTTTAAAAAAAAAAGGATTAGAAGCTCACCGCTCGAGCCTGAACAGTTGCCTGTTTGGAACGCGAGAATCTTTTTTTTTCGATCACTGAAGGAACTGAACTGATTCTCGTAAAATTCTCACAACTGATTTGTGTAAAATTCCCACGTAACAAACAGGGCTCGGGTCATAAAAAAAATCTGTTGGGTGGTGATCGTGCTGTTATCAGCTAGCTGTTGCTTAAGCGTGACAAGGTATGCCTGATGCATCACCGCGGTCCTGTTCCGTTAGAGTTGTCCAACTCTGATAGGTGACGTACGCTTTTTATGGCCACTGATGAGCAGGCTTTATTGACGCTTAACGAAAGCTGATTAGCCTGTTTCAACCAACGGAAAGAAAAGACCGATCGGCGCAGGCTGGCTGGAAATGGGAGAGCAGACACGGAACACATCTCCCTCCTGAACCTGCCAAGCTCGTACGCAAGCCAGCGTTGCACTTTCAGTGACCGATCCTTTCATGCATTTCAGATGGATCCTCGTGCGGTCGTGCCACGGCACTACGCCAAACACGCACCAACTTCGTGAATATAATTTCGGAGGGATTTCATAGGAATAGGTGTAAATCTCGTAGAGAATATAGTCGAATTCCCACGTTTCAAACGGGGCCTGGAATTTTCTTGCTTTGCAAGCAGCAGTTTGTCTCCGTTGGCGCTTGGCAGCACCAACCAGAACTTCGTGAATATAGTTTCGGGGAAATTTTGTAGGAAACAGTGTAAATCTCCGTGAGAATATAGTTAAATTCCCGCGTTTCAAGCAGGGCCTGAAATTTTCTTGCTTTGCAAACAGCAATTTGTCTCCCCTCATATATTCACTGTCACTGATTCTTTATTGGGTACGTATGCACATTAAGTTCAGACTGTAAATTGACCATCGATCACGAGTACAAGGACAAACGCAAACTAATGCAAAGAATTGTCAGGTCAAGTTAGTATAAAAAAAGAGGGGAAATGTGTAAAAACTATAGCAGCAGGTGAAGTTGAGTTGTTGGTTAATCAAACCGGGCCAAAGTGATTGATTGATCAGATCACACATTCACACACTTGCTGTTGGCCTCCTCCTCCTCCCGCCGGCGGCCAAGTACCGGTGAGCCCTGACGAGCTCCTCCCTGAAGCGCGCCAGATCGAGCCGGACGTTCTGCCGGTCCAGGTACACTTTCTTGGTCACGTCCCAGCCGCGCTGCGCGACGCCGGCGGGGTCGGTGAGCACGGGGTCACCGGTGGGGTACTCGCGGGAGAGCGAGCTCTCCTCGGGGAGGATCTTGTAGCCGACGTACCGCAGGCCGAGCCGCGCCGCGGGCTCGCCGTAGTAGGCGCCGGCGGCCCAGTCCGTGCCGAGGGGCACCACCTGGATGAACACCTTGCCGGGGCGCATGAAGAGGAAGTGCGTCATGGCCGCGCCGTGCACGCCCACCATGGCGTCGCTGGCGTTAAGCTCGCGGTATATCTTGCACAGCTCGGTGGTGCGCTCGGGGCGGATCACGTTCACGTCGAAGCCCATGTCCGCGGCCATCGCGGCCACGTCCGCCTCGTTTTCGATCACGCGGGATCCGGTCCTCGACACGATCACCAGCCTCGGCTTGTCCTGATGAGCGGCGTGCCTCGGGGGCGCGAGCTGCGCGCGGGGGACAGTGCCACGTCGGTGGCGCTTGCGAGCGGTCCGGCGCTCGAGGCGCTCGAGGAACTGGATGCGACCGCGGTAGGCGTCGTCGAGGAGCCTGCGGAAGTCGCCGATGCTCTTTCCCTCGGGAGTCTTCGCGGGGTCCACGGTCAGCTCGCCGTGGATGCGGAGGCCGGCGATCACCTCGGGGAAGCAGTGGACGCGGCGGTCGGCGGTGAAGTCGATCGGCGGCAACGCCGAGAGACGGGACACGATGTCGCCGTACTTGGTGATCCACCAGTCGTGGTACTCGAGGATCACGAACACCACGCGGCGCCGGAGGTGGTGTGCCGTGACGAACAGCGGCAGGATGCCGTCGTTGAACTCGTGGTACACGTTGCCCGTGTACCCGCCGGTGGAGAACAGCACGGCCGGCACGTCGTGCCGCACGTCGCACCGCGCGGCGTCGCCTGGGGACACGCGGCGCAGGCGCACCTCGTCAATGGTCGCCATGACGTTGGCCTCCCACTTGCGCGTGTACGGCCGTATCCTCTCCTCCTCGGCCGTCGAGTTGCCGGACACAAGCAAGAACGACGAGCTCGCCGAGTGCATGCGCAAGTCCCCCCTCGCGAAGCAGATATCCGCGCGCTCGGACGTGCGGTCGCAGCAGAGGCTATCGTTGCCCACGGCCGAGCACGGCCCAGCCGGCCCGGTCCGCGTGGCCGTGGCCGTGGCTGCAGCCGCAGCCGCAGCCGCCGCCGCCCCTCCGTCGTCGCTGTGCACGAAGGAGAGGAAGGACACGGGCGCCACGAACATCGTGCCGACGCAGAGTAAGGAGAGCAGGAGCATAGCCAAGAAGCGCCTCAGGCTGAACGCCCTGGACTGCACCGGCTTGCCGTTCTTGCCACCGCCGCCGTAGTCCTGGTAGTAGTACATGACGCGGCGACCCCCGCCCTTGGGCGGAGACACCTTGCATGACACCTCCTGCTCCGGCTCGCCCTTCCTGAACTGCAAGATGTAGATTTTGTGCTGCTGTTGCACCATGTTTGCTGCGAGAGAAGAGAGAAGGTTTCGGAGGGCTGAGGAGCGAAGCAAGAGAGAGAGAGGGGTATAAATGGCTCAGCAGAAGAGTATAGAAGACTAGTGGCAGTTAGAGGTTGGGCTATGCTACCTTTAGCAACACAGCCATCAGTTATTTTATTGGCACCCAAAATGCGCAATATCTGTGCAGCGGATTTCTTATGCAGCTTAACAGTAAGCATCTAGTCTAGATCAATAAATCAAGCCTTATCATTCTATTTTGACCATCCATATTTTCTTAAATATTTAGATTGAACTTTTTAAAATTGTATGATTATTGTCTCGAAATGCAGTTTCAAAATAAGCTTCACTATATTTTGCATATATATTTTATACTAGTAATTAGTGGTCAAAGTAGTATATTTTTAACCGTGTTGATGTCTAAATGATACTCTTTTGTGGCTAGAGCGAGTATGATGTATACTTGAGACATTTTTCTTGTTTTTGTACCAAACTGATCGGTCACAAACAACCAGTGTATATGATAAAACATTACAACGGCTATGGTTGAAAATTGGGTTAGTGAACTCAATCTATCCCTTAGCACATATCCTCTTCCTGAAACAAGTGCAACAGAGAAATTGTGACCAGCAGGATTTATTATGCTAGAATGGCATATATTGTTGTTCCTTAAAACAAATACTGCTACGATATTGTGGCTTGTGGTATTTGTTATGACATATATAATCGATAATTTCTGCTTGTTTTGCATCAAACTGTTTAGTCATAGACAAGTCACGTATAAAGCGACAAAACATTGGGGATGATGATGCTTGAAGATTTAGTGTAGTGAAGTATGTCTATCCCTTATGAAAGGAAAACATAATCACTTCTTAAAACAGATATACACACACAACTAAGACATTATGACGTGAGGATTTTGCTCAACGTACTGGCATATCAGCGTATGCGACTTCTAAATAGTAAAGTCAAGTATTATGTTCTAAACTATAACAATTTCCCCTCGCAAAAATTATAATTGTAAGCATTTATTCTAAATCAAGTCATGTCCTATTTTCACTTAGCAAAAATGCAAGCCATACTAATTTGCAGACTATCCTTTAAGCGTACATCATCAATTATTAAAGCAAACACTTCCAGGCAATAAATTTTGACGTGCGGAATTTGTTATAGCATATTGACATATATTGTCGCTTCCTAGAACAATAACAAAACTAAGAAATTATGACATGTGGAGTTTAATTCGTTATAACGTATACTTAAAAAAAATTACTTATCTTGTGTTAGACTGCTCGATCATAAATAACTCACTTATACGATACGACATTTGGGACGTCAATGGTTCAAAAAACTAGTGTAGTGAGATGGGTGTATCCATTACATTGATAGTGTGAGCTGAATTGTGATATATGGATTTTGCCTCGGGCTTGGGAGATTGGGGGTGAGTTTGAATTCGCATACGCTACATGCTAGGTTGCAGGGTGGTTTGAGCAATGGCGTTGGGTCGATTTGGAATTATTTTTTGAGGGGTACCAAGCCATCTCAGTTTGATTTGATCGAGCAACCCACCAATCGCACTTCTCAAAAGCAACACCATGACGAGGAAACACCTTGGGTCCATGCAAAAACAACAGAATTAATACTGAAATAAGAATAGAGGAGGAATACATTGGGATCATGATTCCAGATCATGATGTTTATGAGTAATTAAGAAGGCGGGTCCTAAGTAACATCACATTGGTTAGCATCACTATAATAAACACAGTACTTGCACAGCAAGATGCTTTAAGAACGGAATTAGAAGTGTAGTCAGTACTTAGCACCATTCCTATCATCGTGAGCAAGAAATTCTAGACTAGTTTCATCCTCGAGAAAAGCTTGAGAAAGTTCAGCTGGCACCTACTATACCTCTGTTAAGTACTCCAAGAAGGATTATATGCAGCAACTCAACATACTAGCAATGCGATGTTACACAACCTACTCAAGAAGAATTAAATTGTTTTATGTAAAATTACTGTGTCCTAAAAAAAATAGGGTCAAGGAGTAATATGCCCATATGGCTTGGAAATGGAGGAGCTCAGGGAAAGCAACGACCGATCCTTTGTCTAGCTACTTGGTGAGCATCATATGGCTTAGCATTTGACCTGTTAAGTGTCCTCTAATGCCAACTTTTGGAGAAAGAAAGGAACCAAGTACACTTTTTCGGTGAGCTAACTTTCTGATGCAGGCTCATGATATTGTATCTGTCCTACGATGCTGACAAATATGGTTATAAGCTTGGTCTCATGATATTATATCCATACTTACCAACATAGACATAAAAATAAGATTCGTTCATCTCCTCATGACGTCTAAAGAGACCAATGACTTGCATTAATCAATATGGTTTTATACACACACACACACACACGATATTTTACAAAGTGGAAGGTTATTGTCCAGTACTTTGCATGGTTAGGCCACCAAGCTAGCTAGCAAGAAAGAGACCACAGACCAAGCTTGCATGCATGAGCTGGACCTGTGCTGCAGTGCACCAGATCATGAAGAGGCTCGAGAGCTTAAGGATGAAGTGTGTGACGAGGTTGCAATTTGCAAAGAAAGAGGCTGTAGTGACCGAACAAGCACGCAGTGATCGGAAAGGAGATAAGGACGGGCACCGGGTAGACCCCAAGCTCGCCGCAGGGATCCGACGGCGACGTCTCGTCTTTCCTTGACCCGTGCCATGCTCTCGATCGCGCGGCTGTCAGTTGGCAAGTCGCTGCACCGTTGCGTGCGTAGACCGCCGCCATTGCCTTGCCGTCTATTTTACATATCGACGGCCCCGAAAAAAACTAGAGAATTGAAAGAAAAAAATAGGGGAAAGGGGGCTAATATTATGTATGACCTGTGGTACACGTCTCGGTAGCTGTGATCACATTTTCGAATGGCACATATCTGCCTCTTTTCTTTTCTTTTTGACGAGATCACAACACGGAAAAGAAATTTTCAATTCCACCGTGTGAATTGTTCTTGACGAAGCCGGTATAGACAGTCAACCGTATAGTTTACTTGACCTACATGTCAATGTCAGTTCAGGATGATTTCATACAAGTTTATTTATTGGAATATGATAAGTGAGGGCGGTTGTATATGTGCCCACTAAAACTCAGATCTTATATTTGCTCATTGTGTTTTAAATCTTATTAAGACGAAATTTTCTTTCTGTGATAGATGATGTAACATTAACAGTGAGTCGTCTGTGATGATTTTTTCATCTCGGCATCACCAGTCCCAAAATGTAAGTTAGGGATGAGAAAACTGGATTGATTAGGATCCATCGCTTGCGTGCGACTGCATGCATGGATAAGGGGAGCCTTCCGATGCTTCGCTGGATCCTGGCGATCACTCGTGCTTGTTGCTCGAGGACGAACTCGATCAAGTGACGACAGGAAATATACACCTAGCTATTTCACTTCCAGTGACAGGAATTTTGAGCAATCGTACTTGCCTGCTTCCATGAACCACGTACCAACGCTGAATGCTTTAATTTCATGGATCGATCTAAATAAGGCTGTCTTCCAAATGATTTAGGCCACGTTTGGAACGCGAGAATTCCGCAGGAGTTCCTTGGTAAGCGAAAACTCCAGCAATTCCTGTAAGGTTTAGAAGAGGAAAAATTCTCGCGTTCCGAATTGAACTTGGTGCAAGATGAATCCTTCGAGATTGGGCAGTTAGTCCGATTAGGCACGGTTTGTTTCTGGAGCCATAAAGCATCACGTCCATTATTCTACCGCACCACTGCCCACGACTAGATTAATAAAATCCCTTTCCCAATCTAATCTGATACACGCACTTGGGACGCACCAAATAATTAATCGTGGTTACCAACGCAATTAACGCTCGTGAACCCATCAATTAATCGTGGTTACCAACCCTGGACGCTGACACTATTGGGATTGGGAGTCCTAATCGACCGGTGCGAGAATGACATGGCCTCAACTTCGGAGGATTTTGAAGCCATGACTTCACGTCTTTAAGCATTTCCAAAAGTCTTTTAATATCATTCTCAATAGTTAAATTTAGAGAATTTCATCTTAAATTCTAGCTCCAACAGCTTTTCAATCTCACTCATAATATTTATCGACCCTAAAATCGTCTCTCTCTCACTGGCTAAATATGGAGAACGCTTCCTCGCTCCCAAAAACGTCCAACCACCCCGGGCCCACCCTTCGTCCACCCGCCGAGAGCTCGACCCCTCAATTCGGCAGGGACGCGCGTGGACATGGGGTGAGTAGTTTCACACGGCACTCCTCTAGCGGATGGAGGATCGGCTGGGGAACCTAGGCTCAGTAGCGATGAATTTGGGTGGCGTCTGTGGTGGAGCTCAACGGCTATGATGCGCCAGTGTACTCTGTGTCTTGGCGTGAGAGAGTTAGGGAGAGGATGAGCAGGGCCGAGCCGAGAGCGAGATGCAGGAGACGGAGCAGGAGAGAGTAGAGGCGTGGACATGGTGTCACGGTCTTGACCCGGCATTACCATGGTTGAGGCTTCTTGGGACGACGGCACAAAAAGAAAAGGAGAGAAGAGACATATGATAGCTAGGGTCCACTCGTCAATGATATAAGAGAGGGAAGAAACTCTGATATGTTGGAATATAGGGAGTGGAGTATTAGGAGTTTGTTAGAGAGGAAGAAGATTTAGAGAGTAAATTTTACTGATAAGTCTCCCTATATGGGAATATTATGAGTGAGTTTTAGAAGCCTCTTGGAGATGCTCTTAGCAGGGATACAAGTTTTGTATTTTTAGGTTATTATATCGACCCA
The DNA here is from genome assembly GCF_958298935.1 of Phragmites australis. Taxonomy (NCBI): domain Eukaryota; kingdom Viridiplantae; phylum Streptophyta; class Magnoliopsida; order Poales; family Poaceae; genus Phragmites; species Phragmites australis. The sequence continues at coordinate 28,881,428 of NC_084934.1, read as the reverse complement.
AAACTCATAAAAATAATTAAAGATTCACTTCCACCTAATTAAGTTAAGAAAAAAACTAAGTAGTGACCTAGACCTACCCGTTAGATATCCACTTACATCCCTACCTTAGAGCTATTGGATCAAAGATGGATGGATCATATCTGGTGCTACAGTATTCGGCGAACAATACGACTGCGCTAAATAAGTGGTGATGCTATAGTATTGCATTAGCCACAGTGGATGACTGCATTTCACTATAGTGCAAGGCATAATTTAGGGTCTCTTTTGAACGTAGTATTTTTAAAACATAAGAACATGAAAAACTAGGATTGAAGTGCCCAATCACTTGAAATCCTATAGGAATTTAGAACACAAGAAAGTCTAAAAAGTGACGTTTGGATGCAACACAGAAAACATGCAGGAATCCAAGACACAAAGGAAGAAAACCATGAGGTTGAACCTCCTGCATGCTCAGTCTCCTCCAAAATTCCTTAAGAATAGCCCATTCTATAGGAATTTCAAAGGATTTATTGGGTAGCATTCCTTTGCTCCAAAGACCCTCATATGAACTTTTTCTATAGGAATTAAATCCTCCAAAAATCCTACACTACTCCTTCGTTGTTAAGAGGCCCTTATTGTTTGCCTCTGCCTTCACAAGCTGAAGCCAAAGGAATGGCGTCCGCCAGCCAGCCAGCCGCCCAGCCCTGGAGGATAAGCTAGAGTTGCATGCGGAGAAAGGCCGGCCGGCTCCACTGCTCGCTCGATAACGATGCGGCGTCGCGCGCGGGGTCCGGATCGGATCGGATCGTTCGTTCGAACGAGGTGTCACGGGCCGATCGGTCCATCGGCCGCCACCGAAACTAACTAATGATCGTGTGATACACTGCTACTTTCGCAAGACTTTCAGATAGGAGAAAGCAAGTATTCGATGTGTATTCTAGTACTTAGTTCAGTACTCCTACTGAAGCTACCGAATGATATCTATTTTCTCTCTCTCTCTTTTGGCTGCCGCCAATCAAATATCAATAATTGGACGCATATGATTGGAGATCCAGCCTTTTCTTTCTTCTTCATCTTCTTCTTATGCGTGATCACGCGTTTTGATTTTTGCCTTTGAGGACACCCCTTTTGGTTTTGGACATGACTTCTTATCCACTTACCACCAGCCACTTCATTTCTCATAAAGGAAATGAAGCTTCCGGAGGTGCATTACTGATTATGAAGGATGTGTGCATGGACATGGTACATGTTGGACTTCCTATTACTAGAAAGGATCGAATTTTAAGACTTCCATGTTCAAGTGTCCATGAAATTCGGTGTCTCGTTTTCGATCTATTTTTTTGGTGCTTATAACAATTTTGAACTGAAAGAAACTCCACATGAGATCCTCTCACTGATTCATCACATTGAAACTTCTGGAATTATCGTATCTGAAAGATATGTGAGGTGTTGCTTAGGCAGCGGAAAGCAAGGAGTGACTTTTTAACACTGCGTTTAGCTTGGATTCTGAGGAAACAGAAACTGAGGCCTATCCATCTGCTTGAAAAGGCACAAACAAACAATAGTTCCAGCGATCCAAAACGGGGGTGCATTGCAACTGGCATAGCCAGCTTAGAGCTGAATCATGCATGTTCCAACACGGGGTAGCAAGGCTGTTATTGAAACCTGCACTCGTTGCTTCACCCCATTCTTTATTTCTCCAACTATTTACAGTCAGAAAAAATTCCCCCATGTATGTAAGGACTCCTTTAGCTAGGAATTTCACAAGAAACAATTCAATATCTGCAAGAATCAAGAAAAAATAGCTAGGGAAAATTTGATGTCAAAAAGAACACAGAAGTTGACCAAGTAACAGCAATGGAGAGGTTGGCGTACTGCTTCAGTTTTACCGTCTCCTGCAAGTCCACTGGATAGCACATCTTGGTATCATCGTCAATACATACACAGTTATGCACGGAATGAAAATTAGTAGTGGAGTTTGTACCTTGCAGGTCCTGTTTGACCCAATCTGTTCTTGATCAGCTCCATTTGTCAACCATCAGTTCACCACTATTTTTTTTCTCAACAATTAAATTGCTTGACCTTCTTGGTGATCAGATAGATTCCTAGATATTTCACTAGCTACAATGGATCATGGAGAAAATCCAAGTTTTACTACACTAACCATCTCTCCAAGTTGCTGCATGTGGTGTTCATGTGCCATCCATCTGCTGCATGTACACTGGCAGGCAGAAACTGAATGGTAAATGCAAGAATGACTCTGACTCTGACCCTGCCTCTGCCTCCACAGTTTTTATAACACAAGATCACTGACATCACCGTGCTAACAGTTCCTAGAAAAATGTTAACAAGTCAATTGTACGTGTGCTTGCTTTGGGATCCAGGACAGCATCACTGGAGCACTTTTGCTGCAAGCAACCGAGTTGGTGCTAAAATATTCTCCCAGGTCAACAAGCTCAGCTAGTACACAGTCCAGTACTACTGTCATGACCATCACATCTGCCTTGAACCAAAAAACAAAAACAAACAAACAGCAACATCACATCTGCTCAGCTGTCCGTTTCGAAAAAGAAAAAAAACATCTGCTCAGCTGCAGCTAAGGATAAGCAGCTGAGTTCCCAAGTCCTGCAGCAAGTGTGGGTAGGGGCAGCCGGGACCGGTAGTTGAGCTGATAATAAACTAGTGATGTACAGCTTGGAACTGAGGAGGATGTGGAGATCAGAAGCTGGAGATGATCCCTGTGACTTCGTGAATACTAACAGTGATTATTTGTGCTTATCAATCAGAGGCGAAGGCGGAGCTAGGACTTTACTACGCCTAGGTCCGATTAATGTGTCCTACGCTAAATTCTACAATCATTTGAATTTACATTAAATTTTAATAAGATTTTTATAGGCGTTTTTGTCCTGCAACACCGGATCGGATTGATGTGTCCTAAACTAGATTCTACAATTATTTGAATTTATCTTAAATTCTAGTTAGGTGTTTTCGACCAGCACCTAGTTGCCCTAGGTGTTAGCTTCGCCCTTATTAAATACTCACTCCAGTCACAAAAACAGTGTCGTTTTAGGATTTTAGATATCGACACGGTCACAATACACTGCTTTGACCACTAGTTAGCAATATAATATATGAAAACTATAGTGAGGTTGTAATATTTTGAAACTACTTTTCAAGACAAATCCAGATATATTATTTTCAAAAATTCAATCAAAATATTTAAAAAGATATTGATGACCAAAGTTTAAACGTGTTGACTACGTACAATCCAAAATGACACTCTTCTGTAACGCGAGGGAGTAGGCAATTGGGTACGTGGTAGAGCAGCAGCAGCTGTTAGTAGAGTAGTACTAGACTAGTTCATGCATTTGGATGGGCCTAACGAAAATAAGCTGACTAGATACAGCCGACCTAATGCTGCCACCAGTGAGACCTGTACATGACTTGGAACAGATTGGATTGCATCAGCTGCAAATAATGCTTTGTGGGGAACAGGATAGTTTAGTGGTTTATTGAGTGGTTCTTGGGGTGCTAAGTTGTTATTAGTATATGATAGGCTGATGGCAGTTTGGTCCCCAGCTTTTGGATAGGTAGGAGGGCTGAAACTACCGGACACCTTTCTCTGTTCCAGTGGGGGCTACCGGTTCTGGTGCCTGCCTGCGGCGGCTCTAGATTCTTGTTCTCCCCTTTTTGGCCTTTAGGACGTTCTGCAACTGTCTGTCTAACAGAGCAATCGAGATGCACATACAGGAGAAGAAGAAGCAACTTGCACTCGGCAGTGAGTTTGTTGTCATTGGCTATTCACAATTCAGTTGGACAATTTATCATGACATACATTCAGAAATGAGGACCTAATGTGGATTCCAAATTATTACGAAATTATTTATGCTAGCAATAGCAGAACAAGATCCCCCATCAGTGTCTCTCTACCATTATATGCATGATTACGGCCTTACGGGTATCTGAATATTTCTGTTGTCAGAACAAGCGAGCACCAGCCAGAAACCGATGTTCCCTTCATCGGGCACAACTGCACCAGCAGGAATGATGGCGATGAGAAGAGGCGGCGGCCGGGCTTAGGATAGGAAACGGTAGGGCCATGGGCTGCCTGATGGCGTCCTCATGGGGCAGGGGAATTTGCTGGCATTAATCTAACACAAGTGCATCAGTAGAACAGCCAGGTTGCAGGGAGGAGGAGGAATGCCAGGTTAAGTAGGCCAAGTTGGCGTGCCATCGAACTGGCAGAGCACATGGAGGGAGAGAGATGCAGATGCTAACTGAAACACCGGGTGCGCGTTGCGTGCGGGAATCGGGCCTCTAGGTGGTTCGTGGAGCAGGGAGCAAGCAACGAGGCGCGCACGCCGATGAGATGGAGAGGGAGGGCGCCAATGGCATGTGAGGCGGCCGTGGACGACGGACGGCACGTCGCCGAGGCGAGGCGGTGGTGTGGAGAGAGACACGAGAGAATTGCTTGAGGTGTCAGAATGCGCAAGTTGACCGGACCACATTCGCATTTGCTCCATCATATTCGGGATTGGCGAATCTAACGCTCATGTGACGCAGCAAGCCAAATGCCTGGGAATGATCTGGATGACAACTGAATGCGCCTGGTGATGGCGAAGGACCGATGAGCAAGTCCGGTCCGGTGGTGTCTCACACTGCCCCGCAGACACAGATTTCGAACTGGGTAAAACCAGTGGTGTTTCTCCTGTGATATATTGGTATAAGCTCTAGCTTTTACCAGTAAGCTGAGCTGATAGTGGGCATTATTATTTTCCGCAAAAAATAATGGAATCATCGTAATATTGCAAGGTTCCCTGAAGGCTTCTGAACCACCAAACTCCAAGTCTCAATTTTTCACAATTTGGTTCATTGGTGGTACAAGCTCTCCGAATTGCTGGATCTTTTTAGTGCACCAAACGCCAAGTCCCAAATATTCACATACTCTTCTTACTGGATCTTTTTTAGTGACCTTCGTACTGGAATTGAATAACCATTCACACAATATTAGCCTGTGCACAAATATCCAAAGTGACGAAACACTGCCATAAGCACAGAGCCAGGACCTCGGAAATGGTCCAGGCGACCAGGCCAGCACAATCCGTCCGAAAGCGGAAATATGGAGGCATTCCTGAATGCGGCAAATGGCCCTCAAATTACGTTCGACAAGCAATACAAACCTCACGATTCCAGGATTTTTTTTTAATTTCTGTTCACACTACAAAAAACAAGCCATTGTCCCTCGTATTAATCATCTGGCGTTCTTCAAATGTCCAAAGTGATGAATTCTAACTGAAAAGGAAAAGATGATCGACCAGCTATAACAGGTGCCCTATTACATATAATATTCAAAACCAACAATCCAACAGCTGATCATCTTACAAAGAAATAAAAAAAAAACTATTATCAAAAGGTATAATAGCACCAAAGTAACAGACCACTTTCACCAACAAGCTTAGGCAGAATTGGTAGACAAGAACAAAGAAGCAGGATAACACCTCTGCTGGCGAACCCTCTGAATTGCTAACGCTAACCTTTCTGACAAGAAGCAGATAAGGTGTATACAGAACTGGCCACACAGGTTTACATTCTGAAGTTCTGCCTTGTCTTGATCATACGCTTCAATGCTGCAAGCCAAAAGTTGCACTCATCCCAGTCACTGGTTGTCAGAAGTACCTGACATCATTGAACAGTTTTTGAAAGTTAGAATCAGAGGCGATGAAAACTGATATCCAGCATCCAGCAACTTCCAACAGAACATGGAAAAAAGAGACTCTACAGAACCTAATAAGATGGATGGGTAAAATCTACCTGGAGGTGCATCGCAGTGGCAAAACCACTACTATCAATTGCAGAGCACAGTTGAATGAGTTTCGATGAAACATTTGGAGATATATCACCGCTATTTAGTTTTGCAAACAATGCTCCTATTTTCCTTGAATTGTCTTCGATTTCACGCTTTTTGGCTTGAGTAGCTTGTGATCCTCCCAGAGCTTTGGATGTCTCATCAAATAATCTGGTCAATGTTGCAATAACGGGTCTCAGCTCAGCTGCAAAAGACAATCAGAGAAGTCAGCACAAATAAAAGGTCGATACCAACACAGCAGAACATTTTTAATTGCTGCTTCCTAGAAACGGAAGTTAGATATTTGGTAGAATTCTAACGTACAACCATTTCAATCACATAAGAAGTCAAGCAAAATTGTTCCTTAAAACCAGAATAGCAAAAGTTTGTTAAGTATGAACTATGAAGACCATGTTAATGATTTCTTGTCAGCATCACTTTAGTCGGCAAGTAAAACAAGAAATTCAATAGTCCGACAACAAATAGATACAAGCCTTGCATCTGCAATCCACATACCAGACACCTTCGACGTATCAGCGGTCTGCACAGTCGGGGGAGGTGCAGGAGGAGCTGGCTGTGCCTGTGCCTGTGCCTGTGTTGGACTTGATGGCTGTACAGGGCTCAAACCTGGCCTCTGAACAAAGCCTTGATTGCTTGATGGCATAAACCTGGATGTTGAGTTAGTTGCAGCAGAATGGGGAAACATCTGGTTAGGGACCATTCCTGGTGCAGGGGCGCTAGCACCAAGAGAAGGGACCGGTGGAGCAGTCTGGTATTGAGCAGGTGACCTAGGCTGATTGTATGTGGTTGGAGGCCCACTTTGATATGGAGCGGATGGTCCCGAAGAATATTGTGGATTTGCAGCACCCTGTTTAGAACAGAGAGAACAGTTTGTAACTGACATCACACAAACATCAGGTGAAACTTAAAGTCGCCAGTTTACCTACCGTGTAAAGCTGGGAACCCAAGGTATTAGGTTGCTGATATTGTTCTGGGTTTTTGAGACCTGGTAGGTTTGTAGGAGTAAATGTCTTTACTGTTTGCTGTGGCACTGGTAGGGGATCAGAACTTTGCTGGTGATGGAAAAATTAACAAAAACAAACAATGAGAATGTTAATTCAGCAATTAAATGAAAAATGGTAAAACAAAGCACTAACTTCACATGAGGTGAAATTAAGCTGGTAAAAAGTAACAGATACTTGAGCAAGAAAAATTACAGATAAGTGGGGGCTTAGCTATTTCATTCAAGCACAGCAAGGAAAATAAAAATGGAAATCCGATTTGCTATTTCATTGTTTCACTGATGTGGCACAAGGACATGTCAATGAGACATCAAGTGGCAGATTCTCAAATTCTTGATGAGACATGCTAATACTCCTTGCTACGTCCTTGGCACTACATAACTCATCACTGGGGCACTTCTCCAGAGCACAATTGGCCTAGGCTAACTCTCATACATGATACTTAAACAAAAAAAGGCTTCCTGAATCATAAATACCTGGGAGCTGACGGGTGTGCTTGATGGAACAAACATCTGAGTTGATTGTTGAGGTTGATATGTGTTGTTGTATCCAAAGGCTGCATTAGGTGGTTGCTGGTAAACACCTGAATATGTATTACTTGGCACATTGTATGGTTGAGGTACCTGCAGTTCGTGGTAGTCAAAACATTATATTACGAAACGAGTATCTCCAGCAAAGATATTACTAGTTTGTTCCTCCAAACATTTAAACCGTGAAAATCATACAGGAATTTTTGAAGTAGGAAACAATGTACAAGAGGAAACCTGGTAAGGATTCTGAGAAGGTTCAGGGGCGATATAACTCGGTTGATTTGTGACGTAGGGGGAATTGGTGCCAGTGCTTTCAGAAACAGAGCTCCTAGCAGGATCATTCTCTGGAAAGCATACATCTGATCAATACTATGATATAAAATCTCAAGATCTAATTATCAATATATTAGCACAACAGGATGAAGAAATTTTTTTTGCTCTTGCATACAAAAAGGTGAAAACAAAAGACAATACTGTGCTGTAAGTTCAAATGTGAATATTCACAGCTCACATGCATAGAGGATGATTAAAGTAATGTTGATGCACCAATTTTAAACCAAGGAATAATGGGGTGGGAGGGGTGTGGTGGGCATGTTAAATTCAGAAGCTCTAGCAACAGGCTTAAAAAAGAGTTCTAGAACGCGGAATGCTAGCCAAAAGGTAAATGAACTAGTGAGAAACTTGATAGTAAATTGCAACTAGAAACACCAAAGACAACAGGATTTAATACTTAAGAATTATGTTATAGTGTTAGGTTGGTAACTAGTGCAAGGTGAGAGATTGCCAATGCTTGCAGAGAACGCATAACAGAAACAACCAAACTTGCTCAGCTCAACAATAGGTGGTCACATCACAAGGCCAAAATATAAACCAGTGAAAAAAACACATAGAAAAACTTTAAACCAATAGGAGGCAGCACAGAAAACCAAAATCAAGTGACAATATAAGTTTGTGGCAACCTTCAGTAGAAAATGCAATTCGATCTCTCAATATTGCCAGCTCATGTGAATGTTCATCTGATCCCAACAGTTTTAAATACTCCATTGCAGTTTTAAGAAGACCTTGACTGGCCAGCAGTTCAGCATAGTTCTCAACAAGCTTAGATAGTGACGCACTAAATCTCTTGTGGCCCGTAGCAAGGGCAAGAGTAATGGTCTTTTCCATCAAATCCTGCATTTACACACTAATCAATTAGGAACTGTTTGGGAGCATGCCATAGAACAATGAACATCTATTATCCATTTCTACCTGGAGAAGATCAACATAAGTCTTCCCACCATCTTCAGACTTCAAGTTGCGAGACCATATTTCCACAGCTTTGTCAATATTTCCAGCACAAATGTAACAGAGAGTTGCAGCTAGCGTATCTCCAACACTCAGAAGTCTAGATGCAAGCGTGTCGCATAAAACGTTCCATTCCTCTTTCCGTGCAAACTGTTGCAAGTTCACAATTATGTTAGCTTACAAATACAAACTCATATCGGCTATACCATAGATATGGAATCTGAAAAGTCATCAACCCAGCTAATGCAACATTTCACTGGGCCAACACCCAGTCCACTGGTTAGACCACTAGTTCTCTAAACAACAGTAATTTATTAAAATGCATGTAGATAACCAAAGTTTGTTTAATAAGGTTCTATTTGCAACTTGCAGCTTGGACACAGCAAATATGGTTTGGCAGGCTGGTTCAAACCGCACTCCCCAAAGAAAAGGAGGGTGATCAATCCTCAGGTGTGCAATACTGGTTCACCTGTAACCGATTTAACTCTGCTGCTCCAGTTTGAGGTCATCACATTACATGGGGACCCACAACTAACGAAACCAGTTTAGTCTTCAGTGAACATACACGAGATAACAATGTAAAATGTAATGCCACTTTAGGGCAATCTATGAAAGCTTGAAACCACCGTCAGAGTAATTCTTCTAAATGAGAAGAATCATACAAGAAAACGCAAACTGATTGAACAAGAGAAACGAGTTGCAACTTGCAATATATAATGTCACAAAGACACTTACTGTGCACAGTAGCGCAAGTGTTTCCTTCCATGAACTTAGTGGCCAGGTACTCACGAAGCTCATTAAATCATTGCCCACCATAGCAGAAACAACCTGAATTTGAAACAATATAACAATGAACCACGGTAATAATTGATGCCTACAATAAAATACAGATATTCAATAACAGAGAATAAAATGAAACCTTTAGATAGGGCGAGATACTGTTCTTAAGATAATGATTTCTTGTACTTTCCCATAGAGCAGAACCACCAGCATGGGCAATAACCAAAGCATCAGCCATACGATTTGCAGCAAGGCACTGGTTAACCGCCCCTTTGTAGTCTCCAACTACCAATGCATGTTGAATAATTCTGTCAATTGATGGATCAGACGGCACAACATCTCCAGGCAATTCCTGCTCTATCTGTTGACCATTTGTAGAAATTGATTCTTCAGCCAAGCTAGACTCAGAAGGTTGAGGATTGTTGAAAAAGTCATCCCCGTTATCAACAAGAAATTGAGCATCTGTGCTATCGGTTATTGTGCCATGATCAAGATTAAGTGTATCTGCCAAAGTTTGGCTCAGTTCATCAGTTGAATTCACAGTTGGTTCTTGAGGTGGTTCGAAACCAAGATGAGCAAGCAATTTTGTCCTTGCAACATCCCCATCCTCAAACATAACCCTTAAGAAGCCCCATGTTTCTCTCTCCTCATCAGATCTGCTCAAACATGCATAGCATAGAGTTAGTTGTTATGCAAAGATTAGAAAGTGTTCTACTATAGGGAAGTACATACAAAGATTCTTGTGATTTTTTTTCACACAGAGCACGCAGCGAACTTTTGTCACCATTTTGTATAGCAACTTCAAATTCAGTTGACCGGCTCACCAGACTTTGCTCAATCACCAAATTGTGTACCTGCACCTATATAAAAACAATATATTAACACAGAAGAACTTGAAGAGGAGCACAAAACAGGGCAGTGACCAAGAAAACTTACCTCAGAAGCAGACACTTGTGCGCCTTGGGTGGGTGCTGCCGGATGGAAAGAAACAAGTTTACCCCCGAAGCCAAAAGATGCACCAGTGGGGCATTTCAACCATTTTGGAGCTGGAGCTCTTGGACGGGCTGAATATAATTTATTGGTCATCAATGAATCATATCACAGAAAAGGTAAGCACACTAGTATAATTAATGAAAAATAAAACCTGCTCAGGTTGTTCAATTGTTACTTTGTAGACTGAAGAAATAGATGCCTTTCATTCAGTGTTTACTGTTTATAGATCTAAAAGTCCAAATGAGTATATATGCCTCACTGCATCTCAGTAACTTCACTCAAATCAAAGTAAGTTCAGATCAGCTAACCCAGTTTGTGGCCAAGCAAAGGCAACATAAGCGCTATAACAGTTCACACAACATAATGAGGGGAAACAAACCCACCAATAATCAACAGACTACAAGTCCAAATATAGAAAAGGGCATTAATAGATACATGGCATTCAGTCTTGTCGTGAAATGGTGGATAAGCATCAATATGGTTGAAATTTCTTTTAGATGATGTAAGGCTGTACACAAGATCAAACACAATAATCTAATTGAATATTTATTATCTCAGAAACTTAAGCAAGAGGCAGTATGTTAATTTACCTGGGGCACCAACAGCATCACCAGCCGCATAAAGGCCAGAGAACTGTAAAATATACAAATTTTAGGGGACTAATTAGCTTTGTATGCCAAACAGCAAACATGAAAGCGCAATCAGACCCACAAATACTATCGGGTATTCGGGTGATGCAGGATGAAGTCATTCTGATAACAGCATAGTGGACAAAATAAACCTGGTGCAATAGACCAACAGCTGAACTCTAATGCATTTTAATCAAATTAATATTGATGTTACTAAAAAGGGCCTAGTTTCTTGCAATATATTAACTAGTGGAGTAACACATAATTGTTTACATATAGCTACAAGATAGAGCAAACTGAAACAAAATTTACACAGCAGAACTCTAATGCATTTTATAGGTAGTACATGGACCATGTATAAAATTCAACTCTACACCGAATAAATAAATAAGAGAAACTGGTATCCAATAAATATACACTCTTAAAAAAATATGGTTAATCAGGGTGAATCAAATGGCTTAGTTATGACACAACTTTTAGTGATAAGTCCCATTAAAAGGAGAATCTTAAGGTCGAACTTAGAGGCTTGAGGACCCAACCCATTTGGCCAACCTTAGCAACATCTTAACCATTCTGAGATGTGGCCTAGTCTTTTCTTTTCATATTTTTTTATTTGCTTAAGCTCAAGCCCACTAAACCCCCCTCATCTAGGTTACTCCGCATCTCCAAACAGAACATGAACCTTTCCAGGTGCTCTCACCTAACTGCAAGATCCAGATCCAAGGCAGTCTATGCCACTATTCCCCACCTCACTCCTTCCACGAACAGGCACACTCACCCACCCTTGGACTGCTCCGCTGGGGCGTGAACAGCTTAACTTATGAGCAATTCACAACCTCACCAGTTCCTGGCTTCCTGCTCGAGTGCTCGCTGTTACCAGAGGGCTGCCCTTCCACCTTGCCGGATAGCAATCCACGATACTGTGTATGTTCTGTCAGATAACTAATGTGAGTGCTTGAGTGATGAACTTGATTGATCTAATCGCACATTGTCAGGGTCACAAACCCACCCCCAACGAAAGCACTGCCATTATCAGCTGTCTCCAAGGACACATCAAAGTGTTTGCACTTTTCCACACTTCCTAAGTAGAGAAACATAACCTCAAACTCTTCAGCCATAAGCTCATGATCGAGAAATTTCTGCCAAACAGATCTCTTAAACTATCCAATAAATCAGCCTTCTATGCTTAGTCATAAGCCCAAAAGATGGGCATATTAAGGAAACCTAAGAATGGTTAAGATGGTCAGAATTGGGAAGGGCTTATGATGTATTTACCAAGGCAACTTGTAAGGCTAATCTAGCAAGGTGCTTTGTGAGGTTTACATGGTGTCTGTGCAATGTTTCAAGAAAGATTCATCAGAAACCTTTTCCAGACGGATTACTGAGTTGGCACAATAGGGGTTTTTTTTTTTTGGGGGGGGGGGGGGGGGAGGGGAAATGGCACAATAGGTTGGCTTATAGGATAACTCTAACTAGGAGAAAATGTCACACTACTTTAATGATACCAATGAGTTATACAGCACTATCAACCTATGACCAATAAGATTGTTCAATGCACTACATTAGAAAATCCAAGAGTAGTTCTCGATAAATGGATGACAGTTTGGAGTGAAAGCAAGTTGATAGTAAATTCAAATTCACATAACAATTTAAGAACTGATATCTAACATCTATTCCGAAGTGGAATAATATCACCATCATTACCTCTAGGTTGTATATGCCAATTTTCCCATCAAATGAGGATGCTGCTATGACACCTGGAATTTTCCGGTACCAGTGAACGTCGAAGTTCCCATTAGCGCTTGTTGGTAGCTCACTAACAATCTGTAACAAATAATACGATGAAAAGGGCACAGTAAGAACACAACAAGTACAGCATATCAGAAAACAATATATCTCTGTACTTTGCTTTCAGATGTTTAGGTCGTAATATACCTCTCCACTAACAGTATCCCAGCATATTGTTCTATTGTCTTTGGAACAAGTAAGCAAGAATGAACTATCATAAGGGCACCATGACATAGCAATTACACCTGGTCAACAGAAGAATCACCAATAGAATAAGGAAGTATACTACTAAGTGCAATTTGTGTATATCATCATGCACTTGATGAAAAAGAATCAGAGAACAGCGAGAGAAATGAAACCTTTTGAATGGCCAACAAATTCTCTTACTGGTGAAATGGTCTTCCTCACATCCCAAACCTGTGAAAGAATGAATTCGTGATGATATTGGTATAAATGAAGAAAACACTCTACATAAAATGTTCATGATGTGAACTTGTAAGACCATTGACTGTATTGCCACCTTTTTCTTCAAAAGCAGTAGCATCACTATAACTAACAGACACCTTTAAGGGAGTCCAAGAAAAAGAAGAAACCAATTTGTTTATTTAATTATAGGAGCTATGAGCTTTACATGGAGGAAGTAAATAAATTAGATTTTTCTTTGGGGGGTGTGGGGGTGGAGGATTGAGAAAAGGCAATTACTCTCAGAGAGGGTGAGTTGTCATCATCTGATGCGACAATCAGCTGGGTGGACATGTCTGGATTCCATTGGAGAACAGAGCATTTCCTTCTATTTGAATCCGAGAAGCTGTTCAACAGCAGATTTACATTTGTTAGTCCAAATCATAGATTGTATCAGTAAGAGATCATGAAAGTGCAAAAGTAACTTGGGGCAGCTACCGCAATTACCTAGTTAGTGGTTTCTGGTTCCTTAAATCCCAAACAACTGCAGGGCAAGCAAAATAGTCAGATGTAACAGTTAAAATCCAAGTGATAATAATAGAAAGGTAAACTGTCGCAGAAGCAACCAAAGTTCCGTTTACCTGTCATCCCATTACTAGAAGTGGACGCTAATATATGTTGAAACTTGGGATTCCAGGATAAACAAGAGATTTCAGCTTGGGCACTGGAGCCAACACTCTGTTAAAATTACAAGAATCATTAACCACTCATACAGTTTGAGCAAAATAATGTAGACAGTAAAATGATGAGACAACTGAAAGACAAAACCTACGTAATATATCCTGGTTTATAGCTCTGCCACATACCCACATGCAACAAAACCAACCTCAAAATTTATTTGCAAGCTTATCATCACCCCTCGTGAATGTAAAATAACATATATGTTTATGGAAAGAGTGTGGGAGATGCATGATCTGTGTGCAGCAAGCAAACATTGAGGATATATAGAAAGATCTGCTTGACCTTTAACATATAACTAGTGTAACACAATCGCAAACATCAAGGCTACAATAGCTACAATTAGATCAACATAATCGCATCTAATCAGTCTAAAACAGTCCCCAGTTCCATCCCTGCATCAATTAGCGTTGCCAGTTCTGAGCATACTGAATGTAAATTGTGATCATGCTAGGACCGTCATAAGCACACAACATAGCATCATGTTTTCCATTAAACACCCCTGAATCAATACGAGCAGAGAGTTGCAGAAACCACGCATCCCAGACGTTACCAATCTGGTCACAAATCTTCAATCCTTTTCTATGATAATAAGCTATGTGCAAAACTACTAGAACCTTGAGTGGCGGGAACACAACTGGCTCGCAGGGGTTCTTGAGATCCCAGACGCAAAGTTCCCCCTGTTCAGCCCCTGAAGCGAGCAGATTCGGCGTGAGCTCGCTAAACTCCAATCCACAAACCTGGCAGACCCAACACAAATGCAATCAACACATGATGCCCAACCCATCAAAATGACAGGCACGCAAACCTAACAAGCCAGCCCCCGCGCACACTCACCGGCCCGGTGTGCTTCTCCAGCCGCGCGACCGTGGCGTCTTCCGCCTGCCCCTCAGAGCTACAATAGCGGCAATTCGATCAGAAGATGAGCAGATCTCGAGTGTGGGAAGGGTGGGGGAGGCAAATCCGGACCTGATCATGCTCAGCGGGTTCCACACGGCGACGGAGCCGTCGCTGAGGCCGCCGGCGAGGAGGCCGAGCGAGAAGGAATCGCCCTCCACGGCGCCCGGCCGCGACCAGGACAGGCGGTTGAAGCGGTCCGGAGAGGGCGCGGAGGCGAGGAGCGAGAGGTCGGGGGAGTCGGACTGGAAGTCGAGGCGGAAGATCTCGATGTTGGCGGACGCGGAGAAGCTCATGTCGACGGCGCCGCTCATGGTGCCGGCGGCCAGGTACGGCGCGTCCGGCGCCGGCGCCGTCAGCGCCGCCCTCTGCGCGCTCTTGATGCACGCCATCGCCGGCGAGACCGCGCAGATCTGGGCGCGCGCGCTCTCCCTAGCTCGCCCAGGGCAGGGGCGTTACACGGAGGAATCGCGGGGGCGATCTGGAGGTCGGAGAGAGATAGAAGAGAGAGGTGGTGGTGGTGCGGCGGGAGTCGGGAGAGGGTTGGGGACTTGGGTCGAATCGGTGCGGATCTGATCGGGTTAAACTTTAAAGGGAGGTTTGCCTTGCCCCGCTGCGTGACGTGTCATTCGAGTGATCACGGCTGTTGATTTGTTCGAGTGATCACTGTGTGCCGTTCGATTTGAAGATATATGAACGCCTACGTGTTGTAATCTGATGAAACTTTTAAAATCAGGCTTTTCCGGTTTCGAATTGTGTTAGGATCCGCTAACAAGTTATCCTGCCAACATTGCGTGGGAGGCACCACGAGGTGTAAAAGCTATCTTATAATGAAGAGATAACTTTTGGCCTTAAGAAAAATATCTGGTTCGTCAATATTTAAAATCTATTTCATATAGTTCTATCTTTAAAGAAATAAAGAGCTAATCATCTCTAACTTTAAAATTGTTGGAGCTAGAGCTATGAACAGATCGATGATTTTTGTTTAGATATCTTGTACTTAATGCTGATTGAAAATATATATTTAAATTACTTTATTTTATTCTATAAACTTTAAATTTTACATAAATATTAGAATTAAATATCTGTCAAACAGGATCTCAATATTATAATTGGCTCTACCAACACATATAAGTATGTTTGAGTATATATACATTGTAAAATTCAGGTCATTGTATGATTCATCATGTGACTTTTTACCATACATTAACATAAGACAGTCTCAGTGCCAAAACTTAGTCAAAGTTGGCCCCCACCATCACATACAGTTCACCTATAGCCATTGCACCGTCATTGCCTCAACCTTAGCGCCATCTATCCGAGAGATGTTGTCATGATCGACCACCATCACACCCTGATACACTTGACAATGGTGGCGGCACCTATGTCGTTTGAACTATTGTATTCTTTAATGTACTATTGTCTATTTGTGCTACAAGAATCGTATTTTGATCATCAAGACCATTCCCTTCCAACCGATGGAAACGGGATGCAGCTCACCTCCTCCGAGACCATGGCTAATGGTGCCACCGCAGCCGAGGCCATGTAGCGCAAAGGTGCGAGCCTCCACTTTCACCGTTCTTCAATTGGGTTTTTGTTGAGCTCAAGATTTTTCTTAGAGTTCGAGTCCAAACCTGAAACTATCGGAAATTTTCACCGGAAAGGCCATCCAAAGAGATGAAATCGGAGTATGTCGGAGAGTGAACTCCTGTCGCAGGGATCCCGAGAGACCCCTTTTTAGAGATTCGGTCGGGGGGATGATCCTGGAAAAGCTTGTGTGGGAAATAAGCGGGAACGGAAATAAATGCGATGGCTAGTAGGAGACGATCACCCTAATGCAAGGAAAAGTGGGTACGCTGGGTTTTAGACAGGTTTGGGCCGCACGGAGGCGTAACACCCTACTCCTGTATGAGCGCTATATTTATCCTTGAAGGGGATTCTTCAAGGAGGTATCTGGTTCTAAGGGGAGAACTGTTTACAAAGAGCTTGAGGCTCTTATGTTCTAGCTTAACTTGAGCTGGTTCAAGTGTCTGTCGATCTATCTTTGGCCTGGTTCGCCGGAGATTGTTGGTTGTCTGGTCTCTTGGTCGTCTTGTGGTCGGGGGCTGTTGCTCTCTCTTCTTTCTTTAGTGTTCTCCATCCTTTTCTTTTATAGGCGCGCCGACCTCAACATATCCTGAATGGGAAAGAGGGGACGCGAATGCCAAGGTGCCATGGAGAAAGGCGTAATCATTTCATCTTGGCGAAGTGACAGGGGCGGTGGAGAAATGCGGCGCGCATTCGACCACCAGCCGCTGCGGAAGCCTCGGGGCGCCATAAAAGGGGCCCACCGGGCAGCCTCAGAGATGCCCGGTGCGCCCACCCTGTCTTGTTCTTCTGCCAGGGCAGGGTGGCAGGCGGAGCGCTTCGATTCTGGCAACGTTATCCCGAGGCACCTGGATGAAACGGGACGGGACCCGTGCATTTAATGGACCCACGGTCCCCTGCCAGTGCATGGCAGGGTCTGACACTGGGGCGTGGGCAGCTGAGAATGTCAGGATGTCAGGATGTCAGACCGCGCGTGCCTATTAAATGCGGCATTGGGCCTTTGACTGGATGACACCCTGACGACGGGACCCTTCGGGTCGTTGAATGATCTTGCGCGAACCTTCGGGGAACCGAGTCCTCGGGGGCTGCCACGTGCAGCCCCGAGCACTCTCTCCCGAGCACTTCGGTGGGACCTTCGGGGCACCGAGTCCTCGGGGGCTGCCACGTGCAGCCCCGAGCACTCTCTCCCGAGCACTCTTGCACTTGTGCTCTTGCCTTCTTCGTGCTCCGAAGCCCTCAGGAAACTCCCAGGCGACCGGAGCATTCTTCCTTCTCTCTCTTTTTACCACCAAAAAACACCCCCCATCTTGCCGAGATGACGAGGGTTGGAGGAGGACGACGGGACAAGACTTCGGACAGCATCTTGCCGGAGTCTCGTCTGAGGAACGAGGAGGCGGCGGATAAGATTAGGAAGCTGCTGGTACCGGAGGGTCAGGAAGGAGCTGTGGCGGTGAGGCCGGCGACTCTGACGCCGGCGACGACCGTCCCTGGGCAGACCGTCCTCTTCACCTCCTTCGTGGCAGCGGGGTTGGTGCCGCCGTTCTCCGCCTTCTTCCTGCAAGTGCTGGAGACGTACGACATTCAACTGGTGCACCTAAGCCCCAATTCTGTCGTGGCGTTGGCGGTTTTCGCGCATCTCTGCGAAATGTTCGTGGGGGTGATACCGTCGGCGACGCTGCTTCGCCACTTCTTCGTCCTTCGGCCGGTGGGGAAGAAGAGGGGGCACTCCACGGCGGACGTCGCGGGGTGCTGCAACCTTCGGCTCCGGGAAGGCCTGGGGGACCATTACATTCCCCAGGTGCTGCGCAGCAAGTGGGAGGAATGGCGACGGGACTGGTTCTTCGTCGACATCGACCCCCACGAGCGCCTCGAATTGCCAGAGAAGGCGGCGGAACCTCGGCGATCGACATGGGAGGCGCCGCCACCAGAAGATGCGAGACTGAAGCCGGTGCTGGAGCGCATCCTGGAACTGCGCGAGGGCGGGCTGACCTCAGTCATGGTGGTTGTGGACTTTCTGCGCCGTCGGCTGGCGCCCTTGCGAGAGCGGGCCCGGCCAAGCTGGTTCTACACCGGGCCGGAGGACATCACCAGGACCCAGATTGGCGCGAGCTGGGATCTGGGGCAGGCGGAGCTGCGGGGGATGACCCGAGTGATCACCGGAACGGAGGACATGAGCCGGACGGAGCTCCCGTGGCCGGAGATGGCGCTCTGCGCCAACCCCAACCGGGTGGCCATTATGGCGGGGCTGCCGGAGTTCGATGCCCAGGGGCCCGTGGACCGGCCAAGAAGCCGGAGTCCTGAGGCCTCCGAACTCCCCGGGCTGGAGGAACTACTTGGCGATGAGGTTGCTGGCAGCTCGGTGCAGGCTGGCGAAGGGGTCGCCGCAGGCGGCAGCCGCCGTGCCAGAGAGGAGGGCGCCACTGAAGTTGTTGAGGAGTTGGCGCCGGGAGACCGGGGAAAGCGTCCCCGGGCCTTGATCCTGGTGCCGGACTCTCCGCCGTCGCCGACGGCAGCGGCGGCATTTCCGGTGCTGGAGCCGCGCCTGGTGCGGATGGGGCCTGCATCGGCGCCCGCGACCCGCACGGCGGAGACCGAGACCCGTGCGGCGGCACCCGAGGCCCGCACGACGGCGCCCGTGGCCCGCGCAGCGGCTCAGCCGAGCCCCCAGTGGAAGAGGCGGCGGGAGGAGTCCGGACCGACAGGGCCGGACCCGGACATCAGGCTCCCAGCGGCCAAATGGCGGTATCGGTGAGTCTTCTTGCTTGCTTTTCCATGGGCATTTCCGGCCCGAACTGAGTTTTGACAACTTTCACTTGTCTCCCGTAGGCCGGCTGCAGGCGCTGCTGTGACGGAGAGAGAGCAGGCGCCGGGGCCAGAGCCGAGCCTGCCCGCTGCGACGGCGGAGGCCGGCATAGGAACGGCGGAGATGCCAATTGACGTGGCGGCCCCTGGGAGAGAGGCGGAGGCGGCGGCTGAGAGAAGGGCGCCGGCGGAACCTACCCCGGGCGCGGAGAGCCCGGGGCGGATAATGGTGGAGGTGGATGTTCTGCCGGGGCCGGCGGACAGGGCGGCCGATGCGGGAATGCGGCCGCCGTCCGAGACCTTGGCTCCGGCGGAGACTACCCCGGGGAGGCAGAGCCCGGGGTGGATGACGGCGCAAGGCCCGGCGGAGAGCTCGGCCCCCCTGGAGGCATCCCGCGGAGAAGCCTGGGCCCCCCCAGTGCCCGGCCGGCCTGCCGATCCCTTCCTGGCCGCCATTAAAGGCGTCCAAGTAGCAGTCGGGCAGCTGGGCGCAGTGGTGAAGGCCAAGGAGGGGGAGCTCGAAGCCGAGCGCGCCCGCCTGGTACTGGAGAAGGCGCAGCTGGCGGGCGCCCAGGAGGAGGCCCGTGCGGCAGCCGCGCGGGAGCAGAAGCTCCTAGAAGACATCCGCGCGGAAGCCGCGCGGGAGCGAGAAACTCTGAAGACCGCGCGGGCAGAAGCCGCGCGGGAACGAGAAGACGCCGCCCGCTTGGCTGAGGCGTTGAGGCAGCAAGCTGCCGAGGCCCTTGCCAGGATGGGGCAGGTGCAGGAGAGGGAGGTGGCGGTCGCAGCCCGGGAGCTGGCCCGCCTGGAGGGCGCGGCCGAGAAGACGCGCGCCGATCTCCAGCGCTGGGAAGACGATCTCCAGAAGATCAGAGAAGAATTCAAGCGCTGGGAGGAGGACGTCTCCCTCCGGGAAGTGGACAACGAGCTATCGGCGTCGGATCTCGGTGCCCGGGAGGATTCGGTGGCCCAGCAGGAGGATGTGTTGGCCCGGCGGGAGAATGAGTTGAGTCGCCGAGAAGGCGAACTGAGTCGCCGAGAGGGCGAAGCTGCTGCTGCGACGGCCGCCGCGGCTACCAGGGCGGAGGAGAATGCGAAGCACGAGGCGGAACTGGCCGAGCGCGAACGCGCCTTGTCCGAGATAGTGGCCAAGACGAAGCAGGCTGCCGCCCCCACCGCGGCTGGCGGTTCTTCCGGTCCGGCCGTGGACCAGGGACTCGAGGCACAGCTGCGGGCCGCCAAGGAGAAAATCGAGACTGCCTTTGTCTCGCGGGTCAACCTTGAGCATATGCTGGAGGACATACTCCGGCGGATGCGACGGGCCGTGGAAAAGGGTGGTCTCGGACGGCTTGTCGATGACAAGAAGGGAGACGGCCCCGCACGACAAGTGTTGGGGCTGCAGCAGGTCTGCGAGCGCCTCGAGACCTTGCCCTGGGCAGTCCAGGAACTTGCTGCCCGGGAGGGACGTGGCTTGGCACGTGCCGTGGCCGAGCACGTCCTGGCCTGCTACCGAAGCAGGGACCCGAACTTCCCACTGGAGCCGGCGCGGGAGGGAGTGGTCGAGGCTGAGGGGGAGGTCGCCCGGGCAGCGGTCCGGAGTACCGCCGCTGAGGTGGCGGCCGGCTTTAGGCGAGAGGTTCCGCCGCCGCCAGCCCCCGGGGATGACTCAGAGGATTCAGCCGACGCCTCTGCCGCCGACTAGATCTTTTGTAGCCTCTTTTCTTTTGTTGTAGATGTAGGAGTGAACCCTTAGAAAATGCCTTGGAAATATCCTGTAAATATTAAATGGCTGTTTTTCCTTGGGCTCGCAACTCCAGTTTCTCTGTGTGTTCGATGCTTCTTCCGATGTTTTACTTCGAAGTCCCGGGGAGTACTCAGTCGGGCCGTTCCCGACCTTCCCGTCCCCTAGGATGAAGTTGTCTTTGATCGCTGTTACTGGCACAGTCGGCCTTCAAGCTCTCACGAATCCGTATCGCCTAAGTTAAGAACAAAGACAGAGACTTCCTTGTCCGGGAGATGGATCGATCCCGCGCGAAACACGCCGTGCCTGATGAACACTTTTTCACTTTGCGACCACTCAGTTAGTAGAAGGGAGACGCGTGCGTGCGAGAATGTGACCAAGAGTCCTCGCGGTCCGGTGGTGCCCGGGCTTTAAACGGGCCAGGCCGAGCACTGACAGCCCGCCCCCGAGACCTGAGCTCCGGACTACCCGAGCAGCTCGAGCGATAGGATTACCCAGGGCACCCGAGGACTCGGTAGTGCTCGGGGTCCATAAAAGCGGACCGAACACCACGACCACCACGAAGGGCTTCGGTCAGACGTTATCGCAAGCACGCTACTCTTTTCTGCAGACCGTTCTATCGTTCTGGGAAAAAATAGTCACGCGGCAGGGTTTTGCGTGCGAGGAGGCCACCTCGCCGAACAGATTAAACCGCGAGAGCCCCCGAGAGTGACTCGAGGACATAAATTTACTTAAAGCAGACTTGTCTGAACATAACCACTCACCGGACAGCTGTCGGCCTTCCAGCTCATCGATCCAGGAGGGATGTGCTTCCGAGCTCGGGTGCCCGGGGACTCGATTCTTTCAACGGAGTGCCCGAGTGCCCAGAGGCATACGAGGCTCCTAGGGTCGGGTGATCTCGACCACCCAAGCCTAAGTGGTAGGACCACCCGAGGACCCTTGGGGCCAACCAAAGACCGGGGCATTGAAGCCCTCGCGGCCGAGCTGCTTGCGATCGCCAGCCTGTGACTTAAGAGAAAAAATAGGATTTCTTTGTCTGGTGCGCTCTGCCAGTGCGGTACTTGCTATAGACTGCTCTCGTTTTCGACCCGAGACCTCTCGAACACCCAAACCGGCGGACAAGAGCGGGCAAAGGCATAACCCAGAGGTCCTATGGTTTGGTGGCGCCCGGGTATGACAGACCAGACCGAGCACCGACAGCCCGCTCCGGGGGCCCGAGCTCCGGACTACTCGAGCAGCTCGAGCGATGGGATTACCCGGAGCACCCCGAAACTCGGTAGTGCCCGGGAGCCTGTCACGACACCGAACACCACAGCCTACCATGGCGGACGTAAGTCAGCGGCGACTGCTCGCATGCATACCGATCGGGATTCTTTTGTCAGCGGGGAAAAAGAGAGAGCGAACTTTTTCTCGCACAACCGAGCTCCTCACCAGACAGATTAAACATACGGAATCCAGAAAAAGTATTTTGACATAGCGATTGCTTATTGAAAAACTTAATGTGCAATATTTACAAGGTTGGGCGACAGCGACTTACCCTACGGGGCGAAGCCTTCATACTGCTCGGGCAGGGAGAAGCCCCCGGCCTTGCAAACCTGAACCGCGAGCACGACAATCTACGGGTAGAAGCGTCGAAGATGCTCGATGTTCCACGGATTCGGGAGTGGCTGTCCTTCCTCCGTCGCCAACCTGAAAGAACCTGCCCGGGGGACCGCGATCACGGTGAAGGGACCTTCCCACACAGGGGACAACTTATTCATTCCTTTGCGCGACTGGATGCGTCGGAGAACTAGGTCCCCCACCTCGAGAGACCGGGCCCGAACATGGCGCAGATGATAACGCCGCAGACTCTGCTGGTACCGAGCCGCCCGGACAGCAGCAAGCCGTCGGCGCTCTTCCAGGTAGTCCACGTCGTCGCGCCTTTGATGCTCCTGCTCACCCTCAGAGTATGCATGCACTCTAGGGGAGCCCAGAGTGAGCTCGGAGGGGAGGACTGCTTCGGCGCCGTAGACGAGGAAGAAAGGAGTCTCCCCGGTGGCGCGGCTTGGCGTAGTCCGATTGGCCCACAGCACGGCTGGCAGCTCGTCTACCCATCCCTTTCCGTGCTTAGCGAGCACGTTATAGGTCCGGGTTTTGAGGCCCTTCAGTATCTCCTCATTGGCGCGCTCGACCTGCCCGTTACTCCGAGGATGAGCGACGGAAGCGAAGCAAAGTTTGATGCCGAGATCTTCGCAATAGTCCCCGAATAAGGCACTAGTGAACTGGGTGCCGTTGTCGGTGATGATCCGATTGGGGACACCAAAGCGGCTAGTGATGCCGCGGATAAACTGGAGCGCCGTGTTTTTGGTCACCTTGATGACTGGGACAGCCTCCGGCCACTTAGTGAATTTGTCGATAGCGACATATAGGTATGCATAGCCCCCGACTGCTCGGGGGAATGGACCCAGAATGTCCAAACCCCAGACCGCGAAAGGCCATGACAGGGGAATGGTATGGAGAGCCTGAGCTGGCTGGTGAATCTGCTTTGCATGGAACTGGCACGCCCTGCAGCGCCGAACCAGCTCGGAAGCATCCTGGAGAGCTGTAGGCCAGTAGAAACCTTGCCGGAAGGCTTTCCCGACCAGCGTGCGGAACGATGAATGGCCACCGCACTCGCCCTCGTGGACCTCAGCGAGAAGATCGCCGCCTTCTGCCCGAGAGATGCATTTCAGGAGGACACCTCCTGCGCTACGTCGGTAGAGATCCCCATCTACTATGGCATAGCGTTTGGACTGCCGAGCAACCCTTTCGGCAGACGCCTCATCCCCAGGTAGGAACTTTTCTTTCAAGTACCCTCGGATGTCAGACATCCACGAGGCATCTTGAGAACATTCGGCGAGCACAGCGCACTCGCCGGACGGCGGCGCCCTGACGGGGCTTCCCACTGAGGGCACCGCCGGGGTTCCCTGAATTGAGTTCGAGGTTTCCCCTTCATCCTGTTCGGCAGGCAGGACGGAAGGCCGTGCGAGTCTTTCTTCAAAGACTCCGGCAGGGGCGTGCGCACGTGAGGAGGCCAGGCGAGAGAGCTCGTCGGCCGGAGCATTGTCGCGGCGAGGGATATGCCGTAATTCGAGGCCGTCGAAGCGTCTCTCGAGCTTTCTGACTGCATCCACGTACGCTGCCATTTGAGGATCCGTGCACTGGTACTCCTTGGAAACCTGGTTGACGACCAGCTGGGAGTCCCCTTTGACCAGGAGGCGACGAATCCCGAGCCCCACCGCAGCCCGGAGGCCGGCGATGAGACCTTCATACTCCGCCATGTTGTTGGATGCGCGGAACTGCAACTGTACGATGTACTGGAGCTCTTCACCCGTTGGGGAGGTGAGAACCACTCCGGCCCCTGCGCCTTTCAGCGAGAGGGAGCCATCGAAGTGCATAACCCAGTACCCGGGCGCGTCGTGCCCAGGATAGGCAGAGATCTCTTCTGGGATGACGCAGGGGACGGGCGTCCATTCTGCCAAGAAGTCGGAGAGTGCCTGGCTTTTGATTGCCTGGCGACAGACGAAGTGTAGGTCGAACTCCGCCAACTCAACCGCCCACTTGACAACGCGCCCGGTGCCCTCCCGGTTCTGGAGAATGGGTCCCAGTGGATAAGTGGTAACCACCGAGATCTTGTGCGCCTGGAAGTAGTGGCGCAGCTTCCGGGAGGCGACGAGCACGGCATAGAGTAGCTTCTGCGCCTGGGGATACCTTGTCTTGGCCTCCCGGAGGACCTCGCTGACGAAGTACACCGGTCGCTGTACCCGGCGGGCCCGGATGGTGGCCCCACCCGGGGGGCTGCCATAGCCCCCAGGGTCGGCGGTATGGTCGGGGCTGGCCGGGCACTCGGGCTCGATTCCTTGGCTAGGAAGAGCAGTGTGTTCGGGCTCACCCCTTGCCCAGGGGGAGCCGCGAGGATAAGTGAACGGTCGGGGGCCTCTGGGAGCTGGGACCCAGCACCCGGCCTCGAACATTCGTCGCGCTCCACCACCAGCACTATGCTCATAACCTGTGGAGTGGCCGAAACATAAAGTAGTAGGGGCTCACCTTGGGAGGGAGCCACCAAAACGGGTGGCGAGGTAAGGTACTTTTTTAAGTCGCGGAAGGCCTACTCGGCTTCCGACGTCCAGTCAAAATGACCGGATTTCTTCAAAAGCTTGAAGAGGGGGAGCCCTCGCTCCCCGAGCTTGGAGATGAAGCGCCCGAGGGCTGACATGCAGCCGGCGAGGCGCTGGACCTCCTTGAGTCGAACCGGGGGTCGCATATGCTCGATGGCCTGGATCTTCTCCGGTTGACCTCGATTCCTCGGCCAGAGACCAAGAAACCAAGAAGCTTGCCCGCCGGCACCCCGAAGACACATTTCTCCGGGTTGAGCTTGAGGCGGGTAGAGCGGAGACTATTGAAAGTCTCGCCAAGGTCCTCGAGCAGGGTGGCGCGGTCTCGGGTTTTGACCACGAGATCGTCGATGTAAGCCTCGACGTTGCGGCCAACCTGCGAGTTAAGAGTGATACGAATGGCGCGCTGGAAGGATGATCCAGCGTTGCGCAGGCCGAAAGGCATTGACATGTAGCAATAAGTCCCCACCGGGGTAGTAAAAGCAGTTTTTTCCTCGTCCCCTACGGCCATGCGAATCTGGTGATACCAGAGTTTGCATCTAGGAAGCACAAAAGATCACATCCCGCAGTTGAATCTACGATTTGATCAATGCGAGGTAAGGGGAAGGGATCTTTAGGACAAGCCTTGTTAAGGTCGGTGTAGTCCACGCACATGCGAAGCTTGCCGTTGGCCTTCGGGACGATGACTGGGTTTGCTAGCCAGTCGGGGTGGAGGACCTCTCGAATGAATCTGGCGTCGAGGAGCTTGCGAACCTGCTCGCGGATAAACTCCTGGCGCTCTGGCGCCTGCCGCCGGACCTTCTGCTTCACTGGGCGGGCGTCCGGACGCACAGCCAAGTGATGCTCGATCACCTCCCTAGGGATCCCGGGCATGTCGGACGGTTGCCAGGCAAACACGTCCACGTTAGCCCGGAGGAAGGCGACAAGCGCGCTTTCCTATTTGCTGTCCAGGTCGCTGCCGATACGGACAACCTGGGTAGCATCTTCGCCCACCTCGACCTCCTTCGTTGGAACAGAGGTGTCGGCGGCGAGTCGGGGTCTAGATGAAGAGGGTCCCGGGCCCCCTGAAGAGCCATCAACCTCGGCCTGCGCTGAGACCAGAGCCATGTATGATTGTTCGGCGCAGGAGACAGCGCCGCCGGAGTCGGCGATCACGGAGATAGAGCCTGCGGGGCCGGGCATCTTAACCGTAAGGTATGCATAATGCACGGCCATCATAAACTTGGCGAGCGCTGGACGCCCGAGGATGGCGTTGTAGGGGAGAGGGAGCTCTGCGACATCGAAGAGGACGCACTCCGTGCGAAAGTTGTCCCGGCTCCCGAACGTGACAGGCAACTCAACCTGCCCGAGGGGCAGGGAGTGCCCGGGGGTTACTCCACAGAAGGGGAGTGACGGCTTTAGGCGTCGGGAGGATACTTGCAGCTTCTCAAAAACCTCTTTGGAAAGGAGGTTGAGGCCGGCGCCACCGTCGATTAGCACTCTGCCGACCTTGACATTGCAGACAGTGGGGGATACTACCAAAGGTAGCCGTCCCACGGCTGCAGTACTGGAGGGGTGATCAGCCATGCTGAACGTGATCAGAGCATCCGACCACCTTAGGGGTCTTGTGGCCTCCTCGCTCGGGGTTGCCGAGCATACTTCGCGTCGCATGACCTTGATGCCACGGCGCGAGCAGGGTGTGTAAGCGCCCCCGTTGATGAAGGCAACGGTATGCTCGGGCTCCTGGAAGCCGAGCTCGGCGTTGTTGGGGACGACCTCGGTATCGCCTCCTCCGCGGGACTCGTCGCGCTCCCTCTGGCGCTGCTCCACGAGTCCTTTGACCGTACGACACTCCGTGAGGTCGTGCCATCTGGTCAGGTGTATGGGACACCTTTACCTGGCTCGGGCCCCGCGGGAGCGGGGGCCCTCGCTGGAATAGGAGCTCGGCCAGGGGCCGGGGCTCTTGCTGGAGCTGGCGCCCTAGCCGGTGCCGGGGCCCTCGCGGGCACAGAGGCCCGAGGAGGAGCCCGAGCAGGGGCCCTGACGGGGCGCCGATCGACACCCGGCTGACGCTCTTGCCGGTGATCGGGCTCTTGCGGCACCCTGTGAGCGGGGACTTGGGCTGGCTCGACGGGAGCGGCCTCGCGCTTCCTTCTCTCTTTTTTTCCCGCTTATCAGAGCGGGAAGAACTTGGCTGATCGGAAGCGGGGCGAGGAGCATGCCACGCCCTGGCCTCCGCAGCCTTAGCGCACTTATCGGCCAGTGCGAAAAGTTCCGCATGGGTCTCGATCTCGTGCGTACCTAGCTTCTCGAGCATCCGCTCGTCACGGACGCCCTGCCGGAAAGCAACAATAACAGCATGGGGGGCCACTCGTGGAATAGTGTTGCGAACCTGGCTGAAACGCTGTATAAATCGCCGTAGCGTCTCCCCTTCCTGCTGCTGGACGGCGTGGAGGTCGCACTCCAAACCGGGACGTGCGAACGTGCCCTGAAAGTTGGCCACGAACTGGTGGCACAGGTCATCCCAGGAGCCGATAGATCCTGGGGGTAAGTTCATAAGCCAAGAGCGGGCGAAACCCCTCAAGGCAACATGAAAATAGTTTACCATCACCTTTTCGCTGCCTCCGGCCGCTTGGACGGCCGTCGTGTAGATCTGGAGGAACTCGACGGGGTCGATGGACCCGTCGTACTTCTCTGGCAGCTCGGGGCGGAACTTGGAAGGCCACCTCACCCGGTGGAGCTCGGTGGTGAAGGCACGGCAACCGGTGTCGTACCCCGCAGCACGAGCGGGGGCTCTCGGTGGCGAGAAGCGGCGAGCCGGGGATCCCCGGTGGTCGTGGGCCGGGAGAGAGGAAGCCTGGTCCTCTACCCCAACCCCCTGCCGGGTCTCCCGCTGACGTTCGAGAGTGACTCGGGCATCTTCGTGGCCCCTCCGCTCGTCAAGGTGCAAACGAAGGTCCCGGGCTCCGGACATGGCCAGGGGGACGGCACTCCGCCTGGAGACCCCTCGGCCCGTGCGGGTGTTGCCCGCTGAGGAGCCGGCTCTGGCGGCACCGTGCTGAGAAGTGGCGCGAGGACTCCCGGCCTGCACCTGGCGACGAGCAGTGCCGACCAAAGCGACGACATCTTGCATCCACCGGCCTTCCGGAGTGTTTGGCGTGGCCTGAATGGGCGGGTGTCTGAGGAGAGCATGTGCTGCAAGCAACGCGCTCCCTGGGCTGGCCTCACTGAAAGCGAGCCTGCGCCGAGGCGGCACCCGACGTGGTCCAGAGGCGGACCTGGCGGCCGGGGTCCCGACCACCTGCTGGGGGTTGGAAAGTACGTCGGCAGCGGCGGCAGCGTTGATGGGCCCAGCGCCTTGATCCCCTTGGGCGGGAAAAACCGCACGCGTGGATGGCGGCTGCCGCGGGCACGCAGCAGCGACGGGGCTTTCTCGGTCGTAGGGCAGCGTTCCGTTACTGGAAGTGGAGCCAGAACGCTGGAGACGGTGCCCACCGGCCATCCTTTCCTGTGAAAAAAAGTGAAACAAACAATCCAGGAATATTCCCCCCTACCTGGCGCGCCAGCTGTCGGAGAGTGAACTCCTGTCGCAGGGATCCCGAGAGACCCCTTTTTAGAGATTCGGCCGGGGGGATGATCCTGGAAAAGCTTGTGTGGGAAATAAGCGGGAACGGAAATAAATGCGATGGCTAGTGGGAGACGATCACCCTAATGCAAGAAAAAGTGGGTACGCTGGGTTTTAGACAGGTTTGGGCCGCACGGAGGCGTAACACCCTACTCCTGTATGAGCGCTATATTTATCCTTGAAGGGGATTCTTCAAGGAGATATCTGGTTCTAAGGGGAGAACTGTTTACAAAGAGCTTGAGGCTCTTATGTTCTAGCTTAACTTGAGCTGGTTCGAGTGTCTGTCGATCTATCTTTGGCCTGGTTCGCCGGAGATTGTTGGTTGTCTGGTCTCTTGGTCGTCTTGTGGTCGGGGGCTGTTGCTCTCTCTTCTTTCTTTAGTGTTCTCCATCCTTTCCTTTTATAGGCGCGCCGACCTCAACATATCCTGAATGGGAAAGAGGGGACGCGAATGCCAAGGTGCCACGGAGAAAGGCGTAATCATTTCATCTTGGCGAAGTGACAGGGGCGGTGGAGAAATGCGGCGCGCATTCGACCACCAGCCGCTGCGGAAGCCTCGGGGCGCCATAAAAGGGGCCCACCGGGCAGCCTCAGAGATGCCCGGTGCGCCCACCCTGTCTTGTTCTTCTGCCAGGGCAGGGTGGCAGGCGGAGCGCTTCGATTCTGGCAACGTTATCCCGAGGCACCTGGATGAAACGGGACGGGACCCGTGCATTTAATGGACCCACGGCCCCCTGCCAGTGCATGGCAGGGTCTGACACTGGGGCGTGGGCAGCTGAGAATGTCAGGATGTCAGGATGTCAGACCGCGCGTGCCTATTAAATGCGGCATTGGGCCTTTGACTGGATGACACCCTGACGACGGGACCCTTCGGGTCGTTGAATGATCTTGCGCGAACCTTCGGGGAACCGAGTCCTCGGGGGCTGCCACGTGCAGCCCCGAGCACTCTCTCCCGAGCACTTCGGTGGGACCTTCGGGGCACCGAGTCCTCGGGGGCTGCCACGTGCAGCCCCGAGCACTCTCTCCCGAGCACTTCGGTGGGACCTTCGGGGCACCGAGTCCTCGGGGGCTGCCACGTGCAGCCCCGAGCACTCTCTCCCGAGCACTTCGGTGGGACCTTCGGGGCACCGAGTCCTCGGGGGCTGCCACGTGCAGCCCCGAGCACTCTCTCCCGAGCACTTCGGTGGGACCTTCGGGGCACCGAGTCCTCGGGGGCTGCCACGTGCAGCCCCGAGCACTCTCTCCCGAGCACTTCCTTCTTGGTATTTGGGCTCTGCGGATCATCGGGGAACTAGGGTGCTCGGGAACCAGAAGCGGCGGCCCCGAGCACCTCCTCCCGGGACTTAGCTTCTACCTACCTTACAGGGTGGTGACATGTGGTGGATGGCCGGCCTGGCCTCGGGACTTAGGGATCTCTGGTTCTAAATACACCGACAGAGTACAAATCACTATAAAGATCGAGGAATCAGGAATTCGAGATATCTCTCTCTCCCTCCTTCTCTCTCTTAAGAGAGAGGAAGAGTTCGAGCACTCAAAAACAAAAAAGAAACAGAAAAACACTAGCTACTATTTCGAGACCCAGAACGATTGAGCCCATTTTGACTTCGCAGGCCTGGACCAAGGATGAGCTCTAACCAGACTCGGGCCTAAGTCAAACAATTTCAACCCGGACCCAACTGCAGGCCTTCCTCCTTCCTCCTTCTCCTAGCCCGGCCCATTACTAAGTGACTAGTAGCAAATGGTCGTCGACCGCCGTAGGCTCGTCGCGCAGGCTTCAGCTGCGTTTGCACCGTGGCACCAACTGAACACATGCATGCTCGGACTTGGGAGACATCACCCAGTCTGAGCAGCAGTCAGCGCGCCATCCCGCCGGCCGGCCGCACGGTGCCGACCTGACAGGGCGCCCTCGGATCCGCAGACTGCCGTGGCGAGCCTCTCGGTTGACACCATCTGCCGAGACCGCACAGAAACGCGGCCCATGCATGCTGACTGCACAGAAACGCGGCAGGCCGGCGCAACGGCACGACGCGTACCCGGCCATGCGTGCGCCGAGCCCCGGCTCGCTTTAAAAGCCGCGCGCCCTGCCCCTGCACCCTCTCTTTTGCGGCGGTCCACCATGGGAGAAGAGTGCAAGGAAGCCGGAGGCTGTCCTGCTGCGGAGGACCACCTCATCGACCCGGCGGACTCGGCGAAGCTGTACGAGGACGTGCCGCTGATGGCGCTCAACCACATCTCCCGCCCCTGCAAGTCCGTCGACGCCTTCGTCCGGTTCTTCTTCAATGCACTCTGCTTCGTGCTCATCCACAACCCTTCCGTCTAAATATGACCAACTGGATCGTATCTATTAGGTCGGTTCAAGATACGATATTGTAGACACGATTCAGACACAGCACGATTAGTCAGGTTGTGCCTACACTAACGTCTCGATATGGCGGGTCGACATGGCACGACCCGGTTTAGATGGGTCGGCACAAGTATGGCCTGCCCCGTCCGATTGCCTCGCTAGCTGCCCCACCCCACACCGCCCCCCTGCCCCTTCCGACCGCCGTGTCGCCCCACCCCGCCACCGGCCGTCCTACCTCCCCACCCCGCCGCCGGCCATC
This sequence comes from Phragmites australis, assembly GCF_958298935.1. Lineage (NCBI taxonomy): Eukaryota > Viridiplantae > Streptophyta > Magnoliopsida > Poales > Poaceae > Phragmites > Phragmites australis. The sequence goes on along the minus strand of NC_084934.1, from coordinate 28,850,071 downwards.
CTACCTCGCCGCTTAACTGCCCCTTGTCGCCCCGTTCAGCCTCGCCGTCATACCATCGTGCCTCTGACCTCTCCGCATCGCCGCCATGTCGCCTTGCCGCCCTGCCCCGCTCTTGTGTTGCCACCTCGTCGTGCCCGCTGGGCCACCAGGCTAACCGTGCCGCAACTGTGCCTAGGCCGACCCAACCCGATACGATGGCAGATGGATTGATGGTGCGGCACGCGGGCCGACACAACACGACCCGTTATAGTAGCCAGGTCATGCCGAGCCAGGCTCATGCTGGACCAACCCGAGTGGCTTATTTAGCCATCTCTAACCCGCCCTTGACTTCTCCGCCGCGGCGCTTGGTAGGTGCCATGCATATTGCTACAACCTAGCGTGTGACTGGCAGTTTGGGCGCCAGAAAACATTTGTTTTCATCGTGATTCATGTGCATGCATTCCAGGCTTTTCAACTACGCCTGTGACCGAGCCGCTGAGCTGCTGAAGGAGTGCGACAAAATAGAGGGCTACATAAGGAAGGTGACCTTGGGAGGAATCGAGGGCTATATAGCCATCAACGCCTGCCAGAAATTCACCCTGGTGATTTCGAATGACAGAACCCCATCCTTCGTTCTTAGTATATATGTTAAAAGCACCATCACAATTAATTTTGTACACATCTACCGACGGGGGACACCATCTTTCTATGTGGCCTAGTATTCTGCCAGAGCTTGACGACTTCAATTTTTGCATGTCAGCATGATGAAAGGCAATAGAACTACAAATTTTATCAACATGCCTTCTCTTCTCCCCCTGGTTTGCTTTGTTTCTCGTTGACCAAAAACACCATATTAAAATAATAGCTTTCAACTGTGCCTCTTCATCAAGTGATAAGATTTTCATCATGACGTCCAGAGTTGATGTAAGAGTAGCAAGATTTGCTCTTAACTCTTCCAGATTGAATCTCCTCCATATTTTGTTAACAAACTTACATTTGAAGAAAAGGTGGCCACAATCCTCATCAAAACGGAAACACATGGGACATCTGGTGTCTAATGATATACCTTTCCTAGCAATGCTAGTCCTGACTGAATGACTATTATGTGCAAGCCACCATAAAAACATCTTGATTTTATTTGTGACTTGCAGTCCCCAAATTTTCTTCCACACTAAGCTTCCCTGTTGGACCACAGATGAAGAAGCATCAGAATGGCTAAGGTGATCACGACACTTAATTCTCAACGCATATGCAGATTTGACATCATTATGATAAAACATATCTTGTACCAATTATATATCCTAACTCCATGTGATTGGATTGATCATGTCGTTCACCCTTTTCAGAATGGAACCAACCCTTGATGTGATAACACGTCTAGTTTTGCCTCTCGGGATCCATGGATCAGACCAAATATTCACCGCAGTCCCATCACCAACACGCCAAATCATTTCTTCCTTTAATAGTTGGACCCCTCTTAAGATATTACGCCAAGTATATGAGATACCTCATTTTGGCCTAGCATGTAAGATATTACTGGAAGGATAGTACATAATATGGAGAACTTGGCCGCATAAAGTATTTGGCTGTGTTAGGAGGCGCCATCCCTACCGGGGCAGCATAGCAATATTAAAGACATGAGTATCTCTTAACCCTAAGCCACCGAATTTCTTGGACCTTGTGAGTTTCTGCCAACTAATACAATGGATTTTATTGGTTTTATCTTGTTGGCTCCACCAACACCTACCAATCATAGAACAAAATTCATTACAGAAACCCTTGGTTAGATCAAAACAGGACATAGCATATATTGGAATTGCTTGTGCCATTGCTTTTATAAGGATCTTTTCCCCAACTTTGGATAACAATTTATCTTGCCAACCTTGTATCCGAGCCCATACCTTCTGCTTGATATATTCAAAAGCTTTCTTCTTTGATTTCCCAATAGAAACAGGGAGTCACATGTATCTATCATTTCATTCCACTTTTATAATACCTAACTTGGCCAACATCTGGTTCTTGACATATATTGAAATATTTTCACTAAACATAGCAACAATTTGTCCTTATTTATCACTTGATCCGATGCACTTTCATACAAACAAAGAATATGTTGTAAACACCTAGCTCCCTCGATGCTGGCTTTAATAAATATCAGTGAATCATCAGCAAAAAAGAGGTGATTGATACAAGGAGCCCCTGGGCAAATCTTGACACCTTCAATAAGACATTTTCTTTCAGCATCTTCCATAAATGCAGAGAAACCTTCAGAACACAAAATAAAAAGATAGAGAGATAAAGGATGTACCTGTTGAAGACCTCTCCTAGGAAATATATTTTTAATGTACTCACCATTCAGCTTGATTTTATAAGTTACAAAAATTACAAATATCATAATGAGCTAGATCTATCTTTCACGAAAACCCATATTCCTCATGATATCCTCTAGGAACACCTATTTGATCTTATCCTACAGGCTTTACTCATATCAAGTTTAAAAGCAGCTAGGCCATTCTTCCACGCTGTTCTGTTGCACATATGGTGTGTCAACTCATAGGCTAACAAGACGTTATCTGTGATGAGACGTCCTGGCACAAAAGCACTCTGTGAAGGCGCAATGATCTCTGAAAGGATAGTTTTAAGACAGTTCGGAAGAACTTTTGACACCAGTTTATACAACATGTTTCATAGATTAATTGGCCAAATATATTTGATCTTTTCTATGTTCTTGACATTTGGTATTAAGACAATAACGGTATCATTCCAACTTTGGGGCATTGAACCACCATTCAATACTGCTAGCTCCTCCAGAATTTCTTTTAGCAGATGGAAGGCACACCGTCAGACTCGGGAGCTTTGAAGTCCTCAATGGCTTGCAAAGCACCCCACACATCCTCCTTAGTAAAATGTTTGATAAGCATCATGCTCATCTCATTTGTAACACGATGTGAAACATAGTGCAACACCTCCTCCATTTGGGTACCTGCATGAGAAAGGAAGAGGCTTTTATAGTAGTTAGCAATATAATTTTTTTAGTCTACTCCCTTCTACTACTCGTCCATCCTCTTCCTTCAAATTCTTTATTAGATTTCTCCTTTTCTTTGCAGAGACCGTAGCATGAAAAAAAAAACATGTATTCCGGTCCCCCTTTGTAAGCCAAGCAGTACGAGATCACTGCTTCAGTATATATTAAGTTGTTCCTAAAAGTGGTCCATCTTATCTGCAAGAAGTGTTCCCGGGACACACTAGCTTGAGATATTTGTTGCCTTTAACACCTCTCTAGCTCCTTTTTCACTTTACTTATTCTCTTTTCCAAGTCACCAAGGACATTCCTATCCCAATCATGAAGATTATGTATCACTATTTTTTTATATCAATAATACTAGCAACACCCACCTCCATGGTATCCACCCACGCCTTCTCCACTACCCCTGTGCAATCTTCCTCCTCCAGCCATTTTGCATCAAACTTTGGTGAAACATCACGACATAGCCTCCTCCACTTATCATCCCTTTCTCCATATTCAACAATTATAGGCCTATGATCCGAATGGTGTGGGTCCCCATTTACAACCCTTACAAGTGGATTTGCACAACGCCAACTTCTACAAGCAACTGCATGATCCAACCTTTCTTTGATGTAGCTAGCAGCATTGTGGTGATGGTTACGCCATGTGAAAACATCCCCAGCAAAACCTAAATCCTCCATTCTGCAGTCCTTCAATGCTTGTCTAAATTTCTCCATGCAAGCCTGACCTTTTGGCTAGCCACCTTCCTTCTCATAGCTAAACAGAACTTCATTAAAATTGCCCAAACATAACCATGGTTTTTTATACTAATTGTTTAGTATACGCAGTGGACGCCATGTTTTATCCTTTTCCCCCACCTTTGGTTCACCATATATCTCGGTCAAGCGCCACTCCCAACCATCCCCTTCTTTAATGATAACATCAATATGGTAGCGAGCCAAGCTTTTGGCCGTAGCATCCACTCCCTTACACCAAAAGAGAGCTAAGCTACCACCTAAACCCATTACAGTCCTTCACCACCGAATTAGGCATATTAAGCAACCATCTAAACCTCTCCATCCTCCTGCAGTCCATCTTGGTTTCTGACAGAAAGAGAACATTGGGGGATTCATTCTTCTGGAGTGGAGGAATTGTCGAGGCATGGAGATCCAAAAGCCCACGAATTGCCGAGGCATTCCCCAACCCTCGGCAGTTCCAGGCAATGATCTTCATTTGACCCGGTCGGATTGTCCAAGCAATCCCACCTCACCAGAAAAAACTTATATCTCAGCATCCTTCTCGTTCATCTCTTTTTCCCCACTAGGCCTCTCCTCCTCCATCCTTGACCTTTTTTGGCTCATCTCATCCAATACAATCTCCTCAGATAGATGTTGTTTATGGTCTAGGCACCCAATACGTACCTAACTCCCTTCTCGTGTCATTCTTCGCTTATTCCTTTTCTTCTTGTATGTGCCCATCTAGAGTGCACATGAGTCGGTCGTCCCCAATGATACTAAAAGGACAATGATATTGCCTAAAGAGGCTGAATAGGTGTTTTAAAAAAACTTCGACCACTTTTACTGTTTGACCTAAACTTGTAGCGGAAATAAACTAAAGAATTTTTTGTAATTAAAAAATCTAAATATATTAGACTCAACTAGTGTACAATCACACTAAATAAGTGTGAATGTTACAATCCTAAGGTACCACAAATATTATTCAAATTTAGCAAGATATATAAAAAAACTCTAATCGAAAGTTCTAAGATTACTTTTCATAGGAAGTTTTGGACTGTTTATCAGAAGTTCTGATTTTACTATTCATTAGAAGTTCTGGTACTATTCATTAGAACTTCCGAGTAGCTCAGAAAAACAAATTTGAATATCACAAAATTAACTCAATGCACATATAAATAAGCATACAAATATGGATAATGCATAAGAGTAAAAAAATACGGAGATAAATAATTTGTTATCGAAGTTTGGATATCCACTGATAGCCTACGTTTCCATTGAGAAAGCTCGATCACACTTGAGTCGAGTCTTTTTTAACTATTTTCCTCATGAGGTTGCACACATGCACTCCTCATTTTCGCTATAGCCAACTCTTCCTCCACTTCAGAGATGATGAGTTTCGCAACCACTTTCGAGCCTCCTCACAATCTTTACTTGAGGAGATTGCTGGCAATCCACCATCAAACCGTCTAGAAGATAGTGGTTTCTAAGAGTAATAAACTCCCGAACTCGCATATGATCAACATCAAGTGCTCAAACACACGCAACTAACATGACACATATGAGCAACCAAAGCTCCACACACCTCACTCTATACTCACTAAGCCACAAAAGCTTGATTTTTCACAAATTCTTGATACAGAGGGGAGGAGAGCACTTAAAGGTGGAACAACAAGTTCTAACACCTCTCACAAGCATCACAAAGGCAGCAACAACCACTTCAAAGCTCTGCCCCCACACAAGGAGGCAAAGGCCACTCTAAAAAACTAGCCGTTATAGGCATTCTGGCTTAACCCGGAACTTTCGGTCCAAAATCGGAACTTTCGATTTCATGAGAAAACCAAAACCGAGAACTTCCTTCTGGGTTGAACCCGGAACTACTAACTAACCCGGAACTTCTGTTCCAAAACCAGAACTTCTGGTTTCATGAGAAAACCACAACCGAGAGCTTCCTTCCGAGTTGAACTCGGAACTACTGTCTAACCCGAAACTTCTAGTCCAAAACCAAAACTTTTGAATTCAGCACAGCTGACACTCTGAAAAACGACGATAACTTTTGATCCTGATGTTCGATTTTGAAGATTTTAGATTTTATGGAAAGCTTATTCAGAAGAATACACATCTATAGTGAATTCATGATCGCAATCATATTTTATCAAATCTACGAATACTCCAAAGACTGATTCATACACTTATGCCAATTTTCCAAAGTTTAACCCCAAAGATTTAACTAGGAACCACATGTAACATGACAAATGCCACTAAGACTTGGCAACTCAAAGTGTTAAATCTAAAAAGCATTTTAGATACCCAAACTCCTAAAGCGTACTATTACCATAAACACATCCCGCACTAAGCACATGGTTTGAGCACTTGACACAATAATCGAGCAATGCTTTTGGCCGCCCCTCTTGATAGTACGGCTATCGATCCTATAAACCAGTCTCCCATCAAACTCCTTGAGACCGGCAAAATTAGAAAACATATTCTAGTTATATATTTACCTTTAGCAATCCTATCGGACTTGACGGATACATCATCCTAGCCCCTATGTTTCTTATAGCTCTTTAAGGCTTGTTGTCACTTCTCTTCATCTGGATGACGATGATCATCCTCGCTTTCTACTTTGATCTTCATTTGATCTTCCGAAAGCTTATTGAAATTTACTCAATTGCTTCTCAATCCTCTATGCATCACTTATAAATAATTTACTAATAATTCTTAATATAATTTTACCGTCATTAATTAAAAAACTACACTTAGAAATTAGATAAATCTTCAGATACATGCATGGTACTGGACAGATCTATGGGACTATGCTGCTGCTTGTCATTTGGAGAATCAGAGCGTGTCTTCTTTGTGCTGTTTTGCTTGTCCTCCTGTACCTTCTTCGTTGTTTCCTCTGTTTCCGTATTAGTAGTAAAAGTTCCCTCTGTAAAAGTTCCTTGCGTGTTTATTACCATTCCCTCTCCAATGCCATGCTTCTCTTTCATTGTGTTACCTTCCTGCCTCCCCCCCCCCCCCCCTCTTTTTCCTTTGTGTTCACTGATGGCTCTACAAATTTATTAGTACATTTTGCGCCATTTAGATCCGATTTCTTCGTCTCCTTCCGACCTGACCTATCTCGGCTACCACAACTCCTGTCTGATTTGTAATCAGCAAAGTTGCTCTCGTCCCAACCACTATACCTGCCTTCTTGTTGGACATGACGATGTCCCGCAACTCCTTACTAAAAGGTTTATTCTTCACTCGCCAATTGCTTTTGTCACATGATTTGTCCACATGACCAAGCAAACCATCTACATAACAAAAGTTGGGCAGAAACTCGTACTGCAGGGGCACTACACCTTATCGCCTTTGTCATTAACTTTCATAGTAACACCTCTTAACAGAGGTTTCCGAATATCCAAAAGAACTTTAATCCTCAAAAACCATCATTTTCCTCAGCATCTACCCCCAAAGCTTGATCAATCGTGTCCCCAATCGCTTTCCCAGTCGCCTGATTCATCATGCCAAGAGGGAGATTCAACACACGCACCCAACATGGAGTCGAGGAGAATTCCAATTCTTCCAGACGGCATGCCTCATCAAACTCCCTGACAATGAGCAGGTCGCCACCAAACTCCCCAGGCCCGTCCTCTAGCGCCCTCCTCTTCTACCCCGGCTGCAAAAAACTGATAAGAAATAGATTGTCCCTAGGTTCTTGCATTTGATTCCCTTTCTGGGACACCATATCTTGCCCAGAGATTGAGCAATCCCTTCGGCATAGCCCAGCTTCTCCGAGAAGAGCTTTGCAACTGATAGAGACTGTGTTTTGGAGAATGGCAAGATGCCTTTCCATTGATCAATAGCCGGTATATATGCACGGCAGGGTACAAGATATACATGGCGACATATTACAATGATCCTAATCTATCTGATCAGCATCCATACAGTAGATTTACATCTGTGTACAAATATCAATCGCATGCAGGTAATCCGGAGGGAGCAGGACCTGCGATGCTTGCCGAATTTGCACCAGAGGCGCAGGATATGCGCGAGATATGCATGTACTCTAACAGCAACCACTTGCATGTTACCCTTTCCCCTTCTCGGCTCCAAGGAAGATGAAAAGTATGGGGAAAACTGGACTGGGGCTAATCCGTGATTAAGATTTTGGCGAAAATCGTGGGAAAAACCACTTGAATCCCTAGAAGTAGGCCTAGGGCCAAGACCAGCCGAGACCGCTCCGAGTCGCCTGAGCTCTAGCTGAGAACCGAAACAACCAGAGACTCTAACCCACGCAGCCTTACTCCATGTACATTACTTCAATTCAGCTGCAATTTGCAATGGTCATATTTTCTCCGCATGCACCTCTGCGTGCTTCTCCACACCTTTCTGTTCCATTTTTACGTCTACAATTTCAGTATTGGGTTGTGCCAAAAGGTTCTTTTTTTTTTAGAGTTGTAAATTTTCAATCGAGTGAAAATAAGGGTATATTTCACTTGATAACAGTAATGATTAGATCAAGATGTAATAGTTGAAAAAAAAACTGATTCATAATTAAACAATATTTTTCTATATTAAAAACATATATAATTTTCTGTGCATGCTAGATAAATTTTTTTGACTAAGTACAGATTAAAAGACAGACGCACGATCAGACGATCGGATAGACAATGTGTCGAATGAAACAAATCTCTGATTTTAATCGATTGAAACTGAGTAAATCCGTTTTTCCTTCTCTTTTCTTTGTGGTCCTGTGGGATGTTCTGTTCCTCCACTGTGTAGAACAGTGAATTGCGCAGCTACCGGTATATTTCCTGTAAATTTCTTGAATTACCTCCATTTCAAAACATCCCCGTTTCATGCGACACCATTAGACACTTTTATGCTTAATTGTTCTTCATCAAAATTAGTTGAATCGCAGAAGGGGTCAGAGGAGGTATTGCTCCGAATTTGGTTTTGTTTGTGAGGAGAGGCCTGAATTTGGGGCTAGGCTAAAGCAGGACATGCAACTGGCTAACTCCCCGTGGTCCCGACAATAGCTAGCTGAACAGATGTCCTAAAGAACCTCCACCACGGTGCATGCAAATCGACTGTCCTGACATGCGCCGGCCAATCACTCAATCAGGCACTTGAACGTTTCCCCTGTCATCTTACAATCATACGCCAAACTCCTACCTCCTCGTGCCTCGAAAAGAGATGCTGCTGCCTGCTGGTAAGTGGTAACAACAAAAAGTTCAGACTGCAGGAAGCTTCCAATGCCAGTGGGACGGACAGCCAAACGGACAAGGACGAACGAGCAACTTCAGATAGCGGCCATAGAATACTTCCGCCGCTCTGAACTCTGACGGAGAACACAGCGAGAGAGTTCAGGGTTCAGACAGAGTAGGCTCGACTCGACCCTGCACCAGAAACTGCCATGGCGTCCATCTTCTTGCTGGACGAACGCCGCGACCGTGTCCTTCAGAATCCGTAGGTGTTGTCCATCGATCAGATAACGCCACCACGCGGAAACGGCCGGCACAGACCGATGGCAGCCGTCGCATCCCAATCAACGCGCACGAGCGCGGGCAAAGCGTGCGTTGGTCGTCGATCTAGACCCGTGCCGAATGATGAAACTCGTCGACGATGCCAGGCGGCTGAGTGTGGTGGCTGGAGTGGCTGGCTACTGACCAGCGTGGATTCCATCCAAGGGGGTATCATACCACTACACCTGAAAGTGACCCAAGAGCCACACAGGCCAGAAGACAGCCAGAGGCAAAACTTGAGAGATAATGCTATCTGCCTATCTCATTGTAAGAGATGCCAATCCGCCTGAAACAACCCGTATCATGGCTCTATCTTATTGATATGTTAAAAAAAACTCCACTTGAATCGTTTGATTCCTCTTTACCGAAGAAGGCTATGATAGAACTTTTGATCATAGAATTCTACAGTTAGGCTCATGGCATTATCCACTGGGGCATGAACCCCCCCCCCCCACCTGGTATACCCTGACCTCACCAGTGGGCTCGTCTCAATTGCATAATCTGCTCCGATTCTTAGCTTATTTGTGCGCGGTGATGCGACGAGCACCACTCACATATTCGGCGCCAACGGCGACCGGATTTGGACGTCGGTTGAGGCCACACCGGCCGGCATTACCGACTTCCTGTCGCATTGCGAGGCGTGTCTAAAATCCAAGCTGGGCTCATCTGTCTGCGTGACTCACGACGCCGCACCTCCAGATTCTTATTAATTTGCATCGTGCTGCTACTGTGCAGAAGCATTGCAGAGAACAGGTGCTGTTCCTTTGCTGGCCTGAACTGAAATGTATCGATGGATTCAGAGATAATTTTGTTAATTGGGTAGAGGGACAGGGACTTCCCTGGTAGGCTGCACATCAGGACGAATTCTCCTCCGGTGAATTTTTTACATGGAGCACTGTTTGCGCCCATGAAACTGCATGGAGCTCCTACGGGCACTCATGGATTTCATCACGCAGCGAGACATCCTATCTGCCAACATTTATCGTCAGTAAAGAAGCAATACTTGTTTACTTTGTCTTCAGCACCCTTTAGCTATCTACCATGTGGACACTAGTAGCGGACACAGACCGATGGATAGACAACTCTTTCTTCTTCCACCTCCACCTCTACTTTCACCTTCAACTTCACCTTCTCTTTTCCTTCTCCTCCCTCCTTCTACTCCTCCACCTCTAATCTTCAATGAAGTTATAGCCGGTAAAAAGGCTCTCATGTAGATTCATCATAGTAGACACCAATTTTAGTATTTTACGTGTTCAAGTGGACCGTAGACCCCATGTTATGGAACTTAGAGGTGGAGGAGTAGAACGCCTGTGAGAAGCACTGCGATAGCCACCGCACAGTAGTATTTGCTCCTGGTTAAAAAACAAACATTTTTCACGGAGACACAGTCTCCACTGCTTGGACCATAGATTATTTATGTTAAGATATACAACTGATTAAAAATAAAAATATGATATTTATCAAAGTGCTATTTCAAACTAATCTATACATATCATTTTTTTTTAACCATGAGCAGAAATACTGTTCTTTCGGACTAATCTTTACATATCATTTTCATGAGACAAATTTAAACATACCTGACTATTTCATGGGACAAATTTAAACATACGTGGCTATTATGGATTTAACTTAAAAGGGGATTAGCTTCAGCTTATCTAAAACATCATATTTTTGGGACTGGAGACTTATGTAGGAACCAGATTGAAGATTAGAGAGTGAATAGGCGTCTCAACAATTTTTTTTACGAAATCTATAGTTTTCTCCTATTTGTATCACCCAACGCACCTAAAAAATCAAACAGAAACAAAAATAAAGAGAAGTTTTAACAAGAGAAAATCGAGGCAACACGACTCCACGGATCACGACTCCACGGATGTATGTGAATCATGTTACGTTTAAGATTAATTCATGTATCTTAGCATTGAAAGATCACAACTTGCACAGAAACGAGAAAAGATGAACAACAAGCAACAAAACACTCCAAATTAATTATTTAGAGGCAAGAAAATTCAAGACCATATCATATAAGTGTGTGTATGTGGATTTTATGTCTCTAGTAACAAGATGAATGACCTAATAAGGTGTTAAAATTTCAGCCTAAAAAATCAAAACGAAAATCAAATCCAGAAACCGAAAAACTTGCAAACTTGTAATAAAAATAATAGAGAGAAACTAGAAGGAGGTAAGCATAATAATATTAAAAAATAAACTTTATTGTAGCACATGTCAACCCTATTTTAGACAGATTACAAAAAAAAATTCTCATAAAGCTCTCACCTAATACATAGGCTAAACATTCATCTTCATCTTCTGTAAAACCTTAGCACAAGACTCTCATATGGATGACACAAGAGGCTTAAAATGGATGGTTGCTCTCCTTCCACATCCTTACCCCTCTATTTATAAGCCTAGAAAACTTGACATCTAAGTTTTCTAACTTTTCCCTAAAATACTTCTCTCTTGTAGTACATTCCTACCTACAATCGATAATATTTTGGTCTATTTTATCCTCGATTCATCGGACGGTCGCGACGCCTTCACGACTTACCTTCACCTCGACGCAAGCTTCGTAATGGTGCCACGTACTCCTCATGTCCTCCTATGATTTTGAGGCCAAAATACGAAACCTAGTACGCTTCTCAAAGCGTGACTCCCCACATTAAGAAAGCACTCTGATATCGACGTTTGTACTCCATCTTACGATCCTGACTGCTGGCAAGTCTCTCCCGCTCTCGATCCCTTGGATCGCCTTGTAACTTGTACCAACATCCCTTTCGCTTGACTTTGTCAGCACGCTTTCTCTATCTGCTTTTCATACTTTATTTGACCTCCACGTGTTCAGTTAGGATCACGCTTAACTCCGTCTGACCTTATTGATCGTCCGACACCAAACACTCTGTTTGACCTTATCATCATACCATCGATCACTAAGTTTCATCCATCACCTGCACCAGGAGCAGCAACCAACGAGAAATAAAATTTCATTCACTTTTTTTAACTGTTAAAAAGTGCTAGGCCACTTATTTTTTTAGTGGAAGGCACCGAAATGCTGATCAAGCCTAGGTCTTAACCACGTGGTAATTACCTGATTGTGTACTTGCCTAACCAAATTATGGATAACATATCTGGAGCAGTGAGCTACAAACTTCAAAGGCTAAAAAGATACTTTCCACTACAAAGACAAAAACCATTCATTATTCATGGAGACCGTGGGGACGTTGCCAGGTTGTCACACATGAATTTTAAATTTTATTATAAATAGGTATAATTCTATCTCTATAAAAATATTTACGATATCGAACTTGTTACATATGTTTATAACTTCGTTTTTAACAAAGCTATATATAGACGGGTTTAAATAAGATTTGCGTATGTAATATAGCTACATACATACCAGTTCTATAATGCACTTAGACAGATTTTTCTAAAAAACCGTCTATGTGTATTAAGGGTTGCATACGGATTTTAAGGAAACTCGTATATATAAAATGTCACAAATGGATTTGTCTAAAAAACCATCTCTATGACCCTTTCCCTACTAAAAAACTATTTTGCTTCATCGCTGCTAAGGCTGTCAACAAGCCAAGCTCGAGCGAGCATGGCCTGTCAGGCTCGAGCCTGATAAAAGATTGAGCTTGAGCAAGCTTGGCCTGTTAGGCTCGAGCTCGATAAAAGATCGAGCTGAGCTTGAGTGAGCCTATGATAGCGGCCGAGTTTAGGGACAGGCTCAGGCTCGGCTCGAGTCTAAGTTCGAGTAGGCTCAAGTTTGACTCGTCTAAGCTCAATAATGGAATAAACCTCGAGTAGATCTTGTCATCTTAGTTGTTTGTTGTGATCTGATCATCTATATAGGCTTGAGAATGACACCTCCCTTTCGGTCCTTGCAACTTTTACTTAGACCTTGGAGATATATAAGGAAAGTTAAGATCATATAGACTTGATTGTATGATAAATTTAAATAAAAATCACAATACTTATTAACTCGAGTCTTATCGAGTTCCATCTTGTGAGGCTTGCGAGCCTTAGGCTAGGCTCGAGTTTAACTCGTTTTAAGATTGAGCAAACCTTGAACCGAGTGTAGAATGAGTCAAACTCGAGTATCCTGCGAGCTTCGAACTTTTTTGCAGCTTTAATGCGCCCTCATGATATGGCATACAACATAGACATCACATACAAATTCACATAATAACATCAGATGCATATATATCACATAGGCATACACACTACATGCATCATATTTAAATTAATTAACACATCAGAACACATTATTCAGAACATGGTTCATAACCTAATTACACATAGAAATAATATCGAATTAACATAGTTCAGAACATAAACCTATACATAACTTAAATCCCTAATAGATCTTCAAGGATTGAGCTTGAGCTTTAACATCACGCATGTGTTTCATCATAATCTCAGCAAAAGTATTGTCTTCATATATCATCTTGGTGCCATCAGGATCTGACACCATTCTAATTTAGTCATGTGCTAGAATCAAACAAAGTTGCTTCTAAATCTCTTACCCTTGATAAGTAAGAGATGACAGTTCAAATCAATCTTGCAGTTCAAAAAATATCTCTATTATGACGAACATCAATAGAAAATTTTTCATCAGAAATAGAAGATAATAAAACACAATTCGTAGCATAAATTAGGTTCACGATGGCGCCCTTCACAACAACAAAAGAACACATATTGCGTAGAAATCATCTCTAGCTATTTTGTAAGTGATGGATCATAAGAAATCGTCTGTATTATTCTGTTTGCTTTTATAGTTTCTGTGGCAGTGAGTGGTGTGGCCAAAACACCGCTTTTGATCTAGATGATCATGATTTACCGTATTGTTTTATTGATTGGGAGATCATTGTCATCTCAAGTACATAATTGTGACGGAGGCCTGTCCGTAGATAATGTTGAAATCCACAACAATGGCAAAATGCAAGTTTCTTAATTTGTAACATGAGATACAAACAATGAAACAAGTGATGATTTCCGTTTATTGTTCATATATTTAGATCTCTTTTGTTTTAGTGTCTGCCTTTGATTGGAAATCGTCGAGAATTTTCCGATATTAGTTTGAGTCTTCCAGGTTATGTTTATGATGATAACGTTTCTGTCACGCTTGCAATGCTCATCAATCAAATCATAGTCTACCAAGAGGAAATTCATCAGTTCCACTGATAAAACCACTGAACGTTCCTTCAATTCCTAACACAACTAGTAACTTGACAAGTTCTTTTTTTTAAAAAAAAACTAGTAACTTGACAATAGCCATGCTTTTATCAAATTAGCTGGAACACCTGAATACGTTGGGAAAACATTTTTATAAATATAGAATCCAGTGAAAAATAACTATCTTGATCATGGACTAAAACCAAAAACTTAGACTATTTACGCACACGTGAGTATTTTTAGCGGTATTATTTGTAGGCATTTGATAGATTCGCACTCGCGGGTGTGTGAGTGGGGGTGTGTATGTGGAGGGATACCTGCGTGTGTGCGTTATCTTATAATTGCAAAAAAAAAAGTAAGAACAGAGAACTAAATGGAGAGGAACAGACCATCTCCCGCCTATATATACCGGACGGCCTCCACTCCAACGTTCTCGTCCGGCTCCATAACCACCGGTCGATAGAGCAGCACCGGCACGCAGCATGGGGAGTTGCAAGGCCACCACGAGGACCGTGCTCCTGCTCCTGGCAGCATTGCAATGCCTCGCGCTGGCCTCTGGCGCCACGGCGAAGGCGCGGCCGCGGCAGGGCGACTACCTCAACCGCCTGCGCGGGTCGCCGTCCGCGCGCCAGTCGTTGCAGGCCGAGTCGTCGCTGGCCGCCGTGCCGACGACGACGGGCAGAGCGCCGCAGCACGCGGCGTCGTCGCCCAAGGCCCTGACGGTCGTGGGGAGCAAGGAGTCCGACCGCGTGGACCGGCTGCCGGGTCAGCCGGACGGCGTGGACTTCGCGCAGTACGCCGGGTACGTGACGGTGGACGCGGCTGCCGGGCGCGCGCTGTTCTACTACCTCGCCGAGGCCGTCGGCAACGGGTCGGCGTCCAGGCCCCTCCTCCTCTGGCTCAACGGAGGCCCCGGGTGCTCATCGCTGGGGTACGGCGCCATGGAGGAGCTGGGCCCGTTCCGCGTCATGAGCGACGGCAAGACGCTGTACCGCAACCCCTACTCGTGGAACCACGCGGCGAACGTCCTGTTCCTGGAGAGCCCCGCGGGCGTGGGGTTCTCGTACTCCAACACGACGGCGGACTACAACCGGAGCGGCGACAACAAGACGGCGGAGGACGCGCTGGCGTTCCTCCTCAGCTGGATGGAGCGGTTCCCCGAGTACAAGGGCCGCGACTTCTACATCGCCGGCGAGAGTTACGCCGGCCACTACGTGCCGCAGCTCGCCCACGCCATCCTCCGCCACTCCGCCGCCGCCGCCGCCGGCAAGCCCCCCTCCCCCATCAAGTTCAAAGGCATCATGGTACGTACGGCATCGATCATCGCACGTAACAGCAGAGTGTGAAGCGCGGCAAATTAGCCGGACAGTGATACGAACTAACGATCGTTGCTTGTCGTCTCCGGCGGGTGTAATATAATTGATGCGATCAAGATCGGGAACGCAGTGATCAACGACTGGACGGACGACAAGGGCATGTACGACTACTTCTGGACGCACGCGCTCATCTCCGACGAGACGGCGGACGGCATCAACAGGCACTGCAACTTCACCGCCGGCGCTGGGGATTCAAACATGCGCTGCGACGAAGCGACGGGGGAGGCCGACGAGAGCCTCTCCGACATCGACATCTACAACATCTACGCGCCCAACTGCCAGTCCGACGGCCTTGTCTCGCCGCCGATCACCCCCTCGGTGCGTGCGCCGCTGCCATCATCGATGCTCAATCATAGTCGATTAATTGGGCTAGCATGCAGGAGAATCATGCATCTAACTACCAACATGGCTTGGATCCTACTCTACGTGATGTGCCTGCAGATCGAGAACTTTGATCCGTGCACGGATTATTACGTGGAGGCCTACCTCAACGACCCGGCCGTGCAGAAGGCGCTCCACGCGAACGTCACCCGGCTCGACCACTCCTGGTCAGCCTGCAGGTACACCCGCCGTACACTGGCCAAAAATAATCACCTCACGCATTAGGCAGCAAAACACATCTCGTGCCTACAATTAACATGACCTGCTTCATCACACTAGGACTTAATTCACTCCATAATTTACATGAACTGCTTCTACCTTGCATATACATCATAGCTAATGAACGTACCAAAAGATTTAAGATTTGATAGTAGGAGCGCACTCGCCGGTGTAGGCGTGCGTAATGGTGTGTGCACGGGTGCATCGTGCTTGTAATGGAAGAAAACACACTCATCGAAGTGAAATCGATCGAGATCACAACATCTAGGGTCGGCGCATGATTAGGGCCATCGAAATGGCATCTCCACACTGCTGGAGATATTTCTGATGCTTCATCAATCACCTGTCATCACATGTTAACCTGATTCGTGGCTGCACAACCTGGAGGCAATCATTCATACGAAACCATCCGACGTCAATTTCACGTTAGGATTAGGTACGTGCATTCTTCAACTAAACAAAAAAATAAAAAATAAAAAAGAGAGTATGATAATGCGGTATGATATGCGCCTTTCTGAACGGTAGGTGTCGCACAAGAAAGGCAGCAGCGCAAAAAAGGTAGGTGGTTGCTGAAAGCCTTAGAACTTTCAACAACTGCAAAACTTGTTTCAGTGAGTTGGCCAAGCGTGCAGAAATCGCCTCTTGCTCCAGCTTCCTGAAGAGATTGCTTTCCAACAATTTTTTTATAGATAACAAATGAGAAGGCAAGGAATATGCATGGCCACAGTTTGGAGTTTTAGATTTGACTTTATGATGATTCCTACTAAGATCTGACATCACTATCTGCATAGTTTTTCATTCATGCCGTGATGCAATGCACATGACGAATAGTAGCATTTTCCCCATGTTCTTGGGGATTTTAATTCTTTTTAATATATATGGAGCAGTATACTCCACATCTTCCAACGCACCCTGCATGGATCAATTGGCATCTGCATTTTGGAAGTCTATGATGATTGATCCACTTGCTTCCTGCCTATGCTGCAAGAATTGAATGGATTGGGCCCATGTGACTGCAAACGCATTCATCTAGAACATATAAATGTAATTAAATATTATCTTCAAACCGTGGCATATATTTCTTTTTTACAAAGAAGTTAATATTTTTCAGTGATGTCCTGGGAAGCTGGGTCGACAGCGCCACAACTGTCTTGCCTATTATCCAGGAGCTCCTGAAGAACAACATCAGAGTCTGGGTGTACAGGTATGCATACCAGCTTTCAGATGCTTCACTAATGCGACAATCCAACTTGGAATTCAACTGAACTATGATGTCACTGATGCTTTGCAGTGGAGACACTGATGGGAGAGTGCCTGTCACTTCCAGTAGATATTCTGTCAACCAGCTCCAGCTCCCAGTTGCTGCTAAATGGAGGCCATGGTTCAGCAGCAATCAGGTGCTTACAGCCTCACACTCTACTCTTCAGTTCCCTCACCTGTTCACGGCTAAAACAGGCAAACAAAAGCACACAACAATGCAAAACAATCTGTAGCTAACATCAGTGAACAATACTCACTCAATTCCTACGGAAGAATATGTAATTACTCTGTTTCGATGCATTAGAAAATTCTGGACTTCTGATATCACGACTCTAGTTTCTGTTAGAGTTTTGCATTTATAGTGTTTTTTTTTTCAATCTTCTGAACTCAGGGTACTGGAGAGGTGGGTGGATACGTTGTGCAATACAAGGGCAACCTCAGCCTCGTAACCGTGAGAGGAGCAGGCCATGAGGTCCCCAGCTACCAGCCACAGCGAGCGCTTGTGCTTGTTCAGAGTTTCCTCGCTGGCAAAAAGCTCCCTGATTGCAAAAAATGTGAACAGGTTTAGCAAAAGAATCATATCTAAAGTACATATGCTACACCAGCAACATCACAAGTTGTATCCATTTCATTCAGTATGAAAAACGAAAGCAAAGGCAAATGAGGTTAGAAAATAGAAACATACGCACCTCGCAGATCATGTAACTGCAGGTCTGCAAAGACAGTTATATAGTCATATAGAGAAAACTCTGTACGAATGAAGATGAAATATGAAATCTGAAGAGTGATCCCCAGAAAGGTATGCTGCAAAACTGGTGCGTCCATGTATTACAGATATCAATCAGGACAATGAAATTTACGGAATTTATTTGCTGGTACTAAAACGGGAGATATGTAACACTGGTTGCATGAGTTAAGGAGCATTGAAGCATTGCAAAATGGCCAAGTCTTAGAAATATCAATCAGGCATTCGTAAAAGTAATTATTGCAGAAACAGTAAATACCAATGTACAAGAAATGATGAACGGTTTGCATGGATGTACTCCGCAAAAGAGGTAGTATTTCACTTCCAAACAAACAATTATAGTACAGTCCTTGAGAAAAAAAGGTCAATTCCTTTCACATTTCACAGCGGTTGAAAATAAATGTTCAAATAACAAATTTTCTTCCTCGAATGTGCCAAACAATTATGTTGTGCCTTCCCAGACAACACAAAAAGAACCAGTTGTAGCATGATACATTGACTCGCTGAATCTTACAAGATCTGTTAAAATATACATGCATGTAATCGCATGCTTTCTAAATTTGGATGGCCATAATGGTGGCAACATCACGTCATCTGCTCTTGTATGAATCACAACGGTGCACAAACATTGTGAATCAGCCTACAATTTATTCTCCCTCTTGCGTCTCTATGTGGTTTATGGTTGGGGAATTTGTCCCTGTTAATCCTTGCATCTTTTTGCAGACATAGACATAATGGGAGTCAGGATCCTCTGGAATAAACCCATCAGGGAGTCTACTATTCTCGGTCAGTGGAACAGGATCCAATACAGACCTTCTTGTCTTACCCTTGAAACCCGGTCTCGCTGCAATACAATAAAATCCCAATGATGAAGGCAGCATAAAAGTACGGAAAAATTACTCAACAGGGTATTACACAGCTATTTATCTTCATTTTATCATGCTAATATTTTTTCCCTCTTTTCGGATCACTATGTGGAGCAGTCTGGACCATGAAATATTTATTTTTCTTCTGAGATGCTTTTCCTGAGTTCGTAGTCCCCGTTTCAAAAAAAAAAAAAAAAGGAAAAAAGTTTTAAGTTCTCAGGCTCTTCATTAGTGACACAATAAAATAAAAAAATCTTGCACCACAGAAAGTGTTACAGCAGGTCCCACAAGCACCCCAGCCTGGCGCAGGAGTAAGCGCCAGTTCAAGATCACGCCGCTTGTCAGATACTTGGTCATCGAAGTTAGTTAGCTCGGTTGTTAGCTATTGGATTGAGTTTGTTTGGATTTCAGTTAACAAATATAAGCCAGCACTCTATATAAGGAGGCCGATAGTTTGAATAAAGGCAAGCAACAGATTGATCTCCTAATCTATCCCTTCCTCTTCCTCTCGGTGCTCTGCACCAGTTCTCCACCATAGCTCCGGGGAGGTGAGGAGTCATACCTCGCCCTCCCGTCGAGCATCAGGACTACCTGCGCAATCTCCGCCGAACCTGTAAACATAACACCTTGGTATCAGGATCCGCCCGCTGCGCTCAAGGCCACCCTGGACACCATCGTTGCCTAAGCTGGCCAAACTCAACTCCATGGAAGGCACGCTGAGCGACATCTCTCAACAACAAGCCACCCACAACGCCACCATCGCCCACCTCGAGCGCCAACATCGGGAAATAGTTTCGCACCGGGCCGACGACGCGCACGCACCACAACATGATGCCACCCATTCCTATGCCGATGGTCACCACGACGAACGGCCACCGCGATTCCATAAGATGGACTTTCCCAAATATGACGGCAAGGGCGACCCACTTCCGTTCATCAACCGGTGTGAGTTGTTTTTCTGCGCCCAACGAATCGTGGAGGAGGAAAAAGGTCTGGATGGAGTCGTTCAATCTCCAGGACACGACACATCTTTGGTATATGCGAATTGAGTGGGAGGGCACTCCGTCTTGGCACCGTTTCGCCGAGCTGCTGCATCTATGCTACGGGCCGCCCTTGCGCTCTAATCCGCTCAGAGAGTTGGCGGCATGTCGTCGGAACGGATCGGTGTCCGATTACTAGGAGTGTTTCCTAGAATTGCTCGCGCGTGCTGGTCTCCTGAACGAGGCCCAACAGGTGTAGCTCTTCACCATTGGCCTGCAGGAGCCGATGAGCCTCGATGTGCAGATGTAGAAGCCCCAGTCTTTGGAGATGGCAATGAGCTTCGCGAGAGCCTTCGAATGCAGCGAACAAGCGGTGTTGCAGGTGGTGCGCATGCAGCGTCACTATGGACTACTGCCGACGCCACATGCCGCCTCCTCTACATCCACCCAGCCCAAGGGGGACGCGCCCCAATCCTCGGGGGCAGGGGCCGCGGCACCACGCACGATGATGGTGGGGGTCGCAAGATCTATCGTCTGAACCTGCGGCGCACCGCATGGGCCTCCAGTTCCAGCTCCACAGCAATCTCCATGTCATGGTCGCCAATGACGAACGCATGCCGTGTGCCGGCGTGCCACCTTCTCCATCGCCAAGGAACAATTCATTACGGACTTCTTCGTCCTTCCGCTAGGCGGCTACGACGTTGTCCTTGGCACACAATGGTTGGCGACCCTTGGACCAATCCTTTGGGATTTCAGCAGGTTGACGATGTCCTTCTGGTACCAGGACCACCGCGTCACTTGGCAAGGTGTGGTGGGGCTAGCGAGTCCGCAACTGCAAGTATGTGTCGGTCGGGACTTGCTCGCCCTCCTGGCCGAGTTCTCCAATGTGTTAGCCGAGCCGCGTTCTCGGGATCATTGAATCCATCTGCTTTTGAGAACGGCACCGATTACTGTGCGTCCGTACTGGTACCCCACGCGACACAAGGATGAGCTAGAGCGCTAGTGCCGCGCAATGGAAGAACAAGGCCTCATCCGTCGCAACTCGTCGTTGTTCTCCTCGCCGGTCCTGTTGGTAAAGAAGGCCGACGTCACATGGCACTTTTGCATGGACTATCACGCCCTCAACGACCGCACCGTCAAAGACAAATTCCCCATTCCAGTCGTCGATGAACTGCTAGACGAGCTCCATGGCGCCACCCTCTTCACCAAGCTTGACTTGAGGTCCGGCTACCATCAGGTGCGCATGCATCTAGACGATGTGGCGAAGACCGCGTTCCGCACCCATGACAATTTGTACGAGTTCTTGGTCATGCCCTTCTGATTGGCCAACGCGCCAGCAACCTTCAAAGCGTTGATGAACGATGTCCTGCGCCCGTTCCTCCGCCGCTTCATCCTCGTCTTCTTCGACGACATCCTCATCTACAACTCATCGTGGGCGGCCCACCTTCAGTACCTGCGCGCCATCCTCAAGGTCTTGCGCGCTCACCAGTTCTTCATCAAGCGATCTAAATGTTCATTCGAGGAGGCGACAGTGGCGTACCTCAGACACATGGTCTCGGCAGCTGACGTCGCCATGGACACCACCAAGGTCAAGGCGGTGGTGGACTGGTCCACACCACGCTCCGCCCGGGCATTGTGCGACTTCCTCAGCTTGGCGGGTTACTACCGGAAGTTCATCTGCGGCTTCCGTATAGTCGCAACACCATTGACGAAGCTGCCGCAGAAGGAAAGCATCGCTTGGAGCGCGGAGGCGGATGCGGCATTTTGGGCACTGAAGAGTGCGTTCACCATAGCGCTGATCCTCTGCCTTCCCAACTTTGAGCTGTTGTTCACCGTCAAATGCGATGCCTCTGGAACGGGATTCAACATAGTACTCCACCAAGGCTCAGGGCCCATGGCGTTCTTCAGTCGGTCGATCACACCCCGTCACCAAGCACTGGCAGCCTACGAGCGCGAACTGATCGGCCTCATGCAGGCTGTGCGCCATTGGCGCCCTCACCTCTGGGGACAACAATTCATGCCGAAGACGGATCACTACAGTTTGAAATTCTTGCTCGACTAGGGCCTCACCACCATCCCTTAGCACCATTGGGTAAGCGAACTGTTGGGCTTCGATTTTGCAGTGGAATACAAGCCGGGCCGGTTGCACATCGTCACGTATGTGTTGTTGCGTATGTGAACCTAGGATTATCTCATGCGCTATCGGGCCCCAGCTACAACATGCTTGGTGCCTTCTGGACGGCGATGGCTAGGGACCCGACCCTGACAGCACTGCGTGACCAGATTGAGGCAGGCTCCCTCGCATTCCAGTACCGCTTGTACGTGCTGCCAACATCGCCGCTCGTGGCGGTCCACAACGACAACCATGAGGGGATTTAGAAGACTCTGCACTGGTTCCGCAGCGACTTCCATACTCCAAACGCGCGAACGGTGGTACAGAACTTCGTGCGGGTGTGCACGACGTGCCAGCGCTACAAGACCGAACACCTTCATGCAGTGGGCCTTCTTCCTCTGCCAATACCGGGCGGATGTCGCGCTTGACTTCATTGAAGGGCTACCACAAGTGGGCGGCAAGTTCGTGATCGTCATGGTTGTGGATCGCTTTTCCAAATACACCCACTTCATTCAATTGGCGCACCGGTACACCGCCGAATTCGTCGCCAGGGTGTTCTTCGCGGAGATTGTGCGTCTGCATAGTGTGCCGGTCTCCATCGTCTCTGACTAGGACCCGGTGTTCACCTCCGCGTTATGGCAGGCTTTGTTCCACGCCATGAGCTCCAAGCTCCACATGAGCTCGGCATTTCACCCTCAGTCGGACAAGCAGTCGGAGGCCGTCAACAAGGTGATCGCCGTGTCTCTGCTGCATGACAGGGGATCGGCCGTGGAACTGGGTCCGCTGGCTGCCGTGGGCGGAATACACCTCCTACCATTCGACGCTCTAGGACACGCCGTTCCGCGTGGTCTACAGCCACGACCCGCCATCGCTCCACTCGTATGAGGCCGGCAATACTTGTGTTGTCGCCGTGGCACGCACTATGGAAGAGCACGACGAATTCTTAGCCGATGTCCGCCTCCGCTTGGAGCAAGCACGACAGCTAGCCAAGCGCCACTACGACCGCTGTCACCGTGACATCTCTTTTGTGACGGGCGAGTGGGTCTGGCTACGCCTGCGCCATCGATCGCCAGCGGGAATCCCTGATGTGTCCACCAACAAGCTTCATCCCAGGTTCTACGGATCGTATCAGATCACGGAGGTAGTCAATCCGGTGGCCATCCGCCTCGCACTGCCACTGGGCACCAGTATCCATGATGTCTTCCACATTGGCCTCCTCAAGAAATTCGTTGGCTCGCCGCCAGCAGCACCGCTTGCTTTGCCGCCGCTCCACCATTGTGATGTCATTCTAGTGCCGGATCGCACTCTCAAGATGCGTTTTTGCCGAGGTGTGCGCCAGCTCCTCATCTAGTGGGTCGGCTAGCCAGCATCGGCAACTTCTTGGGAGGATTTGGAGCAGTTCCAACAGTGCTACCCGCAATTTCAGCTCGAGGATGAGCTGTTGGTCCGGGGGGGGGGGGGATGTTATGTGTGGCCATGCATACAGCAGGCCCACAAGCACCCCAGCCCGGCGCAGGAGTAGGCGTCAATTCAAGATCACGCTGCTTGCTAGATAGTTAGTCATCGAAGTTAGTTAGCTCGGTTGTTAGCCATTGGATTGAGTTTGTTTGGATTTCAGTTAGCAATTGTAAGCCGGTACTCTATATAAGGAGGCCGATAGATTGAACAAGCAAACAGATTGTTCTCCTAATCTATCCCTCTCTCTTCCTTTCGGTGCTTTGCA